>NC_134402.1:108803242-109550874 GCF_038048845.1 Mixophyes fleayi
CCTACATGCCATGATATCTACCCACATTGTTCTTACATGCCATAGACTTCCACAAATGCACCTTACATGTCCAGCAACCTCGCCACATTTCCCTCAATGCATCAGACTTCCACAAATGCCTCTTACATGCCCATCAGTCTCCCCACATGCCCCTTACATACACATCAGCTTCCCCTTATGCCACCAGATCTCACCACATGCCCCTTAATGCCATCAGACTTCCACACATGCCCACCAGCCTTCCCACATGCCCCATATATGCCAATCAGCATCCAAACATGCCATGAGAACTACCCACATTCTTCATACATGCCATCAGACATTCACACATACCCCATACATTCCACACATACCCCATACCCACATCCTTCATACATGTTTTCAAACCTCTACACATTCCAACAAATCTCCCTCTTCCTTACATGCCTTTCAGCATCTCACATGCCCCTTACTTACCTGTCATACCACTCACACAGACTCTGGATCCCACGCAGGGGAAGGAGGGAAAGCACAATACAGCTCTCCTACTCCTTTCCTGATTGGACTGCTGTGGTAACATGATCTCCCTGAGTTATGCAGAGGAGGTCACATGACACGGCTGCTTTAAGGCACCCAGAGAACTTGGGTAATACTCCCGGCTGCCGGCCAGGAGCCTAAATTCTAGGTTCAAAGAGCCTCATGCGGCTCGAGAGCCAAGGTTTGGCCTCTCCTGGATTACAACATTAATCTACAGTTACTACAGTCTGTATTTTACCATGGTCTGTATTTCTGAAATATAATAGTCCTTTTCTTGAACTCACTTTTCTAATTCATGGCTTTTGATGTCAAATTAGTTATTGTTGATGAAACGAGTATAATTTATGAATAAATTAATCGCAAAAAAGAGTGAAGAGAAAAATAAGGATTTTTAGAGGAAGATGGGGATTCCATTCATTACCCAATAAAACACATACCATAGTGATGTAGAAAAAATTGTGAGGCGTCACTGGCCTATTCTTATTAGAGATTCGGCTCTACATGATGTTATTCCAAAGATTCCAAGTTTTATCTATAGAAAAGCATCTACTTTAAAAACATCCTGGTTAAAAGTGTTATTTCTAAACCTAATTAAGATTTATACAAAGAACAAGGGCTTTTTTAGATGTGGATCATGTGTATCTTGTAAAAATACAAAAAGTGATACTACCAAAGCTGTAGAAGTTAAATCTATGGCTACAGGTTTAATATATAAGATTAATGAGTTTATAACCTGCTATTCCAAAAACTGTGTATAGTTAGTGGAGGGTAGTTGTGGGAAACAGCATATAGGAAGGACTGGGCGAAAATTGAGAGGACAATGGAGCGAACACATAAGGAATATAAAAAAGGGGTATGAGCAACATTCCTTATCGGCACACTGCAAGGAAAATCAGAAATGTGACGAAATATCCATTAAATACTTTTGCATTTTGAAAAAGGTAGAGGGAGACTGGAAGAAAAAGAGTTCCAATGTGGATTTGGCTAAAGCGGAAATGAGATTCATTTACTTCATTGGATCTTTAATCCGCAAGGGTCTAACTACCGATTTCGAAATAAAATGTTTTTTTATGTGTTGAGGTGCAATTTCCATAGAAGAGCAAATTAATTGTATAAAATATATGAGTAATGTGAGATGAATTAAACAAAATATTGACTGGTTATTTTAAAAGTTATCCAATAAGGGTTCAATATAGGTTAAGACTAATCTAAATACAGAGAGAACGTTGTTCAAGTAATTTTTATACATTAGGGATATTGGGTTGGTCAGACAAATAGGATCTAAAGCACCAAATAAGAATAAGTAAGAAAATTAGGTTATTCATACCAAGATTGGATGATTCTAAATATAATATATTTTTTTTATATTAATATTTCAGCCACCAAAGTTGCAGGTAAAGAATAAATTGTTTTGTCTGATAGCAGGAGGTGAATTTAAGACACCCTCTCTGGCAAGCACTGTACTGTAACTAAAGAACAATATCAAGTAGATTTCAGCTACCCCAACAAATAATGGAGACAATACAGTTCCATCACATAAGAAAAGCCCTGCGAGGAAGTTGAAGAGTTAAGCGCAATACTTACCATTGTGGTCAGTTTCTATAAAGGGGAATAAAAGGTTTAGTGCAATACTTACCAAAAATGTTCATTCCTATTTATAGACTTTTCAATCCAAATAACCTGCAGCATTGTGTGCATTATAAGTTATTACGAAACATTGTTGTGATTTATATTGCAATTACATGTTTATTTGGGGTATTTTTAATAATCACAAGGAGAGCTGCAATATGTTTATTTCAACTAGATAACCCTACTGTGAGGGATAAATATAGTGCCAATATACACTATATAGACAAAAGTATTTGGACGCTTGACCATTACACCAACAGGGACTGTAATGACATTGTATTCAAATACATATACTTTAATATGGAGTTGGCCCCCATTTTGCAGTGATAACAGCTTCCACTCTTCTTGGAATGCTTTCCACAAGATGTTGAAGTGTTTTTGTGGGAATTTGAGCCCATTCATTCTGTAGAGTATTTATGAGGTCAGGCACTGATGTTTGACGAGAAGGCCTGTCTCGCAATCTCCGTTCCATTTCATCCCAAAGGTGTTCAATTGGGTTGAGTTCAGAGCTCTGTACGGGCCAGTCAATTTCTTCCACAGTGAACTCATCAAACCATGTCTTTGCAGTCCTTGCTTTCTGCACTGGGGCACAGTCATGTTGGAATAAAAAAAGGCCTTCCCCAAACTATTGCCACAAAGTTGGAAGCATAGCATTGTCCAAAATGACTTGGTATTCTGAAGCATTAAGATTGCGCTTCACTGGAGATAAGGGGGGTAGCCCAAACCCTGAAAAACAGCCCCATACCATTATCCCTCCTCCACCAAACTTCACAGTTGGCATAATACAATCAAGCAGGTAACGTTCTCCTAACATCCGCCAAACCCAGATTCGCCCATCTGACTGCCAAACAGAGAAGTGTGATGCGTCACTCCCCAGAACACGTTTTCACTACTCCACAGTCCAGTGTCGGTGTACTTTACACCACTCCATCTGACGCTTGCCATTGGTCTTGGTGATGTGAAGCTTGCATGCAGCTGCTCGGCCATGGAAACTCATTCCCTTAAGCTCCCGCCACACAGCTTTTGTGCTACATTAATGCCAGTGGAAGTTCGGAACTCTTCAGATATGGAATCAGCAGAGCATTGGCGACTTTTATGCCATGAGCCTTAGCAGTCGTTGACCCCACTTTGTGATTTTAAGTGGTCTTCGAAGTCACTTTCCTAATTCACGGCTTTTTGATGTCAAATTTGATCTTGTTGATGTGTAAGACTGAATTAAGAATTGAGATTAGTTGCACCATCTCTGTCTCCAACCTTTTGGGATTATACGTTTTATTTGGCTCACATACGGATCAGGTGCCAGAAGACAGAGGACTGCTTCTGATCGTTTGCGCTGTTTCACAAGTAACTACATCTTTGGGATTTCCTGCAATCCTGCTACATGGACATTTGCCTAGCCTGCAGCTACAACAGTCATTCCTGCTATCCTGCTATATGGACATTTGCCTTGCCTGCAGCTACAAGTCTGTATTCCTGCTGTCCTGCTATATAGACATTTGCCTTGCCTGCAGCTACCATGGTCTATATTTTTGCTATATGGACATTTGCCTCGGTTCCAGCTACCACAGTCCTAGCCTGCAGTTACCATGGTCTATATTCCTGCTATATGGACATTTGCCTAGCTTTTAGCTCATACTTACCTGCTCCTGTGGAATGTTTGGGAGTTTTCTGAATTTTGGGGAGTCCTCCCAGACTATTGGAAAACAGGGCACTTTTCCAAATCCTGAGAGGGGGCAGGGCTTGATGGTGCAGTTCTAACATTTCTGTACTCACTTCCAAACGTGAGCGCTGTTACACTTACATTAATCAATACGTAAAGAATTATCACCAAGTGGGCTCTAAAGAAGCACCCTGTCTCCTGATTCTAGTTTTTTTGCCCTTTACACCCAGCTAGGTCTTTGTTCCCTCGCCCACTCCCCTCCCCATTCTTCTCTAGCCAACAGGAGCCACACAAAGCAGGTCTCAAAGTACGAAAACCCATCAGTATTACACATCAAAATGGAATGAAGTATCGATGATAATACATGGCATGGTACCATTCACACCTTCTGAATTTAAATGTAATTCAGAGGGGTGGTGTGTACTTGTTAATTAAGTTGTCATTAAGTTACTTTTGTGAATTTATATGCATTTTATATAGGCAAATCTGGATTACTTTTGGATTTTATGTAAACCTGAAAAAATTAGAAAGGGTAAACTATTGCTTTCGGGCAATTTTAATACAGGCCTATCCTGAAATTTAGATAGATCAAACTAGAAATCTGCAGCAACTAGGCTTTCTGGTTCTAAATCTCTTTAAATGCATATGGCCAAGGCTGATGCATTTGCTACATACAGTGGTCGAAATGGAATTTTGGAAGTGGCGTTATGGAAAATGTAAGAGAATGGAATTTGATAGTTTTACAATGAAGGTAGTAGGAGAAGTGGTGGTATGGCATAGCACCGTATACCAGCCCATTTCCACCACTGCTTACATCAGAATATATATGTTACTGGCGTGCATTGGCGCCACCTCTGTTGGTGCCATAGGTGGTGCAGCCACTAATCATGTGTCTGCATGACATTTTTTTAATTATATGGGGGGGCAGGTAGTGGGAGCATCCCGAATGATTTTGAAAAGTTGTTTTTAATGCTGGGGTGTAGTGCCTCAATTCAAACCTTATCTAAGGTGTCCATCCATTCCAACTCATAGCCAGACAATTCTACAATCGATCTATAAGAATCAGTGAGTGGTAATTCTTGGAGATTGAATGAAACACTCCTAAAACACCCTATTTCAAAGATGACATAAACTCTCTAATCCAAAAATATTTTAATATTAAGTGAGGAACTTCACTTGCCCATAATCTGGGAGACGCACAAGAGGATCGAAAGAGATGAATTACAGTAAGAAAGTTCCTAAGTGGGTGTAACCTCAGCTGATGAAAATAATAGACAGAGGGATTTCTAAGTGTGAAGACTGGAGGATTAATTAGTCTTTCATGCTTGAGATTGGAGGACAGTGATTCCAGTGTGAGAGATCGAAGGAGGTGGGGTTTTGAAAGAAGCTGTTTGCTGGATAATCACTGATATTAGAAGCTGAATACTGTCAATCTCCTACCATTCTCTTGTGAGTAGAAACACATAAGCAGGGCCGCCATCAGGTGGGTACAGGGGGTACTCTTGTACCGGGCCCGGGCTCACCAGGAGTGCCGCGGCGCTGTCACAGGGGTGCCGCGGTAAAGTCAGGAAAAAACAAAACATAAACTCACCAATCTGCACGGCGCCGGGACCCAGCAAACTCCTCTCTCACGCAGCTTGTCACTATAGCGACAAGCTGCGTGAGAGAGAGGGAGAATGCTGGGTCCCGGCAACGCGCGGATTGGTGAGTTTATGTTTTGTTTTCTTCTGGCTTTCCCGTGGTCAAGTGAGAGGGAGCATGGCAGAGGAGAGGGGACAGCGTGACAGAGCCCAGAGGTGGGGACAGCGTAACAGAGCCGAGGAGGGGACAGCGTGACAGAGGCCAGAGGAGGGGACCGTGACAGAGGCCAGAGGAGAGGGGACAGCGTGACAGATGGCAGAGGAGGGGGGCAGTGTGACAGAAGGCAGAGGAGGGGGACAGTGTGGCATTGTGACAGAGGAGAGGGGGCAGCGTGAGAGGCCAGAGGGGACAGCGTGACAGAGGAGAGGGGACAGCGTGACAGAGGCCAGAGGAAGGGACAGCGTGACAGGGGGACAGAGGCCAGAGGAGGGGACAGCGTGACAGAGGGCAGTGAGAGGGAGCGTGACAGAGGGCAGCGTGAGAGGGGCAGAGTGACTGGATGCAGAGGGGGCAGTGTGTCTGGATGTAGAGGGGGCATTTTTGCATACAACTAAATAAGTATTTCTGTCCTGACCTAAATACTTATTAAAAATTTTTTACCCAACTAATTCTAAAACAGGACTGCTCAGTAATTATTTTGGAGGGGTGCCTTGAAAAAATTATGGAGACTCTAAGGGTGCAAAAGTTTCTAAATTAGAGGTAGAAACTTTGGACGATTCTTCACATGTAGTCAGTGAAGTAAAAAAGTCACCTCCAGCATACACTTGCTACAGGCTTCCATCCTCCAACCTTTTTTGGTAGTCAACTAGTATTCAGGACAACATCTAACATCGGCTTTATATGGGTCTGTATAGGTATGTTATAATATATTATTATTTATTAAATGTGAATACTGTTATTTTAATGTTGGGGTTGGAGAAAGACCTAATTATTAATCAAGGGTGATATTGATTTAACGCCGGGGCTGGCTGTAATTTTCTAAATGTACCCATTTTTTTTCCCAACTAGGGCCCCCAACATTCCAGGATCCAGACAAGCCGCAACTAAAGAAACCTGCAGCCACAGGTGGGAAAAGTGAGAACAGGTAGGAGAGAGCAGGAGAGTCTGTGAAATGTTGTGATTCTAGTAGGGACAATGCCAATATTTGGTGAGTGTGTGTGTATGTGTGTATATATATATATATATATATATATATATATATTAAGGACCCCCTTAACTTACCTGAACTTAACTGATTAAGTTCAGTGATTTCTATTTCATTTCCATGGGCCCCCTTTCCCCCTGGGCACCTGCCCATCATGCGCAGTTGGAAAGATGGCCCTGGTTTATTGGGGGGGGGGGGAGGTAATCTGGGGGCCCTGCACATAAGGGCAGGAAGAAGTTCTAAGATTTTTTGAATGGACATAAGAGACAATGGGCCATTTTGCATGTATTTAATGTAAAATTCAGTGCCCTGAGTGATATTGGATTTTGAACATATTTTTTAAATGCATATATGAAGATTATTTGACATTTTTTGATTTGTGTATGAGAACAATTATCTGTTATTGATAACTATTGGAAGCGCTTGATCTACTCCCTTGTTTCTGAACCTTTGGATTCTATGGGGTATATTTACTAAACTGCGGGTTTGAAAAAGTGGAGATGTTGCCTATAGCAACCAATAAGATTCTAGTTATAATTTATTTAGTACATTCTACAAAATAACAGCTAGAATCTGATTGGTTGCTATAGGCAGTTTAGTAAATATACCCCATGGTCTATATCACACCACTACACATATATATGACATTTATTATAGAGTAACAGTATGTCTCCCTGTGGATGTTAGCTCAACTCCTTTTGTTTGGTTATTTCCTCAGTGGTGCTGTGAAGCATTAGGAAGAACAAAAGTTTTATGTTGCCCTAGGGGGTTGTAATTTAGCTACCTGGGTTAGGAGCAGCACTATTATTGCTATTATGTCTCACATTAACTGTTCGAAAAAATCTTGTTTACTTCCAGTTATTCATGATCTCCAAGATGTGGGGAGACAGGCATCCATATTTGTCCATCCTCTTGGTATTGTTTCTAGCATCTTCCCTGTGTTATGTCCGTATTGTCGATATCAATAAATATTGTCCCATTCGATTAATGTGGTTCCAAAGCACAAAAGATTTAATAGCAAAATTTAGCAAAACACAATAATACAAAGTACAACCAATACATACGCTACGCAGCCCTGGATCCAGGAACAGTCCGTCAATTATGATGTCTGTGGGCAAAGAGAGATTGTTCCTGAATCAGAGGCTGCTTATATGCTCTTAATTTTAGAAAAAAACACTGTTGATGTCAGAAAATATACATAGATAACACAAAGAGAGTTCTTAATTGGTCCAGGGCTTACAATGTTCCAGTAGATTGCTGGTCATAAGTCAGTTCATTTGATCTTCTTCCAGAGGAGGGGGCAACTCACTCCAACTGTTGCCTACGTGTCTTCCCATTACACAACCCATTTAAACTGACCCATAAGAGTGCTTTTAAGTATTAATCTCATTCATATTGCTTATAACTAGCGACTGCTAGAAGCGATCGCTACTCAGTTGAAACCGGGTTACTGCTGGTAAAATGTGGATTAATATGAGACAAGCTCTATACATTTTAGAGAATCTGAACCATAAATACCTTTACTGTAATATTATCTGTGTATAAATAACCTTTAATTCATTTATTAAATAATTGAGTGTGGATTGGAACTTTTAGAAAATGTGTACTATTTACATGTGTGAGTGTCAATGTAAGTGTGTGTGTTATTTATTTGTGTCATTAGACGTGGCGTACTAATCGCAATCACACAGTTAACAAATATTAATTCATTTAACCGACTTCATCCATATTTGACTTACACAATGGCTCCCACTGGAAACTAATCTTTTAGAACAGGGCAATTAGAAGTCTTCACCTATAGCCAATCGCTTTTCCCACAGAGAGTGCTATTCCCACAGGTACTCAGATGCCCCCTGGTCTTGAAGAGTGGTAACAGCTTATCTTAATGACCAGGTAGCAATGTGTTATGGAGGCTGGGACTAGTGGTACACCAGGCTGTATACACAGGATAACCAGCACTGATACAAATGGTTGGGGGCAGGCCAGGCAGCGAACAGGAGAATCAAGGTCAAGCCAGAAGGTCAGGGCAGGCAGCGAGCAAGAAAAGTCCAATAACAGAGCCAAGAGGGCGAGACAGGCAGCAAACAAGGAGAATCCAGGAACAAGCAGGGTCAGGCAATGGGTAGACAATCAGCAGGTATAGAATGCAGCAACACAGCAGGCTTCACGTAATTGCAGGGCATGGACACTATACCCAGCAGGGAGGCTAAGCCTCATAGGTGCCAATAGGATTGCACCATTGGGAGCTAGCCCCCCTACAGAGATTGGTGATTGCAGTCAAGAGACTGCAATCACAGAACAGCACTTCCCAGATGTGACAGCTAGTTTGGACGGAAGCAGAAAGCTACCAAAAGAACAGCGTCCCGACCACTAGGCAACAAGAACAGTGTGAGCCGCCACGAGCACCGTGATGCTCAGAGACAAAGTAAGAGTGTTAGTGTGAACTGTGCGGCTCATAAGACCTTGTTCAGAAGCTGCGTGTCTCAGCATGTGCGGGATTTTGAAATATTGTGTTATTCGGCAATTGGATAAAAGTATGTGTACCCAGCAAGCAATGAACTCACTCTGCCTCACTTCTATGTCTGAGGGAATAAGCATATATGGGGTTACCAGATTTACATTTTTATATATATATATATATATATATATATATGCATTGCTCAACATATCACAGAAAATTTGAATCGGATGATTCTGAAGAAAACATTACAAAAGACAATTCTCTTTTCATACATGCAAGGAACACAAGATAGAGACCAAACAGAACTCAAGGGTCAAGTTATAAAAATATTAAAAACTGTTTAATTGGTATTTCTAAAAATATATGTAATAAGGGAGTTATGATGGTGAAATGCATCGATCAATGCTAAAAAAAAAATGGAAGAAAAAAAAATTGCATACAGAAGCAACTGCATAAATAAACTTCATAGGTGACTGCTGTGTAAGCAATTCTAGCAAATGTCAATATTAATTGTACTCAGTACATCATCATTTATTTATATAGCGCCAGCAGATTCCGTAGCGCTTTACAATTGAAAACAAACAGTAATAAAATAATACTGAGTAATACATATATACATACAGAGTTAAGAGGGCCCTGCGCACAAGTACATAAATGTAATAAAGTTCCCAGATCTCAAATAACAAAAACATCTATGTAGGAAACATAAAAAAAAAAAAAAAGCAGGTAATTATTAAAACAAGCACACAAATTGAATGATCATCCATACATAGATACGGTTGGAAAACACACAATCAAGTTTAAATCCAGGGTCTCATGAGATCACCAACTGAGCAAATCAACGCTTCTACATCTCTGAATCAGATAACTTCTAACCACCTTCATGGCACTGCAGATTTTGTATGTTATGTGCCAGATGCAATTTATAAACCAGATCAGAATTAAATACTGTGAAATGGTGCATTTGTAAATGAAAGTTCAGCATAGTGATGCTACGTCATTTGTAATGTTTGCCTGGTCTTAAAGTAGAAAATCCTCAGCCTGATCCTTTGCTTACTCCTTGGCACCTCTTGCAATAGGTAAAGACAAGAAAAAACAAATACACCTGGAGAGTATATAAGGCAACTTCTTCCTGTGTCAGCTAAGTAAGGAGTTTAATGTAGACAGTAGGCTTACATTTTCCTTAGCTTGCTTCCATATGACGCTCCCTTACTGCCCTTTGGGTAGCAGCAAAGGGGGTGATGCAGAGACCTTAAAGCTCCAGACAGTATCAATGCGATAGCCCCAGCAGTTGGAATCGTAGGGCCAGTTAATTCCCTTTCTATGGATAGCACCATCCAGCATGGATCCTCTCCCAATCAGGTAGCTGCCACATTACGCCCATCTTTATTCTAATTTTTCAAAGAGGTGAAAAGGAATGAATGGTGTGCACATCGGGCCCAAAGCCTCCGCTGTGCTCTATAATCAATGCATTTACTTCGATTGATACAGAACTATCTGCTTATCCAGAAATATAATATTGCTTCAAGCATAGAACCATCTGCAGAAATCAATCCAGAGATTGCCCCCAAAAAGCTGAAGGCCAGCCATAGCTATGCCCCTTACTTAGGGATATTTTTAACAAATACTTTGTTTATTCTATATTTAGAAACTGTCTCTAGAACACTTCTTTATTTATTCGGTCAGATTAGCTGGGCCGCAGCGGTGAAGGAGACCATGTCACTTCTGGGTTTCAAGTCCTGGCTGTTACCAGGCCAACAGTCGGGACACTTTCTCCATCACTGCAGCCCAGCTAATCTGACAGCCGGGTGCGTGCACACTTCTGTCAATTAATTAAGTACAGCACTAGGCCAATTATTCTCTCCTGTGCGGCCACTCTCCGATTGGCCAATTCATGTATTTAGGCTTAGCCTCCCTGCCGATTATAGCATTAGTGTACTGCACAAATTCCTGACATGCTCTATCCTGTGAATACCCTGCTATTCATGACCTGTTAACCGGTTGTGACTTTTTGGCTCGTTTCTCGGACCTTGATCGTAGTCCTGTGTCCCTTGATCTCTGTCTGGCTCTTAGAATTTCTGTGTCTGCAACATGCCCTGATCTTTGGCTTGTTCCCCGACTTTCCTGCTCGTTACCGACCCACGACCTTTGGACTTTCCTTGGTTCCTGCCCCCAGTATTCCAGTTTCCTCCACCATGCACTACTATTATACTGATAAGCTTCAACTTCCCTAAAGTCCTGGGGGCATCGGAGTACCTCCAAACAATATCAGTTCTAAGGGAAAGACGGCTGCTAAAGATGAAGACCTCTATTAGCCCAGTTCTAAAAGCTTATCTAATAACTGTAGTCCCAACATATAGCAAGTCTTTAAACAAGACCCACTATTCCATTAGATGAGCAATGTACTTAAATCCATTATAGCTGTAACCTCAGTCGCTAGAGCACTTAACTTGTGCACTACAACCCTATGTACAGATATTGAAGATAAAATTAGTAGTATCTATTGAAATGTGTGAAACTCCTGTAGAAAAGTAATGATTGTCTTTGTGAGGCCTCACTGTATACCAAGGTCTTCTCTTCCAGAAGAGACTTCAGTAGTGGCAAAAAGGGATCTGCAATCAAAAACTTGCCTAGCCATGCTTCCATTTGAAAGTACTTTCCTTTGGGCCACAAACTTGATTCAATCGAAGATCACTGGATGTATGTCTAGTTGTCCCTTCATGATATAACATGGTTTTCTTATTCTTCCTCAAGACAAAAGTTCAGGGAAACTCATACTAATAGACCTGGTAAACAGTATTCTAGGCAGTTCAACAATCCTTCTAAAGTAGTCATTTGTCCCTTTAGAGCTCAAACAGGGAAGCCCAGAAAGCATGCAACACAATTTCTCTCTCCAAATCCAAAATTGCAAACTTTTAATAGGTCTGGAAATTGATCACTCTAGATTAATGAGTCCAAGACATAGTCCGCAAAAGCTGCAACTTAGATTTGATAATTTTCCCCAACTGAACAATTTTATCAGGTCCTGGTACAGAAATCTGGTTTCAGAACTGTTCTGAACTTAGATATTCGATTTATGTATGCTAGACATTTCCAAATGGAGTCTAAACTTCATCCTCAACACTATAGGAAAGGGATATTTTCTAATGTCAATAGACTTGCGGGACACTAACTTACACAATCCTATTACAATACAGCACCATCTTCCATATCTTGTATGACGTCTTTCAACTAGTTCAGAGATTTGGTCTTCCCAAAATGGATCTCATGGCAACAGCACAGAATACCAAGTCCAGTTATACTTTCGTAATTTTTTTTATCAACATTTTATTTTTCCATATATGTTTTATTAACCATTTTATATTAAAAAGTTATTCTATATCAAGTTTCACATATTCATTAACCAGTTAGTGGTGGTTCTTTTTTCAGTGATGTCATGTTTCTCAGCACTTTGCATGTTGCCTGACCTTCTGCTTCACCTGTTGACCTGTTTTTGTGCAAAGCTGGTAGAATATGCACCTCTTCAGATGTGTTACAACTTTCACTAGACCCTTGTTATAGCCTCTATCTAAACACAAAATTAACCTGGTGACCTGCCCCAGCCTTTGATAAGTACCTGAAAAGAGAATTTCAGCCATGTGTATTTCATGGTAACAACCCCATGCAGAACATATTACCATTCATATGGTTTTGAAAACCCTAATCAGTTTTCCTGTTTTAGTTTGTTCTCCTTTTACCCATTTAAAAAAAAAAAAAAGAAAAGTCACACTGACGCAAATGTTTATGAAATAATCAGACGAGAAATATGTATTCATCTAAATATTGTGCATGGAGATATTATATCGAAAAGAGTATACAAAAATAGTTCTTTACAGGTATTTATACAGTCTACTTTTCAATAGTAGAGGAAAGGTGAGGGAAAAAAACAAACAAAAAAAAAACCACATTAACAATAGCACATTATTTTAACGAAGCCTATTTTATTACTTCAAATGTTAAATGTAAAAAATGTCCAGCACAGCTGTCATTTAAAAAAGGAGAGCTACAATAAGTACAATGTTTCTAGTTCAATAAACAGATGAACTCAATGTCTTTGAATGACATAGCTGATCAGTGTACAGTACATCTTATGAAGACCCGTAAAGTAAAGAACTACTTCTGAAAAAAATTGATTACAAAATAAACATTTCAAAGCTTAAGCTTCTTTCTTCTTCCTCTACCATCAGGAGCTCCATCCATTTTCCGTTTCTGAGCCTGCAATAAATAAATAATTGTTACAGTAAATGTTAAGACTTCTTACTCTCCAACAACCAACCTTCTGGCAGTATCAGAAGCATGGCTCACTCAGCCAATGCCACACCACCTGCATCTCTTTTACACAGTGGTTTCCGCTTTACCCACTCCTCCAGGTCTGTAAGCAGACAAAGAGGTGGGGGTTTGGGCTTCTCATTTCACCACACATTCAAAATTGTTGACTCGCTCACAATCAGCCACAACATTTAAACCACCTGCATAATATCGTGTAAGCCTCCCTTTTGCCACTGAAACAGCTGACCCGTCGAGACATGGCCTCTACAAGACATCTGAAGATGTCCTGTGGTTTCTGGCACCAAGACAATCGTAGCAGATCCTTTAAGTCCTGCAAATTTCAAGGTGGTGCAAACATGGCTAGGACTTGTTTATCCAGCACATCCCACAGATGCTCGATTGCATTGAGATCTAGGGAATTTGGAGGCCAAATAAACACCTTGAACACTCATGTTCCTCACACCATTTCTGAACAATTTTTGCAGTGTGACAGGGCGCATTATCCTGCTGAAAGAGGCCACTACCATCAGGGTATACTGTTGACATGAAGGGGTCTACTTGATCTTCAACAATCTTCAGGCAGGTGGTACATATCAAAGTAACATCCACATGAATGCCAAGACCCATGTTTTATCAGCAGAAAATTGCTCTTGGTAGGAAATAAAAGAAAATTTTTGGACATGCCATAAAATCAGTTTCTCTTAACCTATTTGTGGGAGACTGCTGACCATGGTGTATAATGGGCACTGTGTTGGGAGTAAGGCACTAAATTCTAACAACCTGACTGGCCTGCTTCCTTCCCCTCTATGCCCCCCCCAGGACAGAGGACAATCAGTTTAATTAACCAAGCCCAAAGGATAGGACTAAAGTTACATTCAAACAAAAACCATCAGAACAAAAAGGGGTGGGGGAGCGGTGGTTGATATGTCACCGCGGGAGTAGTCGGACTGGACTCGAACGAGTCTGTTCTTCAGAAAGAACGGTGCCTGTACCAGACCGTTCAAAACTGCCTCTAGCTCAAAGACATTGATGGGCAGCTCTGCATCCTCCTGGCCCCTGAAGATGGAGATTTAGTGTTACTGCGCCATCAGCCATTACTATGGTCCAGTCCCACACAGAGATTCAGATTCCTCGTCTTCAGTCACAAGAGAGAAAGATTAGTCAGTGGCAATAGATGTAACTGTGCTGCCAACTGATGTGGATATTGACCACAATGTATTTATTTTTGGAAGGGCCGTGAATGGAAGCGAGCAAATGCTAGCGCTTTGAAACAAGACACCATCCGCCTCATAAGTTGCATGCACTGAAGAATGTTATCCCTCAAGCACACATCCAAAGTTCCAAAGCTTTCACCAATTTTTGAATGGCCAGAACTGTGTCCTGGGGGAAAAACACCCACTGGCACCGGGTGTCAAACAGGAGACCCAGAAAAATCATGTGCTGGGTTGGAACCAGGCTGGACTTTTTGAAATTTACGACCCAGCTGTGCGACTGCAGCGTTTCCGCTGTCAAGTGCAAGTTGGACAAAAGAAGAGCAGACATTAATTCTGTTAACACTTAATTGTACCCTTCATGCTCACTGCATAGGTGTCATCCTTGACAGTCATGTTGAACCCACTCTAGATTTCCATACCTCATATAATACTTTCCCCTAGCCTTCAAACAGTCAAGTATTCCTTGAAAATGCAACTTTTTAGGTAAGCACATCTAATTCCAACACCATCTTAACTTTCAGTCTACTAGGTTACAATCCTGCTACAAATCTGCACGACATACATTTATTCTCTCCATAAACCAACTTTGCTCTTACTAGATCCCCGCTCCCATTACTTTTTCCTATTGCAATTTGGCAAAAAATATGCAATCTCATGTATCTTTGCCTGTTACTAGCCAATTTTGTTTCCAATGTAATGGGATGCAGGTTTGGCAATTACTTCCTCATTTCAAATAATTTAGACTTCAATACATTAAAAACCTCACTTACCGAAGAGGACTTTGGCCCACGTTTCTTTTTCTCTGCTTTTTCCTTTTCTTCCAACTCAAGGTTCTCCCTTTCAATTAATGTAATTAAAGTATTACATCTTCTCTGTAGTTCCTAAAGTGACCCAAAAAAGAACGTTTTTGAGAACACATTGCTTAATTTGTAAATGCTCATTTGAATATTTATCAGTATACAAGCACTTGTCTTGTAAACAAGGTGAATCTAGTCTGACTGCACACAAGGCTGTTTCTCCCTGCCACCTAGAATGTTATCTCTTTTCAGGTCAATTTCCTTTACAATTAATTCAAGGTTTATATGCATTTTAGTTTTGGGTATCGCAATATAATATTCGGTACTTGATGAAAAGATACAGCAATCAGCCAACGGAGGTCAAATGTCTGGCAGATGCCAAACTCCCCAAGAGGTGAACATGTAAAAGTAATGTCACAAAACATAATGGTTCTACGTGAGTAAAGAGTTTTAATTTCCCCATTACAAAATTCTCACCATTGCAGTTCTGGACTTAAGAAACCAGTCAAATCTGAACTGAGGAGAATTCCGGATGCACTGTCTAAGTTCATCGTATACATTTTCCTTATCAAAACCAAGTTTGTGTAGCATGCAGATAAGAAAACGATCTTCCTCCTCTGTGTAATTCTTTCCTTTGTTGGTGCCATAAGAAATCCTTAGTTGATGAAAAGGTGCCTTGTATCGACCAATCTAAAAGAAAAACAATAGGCAAATAATTTGCACAGACCACACACATACATATATATACATATATATACATATATATATATATATATATATATATATATATATATATATATATATATATATATATATATATATATATATATATATATATATATATATATATATATATATATATCTCACACATACTGCACAGCACTTTACAGAGGATGTTAATCATTCACATCAGTCCCTGCCTCAGTGGAACTTACAGGCTAAGTTCTCCACCACACACACACTTATGCCCCATTCATACTGCACCAAAAACCCGGGTTTTTGCAGGGGCACGCTGAAAAACCCGGGTCTTGGTGCAGTATGAATAGTCCAACCCCAAAATCCCGGGACTTAGACCCGGGATTTTGCGAGGGGTAATTCCCGGGTCTCACCATTCATACTGGAAAAAAAAATAAAAATGATTTTAATTAATAAAAAATACATAACAAATGTTTACTTTACTTATTTTCAGCCAGCGGTGTCTCCGGTGCATTGCTGGCTGTCAGGGGGACCTCTGGGTACTAAAATGACGTCATTTCTAATGGACTAGAAATGACGTCATTTTAGTACCCAGAGGTCCCCCTGACAGCCGGCAACGCACCGGAGACACCGCTGGCTGAAAAGTAAAGTAAACATTTGTTATGTATTTTTTTATTAATTAAAATAATTTTTTTACACTTTTTTTTGTAAAAACCGGGTCGGGCAGGTGCAGTATGAACCCGCCCGACCCGGGAATCTTCTTATCTATACTGCAGTGTTCGGCAATATCCCGGGTTAACAACCCGGGATATTTCCGGGACGGCAGTATGAAAGTGGTATTAAGGGAAAATTTGTTGCCATTAGACAGGTACCAGTACGTTTTGACTGTCACGTGTGGTACATAACATGTAAGTGCTCTATATGTGCTGTAATTATAACAATACAGTCATGCAATATAATTTGCTCTGCTAAAACTTTGCCACTTTGATATTATTAATTTAACAAGACCCTGTTCCCATCTCTATATATAGAAACAAACTATCCAGAAATCTAGAACAGGTGCACCAGAGACTGACCGTAAAAGAATTTGTAGTTCACATATGAAATCTATAGAACACATGAGATCTGCAATTCCAATCATGTGTCATCAAAGTATAGCAAAAGTACCTTTGTGTCCAGTGCTTTTTTTATGCTAATTCTCCTCTGTATTCTTGCTTCTCCCCTTTCTATCTGAGCCATGATTTTCTCAATGTCCTGTA
The DNA here is from genome assembly GCF_038048845.1 of Mixophyes fleayi. Lineage (NCBI taxonomy): Eukaryota > Metazoa > Chordata > Amphibia > Anura > Limnodynastidae > Mixophyes > Mixophyes fleayi. The sequence goes on from NC_134402.1 coordinate 108,820,568, forward strand.
GCTCATTACATCTTTCCCAAAAGACAGCTGGAGAACAAAAATGTTCCAGTTTGGATTACATAATGTACTTTCATTAGAATAAAAGTTAGAAACATTTATCCACAGGGATGAGTTATTCATACTAGCAATTCTTTCCCCATAAGGTGGTTATCTTTTTATCCATACAAGCGTGAAACCGCCAACATCCCCAGTTCAGCTACAATAAATCAATTTTAGGTTATAGGGTGACACGAGAGAAACTACTCATTTATAAGACTTATACCTAGAGCATTCAGCCACAATGCCAAATTGACAGCTTAATAACCAGTTACAGAAAAGCATTTTACAGAACAGTAATCATGCACCTCCCACATACTGTCAACCTCATTAGTCACATTACAGCGACGTTTGGTGTTCTCTTTCCACTAGCAAGGATAAGGAAGCTATGCTAGTGTGGAGAGCCAATGGAGAAAAAGCTTTGCAAGGTTATCAATGAAATTGTGGTGCTTCTTTTATGAAATCATAGGTGGTTTAAGCCAATGACTTCATGAAGTGAAGTCCCAGCAGTTTTAACGAATGAAACTTGTTTCTGTGAAAGGAGAGTGAAACCAGAAGTCAGCAAGACCACTCTGCTTCACAGTGGGGGTAATGTCAGTGGTCATCATGCAGTGGAGGAGGGCACCTCTGCACTAAGCATACAATATGTATGGCCAGAGAGACTTGTTATCAGTCTAGAAAGAAACCATGAAATGGACGGCAAAAGTTGCTCCTGCGTTGGAACCCTCCGTTTTATGCCCAGCAAGAAATGCTTGGAGAGGAAAAAAACAAAAAAAAAAAACCAAACCACACTTCTATGTTGTAATCAGATGGAAAATTCTAAAAAGGCATGGTTCACTTGCAGGTATAATTTGTAGAATATAATTTTAAATTTCTGGAGGCCGATACACCAGACAGGTGTATTAAAACTACCACCTGATTAATGGCTCTCATAGAAGCTTCCTAGACAACTGTAGTAGTTAGAAAGCATCACGCAATGAAACGTTTGAGATTCCCAAAGGACCATGATTTTGCTGGCCTTTCCCCCTGAAATAATTAGAACTACAAACTTCATCACTTAACCATTTCAAATCACTCCTGAAAACACCCATAGAAACTCCAAAGCACCCATGCCCAAAACCATTATGCAAGAACTGCTGCTATAAGTGAAAATTACAGAAATCTAACATCTCTCAACATTAGAAAATGTATACAAGCAGTGACGTGAAGTTCTCTAATTTACATCAAAACAATAAGATTCTCACAATGATTATATGAAGACGAAACAAAACAGTTTTCATATTTTAAAAAGGACAACATCTATGAAAGGTGGATTTCCATTTTTACAGTAGGAACAGAGCAATGTATTCCATTATGCATCCATGTTCCTATATGCACATAAACCCATTCCTTCCTATTTTTTTTTTTTTAAATATATATTATATATATATATCTATCTAATACATATAAGCCTAGTGGCGTGTGTTAGCCTGTGTGTGTGAAAAAAAATAAAACCAAGCTGCAGCGCCACCTGCTGGGCGGAGTTATACACTGACCTACTAAATTCTTAGTGTGGGGGTGACAGTGGTTGCCGGGGGTGACAGTGGTTGCCGGGGGTGACAGTGGTTGCCGGGGGTGACAGTGGGGAGTGGTTGGTGGTTGCCGGGGGTAACAGAGCGAGAGGAGTAATACTCAGGACCGCTGAGAGAGATCCCTGTGTCTGGATAGATGTGGTGATAAAGATGAAAGATGAGGTGGTGACATGTGGACAAAACCACGTTAAAAAAGGGCGCTTGCGTCGGGAAGTAACGCTGTTCCCCTGAGGAGGCCTGGGCTATGGCCCAAATGAATGACAAGAACCTTTTTAAGACCTTAAGTAGCTTGATTTGACTAGAATGCATGAGTATCATGCACGGGTTAATATATATTACACTGCCTCTGCAGCAGCACCAAAAGCAGAACAGGGAAAATGATTACCTGAATACTCCATTACATCATCGGGCGTCTTTCCTTCCACTTCTCGGGCAATGTTTTCAATGTCATCGCGTCCCCATTTTTCATTGGCTTTGATGAACTGGTTAAAATCTCTTTTGTTCCAGTTGGTAAAGCCCTGAAAAAGAAACAGAACATTTCACCTATTATAATTATCCCATATAAAATTGTACACATTAGGCTTTCACAGTCATATGATTTTGAATTAGACTGCTACTGTACACACCTGTGTTAGCAATTTTTCCTTTTCATCCAACTCTTCATCATTAAGTGGCTCTGCTTCATCAATCTTTAGCTGTTCTTCCTTCTGCGCCTGTGCAGCATTCGGTACGTCAGGGTTGCGTGGTACCTGAGGTAGCAGAACAGCAATGGTCACTGCAGAACTTAAACTATAGCTAATATTTATGTTTGAAAACCAAGAATCTTACCTTATAACCAATTGTTTTTCTGTAATAGAGAATTTCCTTCTCAAGTAACTCAAACAACCGTGGTGGGAAAAACTGAAAGTCCTGCACATTTGGCTGTTTAGGAGGCCGTGGAGCCTAAAAGGAAGGAGGGAAAAAAATTAACAAAATACATTACAATAGACTTACCAATGCTATTTGCTATGTAGAAGGAGGAAAAGAAGAAGAAAAACAAAACAAAAAACCAGACCACCCTGATCTAACAAGTGATCACAAATCACACCAAAATGAGCAATTTCATACTTACTTTTGGTATTTTTGGTTCACTGACACGAAGAGCTTCCCTAAAATAGGCATCCACTGCATAATTTGCTTTTCTTTCACGTTTTGGTGGTTCAATCCACTCCGTAAATGCCATCTAGTAAAAACATTTACTGTAAATAATGCTGGTCAAGAACATTTACACTCAACACTAGAAATATAAAGTTAGTTCTTTGTATTTACTGTACTCAAGATTAGTCTTACCTAAGATCCAACACATGGCTTCATATTTCTATTGATCACCACCTCCATTTATATAGCGCCACTGATTCCGCAGCGCTGTATTGATTAAGCATGACGGAAACAATATACTTACACAAACGCAATATAGTTAATTGTGTGGAATGTTACCTTTTGCTTTTCTCTGTAATCTTCACCTTCAAAATTATAGACACTGGACTCCGTATCCATAGTAAAGTTTCTTAATGAACTTTCACCCATGTTTGAGAGTTTTTCTTTCATTTCTGCAGTCTAAAAGAAAAATATACTGCAGAATGTAGATTCTTGTCAAAGTGCTAAGAAATCTATATAATTGATAAGTGACTGATCTTTGAAGTGATACCATTGGATTTACAATTTGTGTGGGACATTTGTAAGCATATAGTATTGTGCTGCTGAGTGCTAAAGGTGCCATGTATAGTCTTAAATATTTAATAAATTATGATGTAACCAACATTTTCACCTAATGTTTTTAGTCAATTGGAATTCTGCATACAGACAATAGACTGCTTCACCATCAAGCATGTTAAGGTGTGCAGTGTTCTAATGCCATATGTAACATCTCATGAGTCATTGTTTTGAATATGTTACCGTTGTCTGTTATATTGTGACCTTACTTGTTGAAAAAAAAAAAAAGAATATTAAGGTATTAGAAGGAAGTCAGCATACCTTTTTTTCACCTCTTTCCAAGATGGCGTCAATATCTTCATCAGTGATTTCACTATCCTTTGAAGCAAACACGTGTGTGGCACCATGACGAATCATCTGAAGCATATCATCCTTTCCTAGCTTATTTAAATTTTGGTCCACTAATCTTCCTGTTGTAAATGGAAGAGAAAGATTAAGTCACAGCTGACTAATAGATTAGTAGTTAACATGAAGGGAAAAAATAAACCTTTCTGGATTCTCTATGACCAAGGCACTCATTGTTAACATGTTACCAAGGATTAAAGCTATACCACCATCTACTAAGTACATTTAACTATTAAGGTAAGTGTTGTGAGCCTGTTCTCACAACCAGGCCAAAAACATGGAGGAAGGGTGTGATCGGGAGGGCCAATCAGAAGCCATGGCCTGTCGGATGATTGGCCTTCCCCAGAATCAGACCATTGTATAGTGGCAAGCAGCACTACGGTAATTGGGTCAGTTTTACTGCAGGCATCAGTTTAACCTGTTCATCTGAAGACTGTTTAGAGATCTAAGTTTAACATTGCCTGATGTGAACTGTCTGGTTTTTGTACAGGGGGGGGGGGGGGGGTTTGAATAAAATAAGATCCTTCTGTTCCTCCGGAACAGGAATAATCACGAACAAAGCTAGAAGGGACCAGTGTGTCCACCTTAGGTGGGAACTCCCACTTTGTTTTCTCTTAAAAAGAGGATCCAAAACAGGAAATTTATGTGGGATTTGAAACCTCTGGTTTAAACCAAGCCTATTCAAGCAGTTCAGACAGCTGGGATGAGGATGGAAATTACATTACTCGATTCTTTTTTTCTTTAGAATAGAGCAGTATCTGAGGTTGGAGAATCCTCCAAGTCTAATATATACGAAGAGCTTGGCAAACAGCAATTAGTCAATGCCTGTACCCTGAAAGACTCTTTCCTCAAACTCCACCGGGTCATCAAAATCACCCATTCGTTCACCCTCTTCCTGTGAGAATTGTGAATCTTCCTTAATGTGAACCTGACATTTATGTGGTCTTGGAACTGTGGGAACAACTCCATAGAAGAAACACACCAACACCATAACAGATCTTTTAAAGTCCTAGCCCAACTGTTACAGATTTTAACGGATCCTTCCTCAGTACCGTATTCTCCTGGGATGGATTCTTTTTTGTAATGCAATTAAATACATTTCTCAGATTCCACCCGTTCTACTTTGTTTATTCTTTTACCCTTTCCTATGGAACGTTGTTGTCACTAACTGTAGGTCCGTTGGAGGGCACATAAAAAGGTAAAAACTTCTGAAACAGTCTAATTTAACATATGGCTACAATAAAATTGTTCTTCCTACTCCTGTATTACGCAATGAATACACTGTATTGATATCTGCCCTAAACAATAAAATAATCAAAACCAGACGTACCTTGCTGAATAACTATAGAATCCAATCGCAGTTTCATCTCTGCACGTTCCACAATACGTTCTTCAACAGTGTTGTCTGTAATGAATCTAAACACTCGAACAGTTTTTGTTTGTCCAATTCTGTGTGCTCTATCCTAAGGTTACAGAAAAAGAATAATACTTTGTCAGCCATCTGGTGTTAAAGGTCTTTTTCTAGTTCACAATTTCCATCTGATTGTATGTTCAGCCAATTGTCAAACATGTCATGACATACTTAATGCACTAAAAAGGAAATGTATTTTTTAAATGTTTGACACATTTTTTTATTTTATTTTTTGCCAATTAATTAATTCTTCTAGGACAAGACAAACCAAGTGGTAAATATTTGGTACCAGCTGCTTGGCAATAAGCACGCGCTCAGTATATGCCACATTATATATGGTACTAGCTGCGTGACAATATAAATGCCCATAGATGTATACAAAACAAAAAGACAGTTGTCAGCACTTATCCTTTACACTGCATATCTGTGTGTGTCTAGCAAAATGAAAACATGAGGTATTCGTTCATATTTTGATCAAAATATTTAAGCCTGCATCCCAAGAACCTCATTATATGAAGGTCCTACACTGACCTATATGCTTCAAAACACCATTAAAATGCAGTTAAAATCAGATGCACTCAAACCCCTGTACCTGGGAGGTGATTGCATCTGACTTTAACTGCATTTTAATGGTGTTTGAAGCATATAGGTCAGTGTAGGATCTGCATATAATGAGGTTCCCTTAACGCTGGGATGCAGGCTTTAATGTTTTGATCAAAATATGAACTAATAACTCATGTTTTCATTTTGCTAGACACACACACAGATATGCAGTGTAAAGGATAAGCACTGACAACTGTCTTTTGTTCAAGCGGTAAATATTATCTATAGAGAGGGGCAATGGACAATTAACTGTTAACTGTTTATTTATTATATGTGAATACTATTATTTTAATGTTGGGGCTGGAGGAAGGCCAGAGCAAAGATAATGGGGGAGAGAGTGCGCCAGAGCAAAGATAATGGGGGAGAGAGTGCGCCAGAGCAAAGATAATGGGGGAGAGAGTGCCAGAGCAAAGATAATGGGGGAGAGAGTGCCAGAGCAAAGATAATGGGGGAGAGAGTGCCAGAGCAAAGATAATGGGGGAGAGAGTGCCAGAGCAAAGATAATGGGGGAGAGAGTGCCAGAGCAAAGATAATGGGGGAGAGAGTGCCAGAGCAAAGATAATGGGGGAGAGAGTGCCAGAGCAAAAAAAAAAAAGGAGGAGAGAGGCACAAAGTAAAAAAGGGGGAAAAGCAGCATGGAGGGTGCAGTGTGAGCATAAGGGGGCACAGTGTAGTTGTGATGAAGGGGCACAGTATTGTGTGTATGATGGCACAGGGGGCTTGTTGCAATGTAGTGTGTGTGAGGTAGGTGGCGGCTAATTAATGGGCGCTATTTTGTTTGTAGGGTGATGGTGAGGCAATTTAATAGTGGGGACTATTCATTTAAGATGGGGTGGTTTGGGGGCTATTGAATATGGGGGTGAGTTTGGGGAGAATGAGGTCCATTTATTAAATGTGACTATGAATTATTTAATGGCAGTGATGGTTGCGGGAAATAGGTATTGCTGTTTGCAGGAAGGGAATAGGTTTATTTATTATATGTGAATACTATTATTTTAATGTTGGGGCTGGAGGAAGGCCTAATTATTAATCGTGGGTGCTATTGATTTAACGCCGGGGCTGGCTGTAATTTTCTAAATGTAGCCAATTTTTTTTCCCAAATAGGCCCTTCAACATTCCAGGATCCAGACAAGTCGCAACTAAAGAAACCAGCAGCCACAGGTGGAGAAAGTGAGAAGAACAGGTAGGAGAGAGCAGCACAGTGTGTGAAATGTTGTGATTCCAGTAGGGACAATGGCAATTTTTGGTGAGTGTTGTGCCCAATGTAAGGTGCAGGCCAAGACTGAACTCTTTGTGTACACACTGCATTCTTTGTATACTACACTGTGGTGCTAGATGTCTTAAAAGTCAGGAGTGCTGGGACATATGCGACGCTCTGGTGAATTCAGGACCTAGTGATTTTGACGTGCTAGCCACGCCCCAACAGCGCATTACCACGCCCCAAATGTATGACCACACCCCGTAAATTTTTGCACCGCCGTTAGGTTAGCAACCGCCCAACGGCGCATTGACACGCCCCTGAATGTATGAGCACACCTCCGAAAATTTGGGCGCCACCGTTAAAAACTTTTGGGGGCTTACTCGACTATGAGGGGGGCCCCATGAATTTGTTGTACCCGGGCCCTGAATTCCTCTTGGCAGCCCTGCATGCAACAGCAACTTATCGCCGGGTCCCTAATCTGATATAGGAAGGTATTAATATATTAAAATAAGTATTTCCTAATTATAGAAATAACGCATTGCTCCAGTGCCATCCAATGCTAGAAAATAAATTAAACTGCAGTATGTCAACACTGCAAACAAGAGTGAGAACATGGCTGCAGAATTTAATGAAGCCTTTTTAAATATTTTTTTGCACTTCAGATTTAAAACACAGACGTTCCAACAATTTCACTACAATCACTAAGTTTAATCATAATTTAAATTGTAAACATACCATGGCCTGAAGATCTACTTGAGGATTCCAATCGGAATCATATATAATGACAACATCAGCTGTAGCGAGGTTAATTCCAAGCCCACCGGCACGTGTGCTCAGCATGAAAATGAATTTCGAACTACCAGGTGCATTATAACCATTGATAGATTCCTATAAGATAAACAAATAAGGATAAGGTTCTTACAATCAGTACAGGATGAAAACATAGGTGTGCAAAATACTAACTTGTCTGTCATCATGGGGCGTTTGTCCATCCAGTCGACAGTATTCATAATTTCTCCACATACAATAATCTTCCAAGATATCCAACACTCTCGTCATCTGGCTGAATATCAACACCCGTGAACCTATTTGAAAGAAACGTACGCTATTTACATAGCACTTTCAAAACAATTTACAAAGCTACACAATGGATCTTCAGTTCATAAAAACTAATTTTTCTCCAACAATATAAGCCTATGTAGTACCAAACAGCCAATTAACATGATTGTTTCATTTATATTTAAAATTATAATGGTATAGCATCAAAGCAGACTACCAGCTACATTTTTAAATTAATCCTGAATCCCTATTCTTAATTAGCAGACCGCAGAAAAAGGTTGAGTATGGGATATGCAACACCTAGTCTCCGGCTGTGTGATACTATCAGCTAACTAGAAAGAACCTTCAGTCGTCTAACTAGACTTGATCTGTCGATTCAACACTACAGACTTCTGTCTGAAGAATCATCAGATGCAAGTACCAATAACTACAGGGGTATGAGAAGGGGAAGAATACAGTTCTACTAGCTGGAGAGAAAAGTTTTAAAAATAACAAATTTACATTAATTTCACTTTAAGAGAACTGCAACATCACTAATGCATTTAAAACCAAAGGGAGGAAAATAATTTAATAACCATTTAATAGCTAAACATCTTTCATACAGTAAAAAAAAAAAGTTACCATAAGATGTTTGGTAACTTACTATTAGTCATTGATTCCCATGTTCCCTTCAAATTAATTTGTAGGTTTGGGGACCAGGAGAAATGAACGCTCATTTTAAAGATTCATTTGTTAGACATTAGTGTTACACAGGAAACTGTCTGGACTATTAGAAGAAAGGGAAAGGCCTATAAAATTATAAACATTCCTACTTGTCTATAAGGTAAAAAATATAGCGAGATGAATATCAGAGGCCCTTTTAATGTAATATCTACCCACTATATAATCTATATGTATGAAATTACCTTGTTCTTTTAGCTTGGGCAGAAGTTTGTTTAGTACCACCATTTTCCCACCATTTGTAACCAAGTGCATATCTGTAGTGTATGGTGGGCCAGGCTCAGCACCATCAAAAAGGTAAGGGTGATTACAACACTTTCTAAGCTGCATCAGGATATTCAGAAGTCTCATTTTATCTGTCTTCCCTGAAGAATTTAAAATGTCTATGTCTTTCATTAAGATCCTTGTGTACCTACAGAAACAAAAATAAAAACAGAATCCAGTTACTGACAAGTTTCCCTGCTGTTAGATAAACAAAAGTAGTAGTTTTACCTCAAATATTCCAAAAACAAACAAGCATACAGAATAGGCTATAATTAAAGTAGGCTGCAGAAAGAATAATATTTATTGGTTCATTATAACTATATGCCAATAGAAAACAGTCTGCAAATCAGCAACAAGTTGAGTGAGAACTACTTACCAAAAATGAGATTACATACTAGTTTTATAATCTGATGTGATTATTGATGCCATTATAATCAATTCTGCACTACATCCATTTGCTAATTGCGGTGCTTTATTATCTGTAAGGTCTTTCATTCAAGTACATTTTTAAACAAGTGTTTTTCAAATTGAGCCTGTATCTAAAATACTCTCCAAAGAGGAGAAAACCACCTCACTAAAGGGGTATATTTACGAAACTGCAGGTTTGAAAAAGTGGAGCTGTTGCCTATAGTAACCATTTAAATTCTAGCTCATTTATTGAGTACATTCGACAAAATGGCAGCTAGAATATGATTGGTTGCTAAAGGAAACATCTCCACTTTTTCAAACCCAGTTTAGTAAATCAGATTTTTGTACTTACGTTTAATCTTTCTCAGATTCCATCTGGGGGACACTGCTACCATGGGGTTGTATGAGGGTGCATGGAGTTGGCACTTAGTTAACAACTAAGTTTGCTGCTGACTCCTCCCCTCTGCAATCCCAGACCTCAGTAATACTAAAGTCCCAAGAAAAAGGGCTCAACACCACAACTGTAGAACAGCAAAAGGGAGGGAACGCAGCGTCCCCAGATGGAATCGGAGAAATATTTATCCACTCTGGGGGACACTGCTACTATGGGGACCTTCTAAAGTAGCCCCTAAGGGAGGGAATTCTCTGGTCTACTAGCCCGCAAAACACTGCGACCGAAACTGACGCAAAATTGTGTAACTGGAAAAACCTCATAAAAAAGAATGAACTGAGGACCAGGTCGCCGCCGTACCCAGCTGCTCTGCAGATGCTTCATGGCGAGCAGCCCAGGAAGCCCTCACCACACAAGTAGATTTTCTACACACATAAGCAAGCTTAATCATAGATCTTATGAGCAATGGTCTGCTTGGTGTACGGCCAACCTCTATGAAATTCGTAAAGAACAAAAAGTCAGTCATGCAATCAGCAGAAGTCCTCTTCACATAAACCCATAAAGCTCCGACCACATCCAGATTAACAGAGGAAGAAGGCCCAAGAGGAGGAATTCCTTCTTTAAAAGGGCCGGAACCACTATCTCATGATTTAAATAAAAACTAGGAACCACCCTAGGCAAGAAAGAAGGTACAGCCTATTCTCATGGAACACCAGATAAAGAATCAAGGCTCCGACACACGCTGAGTAGATGCAATGGCCAGCAAAAACACCACCTTCCATGTCAAGAAACGCAGATCAGCCGACTCCAGGGGTTTGAATGGAGGCTGCTGAAGAACCTCAATAACGAGGATCAAATCCCACGGGGCCAACGGAGGAACGTTGGGAGGCTGAACGTGCATAACCCCCCGAAGGAAAGTACAAACGTCAGGGAGGAAAGCCAACCGGCGCTGAAAGAAAATAGAAAGCGCAGAGACCTGAACCTTCAAAGAACTCAGTCTTAGTCCCATCTCTAACCAATCCTGAAGAAAGGCCAGAAAACAGCTAATCTATAAAAATGTAGAGTTATGACACTTCTCTAGAGTACATAGATCCTTCACACCTTGTGACAGATCTTAGCCGATACAGGCTTCCGAGTCTTTATGAGGGTCGCCACTACCCTAACCTCCTTGACCGCCAGTGGTTGGTTTCAACAGCCACGCCATTAAAGCCAGCCGAGGCAAGTCCGTATGGTGCAAATTGTTCTTGACTGAAAAGATCGGGACTAAGAGGAAAAGACCAGCCTGACCCTTCCACAAAAAGCAAGATGTTGGTGAATCAGAGCCAATATGGTGCCACCAGAACAATCGGAAAACCTTCCAACAGTACTCACCTTAGAACCCGCGGAATCATCGGAATTGGTGGAAAGTGATATCCTAAACAGGAGTCCCACCTAAACAACTTCCCCCACTGGGGTACTTAGTGCAATTGTCAAGGAAGGAAAGCCAGCAACAGATGGATTATCCATTATTTCAGTCAGGAGTCCTGAGGTAAACTCTAGCCAAATTTTCCCACCTTTGGAGTGCACCGGTCAGCAGGGGGGCCTCCTTTATACTCACAGCATTGGTGTTTTTTTTCTTTATATCCCCTATGAGGTACATATCTGACAAGGAGGAACTGTGAGAAGCTAGCAGCAGTAGAACTCTGAGGTGCCTCTGAAGCTCGACTGCGATGACAGAAAAAGGTGCAAATATCTCCTGCTTCGGAGCATACCACTGACAGCCGGAGAATCTCTCACTCCCCACTGTGATGGTTCAAACGCCCAGAGACAGCCTCTATCAGCCCAGGCTGCCACACTGCGTTGTGCTCCTGTATCAATGCCTATTCGGAATCTTTCCTAGGACTCCGAGATCCAAGCCCCCCTCTGCGGGGAAACTTAGCATCTCCCAACATGGCGGATCCTCAACAGAGTGCAGCGCTCTCTGCCCGTGGCAGCGTCAGACCAATTGGGACAGTGCAGTGACAGCCGCATTGCGCTGTCACTGCCCACAGTGTAAAGATTTTTCTGTTGGTCTTTTTCTTAAAATAAAGACGGAAGATACCGTATTTCCCCATGTATAAGACGCACCTTTTCCCCCAAAATTTTGGGTCTAATAACTGGGTGCGTCTTATACAGGGGTAGTAGCACTTACCCTGTCAGATGACTCCTCTGTCCAGTAAAGTCTTCTCTCTGTCTGATCCTGAGGCTGGAAACCCGATTAAGGTCCTCTCTGCGATGTCCTTTCAGGACCTTGACAAGGTCCTGAAAGGCATCCTTTCAGGACCTTGAGGTCCTCAAAGGATTGACAAGGTCCTGAAAGGACATCCGGACATCGCAGAGAGGACCTTAATCGGGTTTCCAGCATCAGGATCAGACAGAGAGAAGACAGAAGACTTTACCAGACAGAGGAATCATCTGACAGGGTAAGCCAGAATTCACTATAGCGTAGTCTCTCCACTGTATAAGCTGCACAAATACTCTGTGAAAAAATTGAGGATAATGTTTATCCTCAATTTTTTCACATGATTTATATAGGTGCGTCTTATACAGTGGAGCGTCCTATACATGGGAAAATACGGTAGTTCCATTAGAAACCTAAGAGGAAAACATTTTTAATCAACACATCTCCCCTCACCTAACATTACTAGAATAGAACAAGAAAAATAATAAAACCTAAACTAAACAGCAAGTACTGCCAAGAAGTACTAAACACAGCCCAACTGCTTGGGCACTTAAACAAACTGAGGTCTGTGGGGTTGCAGAGGGGAGGGGTCAGCAGCAAACTTAGTTGTTAACTATTTAAGTGCCAACTCCATGCACCCTCATACAACCCCACGGTAGCAGTGTTCCCCAGAGTGGATGATGGAGAAATACTCTTTAGTCTTGAACTTGCTTGGCTAGACTCTGGACCCAATTAGTCTTTTCTGTGGAGACAGAGTGAGAAGCATCACTAAAAAGCTTTCCCACAGGCCTGGGTTCTTTACCTGAAAAATTGAAGAGGGAACCAGACCACTATTCTCGCTCAGCACCATAGGGCAATTTGCACGCTGAGTGAACTCTACAATTGAGTTGGCTAATGCTATAGCCCAAGCAGGTTTTATAAATTCTTTTATCATGCAATTTATTAAGAAAATGTCACCAAGGCAGCCGAGTGCTGCTCAACTCCCTGGTTATACTGACTGCCAAAGATAACTCTCCTACTGCTTGCCAAGCCAGTGTTGGGACCCTCTGCGCATGCTTGAGTCTGTATGGGCACATGGACTGGTACTGGAAGTCCAGACCGATTTCCAGTTCCAGACAGTACAAAAAATATAAAATAAAATATTGAAGTTACAAAAAGACACCCCACCATAAAATACACATTCCAGAGTCCCCCAATTAATGCCTGAAAGTGTTTTGCAACTGACAGCTTGTCTGGCCAGAGCTTGAAGCCCACAGCATGGCACAATAGTGTCAACTCCGTCTCACTGAACATACTATGACTTGAAAATGTTCAGTAACAGTTTTAATCAGCTGAAACCAGTTGCTGTTTGGCAATTTCAATGATCTGAAAGCTAAGTCACTGAAGCTTCAATTAAATCATTGCAGTTTTAATAGATAAAATAACCTGCAATTTTATAAAGGACAGAAATCCAGACATTTCAGTGAACATTAGGGGCACTTCCTCTCCAAACTAGCAGAACGTCCTCAACTCTGCTAATGTAGACAAACCGTTTTGTGCTTATTCAACCTTGGATCAGGTAGGGGTAAATTAAACAAACTGGCCCCTCTATACCTGAAAAGTTGAATAGCACAGCTTGAAGAAAGTGTGATGTCACAAAGTTTCCCAGGAGCCTACTTATGGCTGACAACTGAATTTGTTATCTGTCCAAAAGCTGGTTCCTATAAGTAAACTTTTAGACAGACAAAATGGTGAACAAAAGATAAATCTTTAGAATTTATGATTTGATACAATGCAGACGTTTTTATAATCTGTTCACGTGTCTAATTGATCGGTGGTAAAGGAACAGGTATACTTTAAAGACTACATATATTTTTTTAAACCACGACTTACCATTCTCTCTGCATCTTACTTAGGCCCACATAGATTTTAATTTCTTTTTTAGGAGGTAGGCTTTTTTCCACCTCAGCCTTTATACGACGCAAAAGGAAAGGTCTCAATACCTAGAGGGAAAAAAATTTAATATTTTACAACTGTTAAAATATTTCAAATCCAAAAGGGAATGTGAAATCTAATGATTAACACTTGCCATATGAAGACGTTCCACCAATTCTTGATCTCCAAGACAGTTGTTTGTATCAAACCAAGAGTCAAAATCCTAGGACAACACAAAAATCAGTAAAACATGATAAAGATCTTACAAAATTCTCATTTTCTATTGCTCACTAGAACCAAAGAGGTTTATCTGCTGACTTTATCTTCCCATATCTCCTTGAATAGTCACGTCCACTTGTATAACATTAATTACCTCTGAAGAATTAAAGACATCTGGCAACAGAAAATTCAAAAGGGCCCAGAGTTCATGCAAATTATTCTGAAGGGGGGTTCCTGTTAGGAGGAGGCGATTTGTGGTCTTAAATTCTCTTACGATTTCAGATAGCTGAAATATATAAAATTGAAATTATTCAGTGGAAAATTGTTAATATTGAAAATGCTGAATGCACAGCAGCTTATAAAACAAACATTTCTAATCGTTCACCAACCTTCGATTTTTCATTTTTAATTCTGTGAGCTTCATCAATCACCAAATAGCGCCAATTAAACTTCTTGAAGACAGATTTCTCCCTAATGAGCATTTCATATGATGTCACACAAACATCCCATTCTCCTGGCAGAAGAACATCACGAACAAAGGCAGCCTGGGAAGACATTGTTTTAATTAGGGGTGGAAAAAAAAAAGCCATTAGTACTGTACTTAAAACAATGTACAACCCGTCCACTAGATGTATAGTTTACCAACACAGAGCAAGGCATTCTTTGCATTTCAAGAAATTTGACCAATTCCAACATAAAGTAGACGTATTTCAAAAACTAAAAGTAAAGTTTAAAAAAATATATAAAAACAGCTATAAACTTACTCTATGATCCTTGTCACCTATGAGACAAACTGCACGCAAGGATGGCACCCATCTTTTGAATTCCGCCATCCAGTTGTGCAAGGTAGACTTTGGAACCAAAACCATGTGAGGTCCAGGAATGCTCTTGTAATGCTTCATATATCCAAGAAGACTAATTGTCTGTAGAGTTTTACCCAGACCCTAAACACAGAACACAACACATTACTCATTTCTAATTTCATCTCATATTGGCAGTTTACAAATTGTAATCAAATTGTTAAGAGTGATTTGATTGGCATATATTGTTCAAGATTACTATGCAATTTAAAGAACTTATTCAAATTGTAAGTTTCATTATAAAATGGTGTATGTAACAAATTTTAGGAGAGCAGTCCAAAGGCATTTGATAGGTCTAAGTAGAATACATGAACATATTACACAGTATACCCAACTGCAGATGTATCCATCTAAGAAAACACCAATGGGCATATGGGCATATTCAATTAGGTCCGGCTATCACGATTACGCACGGCTGCGCATGTAAAGTGGAAACCGGCACCTCGGCATCGCAGTTTCCTTCGCAACCCTATGGGGTGTGCATGGAAATCCGCAATGTTGCAGTAACGTGTTGTCAGTGGGAGCACGTATCCTCGATCTTTAGACTTAATTTAATATGCCCCCAAGTATGTAACTGTAAACTTGAAGGCTTGATTTGGCAAGGCCTCACATGGTAGCATTGCTTATGGTGCATCAACCACAGACAACACACGTAAAATGAAGTTGCAAAAGCGATCGCAGATCCTTATGACAATTACTCTTGCTCACATGTGAATGCTTTTATAATTAATTTTTTTAATAATGCTTTTATATGCATTCAACATTTTATACATGGCCTTTTCCCCAATTCCAAAGGCAACTATTTTATGTTCAGTCTTCTAACTCTTGTATGTAAACGAACCCTTGAGGTTTTAATTTGAAATAAAAGTATTTGAATATTGTTTTCTGATAATATAGCCTTGCTTAAAGTAGCAAACCCTGGTTTATTTTTCCTTTGAATAGCAAGTACAGTACCATTTAAGTATGCATTTGATAGTTATTTTTCTTAGCCCTCTTCCTACAAATAATTTTCCTTCCAAAAATCTCCCAAATCATGGCTGCCAGTCACACACACACAGGCTCAAAGCATATAATGTGAAGGCAGAGGGCACAGTGGCATTTTACGGTGCAAAAAGAGCTCAGATGGGCATTCCAAAGCTTCTCTGCTCACTATATCATGTGCCATGTAACTGTTTGCCATGGTAGTCACATGACACTGCAGAATTATAAACCATTAAAAGCAGCCTGAAGAAACAATCAAGGGGAAAAAAAATTAATTACCAAGATTTAAGATATATGGCAGGCTTTGTGAAGAATGTGTGTGTGTTTTTTTTTTTTTTTAAATTAAAAACAAAAAACAAGAGAAATCTATGGATATACTGCTTTTGTATTCAAAAGACTTTTTTCACATACCATTTCATCAGCAAGGATGCCATTAATGCCATTCTCATACAGAGATATTAGCCAGTTCAAGCCTCTGACCTGATAATCCCTTAATTTACCATTTTTTACATCTGTGAAAGAATAAAGAACAGCAATAAACAAGTTAAGAATAGTTCAAGACAAGAGAACACATTTTTCTTGTTTAGTGATTAAGTTTTAAAAAACACATTAAATAAACTGTTTCGTATTTACCCAACACTCTACTTCAGCTGTTAAAAAAAAAGTATAGACAGACAGTCTAAGCAGCTTCCATGTATATAGAACAAAGTCTTAAATGGATCCGATATAGATATAAAAAAAGCAGAGAATGCAGACAATTTAATTCCTGTGATGTCCCATGAGCACAGTCAAGAAGGACTGACCACCTGGGTTGCATGTGCAGTCACCTCAATAGGTTACTGGTACTCCCACCCTCCTCCCTGCCATAGTGCAGTCCTAAACCAGCAAGAGACTAAATGAGGAGGTACTGGATACTTTTGATGGCCCTTGTAAAATAATTCCTGTACAGATAGACTAGCAGACAATGCACTACACCCGAGGAGAATCTATGGGGGGGGTATTCAATTGTCAGTGATTTTTTTTTTTTTTTTTTTTTTATCGTGTTAACAATGTTTTTTCATCATTTTCAAGCAGGTTAACTTTACCCGCAAATTCAATTCCATTTTTAACGCTACTTTTTTTTTAATGAAACAGTCCACTCGCGCTCCAGTTGAAGGTCTATTGAAAGTATAGGGTGTGCAAGAGACGTCCACGTTAAAAGCTATTAAATTGTTTAACGCGGCGGGTAAACCAGGAAAATATGCTGTTTTATCTCGCACCTCCTTGGGGTATGTTAAAAAAAAAACCTCTGAAAAGTATTTGAAATCATAATGTGGAAAAAAGTTAAACTTATGTTTATCACTAATGCCTAACTTGTGTCAGTTGATTTTCTTGTGAAAAAATAATGAAATAAAACATTGAAGAAAAAAAAATTATATTTATGTATGTTTTTGGTACAAATATGAATGTAGTAATGTGTTTTGACATGGTATATATGATTGTATGGTAAAAAATATGCTAAAGAAATTACTGTAATGTCGATACTATCAATGTGTAATGCAATCGAATGTATGCGGAAAAAAAAATTGTGTGTGTTATACATAACCGAGTTTAAAACTCCCCTTCACTCCCCTAAAATCTCGCAAACACAATTTTTAATGCGCGGGGGTAGCATTCCCTCTTTTTCAATTGAATTGCACGAGTTTTCCCGTTGGCCAACCCAAAATGGTCGCTATCGCCATTAAATTACGTGGCGGGGGGGGGGGGGGGGGGAAATCGCTAACAATTGAATACCCCCCTTGGAGTTTACAAGGCAGAGGGAACAGGGTTAGAATAAAATGATGCAGACTACTAGTTTGATATGTTGTGCAGGTCAGTAGTGTTTTGGGGCTCCAGGTGCCATTGAGCAGAAATCAGAAGCCAATTAGATGCTTTATGCTCTCAGAACATGTGTATGGTGTAAAGTCAGAGAAAACGTTAGGTTTAAACAAGTAAACCATGAGAGGGACCACATTGTTTTCTTAGAAAAACTAGACATGGAGACCTATAGGGGGTGAGGGGGGAGGGGAGACGAAGAAAAAAAGAAAGAAAAAAACAAACTGGCAGAAACAAAGAGAGGGGAATGCATGCGCTCATAGGGGATAATCTTGCAGGATCTTTGTGGCCGCAGAGGGCAGCAAAGACGATCGATCAAGAGATCAACTAATCATTCTGAGCCACTCAAGAGTGATGAAAATTCGGATCTACTTTACTGAAATGGGAGGCACAGGAACAGCATAGATTACTAGGGTTGGCAACAACTTTGCCTATTTATAATCACACTAAGCGACTCCAAGAGCTAGATATGACACTTTACTCCCTTATTGTCTATCTTCTCCAGTGTCTTCCCTGATAAAGGCAGTATTGTCCAACAACCAATACTTGAGCGAGAGAACCCTGCATGTCACTACAGATTTGGCCATTACTCTGACAGAATAGCGGGACAGGTCCTCCAAGACAGACAATGTGTCCAAGATATTAGAGGCAAGCAGTGTCCGCTCTACCCTGGAAATGCCATTTGCAAGTTCACCAGGAGGAGTCCTGCTTCAGTGAAGTACATCTGTCACTTAAGTGGCTCCAGAACACAAACATTTGTCTGTATCCACCGATTCCTTTGACATCAACTCACTGAAAAGCTGGTCTGGGGAGGGGGGATTAGTAAAAGATAAGTTAGGTGGGAAATACAGTCCACAAACTGACAAGAGGGAGAAAATCCACTCTGGTTCATGCACTGCCTAGATGGCATCTGGGACTTCAGAGTAACAGCAATCAGGCCTCTTCGGAGCCAACTGCATTTACAGGTAATAATTTGTCATTTTATTCAGACATAGCTGTGGATATTCAAGGTTGGAGGTCTAGCTTGGGCAAAGACTCATGAGAACCAGACATGCCAGCAACACAAAAATAAAAAAAATGCTGTCTCTGGGATACTCTGACACCAACTAAATGAAAGATTAGCCTTACTTGCTACCGACTAGACAAGCTCGAAAGTAAAAATAGAAAGATATAACATAATTAAAAGGACAGTGCCATCAGTTTTCACTCATGGAATACATGCTGCTGGCAACACATTTCATATGGTCATAAAGCAACCAAGCGCACAGGTAATTACCATTAACATGTAATAATGTTCTTTTATCGCAAGGTAATCATTAGTACTGAAAGAGTCACTCTAGTATACACCTAAAAGGACACTTACATGATGGGGACACTTCAAATCTGGTGCAAACATTGGTCGTCTTGGAATTTTCCGTTAACAATTCTTCATCCTCTTCCTGCTCCGTTCTCCGATGTCGGTAACTGTTACAAATCAGATTTTTTTTAAAAAAAAAATCAAGTATTGTCTGAACAGCAGCTTTAGCATATGCAAGTAGCCAAAAGCTCTTTGTCAGTAGAATTCACTAGTCATTGAAACTACACTCCACTAAATGTTGTTCTACATCAGCAAACTAATCCCCAACTATCACAAATTCACACTCAACATAAAGGGCAAATAAAGCTATTTTATGCCAAATTTGTCAAACAAATTATTTACAATACATGTGGCCAGTCTTAAATGAATCAGTGCATGGCTAGCTTAACTGTAAGGAATACATGCAGATTCACAGAATAATCATATTTGGGTTTTTTTCTTCAATCTATTGTTCTCATTTAATTGTTTATTTGTGCATATTACTAAACAGAATAGTACACAGATTAAATAAATACCAAGGCTACTTACTCTCCTACTGATAGCAAATCTTGTTTCTCATCTTTCTTTAACCGAGGGCGTCCTGGCTTCATTTTTAATGGAGAAGTTGGTGTTTTTTGAGCAGCTGGTTGAATAAAGTGTGCAAACAACTCTGTTTGTTTCAGAAGGTAGTCAAATCTGTTTGACCGGTCTGTTTTCTAAGTAAACAAAATCCATTAAAACATTAGATTATTTTGAAAATACTTGCATCAAGGGGGAAAAAAAAAAAATCTGCATTTGCAATTATTAAAGTAGTAATCTAGAAATTCTGCTTCTAGTTTGAACATGATACCGTTTAATAAATAACCCAAGTTGTCGAATCTTCATGACCAAACCAATGTTTATGGATTTCAGTAACATTTTTCACCATGAATAATCTTTCGGGCAGATCAGCCTCTTTTTGTACAAAATATTCTGAAAAACTGCTTTTAATTTTTGGTGGTTTAACATGGAGAAAAATTAGCAAAAATTGGATTACACCCTTTTCAATGATTATTCCCAAAGCTACTTTTAGCACAATCCCCAGTAACTACCACAAAATGTAAGCGGCTAGAATAGGGGTATCAAATTTGTGCACTTCTTGCTAAGTCTGAGGCAATTGTAGGACACAAACATTTCAGTCTGAGAAGCGTTTTCCCTCTTGAAGGTAGCTCAACTAGAAATTGATGCAAAGAGGCATTCATATATTTTCTCAATAGACCATGTGAACATTTTGGTGGGCTTGGACAGGGACAATAATGGAAAGGTAAACAGTAAAATATTTAGATTTTTATTTAGATAAGATCATTGTTGACCCAACCCTTCTCCCCATATACATATTTCTACAGCTGTAGATATCACCTATAACATAGGACATAGCACTGGAACTCCCAGTCACCTTTATAAATGGCATCTAAAACAGCTGTCCAGGCTTCATAAGTCTAAGATATCATTTATATGCAGAGGGCTGTCGGGAAGCAGTTCAAATTGCAATCACCCATATATACCAATAAAAGGTTAATCAACAAATTATTGGTAAAATATATTCAATGCTGTATTTAACAGCATATTCTCCCCTATAACCTTCCGAAGAGCCACGAGTTACCCTGAATTTAATGTATAAAGATAGAGGGATACACAAAAAATATAATAAAATATATATATATATATATATATATATATATATATATATATATATATATATATATATATATATATATATATATATATATATATATATATATAACTAATTACAAAATGACACCACCCCCCCATCCCAAAACTCCACTCAGGTGTGCCAAATGCCCTAAAATGGTCCCACATATGCCCCCAGATGCCTATTTGACACATTCCTCACATACTACATGTAGTGAGAACATTCCCTTCAGCGATCCGACATGTCTCAGACCTCTCCCATTCAGTGTGAAGGCCAACTATTATTTAGTCACCCAACCAATTACTAATTTTATTAATGCCATGTGGTGCTGACTGCTCTCCCACCTCCAATCAGGGCCGGATTAAGGGAATGGAGGCCCCTGGGCTAAGGGGGCCTCCATTGCCCCATGAGGGCCCCGCCCCCCCCCCCCCATGATCCGAGCCGCCGCCCCCCCCCCCCCCCGTGATCCGAGCTGCACCCAAGGCACTCACCTCCTTCTCCTGGCATTGCGGTCCTTCCCCGGCGCGCTGTACGCTCTTTACCGAGGAGATTTCGTGAGAGTGAGACTCACGAGATCTCCTCAGTAAGGAGACTACAGCGCGCCGGGGAAGGACTGCAGTGAAAGTGCTCAGCAGCATTGATTGGGCCGGGGGCGTCCCCGCCCCCCGACCGATCAATAATGCTGTTGAGCACTTTCAAGGGCCCCCTGGATGCCCGAGGCCCCTGGGCTGTAGCCCAGTTAGCCCTATGGTTAATCCGGCCCTGCCTCCAATGTGCAGTATCACCTACCATGCGGAGATGGCTGCTCCCACCATGTTCAGTCCTATTCTCTGCTTTATGACAAAGGAGAATAAGCCAGAGTGGGGGCACAGTGACTGGGGCTGCACATGAGCTCACTATTTTTTTTAGGGTCCCCATCCAACCACATGTTTCTGACATGCAAGTAAACATTTTTGCAGATCTAGACTTACCCTTTTTTCCTCATAGCCAGGATCCATTTCATTGCCTTCTTTTGATTTGTTAAGAGAATCATCTTCATTATCAGGTTGCCCTTCCTATGAGTAAGAAAAAAAAAATTACTGTGTAAAAAAGTGTGATGCCCTGAAGGGAAAGTTTGTCTACAGTTTGAGAAGCAATAGTACTAAAAACAATATCAGATTAACACATTAATGGCTAGTGTTCCTGACCACACATATTGTTGGTGTTACGCCATATAATTCTTTTGGGGAAAAAAAGAAACATACAACCTTACTCATTGTTAATTTTACACAATTACTAAAACCTTGTAAAGTTACCCTAAAAATACAAATAGTGGTAAACAAATGTGTGAACCTTAAGCTGGCTACCCACAGATATTAAAAAAAATGCCAGTGACACCACTAGCCAAGGGGAAAGGAAAAGGGTTAATGGAGGCACAAGCTCAAATGGGTATGTAGATACAATCATATTAAGTAACAACACTAGTAAATGGCATAATTTTAAAGCCAAGTTGGTAAGAGGCCTTACTCGATGTCTGACAATGCTAATGGGAAGAGAAAAAGTTTAGTTAAAAAATAAATAAAAACAAATCACCAGAGATAGCATACACTAACTGCAAGTGGGTACAAAGCCCCTGTGAACAAAAACTGTTCATGTAAGGACAAGAAGGTGAAAGCCATGGGGTAACAAACAGTGGGGAGTTTTTTTTGGGTGTGGAATTGTGGCTAAATTCAATATTGTGGCTAAATTCAATCTGTGCAAAGTTGGAAGCATTTTTGCAGTTGGTGTGTCATTTATATATGCATCATGGGCATACAGAAACAGTTTCTGGAGACTTGCCTAACAAAAGCACCTATACAAGAGGTATACCTGATCCAGATCTCTCCTGATCTTCAACAAGTCTGGACCAGCTTTACCTTGAACTAATACGCAATATCTGAATGCAGTTTCTTAAAAAAAAAATAAAAAAAAAAAAACACAATGAAATTAGTATTTTCTTTACACATGGTTAGGAATCTGTTAGAAATAACATGTTTGAAAAACACCAACCTACTAAAAAAAAACAAAAAAAAAAACAAGCAATTTCTGACTTCTTAAATAAGTAGAGCTGTTCTGACACATTAAGGGGTAGATTCAATTAAAGAACAATGCAGGCCGCAATTATTATTACCGTTACTACGGTCATTTCTCCACAGATATTTGCTCGTGGCTCAGAGCTGCAAGCAAATAAATCAATTGAGAAATTACCATACTAACAGGAATAATGCACAGAAATTACTATAGTAATGATAATAGTGAGGAGGGCCACCTTGTTCTAAAGAACATTGCAGCTAATTGAAACTACCCATAAGAACTGAACCACATTATTATTTATTTTCTGTGAAAATTCATTAGTCAAACAATGAGGTTGAAGATGATACTTAGGGGCATATTCAACTAGATTCTGGGATCGCAGCCGCGCACATAAAGTGTAATCGAGGTATCGCCACATCGCAGATTTCTCTTAGCAATCCTATGGGGTGCGAAGGGAAATCTGCAATGTAGCGGTATCGGGAAGCAGGCGGCCGTGCATGGCTGCGATCCCGGAAGTTAATTGAAAATGCCCCTTACAGCGGAAGGAAGCATACTCAACACGTTAGATCCTACTACTGCAAGATACATAGGCTAAGTATACACTGACCCGATGATTGCACAAAGAACCTCCAATAAGCTGACATCCGACCGTTTGATCAGATATTGTGTGTGTGTGTATAGTGACACGATGATCTAAAGTCATCCCAAAGTGACTATCATCGTTTCATTTGGCTGGTCGTACGGTTTAATATTTTCCAACCAATCACCGACCGATCATGTAGTGTGTATGCACTCATGCTCACGATCTCCATAGTTTACAGTCTCATGTTCTTTTCAGCCAAATGCTAGCAATGAATGTCCCAGTGAATAAATGTAGAGTGCTGTAGAAGAAATAATTAATTTGTTTGTTTCGAGACAGAATGTTTTGTTTCAGAGTCACAGAAGCTAACGAAATTTGCTAGGACATGTGGATAGCTAAAACAAGGTGGTTTTAATCAATGCGACAATAATAAATGATTTAATGATGTCATTCTCTTAAGACTAGAAGACCAGATCAAGAGCACAGATCTGAAGGTAAATCGTGTCAGTATGAAACGTCAGACTTTCAGTCGTGGGTACAATCGTTTGAGACCACAACGGTCTGAAAATTCTTCAGTGTGTACCTAGCCATATGTCTAGCACAGTATTTTCTATTAGTTTTATTGAGTTAAGGTAAACCCCTTTACTAGCAACAAATAAAGGAATTGCGTTTACATAAGTTCTGCAATCGGCGAGACTGGAAAATTGTAACTATATCACTGATTATTAAGGTGTAAACTATCTGTACACACACACTTGCAAGTGTCAACTGCTCAAACAGCAGAAGAAATGTTCAGTGAGGCCAGCCAGCACTTGAAGTGTCAGTGTGCAATGATCTATGACTTATACCCCTTTCTCACTAAAATC
Source organism: Mixophyes fleayi (assembly GCF_038048845.1). NCBI lineage: Eukaryota > Metazoa > Chordata > Amphibia > Anura > Limnodynastidae > Mixophyes > Mixophyes fleayi. The sequence continues at coordinate 108,844,884 of NC_134402.1, forward strand.
CCAGGTCAGAGACAGGATAATAAACAGTTTCAACCCTTCAACATTGAACCCATGTCAGCTATTATCAAGTTGAGTCATTAAAAGGGGACAGCAGAAGCTCATATAGATAATGTAGTAGATACCACTGAGCTGCTTTTAGCAGAACCCAGGTAGAATCACTCAGGAACACCTTTTAAAAACGCAGCGAATCCAGCTCCAACACAGGAATAACCCTGATCGCAACCATGGTTGCAGACCCAGGTTGACCCATTCACACCAACACACTACATGGTTCATTCCCAAGTCCATATCTCGGTGTGAAAGGACTAAGTGGCACAGAGTTAAGCTGGGTACACACTACAAAAAATTCGACCAACTTTTTATGCTGAGTGATTTTACATGCGATCGATGTTACGATCGCTCAGTCCATGGACTGCATACACACTAACCTTGTTTATGACGATAAAGGGAAGAGCGGACGTCCCTTTAGCGACTTTTTACAGCCATGTTGTCATGAACAATGATTTTAATTCCGTACACACTGCAGCGACATTTGCGGGAAATGTAACGAGATACCAAATACATTAGCATAAAGGGGCAGAGGTTTCGATAAAGTTAACACCCAAAGCTGCATAAAAAGAGAAGGCAACACTGTCTTCATTCATTTCTATAAAATAGAAGTTTAGTAATATACAGTACATTAAATTTAGAAAAACATTTAACTTCTAAAGTGCAATGCAATGAATATTCCCTAATAAAATCCCTTCGTATGTAATGGAATGCTTCAAAATTTTTGTACCTTTTTCCTGCAATCAAAATGTTGCTTGAACACTGTGTGGTTTATTATGGGTACTTCACAATTATAAGTTAATCAAGGTTAATATAACATTAATAGGTTATAAAGGTATAAGTGTATAAAGAGTAAATATGAATAACACACGTGCTTTACACCAGTGTAATGGTCTGCAGCCAGACAGGTGCAATATACATCAATACAAAACACAAGTCAAAAATTAACACACACGCCCCCCAGGTTGAGGAAGTATCGGAGGATTGTCGTGGATCGGTCGGAAGTTTATACACACTATACAGCGGAAACGAGATTGGAACGAAAATATTAAACAGTACGACCAACCAAATAAGGCGACAGTCGTCCATTTGGGCAGACTTTTGACCATCGTGTCACTGCACACACTGACTCGAATTTCGAAAGAGCGGTCGTATGTCGGCTGTTTGAGCCGATTATTGTACGAAAACAGTGTAGTGTGTACCCAGCTTTAGCAGTAAGAGTTGAATGTGTACCTCAGTGGATTACAAACTTTTTCAGTTCAAGGCACCCTTAGGGCCTCTATAATTTTTTCAAGGCACCCCTAAGCCAAAATAATTACCAATGAGCCCCCCGCCTTGCTTACCACTGACCCTGGCCGAGGCACCCTTGTGAGATCGCCGAGGCACCCCAGGGAGCCTAGGCACACAGTTTGGGAACCACTGGTGTACCTAATAAGAACCACAATTAAACAAGTACATATAGGCAAGACAGGAAAAGTTATCTAACCTTTATAAAAGCTTTATTGGTGAATGTTCCCATATCATAACAAACTCCTTAGAACAGAATGTCATAGGTAAAAAAAAACATTTTCCCATGGTCATAACCATATCAAATATTTAATTTTGTATGAGATTACGCATGTTAACAGCATTGTTTTTCAAGATTACACTGTATGCTGTTTGGTATCAATATAAACATGCTCCACTGTAATAAGATGAAGCATAAGGAAACATACTAAATCAAAAGTCATAAGCCATAGTAGCTTTATGAAACAGTATATTCATAAAGGAAAGAGATCAACAACATATTCTATTACTTAGATCATATGGGAGGATACAGAAGGACAAATACATACAGCCCTGTTTCAGCATGTCCTTCAATAGAGATCTGAACAGAGACACTCCTTCAGGTAACTATATTTCAATATTCAATCAAACCTTCACTTTTGTGCCAGCAAAGAGATATTTAGTGTACATTAATATTTTCTGCCTCAATTGAGATCAGGCAACACCACCATATTTTAGTCTGGCTGAGAGAAATATATAAACTATGATTAAGAAAGAAAATGGTGTAATTTTCATAAAATTTCCAAAATGACCATTCGGAGAAGTTTTATGAAAGGAATACTCGGCGGTGCTGGTTACATAAGACTCATCAACAGATAAAGGCACAGTCCCCATCCACAGACATACAGACCCTCTGCCATGACTACCACTGTATGCTCACAGCTCTCCGGCCTGGAACCACCACGGAGCGTCCCTGGACCATTGAACCCGCTACATCTTTCAAAGTCCCCCATTGAAAACCTGCGCTCACCTCCATCACTTTCTCCCTCAACCCGGCTCCATCACTCTCAGATCCCTGCTTGTTCCCGCCTGCATCCCCCGCTTCCTCCACCGTCATCTTCTCCAGCCCCCGGGCTTCTTCCTCCTTCACTTCGCTGCCCGGCTGGCGAGGCTGCTGCTCAGCGCTTTCCTGGGACATGTCTCCTGACGGAGTAAGACAGGACACGGGCGACAATGAACAGAGCCGGCACTAAACGCACAGGAGGGGGCGGCGCGCTACGACACACGCGGCTGGCGGGAGACGCTGTAAAGGGAAGAGGCGCGCGCACTCAATCTGCCGGCTTCTTTTTGTTAATTGTTGAAGCGCGCGTGACTGCGCCCCTAGTGGAGGAGGCGGTACCACGCCGGGAGATCTCGCGATATCTATTGCTACCACCTCACCCGCAGCTCAAAAGTCATCCCCAGAATGCATCAATCCCAGTGACAGTTATGGCGTCTCACGTCAACTTTTATTGTCACAGTAAACTGTAGATTGTAACGTTCTCCGAGTACGAATACTGTCGGCTTAAGAAACCCGTGGCCCTCCAGCTACTGTGAAACAATTCCCAGCATGGCCGAAGCGAGTCACAGAACACAATAGCTTGCAAGGCATGCTGAGACTTGTAGTTGCACAACAGTCGGAGCGTTCTAGATAGTAGCAGTCACCTAGACTGAACCGCATCTGCCGCTTAGTAGACGTGACACGATAGGTGTGCGTACATGTCAGCAGAACACGGGGATGGGCGGGGTTATGGATTGAATGAGAGGCGGGGTTTGGAGAAGCGGTGACGTCAGCCGTTGAAAAGGCCGGGTAAAAAAAAAAAAAAAGACGGATTGTCAAACAATCTCGCGAGATTCCCCATTTGCCGGTAGTCTCATTGTTATGTGCGCCATGCGACATCCATTGTTCTTGTTTCGGCTTTCGAAAATTTGGCGCCATATATTGGGGCTCACACCCTAATAGTAAAATATATATTGTAGTTCAAAAAGCAAAGGTAAAATTTGTGTAAATAGACACTTCACTATTCAAGACCAGTGTTCCCTGCACTTCAGCAACTTTATGTACAACAAAAAGACGCCTTGTAACTAGTATAAAATACAAGAAAAGAAACAATTAAATAGCTATATGCTATACGGTTGAATTTAGAATTAGAACTGAAAATAGTAATTTTTTTAAGGCAGTAACAATGCTGACAGCTGTTTATTTTTTGCAAAAGTGGCAATATCAATTAAGTGCAGTGTCAGATGGGCATTGGAAAATGCTGTGATTGTATTGCCAGGAAACTTCCATGTTTTAAGCCTGCATAACAATAAGATCACACTTGTCTACTTTCATTTCTTTCTTCTGGGAATTGTGTAGAGAAAGTATGAAAAAAAAAAAAGGAGTACATGACTTGTTAACCCTATTTGTTTCATGCAGAAGCCTAGACAATGGGGGAATGCAATTGTAAAAAAAAATCTGCATGAGGTGCCTCTGCAATGGTCGTAACACACTTCGCGCATATTTTTGTTACAGAAGTAACGCGCACTTTTGCTCGGGCCCCATAGAGGTGTGAGCAAAAATGAGTGTAGTAATGGTAAAAATGCGCACCCGTGATATTCTGAGGAACATCGTGGCCAATCGAAACTACCCCAATGTGTACAATGCAAGTAATTTCATCATCACGCCCCTGCCCTCTCAGAGTTTACTGAAGTCTGCAGCACTCTCACTATCCTTTTGTTTGATGGTAAATATTTAGTGCCAATTAGTTACCACAGGAAAATATGCACTTAATTAGACATTAAGGTTTTTTATATTTGGTTGGTTATTAACAACAGTTAGGGGGGTATTCAATTGTTAGCGAGATCCCCGGAAAACGAGCACTCGAAAAATATTAGCGTTAATACGGTAATTACCCGCTGAATTTCATCTCGCAGCTCCCTGAGCTGCGAGATGAAATTCAGCGAGTAAACTACCGTATTAACGGTATTTACGTGCATATTACCGTATTAACGGTAATATTTTTCGAGCGCTCGTTTTTCCGGGGATCTCGCTAACAATTGAATACCCCCCTTAAAGTTCTGTCCTCTCTAAGTTGACTATCATTGATAAAACTTTGGATATCAGTATTTGGAGGAAGACAAGCGCTCAACACTACTGCAATCCTTATTGGTTGGTTTGTGTGCATTCCCCAGATCCTTAATACATTTTTAACTTTTGGCTAAATCTTTCCCAGGTTCAGGGAAATCAGTGATAATAGAGTGCAATTCAGACCTACTCCAAGGGCAATGCATAGCTACACTTCTGACTGGAATTACTCCATCCTTATCTGCGTTTCTATTAGGTACTGATATTGTTCCTACTGGGTAAAGTTCTACAACATCACTACAACCAGGGTTATTAGCTGGAACCATTATTTCTGACCAATGGATATTTCTGTTCTTACTGGTAGGTGGGAGAGTTTTATGTGTGCCTGTAGCAGTAAATAAGGGTGGGAGAGTATCCCCCCTCCCTCCCTGATCGCTGTGAACTTTCCTGTTCTTGTAATGTATGGGCTACTGCAGAAATTAATGTAGGCTCATCATCGTCCCTTTCACAAAAATTAACACATTTACTTTTTCCCAGGGTATAATTTACAAGGTATAATTTACATGGTTTACTGTTTTCCCTGGCTGCAGTTTTGTCACCACCCACATAAGGTGGTGGTGGCAGCGCTGTTGCACAGTCAAGGTTGGAACAATTTTTTTTATCTTTTTTCGCCTGTGCTAATTTTTCACACCAAACTTCACACTGCCACAAAGTTAAACACGTGATATGTTTGACTCACAATTTTCGTGAATTTAACATATAAATTTGATCTTTAACTGTATTCAGTCAGTATCTCAGGATTGAAGTTCCCTACATTAGGAAAATTTTCCACACTTTCTGAAGTCTGACCATATTATCTGCTCATAATGTATAGTGCAGACCCTTCAGGTCCTACCGTAAACTTATTCTCTGCTGTTGCCCCATGTTGTGTCTGCCTGGCTCCCATTGTCTGTGGTCCTTAAGATTCTAACGTAGGTTAAGGAAAATGCTGAATTGTTAACCAATATAGGTCGCACAGGATTTGCGCGTTCTTGGAGCTAAACGTTTTTAAAGTGACTTCAACTCACTATTGCCATTGGAAGCGCTCTCTTCCATTGAGGAATTCCTCCTGCCGGAAACATTTTTCTGCGAGGCAAATCCTTCACATCTGGAAACTTTTTTTTTTCCAGCGAGGAAAATCTTTTTAATTGCACATATATAAAATAGTATAATCTATAATATAAATGTCTAGTGGCGTGTGTTAGTCTGTCTGTGTGTGTGTGTGTGTGTGTGTGTAAAAAATAAAACCAAGCTGCAGCGCCACCTGCTGGGCAGAGTTATACACTGATCTACTAAATTCTTAGTGTGTGTGGAAAAAAAAAAATCAGAAAGGGCTGAAATTTGGTATACTAAGATGTTTTTAATTTCTTAATTTAATTTGTTAATTGTTAAAAGTGTTTATAAAGATTTAAAAAATATATATATATATTTCTTGAAGGAGAAGTGACAGTGGGGAGTGGTTGATGGCCCAAATGCATGACAAGAACCTTTTTAACACCTTAAGTAGCTTGATTTGACTAGAATGCATGAGTATCATGCACGGGTTAACTTGTATGTATATATATATATATATATATATATATATATATATATATATAATGTAAAATACAGCATACTATATTCCTTATTCTAAAGGTTTTAATCACTTAGCTAGATGATACCATTAACCGTCCACGTTATGTGCCAATACAAACTTCGCCACGCTAAACAGTAGTATTAACTGTCCGCGTTGCGCACTAATACAAACTATTGTCTTCACTTCACCCGACACATACGCACACTATCACAAACACACTTTGCTAGTACAATTTCCTATTGTTGCAAACTTTCTTTTCTAGATATGTTTAACGATGCATTTTACCATTTTATAACAAAAGAATCTATTATATATCTCTATATTTAAATCTGTGGCAGTATAGAATCGTAATATGTGCTATTTAAACAAACAACCGCTGTTCATTTACAACTAACTTCCCAAAAGGGACAAACTTCGGCGCTAATGGACAGGATAAAATCTTACAAATATAGTAAAAAAATGTAATGCTGGAAATAATATATACGGTATATATATATATATATATATATATATATATATATATATATATATATATATATATATATAAAGAAGAAGCACATAAAAAACACAAATATGTATAAAATTACAATAACAGCACCATTAAATATCAGAAATGTGGTATGTTCCCCAAAAGACACAATATTTCATAGTTTACAGAATATTTTCAGTTGATTTATATAAATTCCACATGAGGAATGTGAAAGACACAAACGCAATATGACTCTCCTGGGAAATCCTTTGCCAGCGCTTTAGGGAGAATAATGTCCCAATTTCAAATGGAATAAATGCTGAAAAATGGATCCTAATGTTCACATATGGAGAGAGAGAAAAATAAATTCCTATTGAGCGTTGCGATCTAACAAGAAAATGTTACAGATACCTTAATCCCAATACTCCTCTCCGCATAGATGTCACAGAAAGTGTAAATGATCCTGGTTAAAATACAGTCAAAACATTTTACCGGTATTAGAAGTTAATTTGCTGCCCTCCAGAGGGACTCAGAATCAATATCTTCTATGTTTCTAGTGACAAACCTCTGCTCACACGGAGGTGTAGTAACCTCCCATCTCTCGTATTGTGTCCATGAGGAGTTCCCTCCTTGTAGATTTATCTCAGATATTTTCTAACTCCACCGTGCATATCACTGCATCAAGCTAGCAGACCCAGATTACCAGGTTTAGCAGAGGCTGCTCCAATCACTATACACAGCATCAGATCTTCTGACTTCACTTTACTGTGAATAGCAATTGCAAAATAGGACTATGTAAAACAATATTACGTTCGTCCCTCAAGGTTCACTGCAGCATCTCTGATAGACTCTCAAAGCAGGAATTCGATTTATCAACACAATATATAAAATAAAAGAATAGAACGATAAGTATTCTTCTCTTCTTTGACGGGTCTTCCACCCTTAATTGAGAAACCGAAATCTGTAGGTCTGCGAGTCCTAGAGTAGTGTGAAGTCCGCTCACCAACCCCCAAGTTGTTACCTTCATAACTATCATCACCAATAAAGATTCTCCGATGCGATCGCTGTGGTTCCAAAGCATATAGGTTTTATTTGCAAAGTATTACAAGGCAGAGTTTGGCATACATAGACTTGTGCCTGTTGGCACCAACACAAGCTTTTTTCAGAATGCTCTGGTTTCCATAGCCAGTAGTAAACAATTTAACTATAGTACAGTTGTAAAAAGCAGTGACCTCACAAAGATACACAGTAACAGTATTAAGGTCCACATTCATAGGTCTTGACCTCTCAAGAACTCGGCGTGGCAGTGGTGGATTCCTCTGGTAATTGTTCCTTGATATTGCCAGGTGTCCTTTCCTCAGGCTCACACCTCTAGACCTGTTTAAACTTATGTTTTATGATCCCTGTGTACTGGCTATTTGGTGTATGAAGAAGTGATATTATTTATACCTAGCGTACGCAAGGTGTGAACGCTACATAAATAACACAGTCAAAGTTCTCATGCAATTGCGAACAAACCGATACCAAACTTGATGTAATTCAGATGTGGGAAACATTAATTAACCTCTTCACTGTCACGACTATATGTTGCGTACCTGTTATCATTGGCACTACTCAGAAGAAGGTACGGAATCTAACGTGCCCCTGGTGTTCATCAGAGACCCTCGCAAGGAGGTATGGACTCCGCTGCAGGAGACACGCAGGTCACGGTCCTTCCACGAGTCAGATTGCAGGGCACGGAAGAAGAGTTGTCAGACAAGCCGGGTCGGTAACTGTGCTGGCAATGGCGGTACAAAGGAATATTCAGAGGGATGGTGAGACAGGCTGGGTCGGTAACGTTCTGGAGGTGTAGTACAGATAGGGAGATCAGCCATGCGCGAAACCGTGCTGTACTGCGCATGCGCAAAACGGCGCCCGCCATCGCTATTTAAGACAGCACTTTGTGCTGTTCTATAATATTCCTCCTGATGAAGTCAATATGACGAAACGCGTTGAGGCTATTCACCATCATTTACACCTGGTATGCTTAACGTTTTACTGTCTACCTGGTCCCTGAGAGTTACCCCATTGAGAACTTCTGTGTGGAGCCCATTGGTGTTTACTCCATATACTATCCAGTGATCTACAGTGTGCAGCAGTATTCCTTTACCACAGGATTACAGATAAGCTTTTAAACTTTTATTACATTGTGAGTGTGTTTTTTATATGATACATGCTGAATAAATCTTTGTACATAAGTACTACACTATATGGCTTTTTCCTCTTTCAAATACACCGAATGAGTGGAGTTTGTGAGCAGTGACTGTGCTGTGGCCGATGTTTCAGATATTATATACCTGCACAAGTTATCTAGAACGCCTGTTCCTGACTTTCTAAGCTGATTGGAGCCTATTTCCAAGCACATCTGATACAGATAAGCTGTTTATTTATATTTTTCTGGTACGTTACCACCTATTACTTTAAACTGGTTATCACGGATACATCTGATATGTTGTCTTCTGCTTCCTTCTGTCTTTATTTTGGCATATGGTCAGAGTTTATGGAAACTGGTTGATATTGCCTCTACCAGCCTGACATGATGAACATTTCACTCTGCTTGCATTTTTATATACAGTATTTATTGACTGTCTGGTTGAATGGTACCAGCTAACACTACCTCAATTGGCGCCATTTTCCCTCTTTATATGTTAATATATATATATATATATATATATATATATATATATATATATGTGTGTGTGTATATATCTACTATGTAAATGCCTAGTGGCATGTGTGAAAAAAAAAAAACAAGCTGCAGCGCCACCTGCTGGGCAGAGTTATACACTGACCTATATATTTCTTGAAGGAGAAGTGACAGTTGGGAGGGGTTGGTGGTTGCCGGGGGTGACAGTGGGGAGTTTTTAACACCTTAAGTAGCTTGATGAAGGATGTGGCGATGAAGATGAAGGATGAGGTGATGGAGAAAAATGATGAGGTGGTGACATGTGGACAAAGCCACGTTAAAAAAGGGCGCTTGCGTCGGGAAGTAACGCTCTTCCCCTGAGGAGGCCTGGGCTAGGCCCAAATGCATGACAAGAACCTTTTTAACACCTTAAGTAGCTTGATTTGACTAGAATGCATGAGTATCATGCACGGGTTAACTTGTATATATATATATATTATTTTGCTTGTTTGTTTAAGTTTTGAGATAATAAGGCTAGCGCTAGAGTTTTCTGTCCTTTCCTTTCTTATTCACTTGCAAAATGAGAAACTTGATAAAATGCTGTTTTAAGTAATTACAAAGGGTGTTTTTATCTTTGATACCCTATGTAGAGGGATTAATCAATATTATTATAGATTATCCCAGCGCTTGTATGTAGAGGGATTAATCAATATTATTATAGATTGTCCCAGTGCTTGTATGTAGAGGGATTAATCAATATTATTATAGATTGTCCCAGTGCTTGTATGTAGAGGGATTAATCAATATTATTATAGATTGTCCCAGCGCTTGTATGTAGAGGGATTAATCAATATTATTATAGATTGTCCCAGCGCTTGTTGTTTCGCTTTTATTTTTATCTTTGATGTCATTGCTTTAGGAAATATAGGTACAGTAGTTAAAAGTCCATAAACACGACGTAAAAGATCGAGTAAGATAATATAACAGGGGCTTATTGCACCGGATTTGACTTTACTCTTGTGGCAGCATTGAATGAATAGTTTGTCAGATGACTGCTCAGCCACAAAGTGCTTAGCGTGGCGAAACTCACAAATACTGTTCATGTGACCACAGTTATAATCATTAATATTTGTTTCATTAAAGTTACTGACATGAAATTAATGTTTTTTACCTATCCCAGAGTAGGAAATCTGCTATCTGTTTATATATTTTTTTTATTATAGTATATATTTTTACTATGTAGATTTTTTTATTAGATATTTTTTTGGGATGTTTATTATCTTGAGCGCTGCTTGCTTCAGCTTTTTTGTTCTGCGTATTTAATTTAGGGAGTGGGAAATATCCTTAGAAATTCAGTTGCTGAGTCATTATTTGGATACATATTTATATATTATATAACTTATATAACTTAAAGTCTTCAGTTATCAGTCAATTTGATTGGCTAAAGTTGATGTCAAAATATTTTTTAAATAAGTTGAACCGCTATGAAAAGATGAGAAATCTGTATTATTTGCAGGTAGTCAGGGGCAGGTGTAAACTCTTGATGAATATTGTCCCCCGAATTATGTGATTGGCTGTTTGCAAATACACTGATGACAGTGAATTATGATTTATTTATTGCTTAACCATATAGCATGCTTTTATTGTTTGTGACACAAGATAGGGAGTTGTGAGGGCTTTTAATAATAAAAAAAAATGTAAGCATTTTATATGTAATGCATTATATTATTATAAGTGAATTAAAATATGGTTGCAAGTGGCCTGTAAAGGTCTGTGTTCTGTTCATGGCGTAAACCAGATGCATATGTTGCTGTTCAGGCTGACACACATAATAAGATAATTGCCCCCTGTGTATGGTTGTGAATTATGTGTTTTTACTTTGTATTTTGCACTTGTGATTTGGGGAGCACATACAGGCAGCTCTGCATCATGCTCATTATGGCAAGTTTTGTGTACTTTGTCTGATAAATAAATAAAGCTGATAAATGTTGGTACACAGAGATAGAAATGTTTATTCTTAAATTGACGCTTCTGTCTGATTTATGGTCCTCTGGTTACAACAGACCTATTTTCTATGATGTGGTCAAAAATTCCATAAATGAGCTCTCATGTATTTACAATGTCTTGACCAGAATGAAGAGCATTCTAAGTTTATAGTTAATTGCATACTCTATCTTTTTCATTTTGGTCCTTGTCAAAGTCACTCATATATATGATTGCCCATTTTTCCTCCTTACTGCTTTATTTACTGTAGCTAGGGGACATCTTTATTACACGTGTCACGTTTGTGTCTTTTTAAGCTTTGAGTACATTTCACATAGAAATGCACTTTTTGGACAGAAATGCAACTGGAATGTGCAGGACATGTCCCAGTAGACGTAGTGCCCTCACTGAAAGTTGGAAATGTCCCTTTAATTGCACCTTCTCTATGGCTTTATTTTATTGAAATGTTATCCCACAAAATGTAATCTAATTTTAGCATATTGGTACAAAAGTAGACTCGCTGATGCACCTAACCTGTTTTCATGAAGGAATTCCCAAAATCAACCCATCTGCGGAGGCTGGGAACTGCTCAGTCAATGAGAAGGTGGGACACCGTTACCCGAGTGACAGCCAGCAGTGAATATACCTGTCAGAAGGCACTGCAGAGCATTGAGGGGAGGCATTGGACTGAAAGTGCAGCAAAAATAGAAGAGACTTTGAACAGAATTAGTGCCCTTTGCTTCTTTTTAAGGTGAGATATATATCTATACTGAAATGTCCCAATTTACTCAATTCATTGGTTAATTAATCCTGGATAATAATAAACCCCTAAATATCTCCCTTGAAAGGTTTTTGTACCCTGTTGGAAGAAAAGATGGACTCCAAACAAAAAAGAAAAGGTGGAGCAGAAAAAATCAGGGAGAAGAAAAAGAAGAATCTTGAAGCTGATGCGGAAAAATGTGTTAAAATAACTGATATGTTCATTCGTCATCAACAAGGTCACACTATTCCGGGGAAAACATCCACGGAAGAAAATGTTTCAGAAATGCAAATTGAACAAGAAAGTGAAACACAGTTATGTATTCCAGAATCCCCAAGCACCAGTCAACAGAAGGAACAGTCAGTTATATCTGTGCATGAGCACCAAATTGACGCACTAGCGTATGATCTAGTACCCGAACAAGATGTCAGCGTTGTTATGAAGGAATCCTTGCCAGAACAAGAGGGTGAAGAAAGGCAAAATTTAATTGAAACTAGTAGCTCTCCATGTACACAAGGTTTAGAGTCACAGTCTCCATTCAATTACTTTGTGCGGCCGAAAACAAGTCAACTAGCTTTATTTTTTAGTTATCACCCAAAACAAAACATAAGTGATCATATCATAAAGAAAGCTGTCCTTCGCAAAGATGGATCAATCCGCAAGTGGCTGACCTACTGTGAAGACCAAATCGCTTTATTTTGCTCTGTCTGTCTTGAATTTTCAAAGACTTCTGTAACAAATCCATTCATTGAAGGAATGACAGACAGGAGACATATTCATCAAATAATTGAAGAACACGAAAAAAGTGTAATGCACAGATCCTGCGCTGAAGCTTACTTTTTGAATGCCAGCAGTGCAGCTATCAATAACTTACTGCTTTGCAATCAAATGTGTATACAGAGAACAAGTCAAAAAAAGACGTCAGATATTGGAGCGTGTGATAGACATTATAAAAGTGATTGGCAAACGCGGACTTAGCTAAAGGGGAAACAAATTTGAGGCTGCATACACTTTAGAGGACATTTCTGTTGATCACAGCAATTTTTTAGAGTTTGTTTTACTGCTCAGCAAGTACGATGCTTGTCTTCGAGAACACATCAGTGATTGCATAACAAAAAGCAAGAAGTTGCATTCAAGAGGAAAGGGCAGAGGGTCGTTTATAACTTTTCTCTCCAAAACAACTCTTTACAAAGTTATAGAAACTATACGACAGCTTATTCAAGAGACCGTGGCAAGTGATGTTAGAGAAGCTGGGATGTTCTCAGTACAAATTGACACCACTCAGGATATCACATCAAAAGAACAGTGTTCAGTAATTGTTTGTTATGTAACGGATCAAATTCATGAGAAGCTCCTTGCAGTCGTAGATTGTGAATCTTCATCTGGAGAATACTTTCTTAACTTGGTAAAGCAAGTTCTACAGAAATGCAAAATAAACATAAAAAATTGCACTGGCAGTTCTACTGATGGCGCAGCAAACATGCAAGGACAATATAAAGGCTTCTCTACATGGTTGTCAACTGAATCACCACACCAAGTTCATGTCTGGTGTTATGAGCATGTACTGAATTTAGTACTGGCAGATACCACAATAGGAGTTGTTGAAAGTGCATCGTTATTTGCTTTAATTAATGATGTTGCAGTATTTATTCGGGACTCTTTTCAACGCATGAATACATGGATAAATGTCAGTCAGGACCCTCACCATCAAAGACTCTCTGTGATTGGTGAAACTCGCTGGTGGTCTAAAGATGCAGCACTTAGAAAAGTATTTGGCTCATTTTCACAACCTGATTCTGCTTTGTACATTGACCTTGTTGTCACATTGGCAAAGATTAAAGAGCTAGAGCTGAAGTGCGCCTAAAAGCAGAAGCATATGTGGAATCTCTTCTTAAATACAAGACCATTTTCACAGCTCAAATTTTTCTTCGTATATTTGAATTGACAACACCATTGTCAAAATATCTACAAACAAGTGGTTTGGACATATTAAAAGCTCATCACATGGTGTCTGGGACACAGGAAAATCTCAGAAAACTTGTAAGAGATTTTGATGTGGTTAAGAACACTGCAGATAATTTTGTAATGTGGGCAAATGACAAGCTGCAAGATCTTGAAGACTGTGACCTTGAAGTACAGACCACCCTACCTCAAAAAAGGTTAAGGAAGAAAAAAGCCATGCCTGGTGAGTCTGCTCAAGACGAAGTTATATGTGATGCTATTACAGCATATAAAATCCAAGTACACAATGTGATCTTTGACATAATCACTGAGAGCATAAATCGACGTTTTCTCGCCAGTGGATCACTGTACACTGATTATGCTTGCCTGGACCCTAGGAACTTTTCCATCATAAGAGAACAAGGACTTCAGATCTCAGCAATGGAAGACTTAAGTAAAGTCTTGATCAAATTTGATGAAAACGCCACAGCTGAAAATTTGCGCTGTGAATTAAGTAATCTAGCTTTGCACTGGGAAAAATTAAACAAATCAGCACTAGAAGAATATACTGTTAGAGTGGCAACAGAAATCCCTGTAGAAGACCAGAGTGAAGAAGGTGGTGAAATAGAAATGGAGCTGGTGAATAAGCCATGTGCGACATTATTATTATTATAATTTTTTATTTATAAGGCGCCACAAGGCGTCCGCAGCGCCGCACAGAGACAAACAAATTACAATACAATGGGAGACAGCACAGTACAGTAAACAGTAAGCAACTCAGTAAGCTCAATGCACAGCTAGAGAGGGCGGAAAAGGGGGAGGGAGGATCCGCAAACGACGGGCCCCAAGAAGGAGGGCGCGGAAGACAGGGAGACCCCCAGGGGGAGGAGGGAGCGAGAGTGGATGTGGGGTGGAGGACCTTCGAGGAGGAGGGCTAAGTAGCTGGAGAGCAGAGTTAGAAGTGGTGGAAACAGGAGGAGAGATGGCCCTGCTCAGAGGAGCGTACAATCTAAGGGGAGGGGTGGACAGACAGAGAGACGCAGGGGAGAGTAGGGGGACGGAGGCAGAAGATAAGGTAGGAAGTTAAGTGGAAGACAGAAAGGCTTTAAGAAAAAGGTGGGTTTTTAGGGCCCGTTTGAAACTGGACTGATTAGGGGAAGTTCTGATGGAGGGAGCTTGTTCCAGTGGAGGGGGGCAGCGCGGGCGAAGTCTTGGATACGCTCGTGGGAGGAGGTTATAAGGGGGAAGAGAGGCGACGGTCAGAGACAGAATGGAGAGGGCGGGATGGAGCATGATTTGAGAGGAGGGTGGAGATGTAGGGCGCAGTGGAGTTGGCGAGGGCCTTGTAGGTGAGTGTGAGAAGCTTAAAGAGGATTCTGAAGGGGAATGGGAGCCAGTGAAGGGCTAGGTAGAGGGGGGAGACAGAAGAGGAGTGGCGAGAAAGGAAAGTAAGCCTAGCGGCAGCGTTAAGAACAGATCGAAGGGGATAGAGATGAGAGTGGGGGAGGCCAGTGAGGAGGAGGTTGCAGTAGTCCAGGCGGGAGATGATCAGAGAGTGGATAAGGCATTTGGTGGCATCTTGGGAGATGCGAGTGATGTTACGCAGCTGGAAGCGGCAAGATTTAGCAAGAGAGAGGATGTGGGGGCCAAAGGAGAGAGAGGAGTCGAGGATGACACCAAGGCAGCGAAGTTGGGGGGACAGGGGAGATAGAGGTGTTGTCGACAGTGATGGAGAGGTCAGAAGGGAATGAGATATGAGAGGGAGGAAAAACTATGAGCTCAGTTTTGGCAAGGTTAAGTTTGAGGAATCGAGAGGACATCCAGGAGGAGATGGCAGAGAGGCAGGCGGACACCCTAGAGAGGAGGGAGGGAGAGAGATCAGGAGAGGTATAGTTCATAAGTGTTGTCAGCGTAAAGGTGGTAGCTGAAGCCGAAGGAGCTGATGAGTTCACCCAGGGATGAGGTGTATAGAGAGAAGAGTTAGGGTCCCAGAACAGAGCCCTAAGGGACCCCGACTGGAAGGGTGGACGGGGGGAGAGAGACCCAGAGGTGGTGACAGAGAAGGATCGGTGAGAAAGGTAAGAGGTGAACCAGGACAGGACTGGGCCGGAGAGGCCGAAAGACTGGAGGGTGTGAAGGAGGAGGGAATGGTCAACGGTGTCGAAGGCTGCAGAGAGGTCAAGGAGGATGAGAAGGGAGAAGTGGCCCCTGGGTTTAGCAGAGAGGAGATCATTGGTGACTTTAGCCAGGGCAGTTTCAGTGGAGTGAAGGGGGCGGAAACCAGACTGGAGAGGATCAAGGAGGGAGTATTCAGAAAGGTAGGAGGTGAGACGGCTGCAGACGAGCCTCTCGAGAATTTTGGAGGCAAAAGGGAGAAGAGACATGGGGCGATAGTTCGAGAGAGAAGTGGGGTCGAGATTAGGTTTCTTAAGAATGGGGGATACGATAGCATGTTTGAAGGAGGAGGGGAAGATGCCAGTGGAGAGGGAGAGATTAAAGAGGTGAGCGAGGTGGGAGCAGGTGGTGGGGGAAAGGGAGCGAAGAAGGTGGGAGGGGATGGGATCCAGGGGACAGGTAGTGGGGGGGAGGATGAAATGAGAGAGTGGACTTCCTCGCCGGTGGTGGGACGGAAGGAGTGGAGGGGAAGGTGGTTGGGGGGGAGGACGGAAGAGTGGGAGGGGTGAAAGAGAGAGTGAAGGAGGAGATTTCAAGTCGGATGGCCTCGATTTTAGAGGAGAAGAAGGAGGCGAAATCGGAGGCATGTAGAACTGTGCCATTTGTTGCTATCAAATTCTACGGCGATACAATTTATTAGCAGATGCCTATAATGTGATTGGCCTGGCCTACAAATACATACTGACTATCATTCACACAAGTTGCTTGTGAGAGAAGCTTCTCCACCTTGAGGTTTATCAAGAATAGACTGAGGAATACTGTATCCCAGGACCATTTGGATTCTTTTATGCTGATAGCTACAGAAAACGACTTTCTCATGAGTCTTAATGTAGAAGACATAATCGACAGAGTTGCAGAAAGGAGTGAAGTCCTGCAAAGTCAACTCATTCCTTAAAAGTTCGCCATGCACAGAGTTTTTGCAGGGATTTTAGGGGTTAGCTTTTATATGGGGGGAAATCACAAGGTTACAAATAAGCTTCAGTTATATGTAAAGGATACAACATTTATATCACTCCTCGCCCATAATGGAGAGATCAGAAGCAATAACTATACTGCTATATAATTCAATACAATGTTGTATCCTTTAGATATTGCTTTAGCTTATTCTTAACATGTGATTTCCCCAAAAATCTCTTTGGATTATTTTAAGACTTGAAGGTAATTTCAGTCTGTTAAATATACAGAATAAAAGTTACAACAAAGGTGACAGCAGTCATAAAGGATGTGGGAAGTTAAGTAGCAGAGCCTCTTGTACCTGGTGGAAGGGGTCATGATGGAGGATCTGCTGACTTTTGGTTTGTTTACATTGTAGTAAATAGGTAGTTTCATGCAGTTCTGTGCAATATTTATGTTTTACTTGTTATTTAAAGTACTTATGTTATTTAAAATACTTACGTTATTTAAAATACTTATGTTATTTACAATACTTACGTTATTTAAAATACTTATGTTTTATGCTATGGCTTATAGTATGTTATGATTCAATAAATTACTATGCCCATTACGTCTCAAAACAATTACTGTCTTATATGGTTCAGGGGGAAGTAGCATGTAAACATACATTGTATTTTAACTATATATTTTAAAAGATTATGGTTTGGTGCATTTTTACAGTGCTCCAGGTGATTTGCACAACAAGGGAATTGATCAGGGTGGGCAGAAGGCAAAGTGTGATACACAAGTTTGTGCTGATGCTTCATGTTGGACTGCACCAGCAACGCCACTTCAGGCTACAACAATATAGTGCATGGAGCGCACAGCAGGTGGGCCTGTGTGCTTTAAATGCCAGGGCTGATTTTTAGTCCCAGTCCGGCCCTGGCCGGAAGTGACGCGTCTGGTTGACGCGCTAGGTGTTTGCGGCGGCGGCGACCATCCCGGAGAGATCGCGGGACAGCGCCAGACATTCAACACTTTATTTTTATAAAAAGATAGAAAATACATGAAACATAATGAAATGTTATGATAATAATTACATTGTGTATGAATCGCATTGCAACCGATTGTAGTGTACAGAAATTATTAATTATCACCTTTGTCCAATTATTTAACTTCAACAGTGCTTTGTCTCAAACTTATGCTGTGAAATTCCTCCCTTGGCTCTCCAGGAATCACAGGCCAGCTATTAGCTACTCTATTCCATCCATCCTACTCTTCTCAAGCTTCACAACTTAACAGAATTTCCTTTCCCATCATACTGCTTTGGCAGCACCTTGTTTTTCCTGCAGGAAACTCCCCGACATATCGCTGTCCCTGGAAAAGGGTAGGCATTAACCAATTCATGCACACTGTAGGAGAATTTGCTCTCCAGTCATTCCCAGACCTCTGTGTGAAAACTGTGCTCCCCTCTGTTACACTTTCAATATATGTAGCTCAAAGGTTTCCTAGAAGCGCAGATTAAATCAGCCAAACTGCGTAGTTTGATGCTTTTTGAATGACTATGTTTGTACTGGGTGGAGCACGAAGGATTTGTCTCCTTAATGTACCACGCTATCAGGGCCGGATTAAGGGAATGGAGGCCCCTGGGCTAAGGGCGCCTCCATTCCCCCGTGAGGCCCCCAATGTGAGCCACCCGCCGCTCCCCCGTACCCCGTGAGGGCCCCCCCAAGTGCTTACCTGTCACTGTAGTCCTCCGTCCCCGGGGCGCTGTAAGCTCCTTACTGAGGAGATCTCGCGAGAGTTCACTTGCGAGATCTTCTCAGTAAGCAGATTACTGAGCGCCGGGGACGGAGGACTACAGTGACAGTGCTCAGCAGCATTGATCGGGCTGGGGGCGCCCCCGGACCGGTCAATAATGCTGCTGAGGACTTTGAAGGCCCCCCTGGATGCCCGAGGCCCCTGGGCTATAGCCCAGTTAGACCTCGGGTTAATCCGGCCCTGCACGCTATACTCTTCCCCACAGAAAATCCACTGGAAATATTTGAATTGGCTTGGGAACACGTCACTCAGAAGTCCTTGGACCGAAAGGGATGGTCACTTGTGCAAACTTCTGTATTGCTAAATCTTCCATTAACACGACTATTAAGGAAAATGTATATAAAATTGTGAAGAGATCATTAGAAAATAGACTGCAAATGACTAGAAAATAATGTCAATAATATAATTAGTAATATAGGAACAAAAACAGCTCAATATGACATTATTTTACCTATTTTTCACAATTTTTATTAATTCCAGAACCAAAACCTTTCATGATTTTTGGCAAAGTCAGTTATAAAACCAAAACGCGAACATGTTTTAGAACCAAAACTACATCCAAAGCCACAGGAGACAGTGAGTGCACATCGCCACTAAATAATTTCCGTGTTCCTTAGATAAAGTGATTCTGGATAATTGATAACTCTCGTTTGTCTTTTTTTTATATATAAGCATGTAGATCAATTACTGCAACTCTCATCCTCTCTTAAACTGAACATCCTCTCATTAATTTATACTGCTCATCAGTTTTTTTTTTAAAGTATTTAAAAGAAATTTATCTATTGGTGTTACCTGTGTTGAGTTGCTAATCAGTGAACCATTTTTTATGACTCTGGCCTGGCACTCATCTAGACTGAATACGTCCGCCATTTCATCTTGGATGTCTTCTCGCCAACTCAAACTCAATCTTTCAAAAATGTAATTAATATTCCCAACCAAAAACAGAAGCTTCCTGCCTGACATTTCTATTGCTGTTAATAACATGACCATATATCCCACCCTGCAAGCTCGCTGACTAGGTGTAATCCTTGACTCACACTATCGTTTATTCCCCACATCGACTCTATATCTAAATCATGTTACATACATCTAAAGAACATTTCCAGAATACACACATATCTCACACAAGACACTGCAAAAACCTTAATTCATGCACTCATCAGACAGACAAGTGATTTTCTCACAAAGTGTTTATAGAATATAGTTAAACAACACAGTTGAACTAATACTGAACAACATCCAGAATAAAGTACTTCATAACTCTGAACTTCTTCTTTAACTGTACTAGACATTGCAACTAGGTATTTCTTGTTTATTTGTCTCAGTTACTTGCCCTTATTCTTAAATCCCAAATGTTTAACAAATTGCTTTTCTTATTCTCCTTTCATGACATTATCTTTAGAACTAAATAATCCTTCACCCTTCCTGCAACACACACCTTTGTCCACATTGACCCTTCACTTTTCCACTCGCCTCTAGTTAACACTCATTGACTTTTTTCCTATTTATATTTACTAAAGGTAACATTCTAATCCTTTGGCCAGAAAATAAAAGGTCAAACATCTTATAATCATCTTTCTTATCTTTATCTCTATCTGCTTCTATTAGCTGGTGATAGATCACCTAACTCAGGTCCCCTCCACACACCCCATACATGTATATCAGAACACTACCAAAATCTAACACACCTCAAACATATCACCTGTCTCTTTCATAGTCCTTTAAATGTCCACTTTGAAATACACACTCTGTTTATAACAAACTTAACTCCATACATATCTTCCTCTCAAACAGAAACATGGCTTACACACTCAGACACTAGCTCACCAGCTCCCTTTCACATGGTGGCCTTCATTTCACCCACACCTCCAGACCTGGAAGCAGATAAGGAGTTGGAGTTGGACTACTTTTTTCCCCATATTGCACATTCACAGTTCTACCAAATGTCCCATCACTCACATTCACATCTTTTAAAGTACTGTAGATGCTATTCAGATTTTGTAACCCATACTCGGTATGCGTTTCTGTGATCTATTGGCCTTTTGGGCCACACCAACAATTTCTTGAACATTTCTCTGCATGGTTCTCTCGCTTCTTATCTTCTAACGTCCCCACCACCAATATCCTGGGTGATTTCAACATCCCTATTGATAATCCACGCTCCCTCACTCAGCTTCTCCCAGTGGACTGAATCCTCTACTCATCAGAATGGCCACTGCCTTGATATCGTTTGTTTTTAGACTGTGCTCAGTATATTATTTCCTTTACACTCCATTCCCCCTCTTGGATAACCACCTTACAAGATTTCCCCCAATACTTTAACCTCTCTGCTGTCAAACTCTACAAAGCCTCGTACCCACAGAAATCTTAATTAATTTTCAACAGTTTTCACCTTCCCTCCCCAATTCCTACATTCTACTCCCCTGATTCGGCAGTACCCCATTTTCACCAAACCCTAGCAACAGCCCTTTATCAAGTAACATTTTCAAAACCCACAAAGCAGAATGCCACTGGCGTAAATCTAGTAACTGTAGTGATTTCCTCACATATAGTGGTATCTACCACTCCTATCGAAATTCTCTGGACACTGCTAAACAAACATACTTCCAATCTCTCATCTCCGCTCAGGCTTCTAACCTCAAATGCCTTTTTAACAAATTTAAATCTCTTCACAACCCTCCCACCCTAAACCCTCTGACTAATATCAGTGCCCAAGATCTTGCTTCCTATTTCAAGGTCAAGATTGATAAGATCCAACTTCAAATAGTATCATCTTCCTCGACAAACAACCAGCTCAATTCCTTTTCAGCACCTTCTGAAAGCCTCTCTTTATTTGATACCACAAATGAAGATAAAGTATCTACTCTTTTCTTATATTTCTACTCTACCACCTCTCCTCTTGATCCTATACCCTCACAAATTAGTAGATCCCGGTCTCCTCTGCTCATCTCAACCCTAGCTAAAATCTGTAATCTTTCTCTACTGGTATCTTTCCATCATTATTCATGCATGCAATAAGTACTCCTATTCTGAATAAAATAATTTCTGACCCAAACTCTCTATCAAATTACCATCCCATCTCTCAGCTCCCATGCCCCTCCAAAATTCTCGAGAGAATAGCTTAAACTACTCACTCACTTTCTTTAATCACACAACCAATTGGATCCTCTTCAGTCAGGCTTTTGTTTTCAACACTCCAGAGACTGCGTTCACTAAGGTTTTCAACAATTTGCTCACTGCTAAATCTAAAGATCATTACTCACTTCTAATGCTCCTGGATCTCTCTGCTGCATTTGACACGGTTGATCACTCTCTTCTTAGACAAACGCTACAATCCCTAGGCCTTCAAGACACTGTCATATCCTGGTTCTCATCCTTCCTATCTAATCACTTATTCAGTGTTAATTTATCTGGATCCACTTCTGCTCCGCTTCCCTTATCTGTTGGAGTACCACAAGGCTTAGTACTAGGTCCTCTGCTGTTCTCTATCTACACCACTTCTCTTAGAAAACTAATAAGCTCATTAAATATATATTTACTGAGAAAAATATTGATGTGTTCAATACTAATTTCGCCCGCTGTATGTATGTGTATCTATATAAAGACATAACTATATATTATTATTATTTATTATTACCATTTATTTATATAGCGCCATTAATTCCGCAGCGCTGTACAGAGAACTCACATCAGTCCCTGCCCCATTGGGGCTTACAGTCTAAATTCCCTAACACACACACACACTAGTGTCAATTTGTTAGCAGCCAATTAACCTACCAGTATATTTTTGGACCCTGGGTGAAAACCGGAGCACCCGGAGGAAACCCATGCAAACACAGGGAAAACATACAAACTACTCACAGATAAGGCCATGGTCGGAGATTGAACTCATCACCCCAGTGCTGTAAGGCAGAAGTGCTAACCACTTAGCCACCGTGCTGCCCATAACTATGTATATGCATTTACACTCACATATACTATATATCAAAGTTAAAAAATAAAGAAATGTAGTATAACTGCGACTCTTGATATAGAGTTGCAGCTTACCTATTTCTGTTGCAAAATAAATATAATGCGAAACATATCTGACAAATGTAAAACAAACAAGGTGCAATATTTTACCTCTGCAAAATGTAAAACCAAACTACCCAGTGTATGGTAGGAATCGGGGTCAGTTTGTGTGGACTGTGATGCAGATGGTTAGTGCGGGTGCACACAAAGGCACCCTTTAGATGGGGGATTCAGCATAGGCAACTGCATTGGGACAGTCAGTGGCGGCGCTAATTCATTAGCTCACCCATCCTGCAGAGATACCCGCAAATGATGCGATTATCACTCTGGTTCAAAATGTATCTGTGCAGCCTTCTAAGACTGTTGCCCTAGCGACTTCTTCAAAGGTTGCAGGGGAAGGTTCTTCTGTCCTCCCAGCTCCTCTTGATTCCCTTGGTCAAATCCAGGTGGAAGTTTATTGGTCTACTTTATTGGTGCAGTGCCTTTAAAAATTAAATACATTTCTTGAGTCCACAAAAACTCGGACATCCTGTAAAAGGCATAGGTCTGCTCATCCTCTCTTAGTGGTCTCTGATTCAGAGGCCCAGTGGGAAAGCGGCAGAAGAGTTGTGTAGTCTGCTTCCCTCCTTCTGAAGAGCTGACGAATCTCATTGAGTCGGCATGGAAACAGCCAGACAGAAAATTGATTGTACCGCATAGGTTTCCTAGCCTCTTTTCACTTCAGCTGGAAGAGATGGCCCAATGGAAACAGGTACCATAAGGTAGATACACCTGTAATGCGCTAATCATGCCTTACCACTCTTCCTGTAACTGGCTTGGCTACTTGTAAAAATAGCACTGACCGTAAAATAGAAAGTTCTTGGAAGACCATGCTTTCTTCCATTTAGTGGCTATAGAGATCAGATCAGCTTGCTGATGGTCTACAGGATTCTGATTTGCTTACTCTGGCATTACATCTTAAAGAAGCCTCAGGATATCTATATGAGGCAGCTCAAAATGCAGCCTCAGGGTCTTCTTCCATCTCCGCATCAGTAGTTACAGATCAAAGAATTTTGTGGTTGTGTTCATGGAACGCAGATAACAAATCCAAAAAGTCCTTGGAATCTCTTCCTTATGCTAGCTCTGTTCTTTTAGGTGCAGAGCTATACAACATCATAAGTCAGGCTACAGGAGGAAAAAGTTTCTTCCTCCCTGTTAATGTCCAGAAGCCACGAGGACCTTGTTTTGGTTCCTTCCGTCTACCCTGTCAGGGTGGCTCTTTAAACCTTTGGCAGTTTTACAGAGGTAAGCTTATCATGTCCAGGGACCAGTCACAGAGGAGAAGGCTATCCTATTCCAACAGGTGTCCAAGGCCTAAAAACCCTGAAAAGCTTACAACCTGACGGGATTCCTCCTCACCTCGCGGCCTCTGTGGGTGGATGCCTCTTGTTGTTCCTGAACCAATGGGTGGCGTCCACTCAGGATCGGTGGATTACGGAAATCATGCAAAGTGGCTACATAATAGACCTCCAAAGTCAGCCACCTCACCTTTTCTTTTCCACCCATCCAAGAGACAGAGTAAAGAGATTGACTATGAGATAGTTGATGACTTTGCTTCTTACTGCGGGAGTTATTTGCCAGGTCCCGGAGGGCAGAAGTTTCTATTAAAACCTCTTCCTGGTTCACAAGTCAGATGCCTCCTTTTGTCCAATTGCAGATTGCAGTGGGAAACTCCCACTTTTAATTCCTTTAGGCCTTTCCAAGGCTCCTTAATTGTCTTGTAGAGACCATAAGTCTTTACAAAGTATTTACAAATATCATGGCAGTCATGGCAGCACGGTTGTGTACCCTGAGACTCTGCATTATCCTATACTTGGATGAGTTGCTAGTAAAGGTGAACTCGGATCAGACCCTCTGGCTCCATCTTTCGCTGTTTAAACAAGTGCTGGAACCAAAATTTACAAAAATCAGAATTGGTCATCTGTCACGATGTTTTTCATTGGCCTTATACTGGACACCAGACTGTAGAAGGTATTTTTACCAATTAACAAGGTGCATTTTCTTCAGTTCTACATCCTACTATGTATGAAACTAATATGTGAGATGGTCTCCACATTCAAAAAGTTTCCGTATGTTTCCACTTTCGCATAGTTCAGTAGGATCTCTTGTTCAACTAGTCGGGATCCCACCATCAGCTGGCCTCTCAGACGCTCCAGTTGTCTCCCAGGATGTGCCTTTCCCTTGGGTGGTGGCGGGTCACTTGATGGTGGACAGGTCCTTTGTCCTGTGGTCCTGGATAATAGTAACAGGAGTGTTGAAGCCCGATTAAGGAGACTCCCCAGATATTGTTCTGGATGGAAATGTATGTCCTGGCAAATTTTGCAATATTCATCCTGGGTGTAGAAAATTGGGAGGCACACTACCTAAGCAGGCACACTGTGTTGCCAAGGCAGTGGTCTCTACTTACGGATGTGTTTCAATGGTTGGTCCAGAAGTGGGAACCTTCGGATGGGGCCCTCATGGCCTCTCGCCATAAATGCTGGATGCCCAAGTTCTGCTCTAGGACCAGAGACCCCTTGGCGTGCACAGTGGATGTCATGACATCAGACACTGCGGAATTCCAGTGATCCTGATTGCACCTGAATGGCCATGTTGAGCCTGTTTTGCGAACGTTCTGAGCATGACAGTCTGTGGCGACTTCTACATCGAGATAATCTACTGTTTCAGGGGCCATTTCAGCACCCTGACCCCCAAGGTTGTTGAAGGCAAACCGGTCTGTGCCCTAAATTATCATAGTGTGGCAGACCTACGTCAGTTGGTGCAAATGCAGGACTTGTTAGACGGCAGCCTTTCGACTCTCCAGGTTCTTAGCTTTTTCGATGGTTTGGAGGTGGACTTTCGCCTTAGTTCCCTGAAGTTGCAGGTATCAGCCCTTTCGATATATTTTGAGAAAAGGCTAACAGTTATACCAGAGGTGCAGACTTTCCCCTTCTGTCTCCACACCAGTTCTTCTGCTCTGTCTTTACTCCATATGTCTCCCTAGAGTTCGTGAAGCATTGGTACTTTGTGCTTATTGTTCTGTACTTTGTCACCCTCTTTTTTACTACTGTTTGTACTGTTTACGGCGTTGCGGAAACCTTGTGGCGCCCAACAAATAAATGATAATAATAATAATAAGGGGCTCTACACATCCAGCCTCCTTATGTACCACCTAAGGCACCTTGGGACTTGAATTTGGTACATAGGGACTTTAAATCATTCCCCTTTGAACGATGGGAATTGACTGAACTCAAGTTCCTAATTTGGAAGGTGATTTTTCTCCTAGCCATTGCTTTTGCTATGAGAGTTTTAGAACTTTGGGCTCTCTATTGTCGTTTAGCTTATCTGGTGTACCATACTAACATGGCTGTATTGTGCAAAACGCCTTCCTTCCAGCCAAAAATGGTCTGGTTTTCATCAAGAGATTGTGTTCCCAGTTTTCCAGGAAGTGACTGCCTCTTCAGATAAGGGATCCTTAACTTCATTAGTTGTGGTCCATGCTCTAAGAATGTTTGTGAACAGGACATCCACTTGGTGGAGGTCGGATTCCTTTTTCTTCTTGTATGATGCTCACAGGAGAGGTTGGCTGGCCACAAACCAAATTGCTGCTAGGTGGATAATGTTCCCTGTCAAGCAGGCTTATATTAGTTCTAATTGGCCTGTACTTGATCGCGTTGTCGCGCATTCCAGGATCTCCTGGGCTGCGCGCAGCGGTGCATTGGCAGATCAGCTCTGCCTGGCACCAACCATGTTCTCTGTCCATATTTCACCTAGTTTTACCGTTTTCATGTTCTTGTGTGTCTTGACGCAAGTTTTGGACGCAAAGTTTTGCAGGCTGTTATGATTCCTAGTAAACTCGGCAAGCAGCCACGGAAGTATAATACAAAGGTCTTTATTCCAGCAAAATATATAAGCAAGGATTCAGTTCCAGGAACATGCAGGTTATCATAAACAGGTATAATGAACAGGTATGGCAGGAAGGTACACAGAAATAACTGGTTCCACAGAATACTAATAGTTTGAATGCAGGGATAATAAGGGTGAGTTACCCAATTCCAGGATGCAAAAGTTTAGTCCAGGAAGCAAACAGAGTCCAGGCAAAGTAATTGTCACAAGCAAACTTGCATAGTCCGGTAATCAGGCCAAGGTCTAAGGTAACGAGAGGTCCAGCCGTATCCAGTATCCAGGCAAGGTTTGGGGTCACGAGCAGACAAGCATAAATGGTAAACAGGCCAAGGTCACAACGGGAGATCAAATATCAGCAGAATGAAACAGGAACAGGGGGAATACAAGCAGCAGCCAGGTATACAAGGATGAACTGCCCAGAGCACAGTTTGAGGCAGGTACTTAAAGCAGTGCAACAGGTGCAGTTCTAATCAGGCAAAATGCAAGGTGATTAACTCCTTCAGGCATGTAGAAAAGTTCAGGAACAGAACAGCAGCACCTCTGGTGGTATAAGGTACTGCTGCTAGATACAAATAACAGGCAGAGTTGTAACACAGGCCGGATTGGCAGAGCTTTCCCTCCCCTCAAGGGGCTATTTTAGAATGTCCCCATGGTAGCAGTGTCCCCCAGATTGGATGAAAGAGAAAAGAGGATTTTTGTACTTACCTTAAAGCCTTTTCTCTGATTCCATCTGGGAGACACTGCGTTCCCCCTCTTCGCGCTTCTGTTGCTTTTGTTGGTTGCATGCTATTCTGTTTCCCTTCCTTGGGACTTTTCAATTACACTGAGGAGCTAAAGGGGTTGCAGAGGGGAGGAGCTTCTGTCAACAGTTACATTAACAGTTTAAGTATTTAAGTGCCAACTCCATGCGCCCTCATACTACCTCATGGTAGCGGTGTCCCCCAGATGGAATCAGAGAAAAGGATTTAATGTAAGTACAAAAATCCTCTTTTATGCACTCAAAGATGCTTTGCTACATGTCCCTGCATTAAGCATACCAGATTATTCAAAGACATGTTCTTTGTATTGCACCGAGTGTGCAGCTGGTGTTTTAATACAGTTATATGTTGACCATCAATGGCCTATTAGTTATTATAGTACCAAATTAGACACTGTTGCCCGTTCCTTGCCAACCTGTTTGCATGCAGTCGCAGCATTATTGGTAGATAAGGCAGAAGTGCTTAGCCGTTAATTAACCCTTTATGTACCACATGATGTTTTGGGCCTTGATAAATTCAGCACGAATGCCAGATGCAAGATTTACGAAATGGAAGTAATCTCCTTGTCCCCCCCCCCCCCCCCCATCATCCTACCATACCTCTGTGTACTACCCTTCTACTCTTAATCCTGCCACGGACTTACCTAGTGTGCACGAGCATGCACAAAGTGTGAAGGGTGATAGAAATAGTACTGATAAACATATGATTCCTTCTGATTTAATATCCAGTCATGACCGTTTTACATTTTTGCACTATACCTTAACTGTTTAAACCAACATTAAGGATACACCCTTACCAGAAGCAGATCTTACTTTCTATAAGGTGCTGCTGATTTTTCTATATTTACGCTAAACTCTGAAACTATGGGTTGGGTATGTGTGTTTTTTTCCAATCGGTGTTTCTTTGTCGGTATCCTGGTTGTCGGGGTTGTACCACCGGAAACTGTTTCTTCATAATAAGCTTCAGGGCTCGATTTACTAAACTGCGGGTTTGAAAAAGTGAAGATGTTGCCTATAGCAACCAATCTAGCTGTCATTTATTTAGTGCACTCTGCAAAATGACAGCTAGAATCTGATTGGTTGCTATAGGCAACATCTCCACTTTTTCAAACCCACAGTTTAGTAAATATATCCCTTAGACTTTTGCAGGGTTAGCCACATATAGTAGCAGATTTCACTTCATTAAAAATATCTCGAGCAAAACAAAAATACAAATTGAAATCCCGGAAAACCCAGACTTCAATATAATTGACTGTATCTGTAGAACGGGTGGAAAGCGTTTTGTGAGCAGCGCAGGTTACGCGTGCTTTCGTGTCACCAGGTAGGTGTCCCGCCTGAAGACGTGGGTCGCCACATCACTGGTAGGGGCATGGCTATGGTGCGGTGCAAACACCAGCGCTAGGGATAGTAAGGTCAGGTGGGAGTCAGAGTATTTAAAGAGTCTGGGTTTCCGCCCTGAAGTGAGCTGCCATTTTAGCCGGGACCTGGGAAGTAGGAGTGTGGTCCTGGGACCCTGGACAGTCATGGTGGGTATGGCGGATGCTGCAGTACTACATATTAAAAGACTCCATAAGGAAATTTTTATTTAATAGCCTCAAGGGGGGTGTGGGGCAACCCTATAGCACAATGAGCCTCTGTGACGGGTGGTAATAGAGGGGGTTATTAAGGACAGTAAAGAGCCTCATAGACCATGATAGGGGGCAATGAAAGATATGTAGGTGGTAAATGAGAGAGATATGAGGGGGCAATTAGAACCATATGGGGCAATGAGATAGATGTGAGGAGGGCAATGGGAGAGATATGAAGTTGGATATGAAGTTGGCAAAGAGAGAGATATGAGAGTGGCAAGACAGTGATATGAGGGGACAATTAGAGATATATGAGGAAGGCAATGGTGGCATATGTGTGTGTGTGTGTGTGTGTGTGTGTGTATAATACAGTATAGTATATTCGTGCATTCGGAATTTAATTGGGTTGTGAGAGAGATATGAGGAGTGTAATGGGATAAGTTCAAGGGCGGCAATTGAAGAGATCTAAATCTGTTTCTGGGTACACACTACAGAAATTTCGACCAACTTTTTATGCCGAGCCTTTCTACATGCGATCGATGGTCCGATCGCTCGGTCCATGGACTGCATACACACTAGCCTTGTTTAGGACGATAAACGGAAGAGCGGACGTCCCTTTAGCGACTTTTTACAGCCATGTTGTCGTGGGCAATGATTTTAATTTCGTACATAAAGGGGCAGACCCTGAACTATAGTCAACTCCAAAAACAGCGTAAAAACAGAAGGCTACACTGTCCCTTCATTCATTCCCATTTGTAAACGTACAATGGCTACAAAACAAGAACAAGCAGCTGCACTTCTCATGCTTACTGTGGCAAGAAGAATGATGGTATGGAACCGACGAGAAAGAAGGCGAAAGAATAGATCTTGTTGGAGCAAAGAGTGGTTCAAGAGGAGAGACACGTTCTGCCTTATGCCCTTGCTGCAGGAGATACGGGACAACAACCCCGATGATTTCAAGAATTTTCTCTGTATGAATGATTCAACTTTTCAGGAACTGCTCCAACTTTTAACCCCTCTCATCCAGAGGGAGAACACCCGTTTAAGGAGACCTATACCGCCAGAACAAAGACTGGTGGCAACCCTAAGTTTTTTGGCAACAGGGAGAACACTGGCAGATCTGAAATACAGCACAGCTATTTCACCTCAAGCTGTTGGCATGATAATTCCTGACACCTGTGATGCTATCATTGAAGTTCTCAGTGACCAGTATATGAAGGTTTGTACAAAGCAACAGTATTTATTTATTTATTTTAAAAATATCGTTTTACAAATTAACATATTTAACGTAGTAAAAATACATTTAACTTGGAATGTGCAAATCAAAGATTGTTAGGACCAGCGCAACAGTTTATAAATGTTGGTAGTGCAAAATTTCACTTGTGTCCATACCAGCTGTGTCCCCAACGTAATGTGACATCCTTACTGATGGTAATGGCGTGGATGTCATACAAGGTTGAGACATGCCGCTTTGTCCACCCATGGTCTGAAATGTGTGTACTTGTTGGTGTCTATGGTTAGTTGAGGAAAGACATGTGTTCGGCCACAAATCTTCAGTTAAAGCCCTACACATGATGTCGCACAGCAGCCGTTCCATTTCAGTTTGTATGCGCTTGCTACTACTTCTCATTTTGCTAGCTAGTGTTGCTGCGAGTAAATCAAATGTGTCCTGTTCCTTTCTTGGTTTTAGCAGACTGTTAGCGCAATCAAGCATCCTTTCTGCTAGTGCATCACTTTCTGGTATTTCATGAATTCTGCGTCGCTTTTGCTTCTGATTTATTTTTGCTGGTGTATCACCTTGGGTCGCATCTTGCCTGTCTGCAGTTAGCCTGCTTTCATGTGGAGTGGGATAAATAGTTGTAGCATCCGGGTCTTCAACTTCCAGCAGGACAGCATCAGACAGTAGTGCAGGCTGCAAAAGAGTAAACGAATGAGGAGATGCAAATGCATGCATGTTCAAATGTTAACTATGTACACATCTTTATGTTTCAGTTCCCATCAAGTGAAGCTGACTGGCAAGTGATAGCGGAGGACTTTGAGAGACTGTGTAATTTCCCAAATTGCGGTGGTGCTATTGACGGCAAACATGTCCGAATCATGCCACCATCAAACAGTGGATCTTTCTACTACAACTACAAAGGGTTTTTCAGCATTATTTTAATGGCCATCGTGGATGCGAACTATGAATTCCTATTTGTGGACATTGGGAAAAATGGAAGAGTCTCAGATGGTGGTGCATTGGAGCATAGTGCCTTCCATAATAAACTAAAAAACAAGGCCCTAAACCTTCCATCGCGGAGCAGCACTACATACGGATTAAATTTTGTCTTTGTGGCCGATGACACCTTTGCATTGCATGGGAATGTATTAAAACCGTACCTGCAAAGAAATATGACCCATGAAAGGCGTATATTTAATTACAGACTGTCACGTGCTCGGCGTGTTGTAGAAAATGCCTTTGGGATTTTAAGCAACAGGTTCAGAGTTTTTCACTCGACAATCAACTTGCGTTTGGACAAAATAGACAAAGTTGTGATGGCCTGTTGTGTTCTGCATAATTTTCTGCGGCGTAAAAGCATTAGTGGCCGTACCACCCAGGTCAATGCGGAAAGTAATGGCGAGGACATGGAGGTAGTGGGCTTAACAGCATTAGAGTGTGCCCACTCTAGAAACAGTTGTTCTGTGGCAAAATTAAAATGTGAGGCCTACCTTTCATATTTCAACGGAGATGGTGCCGTGCCATGGCAAAATGATATATATGAATATTTATAAACATGTTATGCATTGTTATTGTGTTGTTGATTGTTTGAACATTAATAAATCTGTTACATAGCAACATAATGATGTACTGTGCCGCTTGCAGGTATATCATATGCTTGCTCTACCTCTGGGGATGAACTGCTGTCTGTGGGCAAGTTGCTAATGGACGTACGTGGTGTTTTTTGGTCCTTCACAAAGTGTAACATATCAAAGTTCCATAGCTTTGGCACATACACGTCTTCAGCTGCAGCTCCTGATTTTTTGGATGCTTCAACTTTATTTAATTATTTTTTATACACAGTTCTAAGGTTCTGGATCTTGCTTTTTGCCCATTCAAGAGTTGCTCCAGGGTGATATGGTAGACATGCTTTTTACAAGCTCTTGCATTGCAATGTTTCGCATCATTCTGTTAGAATACTCCTTGGATTTGGCTTTCTACAAACATGGGTGAGCCCTGTAGGTCTCAATGAAATCCTTCATTAGGTCAGCATTTCTTTCATATGTCATTATGATGATCTGTTTTGGTATAATAAAAAAAAAACATAAGTCCCATCCGTGCTGTAAATAACAACAATGCAAGTTCAATCAGAAAGAACTTACCGTATATGTGAACGAATGTACAGCTCCGAAGAATCGTTAAATCCCTTCGTATGTAATGGTCATGAACAGGTTACAGATAATGAAAAAAAAAAAGATACACAAGGTTTTTATACACGAATAGTCTTCAACCACAATGCTCCATTCTGTAAACAAACGCCCATGTCAGAGTGTATAAAATTATAGAGGAACCTGTCTGGCGCCGAGGAACGTGAGAAGATGGACAATAAAGAGAAGGTGTTAGTGGGGTTGGAAGCAATGGAGACGGAGATGCAGGCCCAAATGGTGCCGGAAGGGCCAACAAATGTAGGAAAAGTTACAGAGGGGGATGGAGATGCTCAAGAAGATTATACTGCAGGTAAAAGAGCAAAGTCAATGAGCCCTAGAGAGATGGAGATGATGATCAAAGTACTGGACCAGTATGACTACGACTGTCAAAAGCGAAAGTACAGAAAAGTGAATAATAGAAAGGAATTGATAATGCAAAAACTACTGCGATTACTGAAGGAAAAACTTGGAAAGAAAATAAATAAATTCCAAGTCCAGAAGAGGTGGTCGGACCTTAAAAACAAAGAAGCTAGGAGACTGGAGCGAATCTGTAAAAACATAAAAAAAAGTGAGTACCACGAGTAGTCGTGTAATGTACCTGTTTGAATTCTACTGTCGCTAGAACCAATGCAAACGTATGATTATTGTTTTGTCAGAAGCAAGAATTACCGGTGACAAGGCCACTGTACATACCAGTGATGTAATTACACCTGTGATAAAAAGCGAAAAAATAAATTTGTCCGAGGGATGGCAACACAAAGTGATCTCGAGCAGTCTGCAAGGTGAGCACATGTCAGGTCTTGGATTAAAACTTGTATTAACTTTAGTACAAATAGAAGCGAAATAGTAAAACCTTTGTATTTTCTTACTTCATAGATACCATCGTCATATCAGACGAAAGTTCGGAAGAGGGAAAAAATGTCGCCGAGCTCTACGATCATTTGCAAAAAATGAAAGAGAATATTGCGAACATTAAGAGAAAAATCAAAATCCTTGATAATACTTTCAATGATATGTATATGATGTTTGCAAATGTTGTGCCACAAACCAGTACCACCATTTCACTGTAATGATACTTTTTTTTCAATTTTCAAATTCTACTGGAGAAGTTGAATGTTTCTATTGCTTTTTCCAGCAATAAAAGTTTGCATTCATACTGTGTGGTTTATTTCAAGTATTCCAGACATATTGGGGCATATCCATTCTATAATAAACGTTATTATGGCTTTCATAACTTTCATAGTTTTTAAACTTTATAGAGGTTAAATGACAAATGAATGCCAACATACATCCAAAGGGTAATAACCCACGTGCTTTCTACACGTGTAACAGTCTACAGCCAGACAGGTGCAATACACATCGCTACAAAACACAATTATGTGCGGATTCCGCACCACGTGGGACTGTGATTGACATCAAAAATTTACATACACACGCCCCCCAGGTCGAGGAAGTATCGGAGGATTGTCGTGGATCCGTCGGAAGTTCATACACACTACACAGTGGTAACGAGATTGGAACGGAAATATTAAACGGTACGACCAACCAAATGAGGCGAGAATCGTCCATTTGGGCAGACTTTCGACCATCGTGTAACTGTACACACTGACCCGACTTTTGAACGAGCGGTCGTATGTCGGCATTTTGAGCCGATTATTGGGCGAAAACAGTGTAGTGTGTACCCAGCTTAAGAGTGGCAGTGAAAGAGATATGAGGACGGCAATAGTAGAGATACAAGGGTGGCAATGAGAACAAAATGTGGAAACAATGAGAGAAATATGAGGAAGGCAATGTTGGCATATGTCTGTGTGTAGTACAATATCATATATTAGTACACTTTTAATTCAATTGGATTGTGGCCCACTTGCACTTGTTAGTAAATATTTGTGGATCTTGGAAAATTTCTAGCGCATACCACTAATATAGAGGGTGGCATATTTGCAACAAGTTAGATTTTGTTTTAATTAAGACGAGAGCTATCATAAGCATGCAAGCTTCACAATTTTTACCTCCATATTACTTCTGTTATATTGCAACATAGATGTGGTAACAGTGGGCAAAATACCTAAGAAAATGTAAATTAACAATAGAATCTTAAAGTATAATGCAGTGGTCGAAGTGGAAATTTAGAAATGGTGGTATTGAAAATATAAGTGAATTAAGTGTGCTATGGTTGCTGCAGCCCTGACATTCCCATTTGTAAGATGTCTCTGCCTACACATTTTACCTTTTACCTATGCCCCTGCATCATCTTTTGCCTTGTTCCTATTACCTATCCCCCTGTGTCATCTTCTTCCCTGTCTCCCTCACGTCTTCCTGCACCTTCTTCTCCCTGTCTCTCTCATGTCTACCTGCACCTTCTTCTCCCCTGTCCCTCTCACGTCTCCCTGCACCTTTTTCTTCCCTGACTCTCACATTTCTCCCTGTACCACCTTCTTCTCTGACTCTCACATGTCTCCCTGCACCTTCTTCTTCTCTGACTCTCACATGTCTCCCTGCACCTTCTTCTCCCCTGTCCCTCTCACATGTCTCCCTGCACCTTCTTCTCCCCTGTCCCTCTCACATGTCTCCCTGCACCTTCTTCTTCTCTGACTCTCACATGTCTCCCTGCACCTTCTTCTCCCCTGTCCCTCTCACATGTCTCCCTGCACCTTCTTCTCCCCTGTCCCTCTCACACGTCTCCCTGCACCTTCTTCTCCCCTGTCCCTCTCACGTGTCTCCCTGCACCGTTTTTTTCCTTGCCTCTCACGTCTCTCTGCACCAGAGCCGTAACTTAGAATTCTAGCGCCTGGAGCAAGAAAGACAAATGCCGCCCCCTAGCCATCAATTTTAACAAAATGAACCTAAAATATACCAAAATTGCACCCCCCTTCAGCAATGCGCCCTGGGCGGTCGCCCCTGTCGCACAGCCCTAGTTACGGCCCTGCCCTGCACCTTCTTCTTCCCTGACTCTCACATGTCTGCCTGCACCTTCTTCTTTCCTGACTCTCACATGTCTCCCTGCACCGTCTTCTCCGCTATCCCTCTCACATGCCTGCCTGCACCTTCTTCTTCCCTGACTCTCACCTCTCCCTGCACTTTCTTCTTCCCTAACTCTCACATGTCTCCCTGCACCTTATTCTTCCCTGACTCTCACATGTCTCCCTGCACCTTCTTCTTCCCTGTTCCACTTACCTATTCTTCTGAAACTTTCTTCTATCTCGCATTTATTTTCCTACTTCTGCTTCACCACTTTTATTTCTTCTACTGATGTTTCTGTTCACTCTGACAGGTGGAATGCGTACTTTCCTTGGCTGCTGAGTATTGGAGTACTGGTGCAGCCTGTCACATCTATGTAATGTGCTGTCGTACTGCTGGGGGGAAAAGGAGGAGAGCGGCCACACATTACATATATGTGACAGGCGGCACATCAGGTGCTAAATTAAAAGCAGTGGCGGTATGCTATACCGTTGTATACCGGCACACTTCGACCACTGGTATAATGACAAACAATTTACAATAATAATCTAATTTAATATTAAGTCTTATTTCCTAAGTTACACAATGTGATTTTTTGTGGCTGCGTTTTTTCTCTGATGTGCATATTTATTGAGCTTATGTGCACAAATCTTGCCATGGTACCTAACAATAATAGGTTTGGCAAACAATTTGCACATATATGCCAACCACCCACCTTCACTATTTTTCTATGGAGCCCATACATTTTTGTAGTTATGTCCCTGGTTGTAACCAACTTAAGCTTGTACACACTCCTAATACGCAGTGCTACCGAATATGTCCGCTTGCTAAAAAAATAATCTTATTGTAACTGCTGTAATTATTCCACAGTTAGAAGAGAGAATGGTCGCACACAACTAAAGGACTAATGCTCTATTGGTAATGGATTAATGCCATTATTACCAAATAGGCAGGGTGTATCCTTATATGTTAATAATCATACATCAATGGTTCCTTCACTAATTTATCATTCTCTAGGGACTGGAGTGCCTCTTTTGTTCTGTTTTTCTTTTTGATGTATTATTCCACAGTTCCATGTTTTGTATACAGTTGCCTAGTTTTTGAAATATTTTTTTTATAGTTTCAGTTTTAGAAAGCATGTCGTAATGATCCAACATGTTAAAGGTTGATCAATGAGCTATGTTTATATACATTGCAAATTTTCAAAAGGTCATAACATTCCGCGCACTAAATATTTTGACTTTTACTGAAGCACAAAAATTGACTTATGTTGTAGTGCCATCTACTGGAATCTGAAGTGCAATGCAGGGTTGAAGTAAAGTGATTTTTCAGAAATTAATTGTATTTTTTTACAATTTTTCTTCTTATGCGTGTGTTTTGTTGTTTTTTTGTTAAATGGTGTAAAGAATATAAGTTGTAGGGGTATTTATGTCATAAAAATATACATTAAAATGCTCTTTGGGAAAATTCTAGGCAGCTTTCTCGTATGTCTGTGTCACATGAATTATATAATGTTTATATTACTATATGTTACTTCATTAATACTGAACAGCGCTTCACTGACTGAGCACAATGCATGTGTTGTTGGACACTGCACAATTTTTGGTTTCCTCTGGTTGTGGACATTATTTAGTGTGCAGCGTCTACTGTATTAACTGCATTGCTGTCTCTTAGCTTGAATATAGACATGTACACTGAAGAAAGTTTCCTGGAGAAATGTCCCGGCATCCAAACACTATTTTCCTGGGAAAACATTGGGAATTATGTCTGCTTGCTACTGTGAAGTAAGCAGCATTGTGGGCCTCATTTATAGTTAGACGTGAATCCAGATAGAAGGGGCAATGTTACGCTGCAAGAGGGGGGCAAATTTAAGGTGTGGACTCATTTAGAGTTGTGGGTGTGAGAGCATGTTTTAGCCAACTCTGGATCATAGTGTTAAAATAAAGCTGCTAAGTGCATACAGGGAAATGCATTTGCATCACAAAGTTGACCAGGTGCAAATTTGTAACTTTTAAATGGATTTGCTCCTAATGCGAAATGAGAAGCTTTGCGTTCCTTTAGAAGTGTCGAAGTCAGCAAATTGGATAAAGTCATTTCAATTAAAATCGAGCAAACTTGGTTGTCTTTGTCTGAAAAGATGCGTATGGCACGCTACGGCGTGGAAGGGCGTACGCAGCCGCAACACGTGGCAACAACAGTATTTACGCTTTGACATACATTCGCACCAACACACACATTTGTAAAATAGTACACATTAATGGTAGTTGCAACACATAGTTATTTATGTCGAAATATAGTAGTGTTTATGTGTAATATTATAAGTTATATGCATATCAGTAGAACATATGGTACAGGTTGAAGGAATCATGTCATGTGTGGTATCATACTAATCCCCTTTACATTTGCGACTGTCCGGTTCACTCTGCAAAGGGATCACAGAGTGCATACGCAAGTAATTAATGTTAGGGAATTATGGACTATTAAGACTATGAATCTTGGCGGGAAGATCGGAGCAATATCCCCATGAGAGATGACCCCCACCTTTGGATTCTTTAGGTTGAACTAGCCAATGATCGACAACCCCCCGGGCCTTCCTGAAACCTGGACCAATAGAA
This sequence comes from Mixophyes fleayi, assembly GCF_038048845.1. Lineage (NCBI taxonomy): Eukaryota > Metazoa > Chordata > Amphibia > Anura > Limnodynastidae > Mixophyes > Mixophyes fleayi. The sequence goes on from NC_134402.1 coordinate 108,882,844, forward strand.
GCAAGCTATACCATCTGCATTGTTTACTGTATCTCTGTGTGCATATAAGCAGCAGCTCCTCATCTAGTGTTCAGTCACCTTGACCACAGACTTCCGACCTGAATGACTGTACACTGGATCCAGAGCGCCTGCGATAAGTAACGGCTGTACTTATTATTATTTCGCTTGAATATATTCTGCTAATTTTTGAGAATAAATCTTTGTGCGTTGGAAACACAAATCGAGATTCACCAATCGTTATTGGATAGCGCCAAAACGCTCATAACCGAAGCAATGACAAAAAAATGTGGTACGATCAGTTTATGTTACCAGAGCATTTCCTGGTAAATCAACAATTAAGCATTACATTTCCTTCTTATGAACCAAATAGAAATAACATGTTTACTTCTTGCAGATGATTTGAATATCGTCTTTCATGCAGAGAAACAGAAACTGTTAGATTGATGTTTCAACTTTTTTAGAGATCATCAATATGAGGTACGAGTTCTAGAAGCTGTGCTTTGGAGAAATGTTTTGAGACTAAAAATGTGCTTAGTTCACGGGAAAATCAGGCCAACTTTAACTTATTAGATTATAAAGCATTACTAGTAGAATGTTCTAGTCAAATTGGGAAAGTGCTGACATTTTGTTGCTAACTGCTGTTATTAGCATGCAGAATTTTTGTTGGAATTCTTATTTAGTTTCCCGTGCTATTTAAGGATTTTGTGGAATCTTTGCAATCTTTTAAAATATAGCAATTGTTCTTAAAGACTTCTGTGTACTACTGGTATTCACAAAGAAAAAGAGAAGGAGCCTAATAGTGTAATATGTTACTCAAAAGACACCACCTTGGTCAATGGTATGCATACTAAATCTAAAGAACAATTATAAGCTTCTCATAGTTTTTCTGGTCCATCCAATCGCTTTCTTTTTTTTTAGGTGGAGGGTTTTGACAATACGCACAGATAGCACAGTGTTACGAGCCGCCGCGGCTCGTCTCATGGTTCTGCTAGCGTACCGGCCATCACCTTGACGACCGGGACGTCACTTCCGCTTCCTGGTCGGCCGTTTTACGCATCTATGTTTCAAAATTTCATGATAACTGGTCCTCTCTCTTGCCTTGGACGGAATTCGCTTACAACAATTCCTGCCATTCCACAATACACACATCTCCGTTCTTCTGCAACCTTGGATTTCACCCGAAGTCTAACGCTTTCTCTACTGCTGTTCCCAGTGGGGATTCTGGAACACCTGCTTTTACGGCTAGGTTGAGATCTATTTGGAAAAAGGTGCACTCTGCCCTGGGTCAAGCCTCGCAAAAATCCAAGGCTTTCGCTGATCGCCATCGTGTGCCATGTTCTCTGAAGGTGGGAGATTGAGTTTAGTTGTCCACACGGAACATCAAGTTGAGGCAACCTTGCAAGAAACTGGGGCCCCGATACATTGGACCATTTTCAATTGAGAAAAAGATAAATCCTGTGGCTTTCAGGTTGAAACTTCCACCGTCTTTAAAAATACCATCTACTTTCCATTGTTCGCTTTTGAAAAAAGTTGCTGCTCCCAGCAGATTCAGTCAGCCTTCCTCTAGCAGGCCCCGGCCGTTGGATGTGAATGGAGACCAGTAATATATCATTGAGAGAATCCTTGACTCAAGGAGAGTCCATGGCCAAGTTCAGTTTCTGGTGCACTGGAAGGGTTATGGCCCTGAGGAGCGATGCTGGATACCGCGGAGGCGTCTCCATGCTGGGAGACTCATTAGAGAATTTTTCAGGAAGTTTCCTATTAAACCGGGGTGTCGGGGTTCCTTAACCCCTCCTCAAGGGGGGGGGTACGGTTACGAGCCGCCGTGGCTCGTCTCCTGGTTCTGCTAGCGTCCCGGCCGTCACCTTGATGACCGAGACGTCACTTCCGCTTCCTGGTCGGCCGTTGCCAAGGCAACGGTCCGACGCTGATAATCTAGCGCTGCGTCCCGGCGGTACTAGTGGCCGGGCGCATGCGCGTAATTTAACACAGCCTGTGGGCTGATTAATGTAATTATCATGGGGGCTGTGTGAGACTCAGAACTAGGCTCTGATTGGCGGCTTGTGGTATTTAGGGCAGTGAGGTCTGCAGCCTCACTGCCGGTTATAGCGTTCTGTCCTCAGTTCTGCTGCCTGCTTGTGCTATCCATTTTGGTTCCTGCTACCTTGGATTTGACTACCCGTGTTTTGACCCCTGCTTGTTATTGGACCTGTGACCCTTCTCTTCTGACCTTGACCTTTTGCCTGGAATTCGGATTTTGCTTCTCTGCCTGTGAGTTTGACCCTTCGCTTGCCCTTGGATATTGCATCTGTGCCTGTGACCTTTTGACCTAGGATTCTTCTTATACTACAGTCCACCAATCACTCCACTCCTGGGAACTCCTTTAAGTCAGTATACGTTACTCGACCCTCGGTCGGCCCGCAGCCCAGTCTGTCCCCACCACTAGGGGCTCCAGCGAACACCTGGCCTTCTAAGTAGTTCCCGAGTTTCACTGTACTGACTTGGGAGTTCCTAACACACAGTAGAGAAAAATCTCTATATAGTGTGAAGCTGAAAATCCTCAAAAGAAATGCACATACATTAATAAAAAATACAATGTTATGCTCAAGGGAGTCCCTCAGTATTTACACCGGCCTAGCAGGGCGCGGAGTCTAACAACCTCTCAGGCCTTCACCAAGAACTTCCACAAGGCAGGATGGGCTTGACTGCTGAGAAACTGCAGGTCTCGGCCCTGGTTAAGCCTACTAACGTGGGAGACAGATAGAGGAAGCAGTAATATAATACAGGAATGGTACCTGTAGGAGGTTCTGGAGATATCGCTGAATAGTCTAAAAGCAGCCGGTACTGGTACACAGTAGCAGAAGTCAGATGTGCAGAGAAGATTCCAGCAGAGTGGTCAAGAACTAGCCGGGTCTGGTACACGATAGCAGATGACAGCAGTGCAAAAGGAGAATTCAATAGAATAGTGAGGTTCCAGCCAGGTCTGGTACACAATAGTAGATGACTTGACGTGCAAGGGAGAAATCCAAAAGGAAGGTGAGGTCCAAACCGGGTTTGGTACACAACAGCAGAGTAGACAACAGGAGGTCCAAGGAGCAGGAAGCCAGGAGTCAGGTGAGTAACCTGTTGCTCTGACACAGGGCTTGTGTCAGAGCGCAATCTTTATACAGGCGGAGGAGGAGTTTGAATTCCCCGCCAGAGATCACGTGATCAGGACTGCTGCAACCCGGACGTGACAGGCGGCCAACGGAGCGGAGGATCGTGGAGCGGGTAAGTATTACAACCAAGCAGTAAAGCACATCTGGGGATAAATGTATCAAGCTGCGATTTTGAAAATCTAGCGATTTACTCAGGAGAGTTGAAATTCGATGATGTATGAACCTGAGATTTCATGTAAAATCGCCAGAGATGTGTTTTCTGTCAAAACCACTATTTCAAAAATTGCTAGAGATCAAAGTCCCGATTGTTTGCCACTCTAGCTATACAAGTCTAAAATGTATAAAGCTGCGATTAAGCAAATTCTCAGGAGTTTGCTTTAAAAATCGCTAGATACAACACATTGCATCCTACTGTGTGATTAGTAAACTCATCACTATTACACTGTCTGTCTATAGAGCCCCAGGTTCCGACGGCTGTCAAAATGTAAAAAATAGGTAAATGTTCCAAAAAAAAAATCCCCGTCTGAGCACTATTAACCCTAGTGCTGTCAACCTACTGCTGGTTGCGTGAAAATCAGGAAACATTTGCGTGGCAAGCACCTGCACTAGGCAAACCAGCTAGGGTGGTTAGCAAAGAAATGCGTCAGGTGTACAAGGAACTGCATGCTTACTTATTTTACTGCACGGATTTGCTTGATAAAGCTGGTCACAGGCGGTGTTGGACTATTACAGCATATATTAGAGACGGGTGATTGAGCCATTACTGGATTGAAGAAACATCATTTGCAAGTGTTCACATAGTGAACTACGCTAATGGACAGACAGACTACGTTACATTTTCCGATTGGATCTCCTCACCTACTACAGTTTCCCAGCATAGAGTTGCTGGTCAAGTCTCCGCAGGAGTAGTTATAGTAACATCGGGGGTTTACTAAATCCATCTACTGTCTAATGGAATCTTTTCTCATCGCCAGATTGTAACTTGCTGGTTTATTTACATCAAGAACAGTAAGTCTGTTCCGTATATATGGTTTATTATCCATTATGCTCTAGAACCCGGTATATGGACTTTTGGTACAATGGTGCTGCTATTTCCATATTTTTATTACCACCGTTTCTGTGCAGTTACTTTTTAATGAACTCTAAAATGTATCTATAACAGCTGCTTTATTATTGGACAATATTAAGCGGATTTAACAACTGATGAAGAGTATAACAGATCCGCTTTAATTATGATTTTCAAAGGCCTAGAGAATCCATAATTATTTGCAGTGAACCCAGTTATGATTATGATTTTGAATTTTAATTTTCATAATGTTTTGGCAAATGGACGTTTAATAACGGGAGTATATATCTGTTTAACTATGCTATATTTATAGATGTAGTATGTAAGGTTTATATATGATCTTAAAGTAATCTGATAAATTGGACTTGTGTTGACTTAGCGATTGTATTTTAAATCTGATTCTGTGGACTGGTGGGGACAGATAACAAAATTAATATATACAGGAGAACATTTTGTATTCATAAATACATTTTTTTTTTTATATAATCCCAACTATAATAATCAGTTCCATTTTTTTTGTGAAAAATTATATCCCCTTCCTTTTTAATCCCAATAATTCAAATTTAGTTATACCTTCTCCTGTGACAATTAGTATTGTAATTAGGACTTTTTGAATGACCAAATTTACAAGTTATGTGATAATTAGGAGTAATTTGAATCAAATAGTCTCTAAATTATACCTTTAATTAATTACTAATTCAATTGGCTTTATTTTTTCTATTTATTTTTCACCCCAAGACATTCAATTGGCTTTATATTTTTCATTTAGTTAATATTGTTCCCTAAACATTGTTTTATTATGTTGTAGCTGTACACCTTGTCTACAGAATAGGTTTGGAGTGGTAATTTTGGATACTTGGTGGTTTTTGTCAAGGGGTGTGTGATGTGGGCGGTATAGAACTCTACCAAACAAAAGAATTGCAGGAATAGTGCGCACGGATTCTTAGCGGGAGCGCATAAGCGTGAAAGCTGGGACATCCTGTCCTGTATTGTAGTTGTAGGAGGTGACAGTTTTGAAGATTGTGTAGAAATATGCCTATTTAGAACAACGGAGACTGTCACGGGTTTGTAGGTAATTTCAACGTTGACGAAAATAGCAGAAAAAGGTGCAAATTGTATTATACGCTGATAGTTACTTTGGGTTGATACAATATTTTTATGTTAAATGGATATTTCAAGTTGCTTTTCTCTTGTAGACGAAGTGTACTAGGTAATCCATAAGGCACTCCCAATTTGTAAATTCTTTAGAAACACACCTTTGACAGTTGTTTGGTCGATACAACTTTGGCAACACAAATTATGAGCGGATCATGTGCAATGGTTCCCTGATAAAGTCATAATTAGCTAGTCTGGCTGGGTGCGACCAGATCTGCAAGACAAATTTACCAATCGTTATACGATTGAGAACAGCAATTCAACTTAATAGACAGGGGGATATTCACACAAATTACTAACACATAAGTCTAACAGAAAGATATGGATTTTATTTCTTAATTATTTTAGAAACTCACAAACTGTGGTATGCTTAACCTGTTTGTTTTACCCTGCTAAAATAGATAGTAATCACCAGTAGAAAGCTTATAATCAGGTTATGTATTGATATGCTGGGTGTAATTAAGTGGACCAGTTCACAGGTTTGTGCAGTTAAAATATGAATATTTATATTATTCAATGTGCCACAGATGTTAGTATATCTAAATCAAGTTGTTTTTTTTTAGTAAACCAGGCCACAGGTAGGTATGTATAGAATACATGGCTGCAAAAGACTTAATTTTAGATGGTAAAATATATAACATTATACATTTTGAGAAATAAGGTAATTTATGTACTCAGAACATTGAACAGGTAAATGCCCTTGGAAGGTAATTGTCAGGCGCCGTCCCCGTTGATCCCCTGTCAGTCGGGGACGGATGCCTGCCTTCCGGCAGTAGCACTCTGTTGCTAGGCAACAGATTCGCTGCGGCTTCCGCTACCGGTCTCTGTCGGGCGCATGCGCCCTGCTCCGTCCCGTTGCCTAGCAACGGGATGCTACTCTCTCCTCCTGAGTGCAGCCTCCTGGCTCCACCAATCACCACCTATCTGGCCTTATTTAAACCTGGCTCTGACGCCATTATGGTGCCAGAGTAACAGGTTCAATACCTAGTGTTCCTGGTTCTTCCTGCTCCAGTCTCCCTGATTGTGCTCCTAGTGTTCCTGCTTCCTCGTTGTTACCCAGCTTGGCGACCATCCCTCGATCTGTGTGACCCATATTGCTCCGTGACCTCGGCTTGTTGACCATTCCTCTGGATTCTCCCTGGTACCTTGCATTCCCGATTGGCTTGACCCGGACCGTCTGACCCTTCTACACTACACCGGCAATTGGCTAGTAGGACCACGACCTGCGTACGATATACCAAAGACATTAGCATAAAGGGGCAGGGCATTCACTATAGTTAACACCCAAAGCTGCATAAAAAGAGAAGGCAACACTGTCTTTTCATTCATTCCTATAAAATAGAAGTTTATTACCATACATAAAATTTAGAAAAAGCATTTAACTTGTAAAGTGCAATGCAATGATTATTCCCTAATAATAAAATCCCTTCGTATGTAATGGAATGCTCCATTCTCTGCGGGCATCATCGCTGATTGGTCGACAGCAGAACTGAACGCCCATGTCTGAGTGTATAAAATGACAGAAGAACCTGTCTGGCGCCGAAGAGCGTGAGAAGATGGCAAGTGAGGAGAAAGAGTCAGTGGGGGTTGCGGGTGAGGAGACGGTGTCAGTGGGGGTTGCGGGTGAGAAGGTGTCAGTGGGGGTTGCAGCTATGGAGACGGAGACTGAGTCAGAGATGGTGCTGGAAAGGCCAAAAAATGTTGAAAAAGTTAAGGTGGGGATGGAGATACTCAAGAAGAGCAAAGAGCAAATCCAATGAGCCCAAGAGAGGTGGAGATGATGGTCAAAGTACTGGACCAGTACGACTACGACATTAAAAAAGGTCAGTAGCACATGTAGTGTACCTGTTCGAAGGACTTTATTTCATTCTAGTTTCACACGAAGCAATGTAAATGCCTAATTTGTAACATAGATTTTTTTTTTGTCAGAACGAAGAATTAACGGTGAGGCCTGTTTAGTTACCACTAATGTAACACCTGTTGTCAAACAAGAAAAAATTGAAAAAGAAAAAGATATGAAAGAAGTTAGACATGAAGGTATTTCAGTGAACATGTATAGACAACTAAATGCTTTGGTCACATACCTGTACCGTTATAATAACCAAAATGGCGCCTGTTTTCCAGAATATATGGTAAGCCCGCTATTATTGCGATTGCGCCACTGGTATCAAAACATAAACTGATCTTGAGCAGTGTGCAAGGTGAGAAAATGAGAGTATTCGTGGCGTTGGATATAAATTACAGCTATAGAAGTTTAATGGTAAACATTTTTTATTTCCTTGTTTGGTAAAGAAATCAAAGGGAATAGAAACCCAAACGACATCAAGAAAAAAATTAAAAACCTTGGGAAAAATTTTGTTGCAATGTGTATGCTGTTTGGAACTTTTCTGCCACAAACCAGTAGCACCTTTAAAGTGTAATACTAATTTTTTTTACTTGCCATATTCTGCAATAAAACTGTTGCATGAACACTGTGCGCTTTATTCTGAGTATTTTACAAATATTAGTTAATAAAGGTTAATATGACTTTATACCTTTAATTGTTTATAAAGGTTAAAGTTTATAAAGGTTAAATATGAATAGATTCCCAACATAGATGCAAAGGGTAATAACACACGTGCTTTATACAACTGTAATGATCTGCAGCCAGACAGGTGCAATATACATCTATACAAAACACAAGCCTGTGATGTGCGGATACCACACCATGTGGGATAGGTACAGGCATCAAAAATTTACATACACACACCCCCCAGGTTGAGGAATTATCGGAGGATTGTCGTGGATCCGTCGGAAGTTTATACACACTACACAACGGAAACGAGATTGGAACAAAAATATTTAACGGTACGACCAACAAAATGAGGCGACAATCGTCCGTTTGGGCAGACTTTTGACCATCGTGTCACTACACACACTGACCCTACTTTTGAACGAGCGGTCGTATGTTGGCTGGTTGAGCCGATTATTGGACAAAAACCCTGTAGTGTGTACCTAACTTAACATTTGAATCTGGGTTTTGTCATTGGAGGTAGTTGAATAACAAGGAGAGGTCCATGCTGTTATGTCAACAAATGATAATTGATTTAGCCCTTACGTTTGCAATGTTTGAGATATATATACACATTTGTTTTAAAACTGTATATAAGGATATATGAGATAATAGAGAGGTGGTATTTAAAATCCTACTCATTTTAAAAACCCAGGTATATACAGGGAATTTATAATGGTATATTGGAAAGAACAGATAATATTAGTAACAAACACACCTAGTGGTCACAGATATGTATTGCAGCCCCTTCATCAGAGTTAGTAGCATTCTGGAAACGGGCGGGATAAGATATAGATCTGGTAATTTTACGTGTTATTATTTTGGAGGTGTTTGGCAACATGTAGCATTCGAATTAATGAAACCCCCTGGATAATGGTAATGTGTTTATTTGCTATGGATAAAAAGGGGATCATAATGCACAGTGGTATATGCCACTTGAAAATGTGACAAGGAAATTCCCACTTATGTAAGGTTACACCGCATCTGATAAATGCCACCAGAACTGTTGTATCATTATATAAGGACCAGGAAGGAAATCACACAATTGTATGTAGCATGGTTAAAGTCACAGAGAAACCCAGGGCATGAATAATAGTGTTTTGTTGATGGCAGACACAAATTTTAAAAAGTTTGTGTTTATAAATACCTGTAAAACTTGGTTAAATAAAAATAAGCCCAGTGGGTGGTAGTTTTATTCACCAGGATCAGGGGGACTGATATGAATCATATAGTAGATTTAAGCAGTGATAGCTTACCAACTGCAGTAAAAGTTTTAAAATAAAATGGTAGTTTAGTGATTTTGTTGCATTAACCTTTGCTGGCCAGTAGGGGCAATAACGTACCTAAATATTTTTTTTTTATAAAGAGAACATCAGTAATGGATATACAGATCCGCTACCCAGAAAAGGTGGCGATGTACAAAATTTCTAAAGCTTTATCATTTTTAAAGAGGTTCTTCAGGGGGAAATTGCCATCACCAATATACTAAATGGGTAAATCTCTAAACATTGTGTGTCCTTGGAGATATGAATAGGTAAGATGACGTTATGTGACAAATGTATTATATATACTCACATTTCTTCCTGTCTCCACAGGTTACTAAGAACAGGATTCCTTGACTTCTTCGCAATTGATACATAGATCATTGGAAATGAGAAAAACGGGGATAATGGTAATGCTATGCTATGTATAAAAATTAGAAATTTTCCTAGATGCAGGGAAACTTTGAAGGAACTTTTATGGTAATGTAAAAGATAAGGCAGTCTACAGTTCCCTGACGCCACCTAGTGGTCGAAGTTATGTGAAGTTCAGTCCTCAATACTTGCAAAGGACAGCAAAATATGTTTTTTCAATTCCATAATGGTAGTAACACCTGGAATGAAATATGCAAATCATCAGAGGGAACAGGATGGGATAATTAACCATACTCAGAAGGGAGAATTTCCAAAAGAGTATCTTGTTTTTCTTCCCATATTTGGAACCAAGAAGTGGACAACTGCAGAGGATATCAGGAGAGAACGAGAGATGGGTAGGAGAAAGTAAACATTTCAACACAACTGATATTTTTTTCTTTACTACAAGATAGATGAGAATTAAGGCGCTGCCCACCTGTAGCAGATGATATTCCTGACAGATGATACAAGAGATCCTCAGACGGACACTAAGGATACAGAGTGCCAGAGTGAGATCCAAACCAAATGTCAAAGATGACTATCTCACAAGACCACCCCATCGTACCTTGCGAGGATGACAACATCATTTAGAAGCACCAAAGATGAAACAACTTTAGGATCTTAGATTTAATTGTTGAGGGTTAATTTATTGGGGCGTACCTCAACATGTGTTGATTTTTTTCTTACCGTCAGTAAATAAGACACAGGTTTTTTTCATTGGACATGCCGACTTAAAGAGTCTTCTCACCCATTTAATACTTGATATTCTGTACTAAAAATTGCCTTACCATAATTAATTCCAAACTCAAATATATACACACTTATATATATATATATATATATATATATATATATATCTATTGATCACCTGTTCTAACACACTCTTACATGTTACATACAATCACTAGGAACACTGATAAGAGATGACAACAGTATCTGTCAGTCTAACTGCAATGACAGACAACTGACAGGGGGAATGATGAAGAGTATATAAATAATCTATTATTTTATATTTCACTTTATAACATAAGATCAGAATTTAACTATAGTTGAATGAGGACGGTGACTTTGCACATACAATCCCTTCCCCCACCTGTTACTATGGAACTTGTGGAAACCTGAAAAAGCAGGTCTTTGCTTTTGAAGCAGGCTACATGCTGTGAGCACTTCCTGTAGAAAGGTAAACTCTGCCCACTTGCAGGGCCATCTTAACAACATTATGGGCCCCCGGGCAAAGCAGTGCACCAGGGCCCCTACATATATAGATACAGATATAGATATAGATGTATAGAGATACAGATATAGTTATAGATTTATAGAGATAGAGATAGATGTACTTGCTCAGTGACCCTTGAAGGCTTTTTTTTGCAGGTTTTTTCTTTTGCAGGATTATTTCTTCTAATTAAGAGCCCTGCCTATGGGGCCCCCTTGCCCGTGGGGTCCCCAGGCACCTGCCCATCGTGCCCAATGGAAAAGATGGCCCTGCCCACTTGTAAGTGAAATTTTGCTCTAGCAGAAAGACATAGCTCTCTCTTGTTATTCTGCTTTGACCGGGAAAGGACATGCATAGACGGCTGCTGGAAACTAAGTTTAATGGAATGATGGTCTGTATATGGGGCCTATATATGGTGGTCTGAATGGGGCCTAGGAAGGCAATTCATATTAGAATCTGGCTAGTAGGTAAATTGTAATTGAATGGAAGGTGAGTGACTCTGGAAATATATAGTTTTGTGATGGTTGCAAATGGTAGAATGTGAATGAAGTGTACTGTGTTTTTGAATGGCAGATGGTTGAATCTCTATATATACGTAGCTCTGTGTGGTTCTGTGTTGGTCTTTTGTTAGGTTATTTGAATGGAATTGTCCGAGTTCAAATACAATGGAGTTTTGGTCATGGTAGCATTTGTGTAATGGAATTACAAAAGCTGTATAAAGGAAGTGCATGTTTATAGTTTAATGCAGTTTAGTGTAAAGGTATAGTAAGTGCATGGAAGATATGCATGTTAGATAGAATGGTTTTTATGGAAAAGTATTTCATGGGAAAGTGAAAAAACAGTGTAGATGGTATATATTTCTGAGATTTTGATTTAGATGATATTGGAAAGCCTGTTATGCTGCTGTTAAAGAGTGTGGCTGAAATGAGGACTTAGATACATAGCAAATGATTGGATTGTTCAGGAAGTGGTCAGATTGTTCAAAATAAAGTTTTGTTAGACTGTTGGTTTAAATGGTAGTTTGTAACTCTGAAATAATGTAGTTATTGCTGGAGATATTGAAATAGTTAATATGGCAGCGAGGTGAAATACCATATGTTTAGAGCATGCTGAGTTCAAACAATAGAGAAAATGGATCTAGAAGCTACCATGCTTGTAAAATGGCTGCGATCTAGAAGCTTCCATGTGAAGAGAAAGTAGATAGTGAATAATGGCTGTTGGACTTTGACGGAGATAAGTGAAATGAAATCATAGATGGATAAATGTGAGCAGAATTGGTTGTGAAATGTATGTTTGAAAAGTGGGTTCTAGAATGGAGTCTTAGCTGTGTGTTCTCTCCCCCCCACAGGTCCCTTCTCCCCCTCTATATACACACACACACCTTTAGACAATAGTCAAACCACAGACACAATGACTTGTATATTTGTACAACAGGAAATTGACTGCAATGTATTGTATGAAACAAAATCTGTTGAGTTTGTATAAATACACTGTTTACTATTTTATAATATATGCATAAGTTTTACAATTAGACTGTTAATAATACAACACGTTTTAAGTGAAACTACTTTGTGCGTAGTTTTCTTGAAGATATGAGCCTAAGTTATTATATTAATATTGATCCTGTGGATTTAAGCAAAAATAAGAATTATATTTCTTAGGTTAAATCAGAATTACCTTTGCGAGGAGTTGGTTGATGGTAGTAGTCATAAAATTACGTTATTAAATGGTCATCCATACATTTGCCAGAATATTAGGGAGATTAAACACCCAGGACACCCTAGAAACCCTTTTACAACAACAATTATCTGATTAAGGCATCTGGTATTTTGTGCTGATTTTATATTACTCTTTTTGTAATGTTTATGTCTTTGTGATACAACTGTTTGATAAATCTATATTTGAATATATATTATATTTGTATTTCACTTTCCAGCATGATGTTTTTTCTTGATTAGACCAAGTGCTGTATTTATCTATATATCTTGGTTGGCACCTTAGCAGGGGGATAATGACATACCAACCCCAGGCACTTGGAGAACCACAAGTGCCAACATGGCATGACACCCATGGCTGGATGAGACCAGTAGTTCCAGAAAACAAAATGTTAGAAAAACCAGTACACCCGCATTAAAACACTTTTAATAAAAAAAAAAACCAATAAAAACATAACACAACCTCTTGTTTACCACATAAATTTGAGAAAGAATTCAACCCAAAATACCAATCTGACTTCTTTTAATCCAAATGTGTTTAAAACCCATGTCCTTAAATAATTGTAGATCCAAATGTCCATACATGAAAATATCCCAAATAATTGCAGATGGCTGGGACTTGTAATTTTACTTTATAATCGCCGATATTACCAACCACCCAAGGGTGTAGAAAGAGCCCTAATGCTTTTAGCACTGGGCTGGTTATTCCTAGAGGGGGGCCACTCGGTTTTTTTTTCAAAGACCACATTCCCTAGGGAATCCAGCCCAGTGCTGAACAGCCTGGGGTTGGTATGTCATTATGGCAGGGGGACCTCTGCCGCGTGTCCCTCTGATACAGTGGCAACCTCCCCAGATGGTTTGCCTAGTGCTGGTTGCTTGAAAATCGGGGGGACCCCACGCAATTTTTTTCCCAATTTTCACGCAACTAGCAGTAGGCTGGCAACACTAGGGTTAATAGTGCATGGACAGGGGGACCCCACGCATTTTTTTGGAACATTTATCTGTTTTTCAACTTTTGACAACCGCCAGACCTCCAGCTGTATAGACAGTGTAACAGTGATGTGTTTACTAATCACGCAGCTAGGAAACAATAGAGTTTGTTAAACACGGGAGAGTTTGAAATCCCAGCAAATCACTAAAGATGACCAGTGATTTTGAAGATCAGAGTAAAAATCACAGATTAATACATCTGACGACTTGGGGACTAAAATCGCAGGTTATCACACATGATTTGCCGCTATTTTTAATCGATGAAAAAAATCAGAGCTTGAGACATTTACTCCCTGGAACCTCTAGGTACTAAGGGATATAAGCCTATTGGTCATCATGTCCAGATAATATCTTCAGTAATCCAGTGTTGTTCATCTCTTATAACTATTTCTTCAGAGGGATTAACAATATATTGACAGTTCTTTCCACTGCCCACATATATATAACATTAAACTAAATCGTAAATTGCACAAGCGGATAGCTAATTTCCATGCTCGTGCCCTATGAAATTACAATTACCATAGAAACATCCACAATTATCTTTTCTATATAAAGGAGCCACAAAAGGTCTGCAGTGCCATACATGACATATCCAGAAATCAGTGATCAATAACACATTATATGAAAAACAAAATACAAAGACCAGACATTGTGAATAAACAAATATACAGTTAAGACGTTAATGCAGATCAAACTTTTTATGGGACAGTGTGTGAGAATGATGGTAGTGACCAGCATGACGTAGGCCTGAGCTCAAGAAAAAAGGGCCAGTGAAGCAGGCTAAGAGGTACAGAGGGGTATGGAATAGTAGAAGGAAAACACAAGAAGGACCCTGCTCGTGAGAGCTTACATTCACAATGCTATGCACCCTCAAGTAGTCCATGCGTGGAATCACCCACCAAAAATAGGTTAATCTATATTGTGTTGTGAGCCACCGAACTACTCGGGACAGTTTGCTTTGATTCCTCTGTTCCGACTGATGCTAGGCAGTAGAGACACTTTCTTACTGACTGCCACTCTGCTCTGTACCGGCTTGTTGCCAAGTATCCAGAACGCTTCTTCCGTCCACTTTGATGGTCATGTAACCCGCTCCTCCTATCCTTGCAGGGAGTGCTCGTCTCTTTAGGAGCCTGTAATTGGTCACCAGTATTTTAAATGGCAGGGGAGACTTCGCTTTCCTGCCAGTGATAGTGTCTATACCCTGCATTCGTGGAGCCAGCTGTTTTTCTGAAAACGTTTGTCTGCTGTTCACCTGTTGCCTCTACTTGTTCCTAAAAATTCACTGTCTCCTACCTACCCTAACCTCTGGCTTGTCTCCGGTTATCCCTGCTCACTGCCTGACTCGACCAGTTCTCTGGTTCATCTTTTGTAAACCACCTGGCGTACTACTAAACTGTCTGCCAGTTATCTCCAGTCTCAATACCTCTTCGCTACCTGGCACCTTACATAAACTATTACTAATCTGAGTATAAGTCCAGGGTACATCCAAACGGTGGTAGTCATTTAAACAACTATCTAAATTCCGACATCGTTTTAAACGACTGGACAATAACGATGGCTATAAGCCCTACAACAGGGGTCCTCAAACTACGGCCCGCGGGCCACATGCGGCCCGCTGAGGACATTTATCTGGCCCGCCGGGCATAGCTGGATTAAGGGGCTTTTTTTTTTTTTTTTTAATGGCGGCGTCGGTGGGGGGGGGGGTTTCGGGGCTCCCTTCGTTGGTGGGGGGAGCCGGGTAGTAAAAAGAAAAAAAAAAAAAAAAAAAGATACACTATTCACCTCACCGCGACGCTGGCGTCCCTCCTCCTTCCTCTCTGCACTGTTGATACTGAATGACAGGCGTGACGTCATCAAAAAAGGGTGAGAGAAACAGCATGAGGAAAAAGGGGGGGAGAGAGACACAATAGTGGGGACAATTAATTAATTTAAGATGGGGTGGTTTGGGGAGAATGAGGTCCCTTTATTAAATGTGCCTATGAATTATTTAATGGCAGTGACGGTTGCGGGAAATAGGTATATTTCTGAAATGTAAATACTATTAATTTATTGCTGGGGCTGTTTGTAGGGAGGGAAATAGGTTTATTTATTAAATGTGAATACTATTATTTTAATGTTGGGGCTGGAGGAAGGCCTAATTATTAATCATGGGTGGTACTGATTTAACGCCGGGGGTGGCTGTAATTTTCTAAATGTACCCATTTTTTTTTCCAAATAGGGCCCCTAACATTCCAGGATCCAGACAAGCCGCAACTAAAGAAACCTGCAGCACAGGTGGTGAAAGTGAGAAGAACAGGTAGGAGAGAGCAGCAAAGTCTGTGAAATGTTGTGATTCTAGTGGGATAATCCCAATTTTTGGTGACCGTTCAGTGGTGAACACAACAATGCAGTTTTTTTGTCTTTAGGAGGGTGGCCTGGCCATGCCCAATGATGCATTATCAATGGTATTTTAATTTGCGGTATCATTGCTAGTTTTAATGTGCATTATAAATTTTATTTTTAAAGTGCGGTGTCATTGCTAGTTTTAGCGTGCGGTATCATTGCTAGTTTTAGTGCACGTTATCAATGGTATTTTTAATGTGTGATATCATTGCTAGTTTTAATGTGTGGTGTCAATACCCATTTTAATGTGGTGTTTTGATGATTGTTTTAATGTACAGTATTTTAGTTTGTGGAAACAATGATTTTTCTTATACAGACAACCTAAGCGAGCACTCTGGGAGAGCTGTAAGTGTCATACTGTGGGCTGTAGGTGATGTAATGCAGGATGTGTCACTATGCCCTTAATTTTAGATCTTAGGGGCCCCCCTGTCTTAAGTGCCCCGGGCCCCCCGAAGCCTTAATCCAGCTCTGCCGCCGGGTGTTTATGCCGCCGCTGCCTGTCTGTCATTTTTTTTACATGAGAAGGACGGTCATTGGTGGAAGAGAGAGAGGGGGCGGCGGCCGCCGCCGATTGGCTGGTCGGCTGAAGCGCTGGATCATAGTTTTTGTTTTTACTATAGTCCGGCCCTCCAACGGTCTGAGGGGCAGTGAACTGGCCCCCTGTTTAAAAAAATGGAGGACCCCTGCCCTACAATAATAAAATGACTACTTACCATATAAGAGACATGACGTTTTTCTGAAGCTTGAAATGACCGTGTACTGTAAATTCCAAATAAGCTAAACGCCTACACTGCAAAATTACGTAATTAGCTATGGACATACTGTAAATGGTGCTTTTAATGTGGCAATACTCAGACCCCACACCTGTATTCCATTGGACATGGTTGGGGTCCGGGTCATTTTGCAGTGTAGGCGTTTAGCTTAACAGATGTAAAGATACGCCTGTTGATTAATTTGGGTGTGGGTTCCCTGTGCTCAAACAGATAATACACTGCAGGATACGTCCAATACATATGAGGATTATAAAGTCCCAAAAGGCGGCACACAAAAAACAAAATTTACTTACCGGTAAATGTCTTAAGCAATCTTCAGGAAAGAGATTAATAAACCTAATCCCAGATACCGTAACTGAAAGATATAGACAGAATTAGTCACACCTAAGTGAAACATGGCAAAAATGGGGCCCAGCGCAGGGAGGGTGCCCAATGTTCCTTATGGAATCAGAGAAAGACATTTAAGTAAATTTTGTTTTCTCTTTCATCCATATGGGACACTGTAAGTCTTGACAATGGGGACGTCCAACAGCAACCCTTTCGGGAGGGAGAGCACTGGGACCCCTTTAATACTGAACGGCCAAATTGAGAGTCAGAAGCCGATATAGTATCAAATTTGTAAAAACGCAGAAAGGTATGTTGACCCGACCAAGTGGCTGCTCTACATAATTTCTCAATAGAAACCCCTCTAGCAACTGCCCAAGAAGGGCCCATAGATCTAGTGGAATGAGCAGCAATAGATGACACGCCCGATATCACCTGGGCATGATTCTCTGCCCAGCGCAGAATGTTACTTCGTTCATTGCACTTCTGCTGCGGGTTCTGACCTGGCGAATTATATATGCGACTGCAGTCGCATTGTCTGACTGCACTCGAATAGCCTTTCCCTGAAGAAGAGACAGTGCTCTTTGGAGAGCATAAAATATTGCTCTGAGATCCAGAGAATTTATTAGTAGAATTCTTTCCTGCCGCGACCAGCGACCCTGGAAGGTGTGACCTAGAGGCATTGCTCCCCAATCTCTCTGGCTGGCATCTGTGGTCAAGAGGGTCCAGTTTGATACAACAAAAATCCTGCCGCTCAGTAGATGACTTGACTTTAGCCACCACGTTAAGGACAACCTTGTTAACCTTACTAAATCTTCTACCTCGCCCCCTCAGCTATACCAGTTATTCTACAGCCTTGTTGACCCATACACTAGCCATAATAGGCCGCAATTGTATTCTAGCTGCAACATATATATTTTTGACAATGGATTCAAGCTTTCTGTTTAAACCATCTCTTAAGAATGTAGCTCCAGGAACTGGTAAGGTCATTTTCTTAGACAACCTAGACACAAAAGAGTCTACTAAATGGGCAGACTCCCAGTCCTTCCTATTCTCCTTAGGGAAGGGATAGGATGCCAAAAATCTTCAGGGCACCGAGAATCTTTTGTCTGGCTTTTCCCATGCCTCTGCAAAATGCTCATCTAGCTTAGTAGACACTGGAAACGTTATAGCAGGCTTATACCTTTTGGTAAAGGCTGAGATGAACCTGGGTCAGGCTCACTAACCTTAAAGACCTGGCGAACTGCTATAATCAAAACTTCTAGCCATTGTGACACTAACTCTGACCCTTCCTGGATCAGATCTGTGTCTGAATATTGAAGAGACTCACCTTCTTCCAAAGGAGGTAGTTTCTCTACATCAGATTCATCTGACTGTAATACGACAGGCAAACCTCTCTTTTTAGTCACTAAAGTGACGTGGGGCCCTGAAGCTGCCGGGATTACAGACTTTGCTAAGAGCTCAACCCTGTGAGCAAGAGACTGGGCCCATTCAGGTTCAAGTTGAGACCTAGACAGTTCCCTTTCATGTCTAGAAGCAGCTTGGCTGTTAAAGCTGACATAGCTCCAGCCATCTGAGCAACCCATACCGGGGTCACCTCGATCTGAGGTGTGGGGAGGAGGGGGGGGCTGACTGGGTGGTAACAGAAGTAATACAATTTTCACAGTATTGTACAAGATCACTCTGCCCTGAAATGAACTTCACTTTTGTAAGTTCTGCATACTATAGATTTTTCAGAAATCTAAGCTGCCCCCTTCCCTGCCATGTCTCATAACATACAAACACAGGAAAAACAATGAAAAAGTAAAAAAGCAGAAGAAGCAGTTAAAGAGAATATGAGCTGCAATGCACATACCTGGTAAATATTGCGTGTCAGAACAAGCAGCGCCTAGACCTGTGACACCATACTCACAGTTACTGCAACTCAATGCTCTATCCCCATTGTTCAAGGGCTTTGAGTGATCCAGCTGATGTGGCAGGGAGAGACTACAGCACACCTCTCCGGAGCTAGCGTGCTGGAGAGGAAACTTTTGAACTTCACAGCCGCAGCATTAGCCCCCGCCCCTTCAGCGTAGCTCGTCACAGCTTACCCCCGTCTTACTGACACCGATCCTCCCCCAAGTGGGAGGAAATCGGTTTATACTATACCTGCTGCCTGGCTTCGCCGGGTTGCGGGGTAGCAGCGGTAACCAGACGCAAGCTTCAGCAGCTGCTGTGCGATACCTAGAGACAGTGGTCTCTTTTGCTGGGATTCCAAAACCTCAATCTATTTGTGAGATGGGCTGGGTCCCCCCGGCGGATCCCTCAGTGCAGATGAAGGCAAGAGGCAGGACAAAACCTATCTGTCCTCAGGCTTGAGCTTCTCTAAAACTTAACAAAAGTTGTGAAAATAAATTAAAATCTATTGGAGAAGCCCAAAGTGTGTCCAACTCCTCTGGCACAAAATCCAAACTGGCTTGTAGGAGGGGCATAGAGAGGATATAGTCAGCACTTCAAACAAAACTTTATTGTGCCAATTCAATTAATGTCACATAATAATATAGTCATTAATGACAAAACATTAACACTTTTTTTGTTCCATATTAGGATGTTATGAATGTCTACTATACATAAAATGCATTTTTATAGTGGCTCCTGATTGCAAATACTTGTTCTAGCATACATGTGTTATCATTATCACTCAATCGTCCCCTTACCCCCCCGACCTGTAGCTGGTGCAAAGCGATAAGACATAAAAACATGTACCCTAAAGATGCCCAAAGCCTGAAATGAATGCTGCTGTCTGCGCTCGAGTTTGACAGACCCTTTACTGTACATTGACTACGTGCATATGCCCAGTCCCCTCACCGGTCCTTTGGGCTCGAAGATGAATTGGATGTTACTGTGTTCACTGGTGTATGGTCCGGTTCTGGGTATGCGCAGAGCGATTTTACATAAAATACGGCACATATCGACATTTACGTTCTTTAATGAATCAGACCCTTTATAATTAAAGTTTCACTTTTATCACCGCTAGTAAAATATGTGATCACTGCTGCAAAATTTGCATATATTACAGTAATTACATATGTAAAAAGCTAAGTATGTTCTCCAAACATACATAATTCAGTTCCAGAAGCAGATTTAAACATACTCGGTGTTAAAATATTCTTGATATTGCTTACTTTTTTAAACACTATAGGTTTATTGCAAATCATTTCTACTAATAAAGGGTACATCAGTAGTACATTCCAGTATAGTTGTAGTGAAAAACTCAAAAGTAAAACATTGCAACTATTTTTGATGAAAAATGGGATAAAATTGCTCTTAGAACATACAAAGAAAGAATCTATCAACTGTCAATATATTTAGGCTGTATCTAAAGAAGCTCTTTGAGATGTACTTGTGTTTATATCTCTTCTGTGCACATCTCCAACACTCATATAGCTCCCATTGGTTCCTGGCCATCTGAAATAGATTTGTGGGCCTTGGGTGCCAAAAAATGCACATGTCCCAGGTGCAGTCTAAGTTCTGTTTACCTTTCTCCCCTTCATTATATCAACATTATCTTAGTAGACTTATTACTGCTCATATAACCCCCTTATTTTCATATTTAACAGCTCAAGGCACAAAAGATGTGTATATGCACATGATACACTCCATTTTAAATATAATAATTACAGATTGTTTTAAGTACACACCAGGCACAAAGTATACACAAATTCTGACTTTACGCTATTTCCCCACTTAGCATGTATGAAAACCTTTCTGAACCCTCTGAAAGTAAGGAAACACCTCCAACTGTGCCCGTTAACATCTCTGTAAGGGCTGATGTTAGCTTATTACATCTGTTAGACCACACTGGTGGTTATCACTAGATAACATGAGACACAGGATGTAATAGATACACTACGATTTACTAGAGGCCCATGCAGGTTTCGGCTTAGAATGCCAACTGGTTATGATTACATGCTAAGAAAGCTTAGTAGCTGCTGACTAACTACACAGATCAGACAGAATCCACGGACAAGCAATAGGCCAGGATATATAAAGTGGGTATGTAAGTGATATTCAAGCTGAAGTCAGGACCTCTAGAGCTCTTGCAAGGTCAGAGGGAAGACAGATCAATTACACATGCTCAGTAGTACAGTAGGTATAGAATATATGCCTCTATAAGAAAGAAGCAAGACCTGATAAAGGGTTCAGGCCACCATAGGCTAATACGCTCCTAGCACCCCCTTCGCCTCCCACACCTGGCTAATGCTACTTGGTAGGTAAATCCTGTGTATTTTGAAACTCTGCTCCACTTGGCTTTTTAAAAGGGGCATGATAATCAGTCACTCAATTAGTTTTTTATTAAAGTTAGAATTGTATAGCAGAACGGAGGTATGAATGATCGCTACTGAGAGTAAAGATGTGTCTCTCCTACTAGTTAATCAAGTACTCGTGCAAGGACTCATTGTCTATAGTAATTACCATGGGAATACCGTGAGATTAAAATCTTACTACATTTTAACTTATAACTACTTATAATGTAATAATAAATTTATATTTTCACAGTGTGCACACCAATAACATATAGTTGGTAATCTGTATAACACCTGCTACCAAATGCATAAATCACATGAAGTCAATATGTCCAGCAAAATTCCCGATGGTCAAATTTTCTCACGATCTATGTTGAACGCCAGTAAACTATAATCCATGCGATAACCCCTTCAAATATCCCATGCTTAATGCTTTTTAACTTTTGGTACATCCGTTTTTATTTGAATAAATTGCACCTGTGGTTATACACCATGGAAGCGCTCCCATCTCATTTTATCTTTTAGTGACTTATAATGTAATGTTACACACCTAGAAATTACTGCAATTGTGTATTGTCTGCATATGAAACATGCTTTGAGCAATATAAAATGGATATAATCCAAACATTCTGCATAGCTACTTTTTGTGCACTGTTCCCCACCAACCATATAGTTCAATGTTTAGAAAATGTAAACACAGAATTATTAGTGTGCAAATTGAAAACAAATAAGAACAAGTAGGTGCAAAGTGAGCCCAGGTCTATATGGCCATCTCATGTTTAGTGCTATATTAACCTGTTTGCTAGATCTTCCTCATACCCATCATCATCATACCATTACAGCTTAAACATATTTCCAAACATTAGTTTCTTTAAAGTGGAATCTAGAGGTGTCCATTTTGTGGACCTCACTAATATTCATAAGACTGTAGCCTAACAATTCACTAGAAATACTAGTACTTTGCGAATGTTAGACGCCGTTTTTACTTATTACTTATCCCATCTGAGATAATGAACAGTGCTCACATTTTTCGCAGGTAGTTGCTCTGTTCATCAGCCACTTGAAGTCTTCTGCCATATAATTCTGAGAAGTTTGAGTTCCAATTACCACATTGCATTCATCAATGTCCTTTCCGTGGCCAATCAGGGTATTTGGCTTGCTCTATAACCCCTCTGTTCTATTTATATGGCTTTGGCATGCAGACGGCCGTTAGAGATGGGTGTAGTTTAGATCAGCTCTGTGCACTACCTCTGACATAATCATCTCACAAATATTATGAAATTACAAGGTGGTTGACTTTCTTCCCTGGGTAAGATTTTCTATTAATAATCATCCTTCAAATACATTTTCTCATTGTTTATGGTTAGCAACCCAGGAAGACCATGCCGTCCACACTTCCTTAAAAAGTTCCATATGTTGTTTTCTCTGCTTAAAAAATGTGGTTGTCCACATAAAATATTGGACTAAAAAGGTGAAAATCTCTTTATTAGAGATGGTTTTTCATAGAGCATTTTAATGATTTGAATACTGTGGGAGAATCTGAGCATAGGGAATTCCATAATGTGCAGCAGCATGGGAGAAGTATTGTAGGTGGGTGTGAGTAGTGGTTACCAGAGACCAGACATGCTAGAGGTTGATCTAAAAGCACAAGAGGGAGAATATTTTGTGATGAAATTTAAAAAGTGTATTAAGGGGTGATGTTGATGGTGAATAACGAATTGGATTCTGTAGGATACAGGTACCCAGTGCAAAGTAGTGCAGCAGACGTAGAGTGTCAAGAGTAAGATCTGTCTAGTACTGGGTGAGAGACTGTATATGATCAATGAATCAGAAAGTAGAGTAAAATGTGACACCAAGGGAGCAGGCTTGCGAGAATGAGGAAATCATGGTGTTATTGTCAGTGAAAGACATTTTAATGGGGGGGGGGGGGTAACTCTGTGAAGACAAGGGGAGATTATAAACTATATTGTAGACATCCATATGGATATAGCAGAGAGACAGCGGATTAAATTAAATCGTACAGAAGGGGAGAGGTCAGCGTACAGCTAGTACTGGAAGTCGAATGAGCAAATTCGTTCCCCAGTGAAGATGAGAAAAGCACAGGTCCAACTACTGAGCCATTGCATTCACACAAGTGGCCATCCTGTGATCAATCAGGTGATTGAGCCTAACAATAATGATTTGTGTAGTGTTAAATAGGAAGCCAATCACATAAACATACTCAGACCTGGATCTCTGTTTGCATGGTGTTAATCTTGGACATTCTTCAACAACTCCATTCCCTAAAAGTGTTGTAATTCTTGAAAAACAGCATAAAGAAAGAAATGAGCCTAAAAACCTTGAAGGTGCAAAGTTCTGCAATTTTAGCATTAATGGACATTAAAGTGGATCAATTAGTCCATAGTTTTATTAAGCCAGTGACTCATCTAAATTCTCAGATTAGATCTACTTCACCATAAACTATTTCACCTTTTTTCTCAAGTATTCATCGTCTTTGAAATATTTGTCACTTAATATTGCAAGAACAGTGAGCGCACCTATGTTAAGGAGTCCTACTTGCCCTTCCAACAGCACAGAGGGTTGAAACAACCCAAGGCTTCAAGAGTTTTACATTTCTGTTAATTTATTTAAGTGGAAGAATGAAGGCTTCCCAGAAGAGCTTATACTACTCAGGCAGTGCAGGAACCATACAGTTTAAGAGCACACTCTACCGAAGCCACTTTCTCCCTCATGAAAAGGGGACGTCTCAGTTACTCAGGCTATCTACAGGGCAGCAATAATGGTCCTCATTAAACACTTTAGTTAATCATTATAATTATATTTCTCTAGTTGCCCAAGTTAATTTTGACAGGAAGGTTTCTGCATAAAAAAGTGCTAAATTGATGTCTCTCCCAGATTTTTTTTTCAAATGGGACTGTTATAGTAGGTCCCATAGGTGACCACTACCACTGTAGGTACAAAAAATAAAACAAAAAACCCCCAAAAAAAAAACCAGTACTTACCCAGATTTTCTTTTCCTGGACCATAGAATGGCCATTGTCAACAATTTCCTAACCCTGTTCCTAAGTTGGTCCTGTTTAAAAACAGAGGAAGGGAAAAAGGTAATGCATTTTAAACTAATCGGCTTGTTTACTATCGTTCACACATGGCACAGGGAGAAGGTGGTCAACACATAGGTGACCACAGCCATGCTACATTATAGGCAGAATTAATTCTGGTAAATTTGAATTTTCCAGCTTTCTTGCAGTTTTCTGAAACCTGATCAGGCTTTGCTTGACTGTTACTGCTACATGCCCCTGTCCCCTTTCTTGAATTGCCTTTGTCTTGTGATTTGGTACCTTGCTCTCCATTAGTCAGTGGCTGCATAGTGGGGCTCTGCTGCTAGGTGACTGTAGGTCAGAGTCTACGTCCACTTGCGGGATCCTCTTGTGAAGATCAAGGGGGACTTTAGACTCCACACACCAAAAAGAACCTGTGCCAACCACTAGAGGAACAGAGCATCCGCTGTCAAACCCTGATCCCTGCACTGAATATGTCAGGGCTACTGAATAACTGGCAGTGCCTCAGTAAGATCACCCTAACAAGCTTATAGGCCGCTCACTGTTTCAGTCCACAATATGGTTGCCTCTATTGTGTGTAGAAGACAGGTTCACTTTTAACTACTATGTATACAGCTCTATTCTCCCCCACTCCCTTCTCTCCCCCCTCCGCTCTATACTCAATGCGGCCGCAAGACTCATCTTCCTCTCACGCCGCTCCTCCTCTGCCTCGCCTTACACTGGCTCCCCTTCCCCTACAGAATCCTTTTCAAACTCCTCACCACCACTTACAAGGCTCTCTCCAACTCTACTGCCCCTTATATCTCTAACATCCTCTCCATTCACACTCCTGCCCGCTCCCTGCGCTCGGCCAACAACCGCCGCCTCTCCTCCACCCTTATCACCTCTTCCCACTCCAGAATCCAAGACTTTTCCCGTGCAGCCCCCCTTCTCTGGAACGACCTCCCTCGTTCCATCCGTCTCTCTCCTACTCTGTTCTCCTTCAAACGTGCACTCAAAACTCACCTCTTCCTCAAAGCCTACCAACCATCTACTTAACCCCCATCTCCTCCCTTTGCTCGTCCTCCCTTCTCTCCTCTTGCCTCAACTGGCTCCTCTTGTGCCTGGTCTGTTTACCCTCCCTTAGGATGTAAGCTCGTATGAGCAGGGCCCCCTCCCCTCCTGTCTCCATACCTGTTCTTCCGCTCCGTCTTTACTGCATATGACTAGCCAGAGTTTCTGAAGTATTGGTACTTTTTGTTCATTGTTCTGTATGGTTTCATCCTGTATAGTCTTCTGTTAGTACTGTGTGCGGCGCTGCAGATACCTTGTGGCGCCTAACAAATAAATGATGATGATAATAATATTCAATGTATGAAACAGTACATATGTTTTACAAAATATCTTCAAAGGGAGAAAAGTGGTCTAATGAAATTTGTATTATATATATTATACATACACACCAAGGGCCTGATTCAGTAGGGATCTTAACTTGAGAAACTTCTAATTTCAGTCTCCTGGACAAAACCATGTAACAATGCAAGGGGTGCAAACTAATATTCTGTTTTTCACATAAGTTAAATACTGCCTGTTTTTTCATGTAGCACACAAATACTTGATAGCTTATTTGTACACTGAAATTTAAAGTTGATATTTGTGTACTACATGAAAAAACAGGCAGTATTTAACTTATGTGAAAAATAGAATATTAATTTGCACCCCTTACATTGTAACATGGTTTTGTCCAGGAGGCCCAGAGTCCTTATCTTAGGTTACAGGGCAACTCTTTTAAAAGAGTATGTGGTGATAACAGATAGAGGTGGATGTGTACATCAACCACCTGTACACTCAAGAGACTTCTTTTTAATGGGTTTATACATCTTACCCTCCCATGATGTAACGGTCCTATGGATAGGAAATTATGCCTGGCATTCAACTACTCAGCCGTGTTAATATTAGGAGCCTTTAATGCATTATTAGTTCAAATATTACACTGAATGCTACCCTCTATACAGTGCAACAACTCCCTATGTGTGTGCATGCATTTGACCTTGTTTAAAGATCTATTTGCCAACAACTCCAAGCTTTGACTTTATGCCACTCCTCTATCCAAACACTTTATTTTGCATAGAACTAGGTTATGGGAATTTTACCTCCCAATCCATGTACTTGCTAAGAAAATTCATCAGATCCTGTTGAGATTTCATGTTTTACACCTGCTTAACTGGTGTAACTCAAAACTCCCTACAATAAACCATTAGCTCTCAATTTAGAAAATGGTAGCAAGCTGTTCAACACAAAGCATACATACAGTCAAGTCCATAAATATTGGGACATCAACACAAATCTCATATTTTGGGCTCTATACACCACCACAATGGATTTGAAATGAAACTAACAAGATGTGCTTTAACTGCAGACTTTCAGCTTTAATTTGAGGGAATTTACATCCAAATCAGGTGAACAGTGTAGAAATTACAATGGTTTCTATATGTGCCTCCCACTTTTTAAGGGACCAAAAGTAATGGGACAAACTAAACAATTCTACATCAAACTTTCACTTTTTAATACTTTGTTGCAAATCCTTTGCAGTCAATTACAGCCTGAAGTCTGGAACGCATAAACATCACCAGATGCTGGGTTTCATCCCTGGTGATGCTCTGCCAGGCCTCTACTGCAAATGTCTTCAGTTCCTGCTGGTTCTTGGGGCATGTTCCCTTCAGTTTTGTCTTCATCAAGTGAAATGCATGCTCAATCGGATTCAGGTCAGGTGACTGACTTGGCCATTGCATCACATTAAACTTTTTAGCCTTAAAAAACTCTTTGGTTGCTTTTGCAGTATGCTTCAGGTCATTGTCCATCTGCACTATGAAGCACCGCCCAATGAGTTCTGAAGCATTTGACTGAATATGAGCAGATAATATTGCCCAAAACACTTCAGAATTCATCCTGCTGCTTTTGTCAGGAGTCACATCATCAATAAATACAAAGGAACCAGTCCATTGGCAGCCATACATGCCCACACCATGACACTACCACCACCATGCTTCACTGATGAGATGGTATGTTTTGGATCATGAGCAGTTTCCTTTCCTTCTCCATACTCTTCTCTTCCCATCACTCTGATACAAGTTGATCTTTGTCTCATCTGTCCATAGGATGTTGTTCCAGAACTATAATGGCTTTTTTAGATGTTGTTTGCCAAACTCTAATCTTGTCTTCCTGTTTTTGTGGCTCACAAATAGTTTACATCTTGTGGTGAACCCTCTATATTCACTCTTGTGAAGTCTTCTCTTGATTGTTGACTTTCACACATATACACCTACCTCCTGGAGAGTGTTCTTGATTTGGGCAACTGTTGTGAAGGGGTTTTTCTTCACCAGGGAAAAAATACTTCTGTCACCCACCAGTTGTTTTCCGTGGTCTTCTGGTGTTGCTGAGCTCTCCGATGCGTTCTCTCTTTTTAAGAATGTTCCAAACAGTTGATTTGGCCACACCTAATGTTTTTGCCATCTTTTTGATGGGTTCGTTTTGATTTTTCAGCCCAATGATGGCTTGCTTCACCGATAGTGACAGCTCTTTGGATCTCATATTGAGAGTCGACAGCAACAGATTCCAAATGCAAATGTCACACCTAGAATTAACTCCAGACCTTTTACCTGCTTACTTGATGATGAAATAACGAGGGAATAGCTCACACATGTCCATGAAATAGCTTTTGAGTTGATTGTTCCATTACTTTTGGTGGGAGGCACATATAGAAACCGTTGTAATACCTACATCGTTCACCTAATTTGGATGCAAATACCCTCAAATTAAAGCTGAAAGTCTGCAGTTGAAGCATATCTTGTTAGTTTCATTTCAAATCCATTGTGGTGGTGTATAGAGCCCAAAATATGAGATTGTTTTGATGTCCCAATATTTATGAACTTGAATGTATCTAGATGCTAGGAGGGGTTCTTTAAAATATGGATTAAGTGACTAGATGCACCCACAATCTAATCCATATGTCCTTTCCCATCATGGAACAAACTGAAAACATTTTCTATTGAAGGGTGAAGGAATGATTTACAGTGTACTTGGACCATGCTAGTAGTAGTTTTTTTTACAGAATCCTTTTGTTATTGAAATAATGTATTAGTTTTTAATCACACATGTTTGATGAATTTCAGGCTAGTGCTGAGGCTTATACTTTAAATAGCAGGACGAACAGAATAGATGTGGTTTGAGAAAGGACAATATCCAACTAAAAGTCAAATTGTTGCTTTACTTTTAAGACTTGAGATGTAAAGACCAATGAGTGACTTCCTTTGTATGTGTATATATCTATCTATAACACCCACTATTACATGTTTGCACACATATAACCAGGTTCACGGTCCAACTTGGCTAATTCATAGTTCGTCCCCACATTTGGTGGATGTGGCCTTTGCCGTTTTGAAGATGGACATTTAAGCTGCATGTGCTGTACAAGATAAATGTCAACAAAAAGCACTCCTTACAATCACATTTGTAAGGAGCGCTTAACCGCATTTATTTTTCGCCCAACACACTTGTTTATTTGACCCTTATTTACACTTCACATAATTCCTGAAATAAGGGTCTTTCTTTCATGTGTCAAATATTTTAATTTCCTTCGTTTATATACATTGGTTTACATTTGCATATTCATGCACATGTGCATTATTCGAGTGTGTACATAGAATGACAAGCATAAATTCTGTCCATGGTGCAAAATGCTTCGTATTTCATTCATTTGTACTTTTGGTTTAGCGGCTTAATTTTTGAAAAGAGGCAGATGTTTCTCTAGAAAAAAAAAAGTTCTCTTTGGATTATTATTACTTACATCCTCTCTACTGAAATAAGAAATAAATTAAAAGCAACTCATCTGGTTTATATAAAATAATCTGGAGGTTACTATAATAGGATGTAACAGACAGAGAAATACAATGAACAAAAAAAGGTTTATTTGTGGAAAAGTTGATGCATATTTGTTAGCTCCCGCACTGGTTCCAGTGACAAAATTTAGTACCAATTTTAACACAATATAAACAATAAGACAACTACAATGTTTGCAAGTGTGGTGACACATGCTTAGGTTTTGAGGGTCAGAAAAAAAAAAAAAAAAAAAAAAGAAAGTATGTTCTAACACACTTCCATTAAAACAAAGTACCAAGTCACTGATTTGTGTTAAAGCTCGTATACATGGGCTCTTTGCCTGTACCTATGGAATGGTTCTATGAACATCATACGCAGCTCTGCAAATAGGGTTCTTGAGGAAAGGTCCAACAGTACACACATGTTCACAATGACTAGTGTATGGATACGGGCACAGCATGTCTTACAGTCTTAATGTTATATCCAGCATTCACTGTGCATGCTCATGGTGTACGGTCTGTAATTTCCTCATAGGCTTCCATCAGTGTCAGTTGAGCTGTGTTCACCACGCCATGAAAGCAGCTCACAAACATATCACAGGTACAGGGAAATTGACTGTGTGTACAAACTCTAAGACTGTTAGAGGGCCTGATGGTATTTAAATACTACTTTAATAGTATGGAACTTATAAACCATATACATATAGAAGAATAATTTAATGGCAGTCTGGGTAACATATCTGAATTTCATGTTTAAACCTATTTCCAACTTAAAACTGCATTCCTTGTAAAATATTTCATAGGATACCAATAAAAGAAAAAAGTTTTTACATTACCAAGAGATATACATGACTGGCTACAGAAGGAGAATTGACATGCCTTACACAGTAGTATTACGCACTTTAGCAGAATTATAAAGTAGCCTTTATAACTTGTGGGATTTTTCAGCCAAAATATGAATATATTTAATAGGAAACCCCCATGTCCCAACAGCAAATACTGTTGAAAAATACAATTTGTCAAAATATTAGTTTTCCTTTTCAAATTAAAATGGGATAACATTTAACATTTTACTGGTTACTAAAATCCATATCAGTACATGAATATCCACTAAGCCTTTTAAATAAAGAATTGCACTGCTATGGCCTGCAAGTATGCAAGACCATGGATTGGTAAAAGGTCAAAGCAAACGATGGGAAGTATTAAATATTATGTTAAAAAAGGTAACTTATTGGATTATATAAAAAAAATTGCATAGGAAATTCAAATATAAGGCAAAGCAGGTGTTAAGTTAAAAATGTCAATGAGCAGGGCACAGTGGTGTCAAAACATTCTGTAATAGGCTAACAGAAATCACAGTATTGTTCTAGCACTAGAAAAGTTAATGGTAGCTGTCTCAATGAAACATTACAGTATTAGAACCTTTACAAATTAACATGCTTACATCTCACTGTAAAAACCTGATCAGTGTATGAAGCACAGCAGTGCTTTTGAAGTACCTGATTAATATTAATCTACCTTCTGTATGACACAATTAAAAAAAATGCTACTTAAAAATAAGATGACAAAAAAGACTGCAGACACCATATGTGGTGTACATGTTAATTTCATTTCTTTTGTCTCTCTGTAAGATCCTACCCTGCAGAATCTTTACCAACTAGACATAGAACATGTACTAAAAAATACAGTATTGAAGAAATGACTGACATAATTGACGGTCTACCATTAATTACATTAGGTTAAAATATTCCAGATTTTAACTTTACATCACCTCCCAGATGTTCGAGAACGCTTTAAGGGGCATATTCAATTGTTGGATGTTCCCGCGACGTTAAAAGTATTACCGTAATGACGGTAATAGTGCTCGCGCTTCGTTACTTTTTCGAGTAACGCCAACAATTGAATATGCCCCTAAAAGTGGATAAAGTCATGACATCGCACTTTACAGAACCACAAAACAAAAAATACAAGTTGATTTATGTGATAAAGCTACTAGCAACATTCAAAAATATGTATGTAAAAATAACAGGCTTGTCAAGATATATTTAAGGATAAACTGTAATTACCAATAACAATCATTTTTTAAGCACTGTAGACTATTGTGTAAATATATTGGCTATGCAATTCTGGACAAACCTCATTAAAATATCAGGTCCCCATTTGTAGTCAATGGTGGTGGATGGCCCATGACAAGACCCCTCCAAACCTGAAGCTAGGGCACTCGTACTGCTTAAGGTCACAATCCGATCAGACTTTCTCAATAATTCCATAGACATTGGTTGGGTTGGACAAGATGAATTGTAAAACCTTGCTTTGAGCTCTAGCGACAATGAGCAAGTATTGGCGGACGGTCCTAGAGGTAGATGTAGGTGTGTGTTTATGGGATGAATTATATTAAGGATGGTTTCCTCTTTAGGAAAATGGCAAAAATCCCCTCAAATATTTTAATGGCTGACCTGGACAAGGGTTTGTGGTCAATGTGGAAAACTCTTCCTATGGGAATCTTTACATATTTTTAAACGTTACCCAATTCCTTTTCATATTAGATCAACTTGTTGTTCAGTTTTAATTGCCCTTTAATCAATATTTAGTACAAACCACACCAGCCCTCCAAATTGTAATTTTTGCGGGAGGAGGGAATATTTTTTTAAAAATATGTATTTTTAGATCATGATGTCTATTCTCATTACATAGGCTGTTCAAAACTAATTTCATAATTGAGCACATGGTTCTGCAGGTTTAGAGACAAACAATATTCCAAATTTGGAATTAAATGTCAAAAGCTGAAGGAATAAAAAAAGAATAAAAAA
Organism: Mixophyes fleayi; assembly: GCF_038048845.1. Lineage (NCBI taxonomy): Eukaryota > Metazoa > Chordata > Amphibia > Anura > Limnodynastidae > Mixophyes > Mixophyes fleayi. The sequence goes on from NC_134402.1 coordinate 108,914,855, forward strand.
AAAAAATGAAAAAAGACTGGTAAGTCCAAAACAAATAAATGTCACACAAATGCTCCTGTCAACATAAAATAAAGGAAGCACAAGTATAAAATCAGAGGATACAACAATAGCAGTTTTGACTGATAGGCCAGCATTATGCTACTATGCACTGCAATGCATTAGTGGCCTATCTACCACGTTAACGTTCATCTCATTTTTAGTTGTATTATTGTATGAAATAAAACTAAGACATTAGCTGTGTTAATAGCAAAGCTAGTGTTAGGAACAAGAACCATTGTTTCCACCACAAAAAGTGCATAAAACATAGTAATACTACAAAACATGGCTAAATGTGTTAAACAAATGGTCCTTGTTGGGTTTTCATAGTAAAATATTTACATTTATGTCTGAGTGATACAGACTCCACAGTGCACAATTCAGTCTGGGTCTCACAGGGTCTTCTGAAATGCCCCAAAAGAGGCAAATTTCATTCTCGCAGAATTTATTATAGAAGACATTAAGCCACATTGTATCAAATGTGGCTGGCTTGTTGCATTGAGAGGATTTCTGCTGCTAGAAACATTCATTTGAGGCTCTTGGTAGGTGTTTCGGAGTCAGTAGACTGTCTCTCATCAGTCCATGCTTTTCTGGTATTTGTCAGGGCAAGGGTTTTTTCTTTGTCCACTACAACATAATCCACCTTTTCTTCTGCCGCACTGCTTCCTGAGCCGCTGCTCTTTTTCTACACAGTAAAAAGAAATCATTACCATTATTTACCAAGTAGATTTTTTTGGTAGTAAGTTATCATGTAGACTTGCAAATAAAAATGCATGTAACATTCTCAATGTATATTTACCATATTTTCCCATGTGGTGCAAATATATTTCTATTCTGTGATATATTCTTTTGTGACTAGTGAAAGTCTCCTTTATTTTCCCGTAGCTAAACTCCTAATTTATATCATATCTATCCCCTGGCATGATTCTTACACCTGTTCTCTGCATCTTTAATTATTATTAGATTTTATTTATATAAAAGGCACCACAAATGTTCTGCAGCACTATACATATGGGGTTAGAACATACAGCAAAACAACAAGTACTGTACAAACGTGACAATGAAATAAAAACAAGTTTACATAATTACTTTAAAAAAACACACAAAATTACATAATTATCTAAGGAAAACATAAATTACACTACGGCAGAATACATAAGCACTATAGCTGTGTCTGCCAGGCTGCATACAGGGAGAAATGTGTCAGGGGGGCCTATGGCTATTATTGCAAGAACTATTATGAGCAAACAATTGATAATGAGGGCTATATTAAAATCCCCCGGGTTGCCACTCACTAATCATTGCAAAAGAACCCACAAAGGAGCCACACACTGGTGGACTCCTTTACTACCAACAGTTTAACCTAATAATTTATAATATTTTGCACAAAAATGAAAAAAGATTGTTAGAATTTTTTATTTTCCATCTTAAATTTTATATATTTTTATCATTACTTTTATTGAACTTTAACATACTTTGTATCACTCTAACCCCACTATGTCCACTACTGGATGAAGATATCCCCATCCTATCTAAGTACCCCTACACACCTTCTATTCACACATTCTGTTTTCCTGTACAATAGTGTAAGTTGTAACCTTTACTGGTGCTCTTTCCTAACATTACTACATCCCACAGCACTTGTCTCCTGCATTCATATAATCTCCATGCAGCTCACAGTGCATATGGATGGCCCTGTGCTTGAAGCTTTAGAAGTAAATAAATATTGTACCATAGCACCAAATGGAAGTTTATATTATAGTACACCTTGCTGAGAGGATTACATAAAACAGCCAGGTCTTCTCTAAGTAGACACCCCATAGGATAGAAGATATACCAATATCTACAAAAGAAGCAGGACAGTAGGCCCGCAACATCTATAAACTTACCAAAGAAATATCTGAGTTACCACTTGCGTTAAGACTGTAATTAAAACATTTTAAGGTGGGACCCGGATCAAAAATGGTCAGGAGGGCAAAAAATATTGACCTTCTTAGGCTTTATGCCCACTGGAGAGCCGTCAGGTTACATTAATTACTATTAATGGCTAGTCAAACCTGCACTCAAAAATTGTATTGTCAAGGGCCATATAGCTGAAGGCCCAGCTTTGTCTAGCTTACCACCTAGCAGAAGTTGCCAACTTCCTTTTTTCTGTCCAGGGCCAATTATTTACATACGCTGCAGGGCTCCTTATAGGATTGAGTAATTATAGGATTAAATATTATCTGTTAAACCCTAACTCAATTACAATGCAAGGAACACCTGTTATTTTGGAGACATTCCAGGGACACCTCTGTAATATCTAATATTCCTGTCACGACTAGGAAGAGAATGTTGAATTCTAGAAATTTTGACTGAACCGGATTTGTGCTTTGAGAGAACGCATGGAATGTCTGTCGCACACCATGAGCCCATATAGTCATCGGAATTCACAATTCTCCTGGAAGCCATATTCTGCTAGTTGGGGTTATAGGACTTAACATGGATACAGAAAAAGAGGGGAAAAATTCCAAAAGTATGCAACAGTGATATTTTATTTCTCTATTAAATTTGCTGAAAACCCTAAAGAGATTTAAAAAAAAAAAAAAAAAAAGGGGGTGGAAGCACACAAAAATCTGAGCATCTCCAATGAGACAATTCCTTATTTATACTTGTTCAGTCATGTCACATTATTTAGATTTGTTCCAATCTATCACATACTTTTCTTGGAGGTGTTGACTTGCCGGAGTCCAGATCCAAGTCTAAATATTCAACCTGCTTGTCTCCTTTAGGTTTCACCATGGGACTATTTCCTGCATCAAGACTGTTGCTCTCAAATAAACTCTGTAATTACAAAAAGTGAATATATTATATACTCCCAATACATATCAGAACCTATTAGCTCAAGTGTAAGGGAAGAGTGACAATTTACAGAATGCCTACACATAGACAATGTATTGAAATTCATGATGACACAAATACACATATACAACAGACCAAGCGAACCGTTATTTATACATATAAAAGAAGGTACTTTCATATTGTTTTGTTCTCCCTGTATACGCAACTTGCACTATTATATTGGTGCAACACACTTGTGTTACATGCGTCATCCATACTGTGCACTTGTCACTTACATATAAAGTAGGCAGTCCGTTTGCAGGTCGGTCCCATACTCCTAAAATAAAATATCAACGTACTAGTAACCAGCGACATCATTGTGACACTTGATGCCTTAGATGTCATTAATTTCTATGGACCTAATCAGCCTGCAAATGGCTCCCTACATTGTAGGTGTATCTAAGGGGCTATCTACCACTCCTATCGTAGTGCTCTGGACACTGCTAAACAAACATACTTCCAATCTCTCATCTATGCTCAGGCTTCGACTTTTTAACACATTTAAATCTCTTCTCAATCCTCCCACCCCAAACCCTCCGACTACCATCAGTGCCCAGGATCTTGCTTTCTATTTAAAGGACAAGATTGATCAGATTAGACCTGAAATGGTATCATCTCCCTCGACTAGCAATCAGCTCAATTCCTTCCCAGCATCCTCCGACACCCTCTCTTCAATTGATCCCACAAGGAAGAGGAAGTTTCTACTCTTCTTATATTCCTACTCTACATTCTTGTCCTCTTGATCCTATACCCCTACAAATTGTTAAGTCCTTGTCTCATGTGCTCATTCCACCTCCAACTAAAATCTGTAATCGATCTCTCTTTACTGGTAACTTTCCATCACTCTGCAAGCACGCAGTGATTACTCCTATTCTAAAAAAATCTAAATTCTGACCCAAACTTGCTCTCAAATTACCGCACCATCTCCCAGCTCCCATGCCCCTCCAAACTTCGAGACTTGCCTACACCCGCCTCACACATTTTCTTTCTGCAAACAACCCATTGGAACCTCTTCAATCAGTATTTTGCTCTCAACACTCCACAAAGTCTGCCCTGACCGAGGTTGTCAATGATTTGATAACAGCTAAAACTAAAAGGAAATTACTCTCTTCCAATTCTCCTGGATCTCTCTGTGTATGAGGAGAGAGTGGTCAACAGTGTCGAATGCAGCACACTACAATCCCAAAGGTTTTCAAGACCATGTCTTATCCTGGTTCACATCCCATCTAATTGCTATTTCAGTATTAATTTCTCTGGAACAACCTTTGCTTCACTTTCTTTATCAGCTGGAGTACCACAAGGCTCAGTCCTAGGTCCTCTGCTATACTCTATCTACACCACTTCTCATGGAAAACTAATAAAGCTCCTTTGGATTTCAGTATCATCTCTATGTGGACGATACACAACTCAAACTCAATCTTTCAAAACCAGAATTAATAATATTCCCACCCAACAATAGAACCTCCTGACTGACATTTCTATTTCTGTTGACAACATGACAATAAATCTCACCCCGCAAGCTCGCTGCTTAGGTGTAATCCGTGACTTGCAACTATCCTTTGTTCCCCACATCAACCTTATATTTACATCATACTGCATACATCTAAAAAACACTTCCAGAATACGTACATCTCACACAAGACACTGCAAAAACTTTAATTCATGCACATCATCTCCCGCATCGACTATTGTAATTCCCTTACTAGTCTTCTCAAACTCAGACTCGAGCCCCTACAGTATATTTTGCACGTAGCGGCTAGATTGATTCTCCTTGCAAATAGGTTTTCGTCTGCTGAGTCACTGTCAGTCTCTACATTGGTTGCCGGTTTTTCAACAAATCCAATATAAAATTCTTCTACTAACATACAAGGCCATCAACAAAATTACCCAGACATACATCTCCTCACTTGTCTCAAAATATATCTCCCAAATCGACAACTAGTTCTGAACAAGATCTGCATCTCTCTTCCACTCTCATCACTTCCTCCCATTTTTGGTTACACGACTATATTCAGGCTGCACACACTTTATGGAATTCACTCCCTCTCACCACAAGAATTTCCTTCTAGTCTTCAAACATTCTCTGAAAACCCTCTTCAGATATGCTTATAATATTCCTCTACCATCCTCTTAATCTCCCTAGGTTACCCTATTACCACCCTCTACACAGCTAACACAAGACAACTGTCTGACAAACATAGTTGTGTGACTGAGCATACAGCCCACTAAATACTTTGTAACCTTTGCATTCTAGCTGGGCCATTGTGCAATACGATGTAGCATTTACTATTGCGTATCAAACCATTGTCTCACAGACTGTAAGCTTGTACGCAGGGCCCTCTTACCTCTCTGTATGTATGCATTACCCAGTATTGTTTTATTACTATTTGTTACCAGTTGTAAAGCACTACGGAATCTGCTGGTGCTATATAAATAAATATTGATGGTGAGGAGGAAGAGGAGGATGGGAGAGCCACCAATGGACAATGTGGTGAAGGGTTTCTTTTTTTACAAAAGGTGGTGAAAATGATTTGGTGCCAAGTGATATCAGACAGACAAATATGCTAAAAAAGGAAGCATATTCTTATGGTCCACACACAAACTCATTGAAATACTCCAAACATTTTTTTAGTGAAATGTTACACTACAGTACTAGAAAGTGTTAATCCAATAGGGTTCTTAACAATCTTTATACTGGACATACTTTTATATTTCATCTTATACTGATCAAAAACAGTAGATATTTTGTGAACAGAAAAAAAAGATCCTTCAGTTAAACAAGGAACTTTATTTATGATCCTATTAATTTGGTACTGTGATGGGATCACTTCTAAATAACGTATGGCATAAATTTATTTGAATGAAATAGCGCAGAGCGCTTATTTATATAATTGCAAATGTACTTATTTTTGATATTGTGGGAATGTTGGTAAAATATCTATTTTGAGACCAGAGGAAGAAATTCGTTTTATCTTTGCTAGAGGAAATGCAAGATTCCTGAGATATATATTTCTGATACAATAAGCCTTTGTGTAGTAAGTATTTTGTGTATCGCGATGTGGGGAAATTACTTGTTTGGGAATGTGTATTCTGCGACTGTCTGAAGAAAGGACCCATCTTACTTTCATGTTAATTAGACCTTTTCATGTGTTAGGGTCTAGCACCCGAAGGCACAGGAAGGTTTAATTAGATTGCTGTTCGATTTCCTGCGTCTAAAAACGAGATGCAGGAAATCACAGCAAAGTTTTAGAATACCACAGATGAGAGTAAATATTGTTAGCTTTGCATTGCATGTAAATCCATGTTTGCATCCCCATTCTAAAAATAGCTCAGACCTCAGTAGGCTGGCTTACCCAGTGAGGCTGTGTTCAAATATGTATAAAAAGCACTGTCTTATATTGAAAATTTTTCTTCACGTTCCATCTGACCTGCTCCCTGGTACCTTCAAACAGGGTGAGCAAATAAACATCACTTGCTTCAAAGATCTGCTTGGAAACTTCTCTATCCCTGTGACCTACAGATTAGACCCAAAAGCGAATCCGTTCCAAGCTGTTTCTGAGGTTTGGGACCCAGCTCTGGCCAGTGTGATAGGCCAGGGGGGATTCATCCACAGCAACCCTGATCCATAGGAAGAGGTCATGAGTACCAGCCCAAGTACACAAGTAACGGGGTACACTCGCAGAGTCAGTTACCCAGAAGAAACCCGGTACTGGATGCCGGGAAAGGAGTCCAATGGTGGCAGCATTTGTAAGCCCCCCCTACTGCGGTGAGAGGGCGCATTTGGGATATCGGAATGGAGCGGTGGAAAAGTAAGCACAGCCGTTTCCCAGCAGCAACAGACAGGGTGGCATAGGCGGTCCATCCTGTCACCGGTACCATTGAGAGATAAAATGAATGTTAATGTAATTATTACCACTCCTACCGTTGTGGTATCACACATTTAATTATTTCAATGGCTTCATGTTTAATTTCTATCAATATAGCATAATCTCCTCTATCGATCCATGCACTGTGTGTGAACCATAAGCATGCCTCTGTATCAGGCACTGCAAAGAAATATATTAAATCCTGCAGGTACTAGTGCTATAATTTCTATCTTCGCTACTGATCACACTGGAAATTAGAAAACAAAACAAAAATCAAAACATACTGCTAATGAAATAATCAGTTATCTTTCAATGTTACAATATGAAAAATAAATAAAACCTATCAACATCACTGAAGTTTTATATTCTATCCTTATCATTTAAATATTTAGAAGGCGTTAACCAAACCGAAGACTTGGCTGCATATATTGAGCAGCAAATATGCAATATGTGGCACTTAATCTCATATTATCCTATAGATTGTAAGCTTGCGATACTTAACCCCTGCCACACGTGACAGATCTTCACGCCATCAGGGGTTACAGGGAGTACTACAGTAAGGGGCCCGGACACACCAAAGGACCCGCTACCCAATGACGCTGATCCTGGCAGAGCTGCTCAGTGTTCTTTTTGGTTGACTAGCTCGACGGGGTGAAGCCGATCTGCCCACCACCAGATTTGACCCACCCCCTCTCCAGTCAAATGATGGTGTCACCTCCTGTCACACACATCTAAAGAGATCTCATCCAGTGACTGCACACAGCGTTCTATGATTAGAACAGCATATGTAGCAATTTAATTGTCAGGGACTGGTTGAAACAGCTCTATACCGCAGGTGGCTGAAGGGGAGTCTCACCTACAACTGAAGATAGATCTGCAGTTAATTTGTGTAATTATCTATTATGCCAATATACACAGCCAATTGTAGAGTGTCATCAATTCAAGTTTAGTACTGGTGTAAAAATCTGCCAGTATGAGTAGTAATAGGAGGACTGCACGTACTGGGCCCAACGGGATGTGAGCTTACCCAATTTAACCTTACACACACCACGAATTTTGACACAAATCTGATATCTTGGCACTTAGATTAAGTCTAGATTTAAAATAATAAAATAAAATAATTAGCTGTTCAGTTATACTTAGGATATACACTATAAGGACAAGAGTATTTGGAGACATCTGTTAATTATTGAATTGAGGTGTTTCAATCAGACCCGTTGCCAGAGGTGTTTTTACTTAAATCGCCTAGCCATGCAGTCTCTATTTGCAAACATTTGGCAGATGCCGGGAGAACGTTACCTGCCTAACTGCATTATGCCAACTGTGAAGTTTGGTTGAGGAGGAATAATGGTATGGGGCTGTTTTTCAGGGTTTGGGCTAGGCCCCTTATCTCCAGTGAAAGGCATTCTTAATGCTTCAGCATACCAAGTCATTTTGGACATTGCTATGCTTCCAACTTTGTGGCAATAGTTTTGGGAATGCCCTTTTCTGTTGCAACATGACCGTTTTGCAGTGCACAAAGCAAGGACTACAAAGACATGGTTTGGTGTGGAAGAACTCGACTGGCCCACACAGTGGGACGTTATGATGGGCATGCGGGGAGGTCTCATGGCATGCAAGGGACATGTGGGAAGGTCCAATTGGCATATGGGACAGGTCTGATGGCCATATAAAAGACATGAATGGAGGTCTGAGGAGTGTGTCAGGGGATGTGGGGAATTTTGTAGAATGCGGGGGATCCGAGAGCTTGGGGATGTCTGGGTGCATGTGGGTACATTTAGTGCCAAGTGGGGGCTCTCAGGGCATTTGGGGTTGTTTTGGTGAAAAGTCTAAGAGGTATGTAGTGGAATTCTGGAGCAAGTGATGGGCATGTTGGAATGAGTGCTGTAGGTGTGCCAAGGTTGTTTTTTGGCTGTTTTTTTCATTCTCAAAAGTAATGGTAATGTGCGTCTTTTTTGAAGGTTGGTTGTATGCATTATATTATGCATGATCTGTGTTACGTATTGTGTTCACTTCTTGACTGGCTTTCAATAATTCATATAACTATAAATCCCAGCATCCAGACAATCCAGCAGGAGATGAATGCCCGCATAATAGGTAGGAAAGAACACCACAGTTTGGGAAGGATGTAGTATGAGCTTGCTCCATGTGCATGGCTCTCCCTCTGTGTCCACCATGCAAGGGGAGATGGGGGTCGAGAATGGGGATGGGGGGGGGGGGGGCGGGGGCTCTGCTTGTTTCATTTGTACTGGGCCAACCTTTTTTGATGGCAGCCATTTATCTTAACCCTGCCATGCTATGAAAGATGTCCTAATATATAAATTATAGGCCAAATATATAAATTATAGGCCAAATATTGTCTCACTATTTGTCTGTCCACACAAAATATAAAGAATTTTGCAATAAAGTGATTTACTCTCTAAACTGTAGGTTAGCAATATTAAAGAAAAGTAATATAGCTGTATATTCAGTGGTCGAACTGAAAATTAGAAGTGGCATTATGGAAAAAGCGAGTGAATGTAATTTAGTAGTTTTACAATCAAAGCCGTTGGAGAAGTGGCGATTTGGCATACGCCTGTATAGAACCACTTATAATAAGAACTTTGTTTTATATAGAAGTGTTTGACATCAATATTCTCGTACCAGTTTGGCATCATTAATCTGTGCTACTTTCAATGTTCAGATACTTTGGTTACATGTGGGCTTTGTCTGTCCTATGGCCACAAGGAGTTATCAGAGGTGAAATATTCTGTTCTGCTGTTAACCATCAAATGCTCTTAATGGCGATAGGTTACTCTATAGCCACCCACTTTATCCCCTACTCATCTGTGTGTTCCGTTTTCAATAAGGAATATAAGTAGTAATCTAAACCAAAATGATAGCAACTTTATGCTAGGCATGGCAACAGTCTCCCCAAAGTGATACAGTTGTTTATTATATATAAAAGAGAGGCTTAGCACGTTCCTTGTTGTATTGTTTCCATGTGGAGAGTGTATAGGAACATTTACCCCTGCATACCAACCTATGACATAACTGTTCAATCTTCAGCTCCTCCTAAATATTGGCATTATATACAAGATACATAAGGAAAATGAAACTCAAATTGAAGTTTACAACATCTGTTCTTTTTAAACACCTTAAGGCACAGAGTATACGAATTGTATTTCTGCTGCTGTAGGCAACAATAAGATTCACATTTAATGCTTTCTGTTAAAGGACCACAAATACAGGCTTATCCCAGTGGTTCCCAGCATCTTTGGAGTTGTGCCATGAATTTGAGACAGTGTTTCTATAACACTAATAACTTGTTTACAGTCACCTGCTGCTGACCGCACTCACTGGCCTCCATGTTATTTGTCCAATGAGCCTCACTAGTCCAGTTTATTCAACCACATGAATACAAATGCTGCAGGATATGTAGCCAATTTATCAAGATTACAAGATGCTGCACTTTGCTTATCAACGTAAATAGTTTTGTTACACTTATCAAATTAGACTTGGATACATTTGAAGTTCTAAGACAGGAGAGCTGGGGAAGGAAATAAAGAAGATATAAGTTTTACATACTGGGCCGTCACTGGGAAGATTTGGGTTCATGGGGACATAATTGTCTTCACTGTCCAGCGAGTCACTGCTGGAAGCTGTGCTATGAACCGAATCGGGTCTTGGAGGCATAGGGAACCTGGAAGAACTAATCACCACAAATTATTTTACAAACATGAACACATTGTATGGTATTAACAAAATCATCAACTAACAGGTATTCATTAGAAAAGGAGAATGTGTGTTTGATAGTTATTTAAAAAAAGCAATCCCATGAATAAAAGCATCTTAGCGTTCTTTGTTTTTATTTTTAAATATAAGAAAGTGTCTTAACATAAATCACAGTTGTAGGCCATAACAAATAATGTTGGTAATTACCATTTTCCCCTTTCTTTTTTACTTCGGATGGCTATTAATTTATAATTCTGTACAGTTTACCACATGGCCCATGATGTAGTGAGCAGAGAGACTTTGAAATGCCCCTCTGAGCTCTGACTGCACTGTGCAATTTTCCCCTTATTCTCCCTTCTTTGCCATCACATAACATGTCTAAGTTGTGAGCCTGTGGCAGCCATACTTGTCTGCCCCACAAAGTGATTTTGGAAAAGGAGATAATGATCAGAACAGCTAAGAAAATTAAAGGCTACTTTTTAAAGAAAACAAATATCAATATCTTTGTGGGATTGTTTTTTTTGTTCTCGGGTGTGTAAAAAACAAAACAAAAACAAAAACACACAGAACCTTCAAACACAATTTAGGCAATTAAAAAATAATTTTGGTTATAAACACTTTATTTGGTGGACCAACCAGAAAAAAAAATAATAAATCAATGAAATGGGTTCTATAAATCAAACTAATACATCCAACCATAAGTAATTTAAGTAAGTCATTTAAAAACATGTCCCACAATATAGACAATAGTTTTAATAAACACTTACTCTCGCGTGAAGCTTCTTGTGACAGGAGAACGTACAGGCAATTCTACCCACTCAGGTACAGGCTTTATTTCCAATGGTGCTGGCTTTACTGCACAAAAGCACACAAGGTGAAAATGCTTTTCATGATAAACTAAGAGCATTACTTCTTTTTGGCATAAAGGACCTCTGAACCTTAAGTGTAAGTTCTTTTATATAACAGAGATATTACTATCATCCATATGTAATAGTTCTCATACATCGACATAACATTTTACAGAAATGCGATAGATATATACCGATATATATATATATATATATATATATATATATATATATATATATATATATATATATATATATATATATATATATATATATATATATAATTGGGACTTGGAGTTTGATGGATAATGTTTTTTAACCCTAAAATATAGCAAAATTACATTTAGAAATACCCCTTTTCCCCCCACACAGTGCCCCTGGCATTCTCTCCTCCTCATTTAGCAATCATGTCGGTCTGTGATGTTATTACTAAAACATCAGAAATGATATGCCCTTTCCCATTCTGCTTTTTAGAAGTTTATTGATTATGGGTTTCATGATAAAAGATTCCATACTCATATTTACAATTGCGAACCAGCAGAGGAAAAACTATTTTTCTATTAGCCATTTTCACAAAAAATGGCCGATTTCTGTGTTCTTCAATAGTCCTACTGACTGAAGTCTGCTCTGTGTAGAATATCTCTTTCTAATAAGCTCTTGAAACTTTTACATCTGAGTGTTATTAGATACCCTCTTATATGAGCCAACTCGCATCCTAGGTTTAGAGGTCCTTTAAATCCCATCATGTGACACTGTACTGAACAAATACACTCAAAAATTAGATTTCATTACGACATTTTTACTCTTCCATGCACTTTAGTTTATATATTTCACACAGCAAATATGTTGTAAATGTTTAAGCTTGCAGGTTTATGATTTTTTTTTTTTTAATAAACTTTGTCAAAATAAGCTGTACTGCACCAAACGTCATATGCTTAGTTAACACAGTGAATTAAGTCGCAACCAAATAAACCTCTTATGCGTTCTAATAAAATTAAATCCCAAAAAATTAGAAATTGAAAATATCACGCATTTCATATAGTTCTATAAATACGGTCACTAACCAAACTATAGTAAAAGAATTTGAACATACACTCAAACAAATAAATAGAGATAATACATGGGGAGGGGAGGGGGGGATTCAATTAGCCGCGGGAATTCATAGTAACCTCACTGCTATGATATCGCACAATGTTCTAGGCAAATCTTTGCATATTTTTTGTCTGCAACGCTTAGGCATGTAAGCAAACATGAGCAATGTTTTCCTTACTGTAACAGAAACATAGTTGAGGTTATTACAGAATTTTGCGATTAATTGAATCGTCTCCATAGTATACCACATATCAATACTATGGGGGGGGGGGGGGGGGAATTATGTGTAGACATACTAATTTTCCAATTCATTTATATGCAATACAAGGTGAAAATCCTTAAAAAGCCAATGCCAAAGACATGGATGACTGTTATCATTCACTGTAGGCTTCAGCATTGCTATACATGTGTGCACAACAGTTGCAAATAGGACAGAGAGGAGAACTAAATACATACCCTTTTTTCTTCTGGGAAATTCACCTATGGTTTGTGAATCAGTTCGCTCTAAACCAGGAGGTTTAGGTCTTAAAATTTTAGGACTTTGACCTAATTGGCAAAAAGAAGACTTTAATAAAATAGTTGTCTCTGGGAAAAAAGAAGGCAGGAACAAAAAGTGGAATTCTGCATTGAAAGCAGCGGAATCCAGCACAGCAGGGTTAATTTACTCAGCAAAAGCAACCCTGTCCAGAAGCCTGTCCACAGCTGAGCTGCTCTCATGCTAGATGTGGAAGCACCAATTCCAAAAGAAAAATATGCTGCATGCCAAAAGCTTGTCTGAAGCCAGCAAAACAGAAGGAATTAAAGGCAACCTTCATCCTCCACTTCCGTCACCCACAGCAAATACTCAGAGTACACACATTACTCACCTCAATTTTTTTTATCATTTACATCAATTATAAAAATCAATTGCGTTTAGGCCTGTAGTAACAAAGTGGGTGGCATCCTTGTTTTGCAACAAAAAATGCCATTACTAAACAAAGAGATATTAATAAAGCACTACAGTGTAGAGATTTGAGGGGAATAAAAAAAGAATTCCAAAGTTCGTTACAAAACACCATCAGCAATTTAAAACCCATCATGATAAAACTATACCACCGTAGAAAGAGCCACTTTACAACGGAAACTCTGATAAGTTGTTGCACATTACTATATCCTATCTAATGGTCATGCACTCATGTTTACATCTAGCTTGAGATGTAAGTTAAGAATGTTTTATTTTCCAATTAACTATTGTAGAGGAAAGTATAGCATACGGCATGACTATTATAACTGTCCCCTCTGGGAGATCTTGGAGGGGAGGTCAGCAGGTGACAAGTGCAGGAGAGGGTGGTGTAGCAACGTCTGTGTGTCATCATGGCCCCCGCCCCCTGCTATGACATGACTATATTCATGGCATCTCCTTCTGCCTCCGCCGGAAGGATGCCTACTCTTCTGGGAGTCCCCCCCAGGTTAGGCTGGCTTTTTATCACTTTCAGATAAAGTTTGAATAAAACTGATTGAAAGTTTTATCCAATGTCCCATATTAAAGGATAGGTCACACTTGCTTTGCTTATTTTCTGGTTGTGTCTTTTTTTTTTTTTTTTTTTTTATTATTTTTTTTTTTTAAAGCAATGCTTCAGTAAAAATATTTAGTTAGCTGTGGAGTAGGCTTAAAAGGAACAACATCAAAATCTATTAGCTTTTCTTTCAATACTACTAATGGAAGAAAATAAGAGTCATCTACCACCATTAAGATTCCCTTATTCAGAAGTAGGTCACCAACAAACCAACCATGCTGGCTATCTGCTCCAGGAATGCTTAATCTTCAGACATTTCAACTTTCATTTTCATCTAATACTACCAATTCCTGAAAATTTCCAATTACTCAAAAAGAAAAATGGATGCCATATCTGCTTTCAGAACTATGGAAAGGTAATTCTAAATGTCTCACTTTGTTTTTAAAGGCCTAAATATGTATATTATTGTATTAAAAAAACCACACTAATATGGCTTAATGTGTATATACACATAATACTTCAAATGGTTCCCTATCCAAATACTTGAAGATCGCCATCCTAAAGCTTCAAAAGGTAAATCTGTATAAATCCTCTGTGCTGCTGTGGTTTCTTCATGCTGCCTTTATTTGCAGATCCTTACAGCGCCACAGAGCAGTAGCTCTGGTCATTGACAATAGGCTTAACGCCATTGAATGTGGCAACCTGACCCTTACACGGCACATACTAGTGCGTGAAAGGCCTCAGACCCATTTTCATGCATTTTACAAATATTAAAAAGACTTGAGCACTTCCAGTGGTAGGACACTAGAAATCATTGTGGTAGTATTACCAGGTTCATAGTCTCTTAATTGTGTTGGAGGCATTTTTCTGAGCTCCATTTTTTCCCCATCTGCTTCATTTAGAATGCATCGGAAAGCCTACAGTTATTGCCAAATGTGTTTACTTTTTGTATACATTTTTACTAGCATTAAATAAGAAAAACTCCAGTTGGGACTCATCACTTCCCTCCTCCCGAGCTCTTCCTCTGATGACATCTACTGACCTGCCTCTCCTATACAATCCCCGCAGCACTGAAAGGCTGATTGTATCTGCACATTACAACTGGTCACTCAAGTAAGTACACAGCTGTAAGGCATGCTGGGGTTAAAGGTAGTGGTGGGGACGTATATTGAGCAGCTCAATTTAAATTAAAACCAGCTCCACAGGGGCTATCAGGAAAAAATATATAAAAGTATGTTCATATAATGTAGATTTATATTTGTATTAAAGAGTAGTACAGACATAACATTAGTATTACGTAAATCACATAATTTTGGGCCAGGATGAACTTGTATATTATAAATAAATGACGCATATTGATATCATAATCGTGCATAAGAAATCAGAACGGAATAGTCAGTCACCACTCAGGTATATAATTTACAATGGAGTGCATTTGTATTTCCATTTAAATCAATAGCAATCAAGCTTTTGAACTATGTATTTAGGATGTGTTTTACTAGCAAATATATGTATGTGGGAAAATCAATCAATGCAATAATGTTATAGCAACATCGATTGCCAATTTAAGGTATTAAAACCCTAAGGATTCAACCTTTCAAAGAAGGGTTTTAAGCAATGTAAAAATTAGTATTAGAAAACTCAGCAGATTTTGGAAACATTCCAGCTTAATCATCACAGATGCATTTGTGAAAATGATTTAGCACTTCCATTTGCACTTTTCATGTCAGAAACACAGAATAACTGGATTAGACCCAGTTTACATGAGTGATGTTTACCTTGTTTTAAAGCTCTGATTTCTATGCAGAAATTGATGGTCAGTATACACACATTTTTAAGAATACCCCACATTTGATTGATTAATGATAGCACAAAGCCGTACATGCTGCTCTATTAATCCAGCATGAGTCTTCTTAAAAACCTATGTAAAACGGTCTGTCTGTTTCAATATAGGAATCATTGATTCCCATCTATTGTGACATCTATTGAAATACTTTGGATAAAAAGTTGGATAAAAAATAAAAATAAAAAATAGGGAAGGAAAAACAAAAATATATGAAAGTAAAATATATCATATGGTGGCATTCCCACTGGTGTAAGTATTTTACATTTGCGTTCATAGGTTTAAAAAAAAAGGGCAAAAATAAGTAAATTCCACCCAGTAGATAGTGTGATAATTTACAATGAATTAGACATTTATTTTATTACATGGGTGGTTGTATAAATGATACATTTTAATAGAAATAGAAATGTATATCACAGGCTTAAGTTTATATGCAATATGTAAGAATATAAACTATAAAGAATAATTTACAACAATATAAAAATAAAATAAAAATATAAAAAAAAGGAGTTCATTTTTAGAGAGCATTTGTTTTATTGTATTTCCGAACAAATCTGTATATACACAAACACTCAGATTTTCTGATCGTAAGGTTTTAATTAAAATTTGACAGCAATCAGAATCATTCAATTATCCAACATTAAAATCCAATAATAAAAGAAAAGCATTTTGGAGACAAAACTAAAAACAAAATGAATACTAGATTTCCAATGTCACGTTGGCCAGATTTTTTTTTTGCGGTAGATATTCTTCCAAATAGCCAGGCTTCAGAATTCCCTATAGCCCAATATTACAATTCTCCACCTGAGCTACAAAAATTTGCCCAATGAACATTTGAGTACTATTGAATAAGGATCAGCTTCCTTCAAATCTTATTCAGAATCTGAACAGATTTAAAAAGGTCAATAAAATGGACTTATTGGTCCAGTTATTATTTTCTCCAGTGTCTACTCATAATGGATGAGTATTAAATGAATACAGCAGGAAGACACTTTTAAATCACTGGGGTTTGTGATCGGGCAACTCAGCCAGGACTGTAAAATAATTATACAAATATATGCAAAGTATTCTACATTGTTTCATCTCCCATATCGTACAAATCTGAATTTAACCTTTAAAGTTACATCTCTACTTCAAGCCATTATGCTACATCTCCAACTTGAAGAGTCCAGTGCCGATTTGTGACTTCATACACAGACCCCAATGCTTTGTTTTTATACCCCAACACAAGCAAAACAAGTGTTCATATGGGAAGCACTGCATGCTTATCCCATTCAAACCACATACAAAAGTAGAAATGTATAAAAATGTTAAACAAAAAAAAAGTAAAGCATTATTGAATTTTTTTTCAATTATATATGTCAAATTAAGTGGAATGTGGTTTGTTAGAGAAAGTTATATTTTTTATGAATTTCTGACCGTTTGAACTGTCTGCAGCTTCTTTTCATAAAGTAACCAAATTACCGTACAGTTATATTTTAATATAGCACTAAAAATTAAATAAATGCTTCCTGAAAAAACTATTATTGTAATATTTGGAGATGATCTTATAAAAAATTCTGTGTGATAAATACAAGTTGCTTCGGTTTTAAAAAGACAGTCTCACATTTATAGGCACACTGACCAAATTTGTTTTTAATCAGTCACCAGCAAATTACCTAGTGGAGCGATAAAGAAATATTGATACAGAAAGGTGTACAAATTGCTTCATATGGAAGTTAAAACTAGCTTTATTAGAAAATACAAGAATAAAGCAAACATTCCCACCCCACCTACACCCCTCTCGCTCCATACGGCAGAAGCACTTTACTATCGGATAGGTTTGCAGGTGGTAGAGGAGAAGTATTAGGACAGACAGAAATGTCAGTTACTTTTCTCCTCACAATACAAATTGAGAGAAATGTGAAGGGGATACTCCACTCAGTGTTTAACTAGATTCTGCTAAAACTAAGGCTATGTGCACATTAGCAATGTTTTATTATGTTGAAGCTGCATTAACACCTAGGAAAATATTTACCCAAGGTGTCCCCCATCCCTTAGCCTGCTCCTATTTTTCAGGTGGCTCCACTGAGCGGCAAAAACCAAGGGGAATGGGGTGGGCGATGAGTGGGAGGGCCAATTACAAGAATAAGGCTTGCGATTGGTCCTGCTGACACTCCCCTTTTGAAACCAATTGATATTGGTTAACAAGATCACTTCTCAGAACTGGCAGAGCCCTGGGAAAGTCAGCTGTATGTAGCATTCCCTGAAACTCCGGCTACATAAATATTAAAATAGATATTTTCTTAGGTGTTAATGCATCTTAAAATGCAATTAAAAAACACATATCTAAACTACATTTATCTATGCATTTTTTTTTTTTTAAAAAATGCATTTGTGACAAAACAAACGATTGTGTAAAAGCTTTTCAACTGAATCGCATAGAGTTTACAATGCACTCCCATTGAGATAAATGTTTGCAGCAGCACTGATATGCTTCTGACGCACTAAAATGGAATAAGAAGCGAACAATGCACTGCAGGGCAACGCATGCTAAAAAGACACTTACAAAAAACAAATATGTACCATCTCATTTGATACAAAGATTTTAGTCTTCATATCTGTTAACATTTGCCTAACTCATACTTGCCAACTCTAACTGAATGTACGGGAGACTCACAAATTCCGGGTAGTCTCCCAGACTCCCAGGAGATTAGGGAATCCTCCCACATCTGGCCACTTCCTTCCCCCAGTGTAAAATTACACACAAGCCAAAATGACGTGATTTGTCAACCACCGCCACATCCCCTCTGGGTGCTCCCGGAGGGGCACTTCAAAAAGTTGTCATCTCACAATTTAATGCCAGTGTGTATGTAGCCCATCAAACAAAAAATTGCCTTGCCATAGAAAACTATAATGCAATAATTTGGTTGGTACACTGCGTTTTTTTCAAAGGCCAGCAATAACATTCTCCTCACAGCTGTAGGTCATACATACTAAAGGTAAGTGACACAGGAACAATGCTGTTCTCTTACCACATCACCAATGTAAAACATATCCTATTTGAATTAAGCAACAGTTTAAAAGGAAAATATATGTAGAAGCAGTGGGCATAGCTATACGAACATGGCCTATGGCACACATGGAAAGCTGGGGTCCTCCTCACCCATCCTGCAGATCCCACTACCCAAAAATGCAGACTCCATTGTCCAGAGTATACAGAATTTAGAAGGCCCAGTATCCACAGCAGACCTCTCAGCCTAGTGAGGAACTAAAAGTCCCAACATGATCTGACTTGGAATGCCTAAGCATGAAGTAGTGGAAGTGGAAAGTTAGAAGTGTTGGTATGAAAAATGTAAGTGAATGGAATGTGATAGTTTTTCAATGAAGGCAGCAGACCTGGTGGTATGACATAGCCCACTTCCACCACTCTAAGCCTGGTCTTGTGTATAATGCAGTTGTGACAGGTCCACTTTAAATATTTCCCAAGTCCTTTTCAGGCATTAACACGGCCATCTATTTGGTAAAGGTCATCACTTTCTGACAGAGAAGCAACTTGTATTTCACATAGGATTTTCTTTCAAAAAAATCCGACATCCCTGTTTTATCCATAAAATGAATTGATTCATATATAGCAGAAGGATATATATGTTGAGATACACATTATAATTTTTCTGTGCTTTTTGCATATTGTATTTATAAACAATCATATCCCTGTTGCATTTATGAAAAAAAACTGCATTAATGTAAAATTAGTATAACCTACAGATGGGTTACAGTTATCCCAACCTTTGTCCTATTAGAATTTATTTAGAACATACTGCAGCTCCTAGTTTTATTCCAATCCAATTAGAAGCACTCTAATATAAAGTATTTATATATATTAATAGTGCTTTATACAAGAGTCTAGAACAACCTACAAGGTTCTGTCTACCCTTTGCCTGGTCTATTTCCAGGTCTTCTAATCAGGCCACACTACCAATGATAGCCTTGTTTTCAGGACACTTCCCAAACCTTTTTATTTTAGGAGAAGTATCACATGTGATTTAGACAAATGGAAGAAATTTGGCAGTAGATTATGGAGCATAGAAACCAATAACTCTTTGGGCCCAGGAAGCAGAGTACGCAACACCTTTATAGAAGCTAGGTAAAGGCCTGCAACAGTAACACCACTGTAGAAAGATCTGTTCCACAAATACAATGAGGATTAAAAAAAATAATAACTAGGGCTTGGGTGCCTTGAATTCTCAGGAGTTCCGTGGCTATCTGTAAGGGTTTCCTTAATTTAAACTACATTTAACAGTATGTACTTAGAACAAGGGATAACTGTTGACCCAGCTGTATACAGATTACATTTAAAATATGTGGTTTAGTCATAGATTATTTGCCTTAGAAACCCAGTGCACCTTTCCAAACCGAAAACATCAATATCAGTCTTTAGTCGCTTTACAGAAAGCAGGTTAAACCTTTAGCAGCAGTTGTAGTATTGCTCACTAGAGGCAGCAGTTAGCAGCAGTGTTTTCTGAAAGCCCAACCTACCTTTTCTATCAGGTTTGAGATTTCTATCCACTGGTGGAGGCCCACAGTCAGTAGATGGAACGGACCTCCTTGGTGGGGTCTGTGGGCTGGACCTGAAGCCCATATGGGCTGGTGGTGGTACTTGCATCCCAAATGCGGAGAAGTCAAATGTGCCTGGAGTCATAGGTACATAGTTGGTTTCTTGGATGGGTTCCGTGCAGCTGTTGGAATGCTGCCGAGGGGGAGAATTGGGGTTCATAGGAACATAGTTTTCATCTAACTCCTCAGTGGAGAAACTTCTCACTGTTAACATGCTTCTGTTTTTCTGCAAAAATAAGGGCATACATTTAATGGCAAATTCACAATAGCATATATATGCTTTGTACATAGACAATCAAATAAAGCAAACAAAATTACTTACAAAATGACTGTGAAAGGCCTCAAGTGAGGTAGAACTGTCACTTTTAAAAGGTCGGGGAATATCATAAAAATCTTGAGAACTCATATCTAGAAACAGAAGTATACAAAAACGGTTAGGTTCAAGATGACAAGGAAAGAGCTAGTGTTATCTTATAAGTACTGCATTGACATGGGTGGGTGATTGGGAAAGGGATACTGTTGACATTGAAACTGTGCCATTAAAGGTCTATTTAATAACGCAATTTAAAGAGACACAAAAAAGTATTTAAACTAATAGAAAACAGATATTTTCTCTCATCAATTTAATGTGGACTTGATTAATAAACATTTTCTGATTGAATTTCAAGAGTTTCAGCACTGTTATTATATTGGAAATCCACTAGAGAAACTTAATGTCCAGACATTTATTTTTGATGCCATTAAGCCAGCCGCACACTGTATGGTTCTGTCCCATTTAGTTAAGTTTGGCCAGACACAAGTAGCCCGAATTGGGTTAGATTCAGCCATAAGTCTGACTGTACAACAGAATTATTTGAATGTGAACTTAAACTTTAAGGGCTCTTATACACAGGCATTGAAAAACTCCTGTTAAAAGCATAGACAAGAACTCCCTCTAACAAAGCATTTCAAGTGTGTTCTCAAATTCAACATCCAATGTAACGTGCTCAATGAATGCTCCCATAAAACCCATTATACTTTACGGAGCACTTACACTTGCGAATACTGTGGACAATGTCAATGTTTAAGTAAAGTGACTGGTTGGCAGAAAGTGTACTGTTTAGGTCAAGTCACTTAGATCTTTTTTCCCCACCGATTATCAGCATTAAATTGTGTTCAGTTCAAAGCTCAAAGCTTTATTATAATGACGGCTCTGGTCACTCTTAAGAATCGCCCTTCTTGTTGAAGATAGCCCCTTCCTTAAACAGACTTGTTCAGACGAGGTCTATTTGTTGAAATAATGATCAGTTAATATAGTAAATAACTGTGGTCTTCATGCGAGTAGTTGTGTAGGTGTCACTATGTATTATACATAAGTAAATTCAGCTACTGCTTACTTATAGGAATGCTTGTTTGGCATATTTTACATAAACAACCATCCTTTTACCAGAACACAGAGCTAGTGAGTTTCTCTTCTCTTTTTCCTCTGTTAGAATAGTAAAAAAAAAAAAAAAAAAAAAAAAAGATTTTTTTTTTTTACAGGAATAAAAAAAAATAGAATTTCACATTTGGTCATGTTGTAAAGAGTAAAACAGAAAAAACAATACTTTCATATACTATAGGGGAGAGTGAACTGTAATTATATCCTTTTTTTACATGCCATTGCTTAGAAAATCATTTATACTTGTTTAGGGTGCACTGGTATACCAATTTACTGACAGATCAATAAACTGCACATACATGGTTTTAATCTGTCCATAATGTGCTTCATTTGTCCTTTGGTAGATAAAAGGAGAAATGTGTGATTATTATTAGTGATTCTATCACACAAGCTTCTTCTTAAAACTTAAAATGTGAGGTCTTTGGCCACCCATGTAGAGGAAGGAATGGCACCAATCCAATCAGATTGCAATTATTATATAGTCATTTGCATACAATAGGATTAAAAATTGGCTGCACATACCAAACTTCAGTTGAAGACCTAATTACACGTTACTGGGGCCATCATCCAATATGATTTTTAATCCTGATGATCGGATTTTGATCAAGTATGGGGCCACACATACTGTACAATTGTTGGATAGACTGACCAACCAAAGTTTTATTTATTTGTCTTGGGGTGTGTTAATACACTCATAAGATAAAATAAATAATGAAACAGAACAAAAACAAAAAAAACAGCCAAACTTACCTTTCCTATATTTATTCAACTCTAAGCTAGAAATTGTATTACTACGCGATGCTGCAATTCCACCTGTGGGGACACAGTAGCTGCTGTCAGTCTCCGAGGCTGTGCGGTTTAGACTGTGTTCAGCCGGGGACCGTTCAGAAGAGTAAGAAGGCTTTGGTGGTCTGGGTGGGGGGACATCTGCAATAGTCTCTAATTTTGATACAGATTGCCCCAAAGAGTTTTCATGCACTGTCCTGGGTATCTGATAAGTGCTTCCCGAGCTAGGAGGAATGTCATAGCTTATTAAACACTGCCTCAGCTGTGATTCTAACAAAGATGCTCCAGACAAATTAAAAACACTCTGATCCATATCCACATCTGTACCAGAAGGGGACACAGCTTTTGGTATGATATCTTGTGAGTAGCTTCTCGGCAGGTTGTAAAAACTAGATTCTGAAGAAGAGCCTGTACGGGATGGAGAGTCATATACACTAGCTTGCTGGAAATACCCATTTAAGGCATGTTTTTGCGTGGAGGAATCTTTAGGAGTGGCAACATTGTCATTGCAGTCTGTTTCCGATGGTACCGACTTTGAAGGATCCGTCTGAGATCTGAACACAGGAATAGAAATTAGACATTTTATGAAAAATGATAACATTTCATGCACAATATTCAAAACAGCAATATAATAAAATATAATGAACACATTAGTTAAAAAAATAAAAAATATAATTCAGATGACAAGCAAAAATACACACTTATTTTCTGATGTGCCATCTCCCAAAACACAGTCCAAAGGTGTGTTGTCACATTCTTTTTATGCACCATTTCTCCATATATATTCTCTGCAAAATCACCAGGGTTTTCTCTTGTGACTTTTCAAAGGAAACAGGCAACCAAGCACCAGTGAAAAACTGCTTCTATGTCAGTCAGGGGCCTGTGCTTAATGGGGGCCTGATCAATTATTATTTTTTTTAGCATGATGAAAAGGAGTTTAGTCTAAAGATTATTATGCCATCAGTACATGAAGGAGCAAAATTATAAAAGTGTGCCCGGGGCACAAAGTATCCTAGCAACACCTCTGGGCATAGGAGCCAACTTATTTTTTTAATGGATTGGAGGTGCTCAAGGTCCCCCTTGCCCCCCATATGACTGACAAATGCCATGCAGAGACATGGTTAGTGGCTGGCTCCTGTGCCTCTGGGTACACTTTAATCATTTTTCTATAAAGATGGAGGACTACAACACAATGACAGGAGTACCTTTATATTTCTCCTTTAAGGAGACGCACATCAGAAAAAGAATTGATATGATTAATATACAATGTTAGAAGTGCATCATTCAGAAAATGAACCACTACACATGTTAGTCTTTTAAAGTGAAACTGCGCAGTTTAATGATTACCAAGCTAGGTCTCCCAATATTCTCACATCACAAGGACCTATCCCTGTCACCGACTAGTGAACCAACGTTACTATAAAACATGTAATGTTGTAATTAATGATTATCTTTGGGAAGTAATTATTCTTTTGGGGAAAAAAAATAAAAAATGACATTGTTAAAAGGAAAAAGTGTGAAACAGTAGATTATCAAATATGAGGCTATCTTCATGTCCATTTAAGAACAACAAATGTAAAAATTGTGAGTTATACATCTAATCCCTGGGAGAACATAAAGGGTGATGCAGTTCAGTAACCGGAGCACTGCTGGAGGTCATACATTCATGATATAATCTGTTAAGTCTGCAGAGCAAATGTCAGTCACATTTCAATCCAAAATGCACAACTGGGTGAATCGCAATACACATGCAGGGTGCACTTCTCATTACAGCAACCTCACACTCACTGCCAAGAGGTCTTTTTACTCTCAAAATCTTCAAGTAGTAGATATTCCTCATCTGATGCAAGAGACGAACTAACTTCAGACAGAGCTGCAGCGGCAAGAGATTTGTGCACTATAGCAGCGGTCCTCAACTCTGGTACTCTGTGGTTCACACAACACAGACATAGAATGTTCTAACTGCGTATTCTGCAAACACTGTCTGCGGCAAAAGTAGTTTACGATACATTTTTCCCCAGTTAACTGAATTATGTGCAATATGCTGCACTGAAACACATTTCTTACAAGCCATGAGTGTGGAAAAGCAGATAATGTTAAATCTTTTTCTATAGTAGGCTACTGGCAAGAAACACTGCTTAGTGGATATCAACACCTAACAGAGCAGAGTTATAACAGAAAGCAAAACAGACATATTGACAATATTTTAGGTGTATCACAGTAGAGGGTCTTACCATTAAAACGAAGTAACATTTATACGTTGAACATTGATTTGATGAGAACACATTTACTACAGATACAAAAACACAGACACATTCCCATTTATACCAAGACATTGTTGGAACAAACATCCCTAAATATTGGATCGGTAGTAGTAATCTGTGCAAATTTTGTTTACATCCATGGCATGGTCAGTGGCTAAAACCAAATCAATCAGCCTGATCAAACTACGGCTTGATGAGGTATATCAGAATGTGTGGCTGGCTGAAGGACAGAAAGACTAAAACATTTATTACAGTTCACTGCATTTTATTTCTTTTATGACAGTATTCCTTCACAGGCTACCCTCGGGCTTCATTTTTAATAACTGTGAACCAAACAGTTGCACAGGAATAGATTTTTCTTATGACAGCTGAAAAAGAAACTGCACTGTATTCTTGACAGAGAACAGAATTTGAGAACCAATGTGCTACACCACTGAATGAAAATATAAATTGTGTTTTAAAAGCTTCACATGGTCACTCAGGGGTGCTCATTATTGCAGACACCGAATTGTAATTTATAACAATACAGTAAGGTTAATGTACAACAGACTGGTAATCAGTGGCGGATCCAGGGGTGGGCGCGATCGGGGCAGTGTGCTGCCCGGCTGCTCTGACAATTGGGTTAATCCATTACTGCTCCAGTTTAACTGAAATATAATAAATGATCACACTCCGATCACAGCAGAACTGATAACATTCCCTGCCTAACCCTTAGATTGAGAAACGTTTACCTTGATGGCTCTGGTTTCCTGCTTTGGCAGTTGATTAACAGCAGATAGTCCTGGGGATCTTCCTGGCTGTGTGCAGATTCTAAAGGTGGTGTGTTGAGGAGCTGGTAGGGTGGAGGGAGTTGACCATGGTGTGATGCTGCATGAATGTTGAGCTCTGAACCTGCAGCCATGGGAATCTCAATGGGGGCCTGCACAGGAACGCCATGAGGTTTAACATCTGCAAGAGGAAATTAAAAAAAAAAAAAATGTAACAGAAAAGTTCCCATTGATGGCTTGTACAGACAAGTAGTTTGCTTGCACTGAGTTATACTTGGATGTTTGTAGGACATTCTGCAAGATAGGAATGTAATTTCCATTTTCTCAATTACTGCGTTTGTTAAAAAAAGAACAGCTTATTTCTGTATAAATATGGTTTGCCTTTGCTTTTCCACTCTAAACATGTTCAGTAACATATAGAATGCCTCAGCGACGCATTATTTCTTAGTGAATGGATTGCAGTAAAATGCCTACCTCCACTGTGTGTAGCCAAAACGTGCTCTAGAACAATAGACCTCCTTTTGAGAAAGTTTAGTCCCTTGTCATTCAGTTTATGACGGCAGCAAACATTTTATATAGATTACCAATAAAGACTTCTTAATGAGCCTTGTGCAATAATACAATTGGTAGATGGTCTTTAAACATATACAACCTACAACAAACATGCGCCTAACAATTAGACCTCATTATCTTTTCCCATTGACTGTGCTCCCATTTGTTTCCATACGTCAGTTGCTGAATTAAGAATTACTTAAAAGTGCAGAACAGGTGATGAGAATAGGAGATTGGTTGAGCAGCATAAAAAGGAGACTAAAGAATTGACAGATAGTATTCCAGTAAAAGAAAATATATGTGCATATGCTTTTAAAACAAAGACCGTTACAAGTTACTTAGTGGTCAACAGGAAACGAAAAATTATTAGTGACCTTTCACAAATATTGTTCCTTACATGACCAGGATCACAGACTGGTATTTTGTTTTGTTTTTTAATTTAGTTACCCATTCAATAAACAAATATTTCCAAGTGCAAAGCGACTGTTCAATACTTTTGCTTCTTAAAATAGAGTACATAGAACACATTTCTAGGGGGAGATTCAATTAGTCGCAAAGTCACCAAGAGCATCGCGGCTGCGCATTTTTACCAGTAGTGCAGCAAATATATACGCTCAATTTTGCACACACCGGGCCTGAGTCATTAAGGAGAGCAAAGCATAAAAAAGGAGTAACATTTGCACCTGGGCAAAACTATGTTGCATTGGAGGGGGGGGTAAATTTAAAATGTGGGGACAGATTTATAGTTGGGGTAGGGCATGTCCTAGGTCAACTTTAAATTTCAGTGTAGTAATAAAGCTATTAAGTATTTGTGTGCTAGATGAAAAAACAGCCAGTATTTAACCTATGCACAAAATAATAAACTATTTTGCACCCCTTGTATTGTAACATGGTTTGTACCAGAGAACATTTACCCATTTTTTGCCTTAATGACTCAGGCCCACCGTGTGCGGAAAAAAAAATCAGCAGATATTTCACACAAAAAAATATATGAGCAAAGTGTCTCCTCGAGTATTCCAAAGACACTTTATGCGTATTTTTTGCGAACTGAATCTGCCCCATAATGTTGAGGTAAATTATGAGTTTGAGAGCGTAGCTGAAATTTGGCTGGATGAAAGCATTCCTTCCAACGGTCCCGATTTGAGGTTGGCACATTTTGATCTGCTTCCGGGAAGTTGGGAGGAATGTCCCCGCCCAGCATAGTGATTCAAGGAGGACAGGATGTTTTTTCGGGCGGCCAAGCACTTTTGAAACATGGCACTCCCCCAACACTATGTAAATCACACTCCCATTTAGTGTGCACACTAGTTGTCCTACACAAGAGGAAGCGTAATGGTGGGTAGTATTTGAAAGTCAAGAATGGACAGTAAATTTGGAAGGATATAACATGTTTAGGGAGGAAAAGAATGAATAAAGGAAGAGGAATTATCTCTATGTAGAAACCTGTTTAAGACTTTTCCAGATGTAGAGTCCCTGGATAGAGAAGAATACACGGGGAGGGTGAGGAGTGCAGAGAAGAAGAGATGCACCAGAAATGCACAAATTGTTTTTTTTTAATAAGCCACCCTAGCATAAGCAATTGTATGGAAAGACAAATTACTACTACACAATGAAAGGTTGGCAGGGAAAAATTCTGCCCTCCTCATGGGTGATTCTAACTATCTAGAAAGGAACTGGGGCAACAAAAGTGGTACCTCTGTAATAGAAAGAGGCTACATTCTGTCCAATCTGTTTACCTTTGTTGTTTTTTCCAAATGTTCCCAATCTTTAAGATTTCATTAAATCACTCTATCATCACCATTTATTTATATAGCGCCACTGATTACACAGCGCTGTACAGAGAATTCATTCACATCAGTCCCTGCCCCATTGGAGCTTACGCGCAAGAGACTAGGGTCAATTTTGATAGCAGCCAATTAACCTACCAGTATGTTTTTGGAGTGTGAGAGGAAACCCACGCAAACATGGGGAGAACATACAAACTCCACACAGATAAGGCCATGGTCGGGAATTGAACTCATGACCCCAGCACTGTGAGGCAGAAGTGCTAACCACTTTGCCACCGTGCTGCCCATATGTACTATAAATAATCTGAACCGGTGATTCAAAAAAAAAAATAAAAAAAAAAAATTATATCCTGTAAGGTTGGTGAGGCCCAAGATTCTCATAGTTAAATTAATTCTTTAAATTGATCTGGGGCTTACAATGTATCCTCTCTGTAGAATACAATTTGTACATAAGGCTTCTTTTATAATCACTGGATACTTATCACAGGCTCCCCATATGCTGTAATGAGATTTACTAGTCTTCTCCTCTACAGGCTCTACAAGAGTACAGAAAGAGTAGTAATGTATAAGGATTTATAACCAACTTAGCTATATTTGAAGAAAAAAACACCCCCAGCTAGGGGTTACCTAGAACGGATGTCTTTAGTCTTCTCTGTGGCTGTTTCCAGATCCCTGCTGAGGGCTGTGCAAGAATCGTGGGAGGGACACAATTCCATAAATGCTAATAACGCGGTTAAACTGATGTCTTATGACCTCAGGTACTCTGTTCACACTGGCCCGTGACGCAAAGCTGCAGTCCCCCTCATGCCGCCGGAACCCATCCACTACATTCACTTCAGAGATGGTGGGATGGAGGTCTAGGAATCCCAGCGTTGGGACACCGCAATTTGTCTGGCAAAGCATAGGTAATCCCCGCTCAGAGGAAAAAACAAAAATAAACAATCCCTACACTTACACTGCCGTAGTCAGCTATAAAGAGACAGGAAAAAGACAAGCTATACAAGGAGGAGTCACACTATATACCTTCCGTGGTGGCAACCTTTTTTTCCTACACTCTATGCTGCTGAATATGGGACAACTTATTCCAAAGGACTGACATCGAGTAGGAAATGGAGAGGTGCTATATAAATAAAGAATGGTTAGTAATTATTATAACTGTAGGGCGGTCTGAGTGGCATGCTGGAGAGTTTATGAGTAAATGTGTGATCTGTGGACATGTTGGGGGCACTTTATGTCAAGTGTGGGTCTAAGTGCTTGCAGGGGCATTTTGTTGCAAGTGTATCTGTGTGGGGTGGGGGGGGGGGGGGGTCAGAGTGACATGTGGTGCAATTTTGAAGCCAGTGAGGCATTTATGGGCATTTGGTGATAAGTGATGTGGGGGTGCAAAGGTCGTTTCGTGGCTGGTTTTTAATTCTTGCAATTAAGGGATAATGTGGCCATATCAGATTGACCATCATGGTCCTGATGGGATTTAAAGAGCAACTAAAACATACCACAATAAATATCCAATAAAAAAAAAAAAAAATAGAAAAAAAAAAAAAAATGCACATAAAATGTTACTTTAATTGTAGCCTGTCAGCACCTGGCTGTTTGCTTTATATGCGACAATAGTGGTTGCAGACAAAGAAAAATATATGCGCACAAAGGCTTATTTTAAGCATATACCAATGTTCAAGTAAAGGTGTCAAGGCCATTATTAACTTAAAATGCACTGTTTGTTACATATGTATACACTTGATGTAAGCCATTTTGCAACATAAAGAAAAAGCTTTAAAAAATAAGATATTTAACATAAGTACATCATCTCAAACGTAGCCTATATACTTGAAATAAAAATAAAAGGCAGATTCTTCTGTTTGTTTCCCCAGAATTTGTCCAAGACAGCTGCCTTAGGTTGGGTACGACCTGCCGACGCTGAACCTGTGGACAGTCAGACTGATGACCCCAAAATGTGGACAACCTGAAATGCTTACAGGTTCAGTGTGTATGTGGTTAAAAATGTCGACATTGTGACTGTCAACAGGTAGTAAAGCAGAGTCCCAATGTCAACATTCAAATGGCAATGTAAAGGTCCGTTGTCACTAAACAGACATAATAAAAAACCCATGGTGCCGCCCCCCCCCCCCAAAAAAGGCCCATCTCAACCCTAGTGCTGCCAGCCTGGGTTGGTACTAGCAAAGTCGGGGGGACAAAAATCGTGGGGTCCCCCCCATATATTACTATTACCAGCACTAGGCTGTGTGTCAAGCTGCCAGCACTAGGCTGTTTGTCAAGCTGCCAGATCCTAGGATATAATGTTATGAACAAGCATCATGTGGTTCCCCAAGTTCCAGCATGCCCTGGCAGCCGGTGCTTACCCCACACACCGACTGTCCAGGGGTCTGGGAAGAACCCAAGTGCTTTCAGATGGATACTCCTTGGAATGTGTGGGTGGGGGAGCGGTGTTGGTTTGTTTTTTTTGCCTACCCCATCTCCCTACAGAATCCAGCCCTGTGCTGAGCAGCCTGAGATTGGTTGTCGTTATCGCAGGGGTTAGCCCACCATAGTGCCACCAGCCCCAGATGGCAAAGCCTAGCGATGGTAATAGTAACAATCGGGGGGAACCAACGCTTTCTGTCCCCCAATTTTGATAGTATCAGCACTAGGTTTAAGCTGTTTTTTTTATGCATTGATGTTTTGTTTCTTACGGTTCTATGCTGGCGGGTCAAGTGGCTGTATTGATGTGCCAGTGGATCCGCCAGCTGGCGCTGACATTGGCGATTGGATGTCATCATTGTGACGGTCAACTTTACTACCTGTTGAAAGTCACAATAAATGTTGATGGAATGTCGCCATTTTAACCATGTAGACACACAGAACCGGTCCACATTTCTGACCGACGACATTTTCAGCGTCAGATTGATAAAAAAAAAAAAAAACAAAAAAAAAAAACAGCCAGGATGTAGTCAGATTTGGCACTTCTATAGAAAAACAGGTTAATTTAACAGAATGCTACCATAAATATGTCATACATAGAATGTCAATATTCTGTAACCAGGACATGCCTGCATTAGCTCATAACCAATAGACTCTTCCCTTGAACAGAAATACACATTGGTATAATGTTACTCATCATTCCCCTGTGTAGATAACCACAACAGAAAAGCATAACCAGGTATTTGAGAAATCAACACGCAGACTTTGCTTCTACTAACTCTCCTACTTTATAGCTGGAGTTGGAAGAGATTACTCTATCTGTTAATCATGTTACTGGGATAAAAAGACACCTGTGCAATTTTAAATGGAAAGAATTCAAATACATCCCATGCAAGATCACTGCTCTGCAATCAGACAACCTATACTTCAAAAGGATCTTCACAGGTATAATTGAAAGGATTTTATACCTCTTTAAAGACTGCTCTGTCACACCTCTCATCCCTCACTGATGCATAAAGCATTCATCCACTGTAATGCTCTCAGCTCCATTAACTACTTCAATTCTGCTCAAATATATTTTATAGTCTTCTGTCACCTAGATTTAATGCCTCTATCGATCCCCAATTTCCATCGCAAAGCTTTCTAGAGTTGTACAGAGGTAGAAAAAAATATCCCCGTCTCCCATACCACAGTTGACTCATATGCATCTTGCTTATCTGCTCTGACTGTGGGAAGTTAAACCCAGGGGATTGGAGAGGACCAAAGTAAAAAAAAAACAAAAAAACAAACTTGCCTGCACTTTAAATCCTAATCAGACAATTCCTACAGGAAAACGCAAGTCATGTTTTTAGTGATCCACTTCTTTAGACAGGGTTGTAATAGAGGGGGTTTAGTAATCTGCTTTAAATACACTGAGCCTCAGAGCCCTGTTGGCTACACAACTATCTGCAAAAATAGGATTAAAAAAAATACAAAAAAATACTGCTCATTTCACAGCCTCAGAGAATACAGTTATCCAGGAAAAACAAAAAAAACACACTGTTCCTATACAAATTCATCGGCTTGCCTAATACCTCATTCCCTGACACTTTCATGAGTGGGTTGAAGAATTTGGTCAATATCTCTTCTATACTATGCATAGCCTGTACTTCAAAGTCTAGAACATAAAATTATGCAATAAGACCCCCTCAGAGACCCTTCTATGGGCCTGGCTATTTGCTCAGACCATTACCTTGGGCGTTTTAATATTAATTTCCTGGTTAATAAATCCCAAGAGGACAGCCCCTACCAGAAATACTGATTATGTAGTTCATCTTGTTTTTTCAGACAATAATGAGTTGAGATGAAAATGAAGAGCTAAAAATCGAACAATGTGGATGATTACACGCATATGATCATTAGCGCAGCCTAACAAGTCCATTATTAGAATGTACTGCCCATATCATCCTAGCAATCCACAAATATGTGCAGTGCAGTTTAGAGACATGTATATTTTCTAGATCACAATACTTCAATATCAGAACTATCCTTTAAAAAAATAAATAAATAATAAATCACTGGACCCAAACATCTTTGTCAAGTAAAGCCATGTCTCAACCTTCTCTTTTTAGGCCAAGTATTATGAAAACATAGTAAAGACGAAACACGTTCACTATTCATTCATGTCCATATCTTCTGATTGCACAGGGTTTATGGGGAAAGTTGACATTAATCTTGCAAAAATTAAAACAAACACCATTACTTGCCATAAAAACTGAACTGCAAGTTGAATGATATACAGTATATTTATCAATACTTGAAATCTCTTATATGTAAAAAAATGTGATTTGGATTTCCAGAGATTGGTCCTATTTCACCTGCCTTTCTGTCTACATCAAGAAAACACTTTCCAAATTTAAAAGATTTCAGTGAACAGAACTTGGAGGAGACCTCTTCAATCTACTATGGGGAATAACTTATTTCTTAGAAAGACAATACTGAATGATGATTGTATGTAGCAGTTTGGATATATGCTTTTGCTAAATACAAGTAGTTCTGAAACTGGAACCAACTGCACATTCATAAATATTCATAAATTGTGTGGTATGTACATTAACGGCATTGTAAAATAGTTAAAAATCACAAATACTCTAATATTGCAGAAGGAAGTGGTCAAGAAAAATTATGAAAAATGTTCTGTAATTCTATATTTACTCAAGTGTCTCAAAGGCAACATTTTATCTATTCTTGTCCCAATATCCGATCGTTCATAATAAATGAATGCCATTTACTAAAGTTTTGTCTTGCTGCAATTCTAAAGCAAAAGTCACTGTTCAGTGTAAGAATTGTTCTCGCAGCAGAGATACAAGAGAAAGGGAAATGGCTTTCTTAGACCACTGTCAGAAGCACAGAATGATCTGCCTACTATCAGGAAGATGGTGGTCCTAAAGTGATAGTAGGCCAGGCTTTGAATTGCCTTTATATTTACAGCCTCCAGACTCCGAATCTTATAAAGGTCGGCAGAGAGTTATTTTCTATATGCAGTACCTAAAATTGAAATGTTGACACCCACCCTTGTATATATCTGGGGCAGATAAATGGGCACATTTGCCCAAAATTAAATGTACTCTGCAGGCATATTTTTCCAGTTCATAAATAACCCTGCCTGAAAGCACCAACACGATGCATTCACATATCCTAAGGAGGAGTAGAATAATCTGTTACACTAAAGTGTTCTATATAGATCACACAAAAAACACCAGTATGACCAGTTCAGCACAAAACATTAGCAGATGCATCAAACTAGTAGTTTTTAAGCTTCAATGTTTCTCTGCAAATAGTTTTAAAAAAAAAATAATGCCTTTAAGCAGACATCCCTATTTGCTGCTGGTGGACCATGCGCTTTTGGATATTTCTGAATAATCAAGACATAACTATTCATGATATAATGGAAGTCCTACCCTACACAGCTTGTGAGTGAAACAACAACAAAAAAACATTATCCCTTTAGTGTCCATTGCCATATATTTTCTTTTGTTAACTTTGAGCTTCCTTACTTTGAAAATACTACAGTTTGTCAGTAGCACTGGTCTTCTCTCAAATCTTTTGCCCTCAGTATGAACAACGAACATTGAAAACATCACAGATAGAAGCAATTCTAAAAGGCTGTGAGAGTGACTGAATGGCTGGGGGAAGGCATAGTTTAAAAAAATAAATAAAAAAAAATAGCGCATCATGAACTAGAAGAAATACGATAATCAGTTGTTCATGATGAGACAGACCTGTTTCTGCAACATTTTTAAATATGAAGCAATAAAGGAATGCACAGAAAAGTATATATTAAACTTGAGTCAAACAGGTGCTTGTGTGTGACTGCAAATTTCTAGCACCAGAAATACTATGGCAGTCATAAGCTTTAACAGCACATAGTATTCAATGCATTACATTCCTAGAATATAAATTCAATTACTATTACTCTTTATTGTACATTTATTTTTGCTGCTCTTTTAGTGGAACACTTGAAAGTTTTACACATTTAAAAAGTATATTGTTTTTGTGATTTTACTTGGGAATTCCATTATTTTTTTTTAGCTCTTGCGTTTTTTTTGTTTTTTTTAAAATTCAAAACAATGTTTATATTATGTCAGAGCCGCTTAATTGTATTTGGGACTTCTAACAAAATTTGTTCAAAGAAAATGGTAGATTTGTTATTGTTTCATTAAATAAATCAGTATCTCAGCGCTCTGTTAATGCACATTTGGAGTGATATGGTTTTGCACTTGGAAAATCTGTATTTTACCTTTAAAAAGGCATCTTCGTTGTCTATAGTAATAAGAACATATAGTAACATATAATCTAAATTAGTGATGAACAACCTGGCACACTTTAGAGGCCGTGTGGGCCTCTAACCTTCAAAATGGCCATCCATGATCCTTTATTTTCCGTAATTAAACATAAATTTAACTCAAGAAAGACACTCATCTGTAACATATAAGCAGGCGTTTTAATGTAAGAAACAAATTTAACAAGCTATAAGAAACAAATCTGAACGCAAAACAGGAAGGAGCTGGGAGCCACATATAAAAGGCTCAAAAGCGTCTGTAGGGCCACCTATTGCCTGTCATAATATAAGTTATATTATCTATATACAATGTTGACAATTTGTTGAAACCTGGCACACACTAAATTTTGCACATCATTCCAAAATTAAATCTGTGCTACATTTGTTTTTCTAGCCTTTGTAAGTCACTTTCTACTTGGTTTGCAGATGAAAACCAGATTACTCCCAAATGATTTTTTGGAGTTTTACTGTTTTTCAGTGCACACCGTGTGCCTCCTAAAGGCAATTCAATTGGTGGTGCAGTCATCGTTAAATAGCCACCAGACGCAGTTCTAGAGAGTCTTACCTTCTTCAGTGGGATTGAATCCACAGATGTCACATATGTGTCGAACCCACTTATTCATTTCCTCTTCACTTTCAGCCACCAAATAAAAGATTCTGTCAATGGTTTTTATATCAAAAATATAACTATGTTCAAATTCTTTCTTTGGGAATACCAGTCCAGCATCAACTTGTTCACACAGGTTCAAGTCAATAATGCGAATAGGCTTCTTTGCATGGTCATTCTTATAGTATTCTAGCACATCGGGATCTCCAGTTAGACGACCACTGCGAAGGATGAACCATCTCCGCTTCCATGCCTATGAAAAAAAAAGACAGATATTACATAGATGATTAATCTTTTTACCTCATATTAGTTAAGAATGACCCACAAACAGTCGTTAAAATTATATTTGCTAACATAAAACACATCATCTGTTCTACTAGAAATATAATTTGTTTAACATGGGTAATCACAGAAGGAGACACCATTATAACTGTGTAACCTTATTTTATGTTAAAATATAGCTTTTAGAGCTGACCGATATTTTGTGGTGAGTATTTTGTACATATGTCTCCATTGGGGCAGCACAGTGGCCTAGTGGTTAGCACTTCTGCCTCACAGCACTGGGGTCATGAGTTCGATTCCCGACCATGGCCTTATCTGTGTGGAGTTTGTATGTTCTCCCTGTGTTTGCGTGGGTTTCCTCCAGGTGCTCCGGTTTCCTCCCACACTCCAAAAACATACTAGTAGGTTAATTGGCTTCTATAAAAAAATATAAAAAAAATTGACCCTAGTCTCTCCCTCTCTGTCTGTGTTTGAGTGTGTGTCTATATTAAGGAATTTAGACTGTAAGCTCCAATGGGGCAGGGACTGATGTGACCGAGTTCTCCGTACAGCGCTGCGGAATTAGTGGCGCTATATAAATAAATGATGATTATTTTTATAGCATTATTGAAGTTGCAGCTGTTTTGCATCTCTCACTCATTCTGAATGGCCTGAAATCTTTCATTATTCAGCAAAAACAAGTACTTTGTATTATCACTGATTAACAGATACTGTTATTTACAGCCTAGGTATGAACGTTGCTAGTTTCTCAATTTATGTTAGATCTTTACTTAGATCTGTGATTCCAGATGAACAAAACATAGAAACATATGAATGTTTATTTTATTTGTTTTACCATTAAGAACACACTGTATCCTATATTTAAAATAATTTTTCGATATTTGTGTGCCATTTAATAGACCATCCTAATGTTAGTCATTTAGCCTTTGCTTTTGATGCTTAGAACTAAAAGCGGACCCAGAATGCAATGTGTTGTCCCCTAAATTAATAATCTGGCATATAGGTACAACAGTTTGTGGCTGGATCACCAAAAATAAATTATTGTACAAGTGTATTTTTATTTGTGGTGCAGTGTGTGTGTGTATATCATTGCAAATGTACCAATTTTTGTATTGGAAATGTATTAATTTCTAAAGTCATATGTCATGGTGGAAGAAATGTGTTTTTGTAACGCCGGAAGAAAATAAATCCCATACTATTTAAACCTTTCATCTGTGAATGACCAACACATCTTTTTAGCCTGAATACACATCATCGGGTTGTTGCCCATCTATACTGTGTATTCTGTCCAATTAAAAACATAGGGGACTATTTGCATAATGTAACAGCAAGTCATTTAGGAAAATCACAGATTGATGTCAATTTTGTTAAAACTTATATTTTGAAGAAAAAAAAAACAAAAAACCAACTTATATTTTGTTAAAGCCAAGTTCAGGGAATATATTACATCCTGATGCTAAACATCTGATGTAATATCTCAGACTTTGTGGTTCCAGATAGGATCAGGGGGCTGGGCTACCTCCTGCCAAAATGTGTATCAGAAACAATATATAAAAAACTGTATTTTGTATTTTAACTGTAGTTTACCATCTGTACTTCTGTATGATCTCTAGTACCTCCAAATAGTGTGTAAAGGTCCTAGTAAGGACCCCTGAGCATTGCCTACTGTATCCTGTGTCCAACAGATAAGAGCTTACACTTTAATCTGTTACCCAGCTGTATTGAACCCAGCATCTGTGTGAATGCTCTGCCCGCTACCCAGCAGGACTGATCCATAGTAAGCAGTCAGGAGGTACCAAACACCCCACAGCAAAGAGACGCTGCAGCAGCTGTGTCAGCTATCCAGAAGTAAGCGGTTCTAGGTGCCGGTGAAGGAGCCTGGTAGTGGCAGTTGAATCCTCCTACAACAATTGCGCAGTTGGCATTTGCAAATTAGCGCTTGTCTGGTGGCAGGTGACACCAGTAGGAATGGTCAGTAACAGTCGGGTGCATCTTTAACATACTTATAGTGGCCCTAGAGTACATAGTGTGTGTCTGTTTTTGGACTTAGTCTATGTGACCGAGATTGAATTCAATATAGTCATCCTATGGGGTGTTATACCTTAAACACACCAGGAACCCATTGCTTCAGTTATTCTGAGTGCCTTTATTTAAAGAATATGAATAATAGAAATATTGGAATTCAGTGTAATAGATCTCCATAGGTAATAGACACAAATGTGCATTTGTTGGTCAATGAAGTCCCACTCCCACCTTAACTACCAGAACATAGCGGGCTTCGATTACTGAAACCCCTGCACTTTTTTTTTTTTTGGATGTTATTCACCTAACTCAGTAAATGCTGCTTATCCAATCCTAAAATCCTGGTAAAGTGTGAAACAGAGTTTATCAGCTGCATTGATTGGCTGCTGATACAGCCAATTGGACAATGCCAGACATAATCTAAATCTACTGCATTGATAAATGCTGAATGTAGCTTGTGTACTCAAACCTCATCCAGGCTTTAATACCCAAAGAAGGACTTGCTACCAGCATCAGAAATGCAAGGGTCCCAGGCATCTGGCCCCAAAGTTCCAGTAAGAGCGGTGAAAGAAGTTTGACAAAATATACATATTCCTTTTCCTGGAGTACACGCCTTTAAACATGCTGAAGTTACCAATTGGGGATAATGGGATCACAGGCAACAGTCAGTGAATGGACAAAGCAAAACAATCATGCACTTGTGGACACTGCAAAAGTGGTGTTGAGACTCAGCACTGCCATAACAAAAAAAAAAACCTTTATATGATTGAGATTTTAAACAGAAACGGATTTTCAGAAGCCAATTCTTAGCTCTTATTTCTGAAACCGTATAATAATATGTCCCACATAAAAACGGTGGACTTCATTACGGAGATCGGTTTTCAATTGGTGTCAGAGGGCAAAGCTGTCACTTCATTACCAAACAGTCATCCTTTTCAACACATCCTCAACTTCCCCTTCTCCAAAAAAATAATGTCTGAATAGTTTGGATTACTCATCAAAATGACTGTTTATGGCTTTTGTGTTTTCCTCAGATGTCTAATTGCTTTGCGCAGTACATAAGTACACTGCTAACTTTATATAAGCACCTGCTACTCTTTATGTTTTTCTATTTTTTCCCCCAGTAATGAGTCACTCATTGGGCCTGGCACAGATTAAACTAGAACAAGGGAAAAAAGCAAAATCACTAACTGTGCACTTTAATAGGGCATATACAAAGGTCCTCTGGCTGCAAGTACAAAGAAGAGTTTAGTAGTAGCATAAAGCTTAATGCCAGACAAGCAAACTGACATCAGCAGCCATGCTAATCATAGTACAAAAGTGGCTCTGCTTTGTCAGATTGCACAAAACTCCACATAAATTACTCTTTGTTGGAGAATCTCTCACATTCTTACAGCTCTTCTATATTTGGATTTAACCCATTCATAACCTCACTAAAATATTTTCTCTGCCCGTGTTATATGTTTAAAAGCATTAAAACAGGATTAATATAGCATATAAAAGAAAAGCAACACACTATTAAGTTGACCAACTGAGCACAAATAATTTCTCTCTCACTTCTGACAACTGGTGTGCAGTTACAATCATGAAAGCAAATGATGAAGTTGGTTCCCTTTACCTCTGCACCAGACTTAAATAAAAGTGCCCAAATGTGTATAGAAAGGTTGAACTTCCAATAGTCTGATGCCATGGCCTATGGCAGTGGTTCCCAAACTGTGTGCCTAGGCTCCCTGGGGTGCCTTTGAGATCTCACAGGGGTGCCTCGGCTAGGGCCAGTGGTAAGCAAGGTGGGGGACTACTTGGTAATTATTTTGGCTTAGGGGTGCCTTGAAAAATGTTTGGAGACCCCAAGGGTGCCTTGAACTGAAAAAGTTTGGAATCCACTGGCCTATGGTGAATTCAAAAATGCATGGAGACTAGAAGGACAGTGGGAGTGTTGGGAAAACCCATCCTACTGCTACCCAAAGAGTGAAGTTGCACTAAAGTTGTGGATTTATCAGACTATTGACCTACATTTTAAATTGGTTTTTTTTTGTTCCCCCAATTATGGGTTGCTTAAGCTCTTTACAAAAGGTTAACAATCATATCAGAACATTCCTCCCATGACCACAGTGCTTGGTAGGTCTGCTTGTGGGGCTCTCATTGGACATATTCCCCCTACTTTAAATACATGCCCATTTTGTCGTTGTTTAGCATTTCATGTGGTGGCCCCACGCAAACTTAAGTGTGAGCCTATCAATTCTACTGCCTGAAGCACAAATCCAAATAGACATGTTATTAGTCTACATTATAAAACTAGAAATGGAGACAAAATATGGTCAAACCTCAATTTTACCCATACTTACCTACTTTCTGTATTCTGATTCCGGGAGATGGGCGTGACTGGAGGGCGGGAGGGGGCAGGGCAAGACAAATCGCGTCATTTTAGCCCCGCCACAAAAATGACATTTTGTCGCGGGGGGCGGGGCCAAAATGTCGCGATTCAGGCTGAATCGTGTCATTTAGCGGTGGCTGCAGCGGGATGCGGGAGATTTGCCAGCTCTCCCGGGAGCCCGGGAGATTGACCTCAATTATGGGAGTCTCCTGGACATTCCGGGAGAGTTGGCAAGTATGATGATTTTATCTTTTCTTCCCAGTCCAAGGTTCCCCTACTCCTGAAAGATTCTCAGTAGGCCTGTTTGCCAGATTTGGGGTTCTCTTTTCCTACATTTCATGTAAAAAAACATGCCCTTATGCTGTCATAGTGATAAGCATAAAACACTGCATTATTGCACTAAAAATGTTCAGTGCAGTAATTAGTCTTTTAGTAATGTAAGTTACCAAATACTGTACACAGTACATTAGGACTGGATATGTTTGCTTAGGTAAGAAGTTAATTTTTTTTTCTTAAGTTATGATTTTATTTTACGATACAGATGTAAGTCTGCAATGAAACATCCACCAGGTGCACTCATTTTATAAGCCGGTACAAATTATTTAACACAATACTGCAAGTAGCGTGTAGTGTTTTTCCTTTACTTTATCTTGAAGTTTGCAGCAATAAGACTCTTCCCATGATTTTACACCAATTATACCTGGTACCTCAAAATTTTCACTGTATTGGCAAAAATAATCTGCCTTGGACAGGCGCCTCAATTTAACTCAATATATGCCTATTCTGTTCTACATCTCTTCTATAAACCTTACACACACACACGCAACCATTTTTGTTTTAACATTTATTCCACTGCTACTGAACACAATAAATAGTTAAGAAAAAAAAAGTCTTAAAAATTAAAGAAAAAAAAGTAATAAAAAAATAAAACAAGTTTTTCTTTGGATTTTAAAACAAAAAAATAGGTTTCATTTCAAAGGGGCAGATGGTTTACAATGAACGATGTTGCAAAATTAAAATGCCTGTTAATTAGCACTTTAGGAAATTGTTTTCCTGGAAGTAAAATTGATATGTAACTGTACAAAATAAGGAAAAAACAGGCTGAATGGAAGTTTCCACTCCACTAACCACCATCCTGATCATCTGTTCCGCATGCACATTTGGATAACATTTCCTGTTTTTGAACTATTGTCACCACTTGCTAGTTTTTTGCTGGTGCTTCTAACTTTAGCCTAGCTGTGTAAACAAACCAAAAGCACTAAAAGTAAATCACAGCAATTAATGTGCAGGAAGCAAAGAGGATTTCAAAGCGATATAAAGTACCATAGTTATAAATAAAGTTTCTTACAATTGCTAAAGAAAATTAAAAAAATAAAATAAACAAAAAAATCTATTTAAAAACACATAAAAAAAAAAAAAAAAAAAAAAAAGGTGTACATTAGGAATCCTTGAAATGCATATTTGCATCTATTAGCTTGATTAGGCGCTGGCATTTTTCTAATACTGATCATACATTTTGGGACATATTCAATCAGCAGCGATATTCCTCCAAACATCACGGCTGGGCACATTTGCAGGTAATATTCAACTTTGCAGATTTCTCCTCGCATCTCAATGGGGTGGGGGTGGGGCACAAAGAGAAATCCACAATGTTATATTGTCATTGAGTGACTCCGCAATGGTTGAATATGCCCCCGATATTCAGTGGTCCTTACAAAACAAGTTAAATAACTTTTAGTTCCACTTGGTCAAAAAACAAAAAAAACAAAAACAAATCCCAACAGATAACTTGAGTAATAACAGAACAAGTACATATACTGCCTAACAGCTTGCCAAATAGTGATATCACAGACAAAGTCTACTTTCGGTGGGGGTTGCTGCCTTGAGGTATAGGCCATTTAGCACTATGATAAATATATCCCTATATTGCAACCTCAACCCCATGCTATTTTCCTTATTTCCAAGTTCAGATATGTAACTTTGCTCAAAAAACACACAGGCTTTGAGAATTTTCTATATTATACACTGTATAATATACATTGTCCACTTACTTTTGTTCGCCTGTATTAGGAGCAGTGGTCAAAGTGGAAATTTAGAAGTGGAGGTATGGAAAATGTAAGTGAGTGGGATGTGATAGCTTTATAATGAAGGCAGTATGGCATACCACTGTATGCCAGCCCACATCAACCACTGGTTAGGAGTCCAATGAAAAGTATACTGTTCATGAGTATGCAGCCAATGCTTTCTGGAGAAGAACAATGCACCCTACTCGAAAACCAGTCACAGAAATGCAGCTTTATTTTTCAGAATAGGATTCAGCGCTCAACTTTTGCTACACTGGCATATCTGGGACTATATACCAATAAAAAAAGCAGACTTTCCATTTTATGCTAAACCTTATACCCAGTGACATTTATTTTGCATTAAAACTAACATTTTTTTTAAATCTGCTTTTAGGAGGTCACCTAGATCTCCCTCATTTGCTCACCTGCATTGAATGCAAGAAATATGCAGACTACGTCAATGCACCCAAATGAGTGGGTATAGAATCATTGGAAACCATAGTTTTCCATTTTCATGTCAAAAACACTAGTACAAAGCACAAAATTACTGCCCAATACTGCTGGG
This sequence comes from Mixophyes fleayi, assembly GCF_038048845.1. NCBI lineage: Eukaryota > Metazoa > Chordata > Amphibia > Anura > Limnodynastidae > Mixophyes > Mixophyes fleayi. The sequence continues at coordinate 108,957,451 of NC_134402.1, forward strand.
AATTCAGAGAGCACAACTATCCTATTTATTGAAACTTTGTGTATAAGGCTATATGTATACACCTATATATTTGAGGTTTGAGAATACAAGTAAAATGGTGTACATCTAACATGGGTATCCAACACTATATAAATAGAAATACGTGAAAAATGGATGTTCAGCGCTCCTAATTGTGTCGTGTCAGTGGATAAGCTGCCACCTGGGAGTGGGGGGATAAAGGGATAGGTATATTCAAAGTAGATCTTAGTAAGGCGCTTCACTCAGGTGTGCAGCCGTATAAATACCCCAGAGTCTCCACCAAAAACTCCACAATTATACACAGTAATACACAAAATGGTACATACAATGGCGCTTCCGTCTTTGAATCACAGAGAATCTCTGAATAAGAGAAATGTGCCCCTCAATCTTCTCATCACATGCGGTACATGATATAAACAGAAAAAAAGAACAAACATGGCATAATAACATTAAACACCAAATAAAGTCCACCACCACTATGGGGCATGTGTTGATCCTCAAAAGTTAGTGATGGTGAAAACTTCCAATATAGCACCCGTGATCCTTCCTTCAATCTTTCTCCCCCTTAGGGTATATGCTTACATTCAGGAAATTCAATATGCGCCTGTAGGGTATTTCTCTGTTCCCTTAACAGTACCCCAGTATATCAGATTCCTCACTCCACTTCCAATGCATGGACATACAAAGAAAAAAAGGCAAGGCAACCGCAATGGTGCATTATCCCACAATATATTTATTTCTGATAAAAACAAACTAAAAACAGAGTCAAATATGTGTGGTCCCGTACCAGAATGCCCTTCATAAAAGCGCATGTGTACAGTCAAACACTGCTGCAGCTCAGATCTAATGTAAACAGCACTGTCACCTGGGCACTCGGTAAACGGTACACCCGCCAACGCGTTTCAACCCACGATCCTGGGTCTTTCTCAAGGCATGACTCTTCCGCTCCAAATCCAAGTTTAAATAGTCTTCACTATCCAGCTGATCACAATGAAGCACTCACGGATCTCTCACAGTGTGCATCACTGGTAGGATACGCCCTCTTTCCAGATAGAGGTCTGGTTGAAAATAACTATCAGCAACGGACATCCGGGCAAAGCGGTGTCTGAGTATAATATTGGATAATGTCCGCCCTCTATTCAGACTGAAGTCTGGTGAAAGAATGCTTTATCGGCAGCGGACATCAGAACATGGAGGATTAACGATGATATATACATGCAGAAAGACGATAATAAAAATTAAAAACAAAAACAATAATGACAATAAAACAAATCATGCAAGCGTCATCTACAAATGATCGGTATGCATCATACAAATAAAGTGGGTATATGTAAAATTGCATAAAAACAAATACAGTGATAATATACACTAAAGATCAGCACCTATTTGGACAGAAAGCCCATCTTATGGACCATATGTGCCTTTTAAATAAGTAGATAACCATGGAGCAAAAATATTTTATAGTGGGTCTGGCTTTGAATGGAACACAGAACTTGCCCACACACTAATTTCGGAAATATGTGGACCAAAATATGTTAAAAAAAAATAATAATTTTTTTTACATATTTTGGTCCACATATTTCCGAAATTAGTGTGTGGGCAAGTCCTGTGAGGAATCTGATATACTGGAGTACTGTTAAGGGAACAGAGAAATACCCTACAGGCGCATATTGAATTTCCTGAATGTAAGCATATACCCTAAGGGGGAGAAAGATTGAAGGAAGGATCACGGGTGCTATATTGGAAGTTTTCACCATCACTAACTTTTGAGGATCAACACATGCCCCATAGTGGTGGTGGACTTTATTTGGTGTTTAATGTTATTATGCCATGTTTGTTCTTTTTTTCTGTTTATATCATGTACCGCATATGATGAGAAGATTGAGGGGCACATTTCTCTTATTCAGAGATTCTCCGTGATTCAAAGACGGAAGCGCCATTGTATGTACCATTTTGTGGATAAAGGGATAGATCAACCCTATTGGAAGATTGGATCAATGTAACTCCCTGACGCTTGAAATGAAGGTGATAGAGGGTGAATAACGGGAGGGGATAGACGGATGGCACCATCAAGTATACATATATATATATAAGAGCCAGGGAGTTACATTGATCCACTATATAAATAGAAGGCTATTATAAGTTACCTCATTGTTTATGAACCTGTATAAAAGCACTCTGTCAGACCTCATGCTTTTAGGTGCTCATTTGAGGCTTATATCTTTATTTTACAGCAGGCGGTACATTATTCCCATTATATTTGATAGCATGTGTGGCCTCTTCCTGCAAAACAAACCTGTGATAGGATTGGATTGAGCTGAATGAAAAACAGGTCAATGACCTCATCAACTAAGCCTGACCAACCCAGTACGGGGCCCTCTGGGATGGCAAAATAGAGTTTTTATTTCCTTTTGTGTTCTAAAAAACGGAAACAAAAAAACCCAAAAAACCCCAAAAAACTATTAGAGGCATTTAAAAGTGTTTATCTGAAGTGTCAAAATGTTGCAGATAAACTCTATACATAATATTAGTGTACCCAAACTTTTAAGCATCTCCTTACATCAAGTGGCTCTCCAGCCTCTGGCCTTCTTTAGATTTTGATTCTTTTAAGCCCACTAGAAACAGTAGGTGGTTGGAGTTTTTTACTCTCCCTACGATGTGTACTTCTAATTCACATGCCGCATTGCAACATAGCAGGTTACATCAGCACTTTTCTCTATACCCCATGCACCGGGTCACCCGGTCAGGCAGCCAGAGGTAAACACCATAGACCCAACAACAGGACCCCTTCCACCTAGTAAAAAATGCTTTGCTTACAAACTTCCCACTTAATTTACAATAGGTATTGTAAATATATGGCAAGTTAGGCAGCAGACAGTTTTGGATTATAACGGTCATGTGGTAGGGTCAGAAACACAAACTTCTGTTGTCAGACAGATGGCTTTACCCTTTCCTCTAGAATACACGGGTATGAAGAGGAGTTTACTGTTTACTCAATGGTTGTGTCCAGGTAGCTGCCTAAGAAACCCAAAGTCATCACCCCACCACTGTGCTTGATGGTTAGTAGGTGGTTCTTATGGAGATGCACTTGGTTTGGTTCGTGCATGAAGACCAAAATTCTCCACTGTGGCCTCGTCTTCCTAGAGGATATAGTTCCAAAAGTCAGGTTCTGATCAGATGGACCTTTGAAAATCTAACCAGTTCTGCAAAGTTTTTGTTTTAGAGAAAAGGGGCCATCACCTGTCTACCCTTTCATGAAAGCCACTTGTTAAGTAATTCAGGTAGAGCCATGAATTTTAACATTTACTGTAATAACAGAGGTCTGTATACAACTAGATGTAGCATGTGTTACTTATGATGGCTCAGAGAATGATCTTTGGTTAAACTTGCTGGGAATCCCACTACTGGGAACTTTGTAAACCATTCTCAATGTCGCCCATGTGTAAACAATGTTTTCCACTATAGTATGATTGACTTCATATTGTTTGGAATTGGCCTAGCAATCTCTTTCCAGACTGATGGGTAACAATTGGTTCTCGGAGATCATTAGAGCTGTCTTTTTCGCCTTGACATGGTATTACTACAAAGATGAATGCTTCAGACCAAATTCCAGTTTTGCCGTTATATAGAGGTGATAACACTTTCCGATGATCAAATAACGACATGCATTTGATTAGCAGTAACTAGCACAGTCTACATTGTTTATTGACAATGGATGCATGAAAGGTTTTCTTACTTTACACAGCTTCTTTATGCGCACTTATTTTGGCATATTAAAGTGATGATTGTCACATGCAATCGCATTGATCATTTTTGGAATTCGTAAGGAATATACTATTGATAGCTACTGCATTTGTTTGTATGTAAAGATACAAATTTGATAGTGTGTGTAATTTCTTTTTTTTTTTTTTTTACAAGACACACACACATACACACACACACATATATATATATATATATATATATATATATGCACACACACACACACACACTGGCAGAGGTTACAATGATTGGACAAAAACCATGTTCCAGACATATTAAAACAAACCAGCAGATGGATACTGGAGACCATAGCTACAGATTATTCAAAGGAAATTGTGAATATATTGCTTTGCATGTAGATTTTTCTTTCCAGTATATTTATAGCCAGTGATCCTCATTTATTTTCCAATTACAGGCGTTCTAACTTTTTTTTTTTGTTTGTTTAATTGCTTGAGTAGTCTGCAGCCTTATAAGAGGTTTATAGTTTCCAAAGCCTTTGTGATATTTCTGCTGTACTCACTACCTATATAACGGAACTGCTTTTCCATGGTTATCACATCCTAAATGCAGTAGTGGAAAGCCAGCAATTCTTTTGATTTTGGGCTGTAATCATGTTTATATATCGGCACAATTGCAGAAAATCAAAGAAATTATTGCAGCATCTCAGTGCTACAGTCACATTAATGATACGAGTGTGGTGAGCAGCACACAGAAAACCTCTTATGCCCTTTTTAATGGATACTACAAGCAAAATGTATAGACATTACACATTTTCTCCTGTACCCCACGCTACAGGAAAACAATTATAGATATTACTACCCACACAATGAGTATGTCTAGACAAAAAGGACAGTATTTTGTAATTCCAATAGACAAAAATAAGCTAAAAATATTCCGAAAGTGTGATTAGGTGGTCCGATTAAAAACCAAAACAAGACATGGATCTACTGACAACTTGGTCTTTGGACTGCCTTCTTTCATGGATACATTAAATGCAAGCCTTTGTTATTGACATAAATTAAATTAATGAGGTTTGGGATAAGGGTGGGATCTAGAATACCAGAGAACGACTGAGAAGTACTTATTGGAACCGCTTATTGAAAGTCACTGGTCCAACATAGTGGATGAATAGAGAGGCACCCCCCCCCCCCCCCCCACATCACTCTCTTTTCTCAACATGGAATTTTCTCTCATCTTTTGAAACTGACAGAATCTACTTATACAAATGAGACAACTTGTTTCAAGGAGCCACATTTAATTTTCCTATGCAATTTTCACATGCAAACCACTTTGCACAACAAAAATTATCACCATCTCTAAATCTCAGAAATCTGCTAGGAGCTAGATCTTGATAAATCAATATGTATATTTGTTATTCTAAATAGTGTAATATAGAATTACAAAACAAAAAAAAATACAAACACAAAACTGCATAGCATCAATATTTGGTGAAAGTGATTTTGCCATTATGTCACAATAATTTAGATACTTTCTGCAAATAAAGGGTGTGTGTAAAATATATATATATATATATATATATATATATATATATATATATATATATATATATATATATATATATATATATATATATATATATATATATATATATATATATATATACACACATATATACACACACACACACACACACACACACACACACATACATACACACCATCTAATTCCTTTTTGGCCAAACTAAATACAGCATTTCCTTGTGACCTATTTTATACTCACAGGTGCTTTGGACAAATAATACAAAAAAGTAATACTTTGGCAAAAAACTGGGAAGTGCACTTTGGTCTCACGTGTGATTTCAACTCCAAAATAAGTGTTACTTCCTCAGTTGTATTACATGCCAGACTGTGTTGCTGTAGCAATGTAAACAGTTATCCAGGAACATTTTATTATATCCATGAACACCTAACACTGCAAGATTAGGATACCACAAACTACACATTGAAACAAAACTCCTGACACATCTTAGAACAAAGAGGTAAGCTACAAATTATCACAATTTAAGCTGCTCTATAAAACATAACCTCCCAATACAAGGAGGTGCTCTTCAATGTGGCAAAACACTGGTAATTAGACGTCAATCATTGTAAACCAACTAGAAATAGCTTTAACAAAAAAGCACAAAATAAAAAAAAGACATACCAGAAAATACAATCCCCTACCATTCCAGGACAGGGAAACTGGAACACAAAGCAAGGGTGTAGCCCATTCAAAAGCCTTGCTTTTCAGCTAAGCCAATTATCTAGCATAACAATTGTTATTTGTTGACAATTTTGCATGTATTCAATACAGACACATCCATAGCTCTTTGCAGAGGAGATCCAGTAAGAATTGCTTTAAAATCACTGCATCCCTGGCAACAATCGAGTTAAAAGGGTAGAGAAGAAAAGCAGCTTTCATTCACGCAACAGGACATTGGAAGTGCTTGTCTAAAAATCACATTTCAGAACGACGACAGCGTCATCCTCGGCATGGACATTCTTCTCCCTTGAAACCAAAAGTGCAAACACAGAGGAGGGAGGGGGCAAATTACCTTTGTGTTTCAGCAGAAATATGAAATGGTGTCCTGTCTCTAAGTGGAGAGTTTAACATACAGAACAGATTTTCTTTCCTGTAAGCTTTCCTTCTCCATGCAGCACCCCATCCTAATAACCTTTGACCAACAGGAAGGAGACACAATGGACGTGGAAATAACAGTGGCTGCAATCATCCAGTATGACTGAATGCATGGGAGGTTGTGTGTGTGTGTGTGTGTGTGTGTGTGTGTGTGTGTGTGTGTGTGTGTGTGTGTGTGTGAATGCATGGGAGGTTGTGTGTGTGTGTGTGTGAGAATGCATGGGAGGTTGTGTGTGTGTGTGTGTGTGTGTGTGTGTGTGAGAATGCATGGGAGGTTGTGTGTGTGTGCGAGAATGCATGGGAAGGTTGTGTGTGTGTGTGAGAATGCATGGGAAGGTGTGTGTGTGTGTGTGAGAATGCATGGGAAGGTGTGTGTGTGTGTGTGTGTGTGTGTGAGTGTGCACGCGCATTTGTGTCAGTTTCAAAATCAAACTTGCCAGCAGTCCCAATTTTCGCCATCCAAAATGTTTGTGGCCCATCATAGCGGGGGTGGCGGGGTGTTTACACAAGAAAACACTTGTGGTATGATGTGCTAGGGGCAGTACCAAATTTTCCAATAGGATTGCCGAAAGGTTTGTTATGTAAGAGGGGTGGGCAAGATGTACAAATCATGAGCCAGCCATTGAAACCTAGGGGTCTGCATGATCTTTTCAAGAGTTACCTAGCATTTTGTTTTGCAGACTACAGGTGGTTGACCATCACCCATTGTACCTTAATGGCATAAATTTGCTACAAGATCTAGTGCTTACCTGCCTAAACTATTGTAGGCATCATACATTAAAAGATATATGTGATAAATAATATTATACACAGTAACATTTCAAAATAGTTTGAAAAGCAAAAACACTGCTTTGGATAGCTATTATATACTCTATTCATGTATAAAAGTATTAAAAAAAAAAAAAAAAAAAAAAGGCGTGAAGAGTGGGCACATCCACCGAAACCTCAGTTACCTAAAGGCAGGAGCTGCTTTGCTGTGAGCTCCCAGTACAGGAGGACTGCATGTATCCCGTGCTCTTCAATAGCAGCACTAATTAGGGAACAGCTAATGGGGTGGGTGGGCCAATGTTACGTGGTGGCACATTTTAAGTAACGTTACCGTCTGGCCAGGATTTTACAGGCCTGGCCGGTAGAAATGTGACTTAGTGCCTATGTTAATAGGGTATAAACAAACAAAGGTAAGGAGAGCAAGATTTTTTTTTTCTGGAAAAGTTGGCAATTATTTCTAAGTATAGAGTAATAAATAATGTTAATACAGTCCAAAACAAAAACTAAGAGATGCAGTTAAAGTGACTGACTTTCATAAGACTTGCTCCTAAATACGTCATTAAGATTTAAATAGTCCAATATATTGCCTAGTTGTGTGCAAAAAATTCAATATGTAATTAAAAAAAAAAAAAGGTAGACCCAACAGAAGAAATTACATTAACGAGATTAGTAGCGGGGAAAAAAAAATATATCATTAGGCACATCCAATATGACGGTTTATTGAATATTCAGTGATTTTGCTGGACAAATTATATATCATTTAAATTTTATTCTACACCCTTTGTAAGGATTTTCTGCCAACACTGTGTTCAGATTTATAGTATAATATTATTTCCCTGCCTGTCTACAACTCAAATATTTGTCAAAAACATTGAAGGTAACACCTTCTGCTTTCTAACAGTGTTTACTATGAAATAAGAGTCTGCTGATGAAACCACAAGACAATATATGCAAATACTGGTATATAACAAGATTACTTGGGTCACAGCACAGATTACTTGTATAACTTGCATTAACCAGGATAAACAAGAGGTTAACCTCTTCTGTCAAGAATGCATTTCCAAACACTAAGTAGAAAACATCCCATTGATGTTTTTAAACAAACGCTAAAGATTGCAGTCACACATCTCTATACACTGCCATCCATGGATCAAGAGTGTCACTTGCAAGCAACCAGGTTTTAAAAGGATACAGAGAACATGCTGTCCAGTTTCTGGCTTCATGACAACTGTACACACTGCGTTCAAACTAAGGGAAACCTGCTGACAGGGAATTTGGAGGGTTCCCTGTAGTGGTAGCTGTATACTCTTAACTGGGGATTTAACCTAAAAATGATTCTCCAATTCTGACCATGGAAAAGTACCATCTTTGAGTCGAGATTTAAAAGCACTATGTGATGGAAAGGTTTTACATCCTGGTTATTAAACACAGAGGATGTGTCACCATGTGGTAACCAATTCACTGGGGGACATTTATGTGTGCATCTGTTTTAGCGGAAATGGAAAAAACTAAGCGCGATACAAATTTGAAATATCGGTCACCTTAAAACATTATACATATGTTTAGCTTACCCTAACAAAATTGTTCCACACCAAAGTGGCACAAAAAAAAAAAAAAGAAAGAAAAAAAATTGCAGAATGAGCCACTATAATTTGATGTCAAAACCTGCTATCATTTCAAGTCAACTTGAGAGACAAGAAACACCCATAAATAAATGTACATAAATGCTATGTGACATTCTTAGACACTCTACTAGGCTACTTTTCACACACAAATTCATCTAGAAGTGTCCTTCACTGTGTGTATATTGTTTTCAGATTAGATCATCTGTAAGACCTGAACTTGTAGGAGCCTAGATTCAATCAGCTAATGAGATGAGGTCATCACTGTGTGGTTTCACAGTCCTGGCTTGATGGCAGGCCATTACTTTAATTCCATGACATCCTAATGCAGTAGTGCCATCCACTCACTAATCTGTTTACTAAAGTATCCAGAAAGGCACAGTAAGACAATATTCACAAGCAAAGTGGCAGCATGTTATATCGAACAATATAAATGACAGAATTAAACAGCTTTTTAGGACACAATATAAAATTCTATAACCCCAAAATATTTTTATTTGCTGGAGCTAAATGAGCAAACTGAAATGACTGAACATGGATACATGATGGTGAAGGAGCTATAGAGCTATTGCATACCTCGCATTTCACAAGCAAAAACCTTCACACAGTAAAACAGAAGGTCCTGGTCTGAGCAAGCCACACCCAGTCCAATCCCGTCCACTCCAAAACCAAATACCCTAATTTCAAAAACCCTTGCCCCCTTCAGACCCTAAACATTGGGACTGTTGGGGAGTATGCAATTGTAAAAATTAACATGTAAGTTAGCAAGTAATCCCTGAAGTGAAACTAAAGGCAAAAGAAATTTAAAACATCACATAAGAATCACTGATGCATTTAAAATGATAAACAGGTAATATGTTTGGACTTGCATTAGTACCACTATCACAGAATTCCCTTTTATTATTAATTTTTATTGATAGGGCGCCACTAGGTGTCCGCGGCGCCGTACAGGGACAAACAAAATTACAATACGAGGTGAGACAGCACAGTACAGTAAACAATAATCACAGTAACTCAGTGAGCTCAGGGCACAGCTAGAGGGGCGGGGAAGAGGAGAGGGGATGGTCTGCCAACAACGGCACCTAGGAGGGAGGGCACGGATGAGAGAGAGACCCCCAGGGGGAAGAGGAGGGAGCGAGAGGGGGCGGGGGAAGAGGGTCCTCGAGGAGGAGGCAGGGAAGCTGGCGAGCAGAGTTCAAAAAGAGAAGACAGGAGGAGAGAAGACCCTGCTCAAAGGAGCGTACAATAATTTTTATTTATAGGGCGCCACTAGGTGTCTGCGGCCCCGTACAGGGACAAACGAAATTACAATACGAGGTGAGACAGCACAGTACAGTAAACAATAATCACAGTAACTCAGTGAGCTCAGGGCACAGCTAGTCATTCCCTGACTGGGACAGTCCATGTTTATATATCACAAAGTGGACAGAACTGTTTATTTACAGGACACTTTTCTCCTACAGTTATATTAACATACACAACAAGTGTTATATTAACATACACAACAAGTGTTATATATATATATATATATATATATATACACCTTTTAACAATCACTGACTGTATATGACTGGTGGCATATGTCCTGGCCAGTACTATAGTAGATTGCCTTGGTCAGTCAATCCCTCCACCCCCCGAGACTTCGTTGCTGCAACACATTTGGGTGGAAGACAGTAGTCTGATCCCCATAACTTTCTACAGTGGCACTGTGGAGCAAATATTAGGATGCGTGGAAACGTGCAGTTAATATTATGTGGGGACTGGTTTGTTGGGGGGTGGGGGTAATGTGAGGTCGGTGGGGGCTATTGCAATGTGGGTTCTCCCTATTAAATGCATATGCTATTAATTGGATATTGGGGTTGGTCACAAGGGAGGCTTATATATTAAATATGCATGGTATTTAACGCTAGGTGTGACTGGGGAAGGGACTATATATTAGTCAATGTTAGTAAATATCAGGCTGTAGGGAAGGCGGCAGAGAGTGTTAACCGGTTGCTCAGCTTTCCAGACGGCAAATAGTATTTATCCCTTTTCCAACAGGGCCCCAACATTCCAGGATCCAGAAAAGCAGCAGCTGAGCTTCGGACACCAGCAGTAGGTAGCCAAAGCTGCAACTATCCAGAGTCTGGTCTGGGCTTTATCCGAACTGCAATGACAGTTGGGAGATATGTCCCACTTCATGCTGCTCTTATCATGAAGCTGCATGCGCCCAACAGTGGTTATTCAATAGAGAAAACTGCTTGCTCTGCATTGAACAGAAATATAAAATAAATTTCCTATCCCATTTGCCATATAACTAGTATCATTAGTCAGGACATAGACCGGAATCCAGATATGCTAAGAAAAGAACACATCCACATATCATAAACTTACAGTTTATTACCAACAGATGTAGTAAGAATCCCTTCATAAAACTGCAAAACGGTGCGCCTGCAGTGCAAGAGAGCTTGTGTGTGGTCATGGGCCCTTTATAAATGAATACACAAGGTGCATGAACTTTGTATATGCCAATGGCAGAGTGTGCAGCATTTAGCATGTTCTGAGCTGGTAGAGGGCTGTTAAAAAGATAATATGTGCTGGGCACACCCACATGCAAAACATTTGTTAAAAAATGGCTTTGCTGGAAATGATTAAAATTTTACTAGTTTGCAGCTAGATGCAAAGCATTTTATAAGGTAGTAAAATCAAGAGGGATGGTGTTAGCGGGCAGCCTAGTGCTAGGCACGCCAGGGCCATCTTAACAACATTATAGGCCCCCGGGCAAAGCCGTGCACCAGGGCCTATATAATATATATATATATATATATATATATATATATATATATATATATATATATATATATATATATATATATATATATATATATATATATATACACATATACACACTTGCTCAGTGAACCTTGAAGGTTTTTTTTGCAGGTTTTCTTTTGCAGGATTATTTATTCTAACTAAGAGCCCTGCCTATGGGGCCCCCGGGCACCTGCCCATCGTGCCCAATGGAAAAGATGGCCCTGAGGCACGCCTCCTCCGTTGCTTGATCATCCATCCTCTGGTATTGGTACACACTGTTGGACTATCCCTCAAGATTAAAAGATGCCTACCAGCCCTTGGCTGTAGACTGCAACATTTCGTTTTGTGCAGTTATTTGGGTTTAGCTGCTTTTGAAGTGCCCAAAGTAATTCATTGTTCCAATGTTTTGAGAATTTGCCAGAAACTAAGATATATTTGAGATAAGGGCTTTATCAACGGATACATACCACTCCGCTATCGTGCACCTTGCTATAGCAAACCAAGTATATAATTTAAAAGCACTGTTCTTTGATGGGCACAATAAAAAGAAACCTTCAGTAGATATATTTAACCCCTCCTTATCACCCTAGGCTATTTGATCACAGAAATCACCATGAAAGAGGTTGGCAGGTTTGAATACATACTTTTGGGCACATGCAAGCAATGCGAGGAACAAGCAGCAGTCTGAGTCCTGTCAGGTTTACACAACAAGAAATGTCACACAGAGCTGGTTTAAAACAGACACTATAACCCAAAAGACGGGGGTAAAAACTTCACACTATATTCAAAACAAAAACCCAATCAGATCTCATTAGGTGTTAAAATGCTAGGATGAGCAAAACGCTTTTAGGAAAAACAAAACAAAACAAAACATGGATTACAGTGGGTGCTCCCACTCTTTAATCTAGCCATGTGTACTTGCATTAATGGTTTCTCAAGCTTCTTTATACTAAAATGTATTTTACCAGATGATCTGGGTGGCAGTTAATAAAAATGAGGTTAAAAAAGAAAGACAAAAAAACCCCCGAAACAGAACACTTCTGTGTTTTCCTCACAAATATATCAAACTGTTCAAGTAATGATTTCAATAGGAAAAGACACACTGCACTTTAATGCCATTACAGATGCTTGAAAGGCTTTAATGCTCATTAAAATTGTATAAGGCAGAATGAAAGATTCTCATCAGCCAGCAGATAAAGTGCATTAAATATCAACCACATGTGAAATCTGAACAAATATAGAAAATACGATCTCTAGATAATAAATACAATGTACAAAGTCATTTGCTATATCTAACAACACAATTATAATACAGTCTGATTCCATTTTAAGAAAAATTGCTTGTCCAGTTATAAAAAAAAAAAAAAAAAAAAAAAGAAAAGAAAAGAAAAAGAAAAAAAATAGAGGAAAGTATAATATTTCTGAGAAATAGTACCAAGCGTGACAATGTTTTTTTTTGTCTCTGGTGTATGGTCAGTTTGTCAGTGTAATTGTGTCCCACACAATTTATTGCAATAAACTTAGGCAAATGCATGTAATTATTTGCTCAACTTCAACATCAGATCCAGAGTCAAGTATAACCTTTGCCCCAAATATACCAAAAGTTATTAGATTTGATAAAAGTAAACTGTATTGTTTATAGTAAATAAAACAGCAAAATTAACATAATTAGCTGCATGCTAAAAAATGAAACGCAGAAAACAAACCTGTTTCCCGTGGTGTCTCTAAGATCACAGCATCACAGACTGCAGAAGCAGCGCCCTGCAATGGATGATTGACCTTGGCCAAAGTTAGTGACTTCAACTACTCTATATTAATAAAACAAATGCAGCAATACACAAGGGGCTACCAAGAGCACAATATGATTGGTGGACTGTGGCAGCTCTTTTGCATAAAGATAATGCAGCCTTGCATATTTTTCTTTTTGTATCTTATAATAGAAACAATAATTGAGGATACATAAATCCCTCTTTGAAAGTGTGCATTGGAGAGAGAAAAAAAGGCCATAGTTTCTCTCTTTAAATAAGACCTTAAGCAATATAGGCAGCCAACTTCTAATATCATGTCCCACACACGGATGCTGTGGAAGAGATTTGCAAAGGGTAGATTACATATCAAGTCTTGATACTCCGTGTTTCTTTTCAAGTGTTGAAATATACAGCTAATGATTTTTTATAGCAATTTTTTTTTTCAAAATTTCAAAATAAAATTCCCGCATTTAAAGCTGCACTGCCACCTAGGATAATATTTTACTAATGTGCCCATTCTGTTTAGCCTCTCACAGCCAAACACCGGATGGGCAAGGTTGTGAGCAGGAGAACCAATCACCAGCTGCACTAAAGAGATTAGTAATACTATAATATATTGTAAGAGTTGTTCCATGTGGCACATAACAAAAGGAAAGGAGAGGAACACTTCTGTTTTTTTTCCCCCTCACAAATATAACAAACTGCAAGTAGTCATTTCAATAGGGCTCTTTGAAAAAATGGTTATATGTAGCAGCCCCTGGGGCTACAGATAGTGGAAGGGGGCATTTAGCAATATATTTTCCCTAGGTAGCAGTGCAACGTTAATACTAACATAATATACATTGCCTACAGAGCTGAATTACACAGACCCAGTGGTTCAAAATTGATTGACCAGATCTATCCATTTTAACATTATCTTCGTAGATTTGTAAGGCGCCACAGTGCTCCTCAGCGACAAGCCGTCATTAGAAGGTAGTGTTCCACCTGGTTCTAGGAGTTCTATTAGAAACAGGACAAACCATTGTTTATCCTGTTACAAGCACTGTGTGAGCACTGCAGCCAGCAGTGGTGTGTGTTAGACCACGGACCACCAGTCCAGTCAGTCAGAGTAGTTCAGCTGCCAGGTATAACTGTGTCCAGTCAGCAAGAGGTAACATAATATAAGTGTTGAACATAATCTCCAACATTTATGCATGTGCATTAATGTGAATAGTATTATCGGGGATAAGGTAAGCTCTAAAAATAAAATAAAAACAAACTGATGGGTTTTCAGATAGCATCTAAAGTACTGAAGGCAGTGTGAAGCCTGACTGAGCGAGGTAAATCCATAAGTGGAGAGCAGCACAGGAGAAGTCTTGTAGGTGTGAGTGAAACGTTGTTAGCAGAGACGAGACAAGGCGCAGGTCAGAGGTAGATCTAAGAGGGCGGGAGGGAGAGTATTCATCATCATCATCATCTATTTATATAGCGCCACTAATTCTGCAGCACTGTACAGAGAACTTACTCATCGGTCCCTGCCCCATTGGAGCTTACAGTCTAAATTCCCTAATATAGACACACACACACACACACACACACACAGAAAGAGGGAGAGACTAGGGTCAATTTTGATAGCAGTCAATTAACCTACCAGTATGTTTTTGGAGTGTAGGAGGAAACCCGGAGTACCCGGAGGAAACCCACACAAACACGGGGAGAACATACAAACTCCAGATTTGAGATGTATGACGGGGTGGTGTTATTGAGGGCTTTGTAGAGAAAGGTGAGTAATGTGAATTGAATTCTGGAGGATACAGGAAGCCAGTGTAGGGAATTAAGGATGGATTGAAGTGTAAATATATGGGTGTCAGGAATGCCAGATATCAGGAGATGAGAGAATAGATAAGAGTTTTGGTAGCATGCTGGGTAATGTAGGATACACACTACAGGTTCGATAAACAACTATTAGATTCAATACTGCACTAGTGTGTATGCTCCCACAGTCATTTTTGATTGTACAAAAGCACATCGTATCTTTTCATTTGATTTTATAATGAAACTAAAAATTCACTATAAAAAGGGTGGAACAATGTCAGGCAAATTATGAAATGTATAAGCAATCATGACCAGCAGTGTAGACAGATCTCCATAGAGTTTTCATAGTCATAATCTTTTCAGCAGATGGTTATGACAGATGAAGAGCACAGATCTGAAGTTAAATCGTGTAATATCGTGTGTACGCATGGATCAGCATGCTGATCAGGACTTCAGAAAATTTCAACTGATACGATATTTTTCACTAGCTGGTAAAATTGTTGTAGTGGGTATCTAGCTTTAGAAATTGGCGTATTCTGGAAATATTTGCAAGGTGGAGTCGACGGGACTGGAAGAGTCTGAATGTGAGGAATAAAGCAGAGGGCGGAGTCAAGTGTGAGACCAAGGCAGCAGGCTTGGGAGACTGAGGAAATTCAGGTGTGGGAGTGACAGTGAGGGAGATTAATATCCTTTTTATAAGTAGGGGTAGATGCCGATTAGAATTAAACATCTTCCAAAAAATTATACTGATAGACTGCATCCTGCATATTAAACATTGGTTCAGTGCACAAAATGGCTGCTGCAATTGTGTGTAGGCGATAAGTACTCTTTACAGTAAAACAAAATCTAATCTAAATATAATATTGGTAAATGGGATTGAATATTTTTAAATTGGCAGTTCAAGAATAGAACATTATTTTAATTGAGTATGTAGATATGTGCTTTGTTATTGTATATAAACTATGGTTACAAGTTGCAATAAATAATTTTACCACATGAGAAACCCTAGCCGAGTTATAACAGTTTTCCATTTATTTTCCCACAAGCATGCTCCAACATTAAATGTATTGTATTTAATATCTGAAACACTGCTCATTGTATAGAACAAGTATGTGATTGTTTGTTCTTGGTAAATGTGAAGCAATTACAGCTCTTTATTCATCCGAACTCTGTGTTTCCAAGACACACAATAAGACTTGTGTGTATTGATGCCGGGGACAGACATTACATGCAGGATAACCCTGAACGTGGAGTCCTCAACATTAAATACAATAAGTTTAACAGTATTCTACATCAAGACTGACAGAGGATAGATGACCTTGTCATAGATAAAGAGCATATGGTCCTCTTGTGGTCTGTCACTAGCTTTTACAACTGCAATAATACGATCTTCATACTAACTGTAATAAGCTAAGACCAATAATTGATCCGCACAAATACACATTGGCAATACAGATATGCCTATTTAGAAGCAGATCACAGACCATAATGCTGCACAATCTGTGATCTGTTTTGAGATATTTGAAAAGAGTGATCCCTTTATCTGTAGAAAAATAAACATAAGGGATCCATTCAGGCTTTGTGAGGCTTTCACGGGGAATATACCAGAGCTTAATGGATCTCACATACACTTAATAGACCCGTACAATCAAGCCTGTGGCTACATGAAAAATGCCTTAGAGTGCATGCATTCATTGACCAAAATCACATGTCTTTGAATGATTGGGGTAAAACACTATCAAATTTAAAATATGCAGAATGCTGCACTAGAAAAGGCCCATCACATTTTACTGACAAATGAAAGATGTGAAGCCAGCCAAACCAACATGTTCTATTCATCATGCTTCCAAAAGCAGGACAACTGCATAGAGCTTGCTATTAAAGTGGAGTCGACACCTCTACACAGACATTTTGCGAGCCCAATATTCTGCTTATCAATTCCTCATGAAATGGTAAGCACAAAGTGCTTCTTATGCTTTAGTGATATGGTCAATTAGTGATTGACTAGGCTGAACATCTATTCTCATGAGCCTCAAATTGGAGAAAGGCATAGATTTATGTAGCTTGTCTTTAAAGTGGACCCATCAGATACAGTACACACAATGGAGGCAGCCATTTTGTGCCTAAAACATTCAGCCTATAACGTCACTAGAAGCTAGTGACATCACTGGCTGCCTAAACAGATATATACTACACGAATATCTTAAGAAAATAAAATGTGAAGTGGTAAAATAAAATTGGTAATTTAATAAAAACTGCGTGGATTACGTAGTATCCTTAACAATTCATTTGCTAGTACAATAAAGGTCATTATTAGAAAGCTTCATTTCTCTCTTTTCCTAAAAATGTGTCTACAAATGAAAATTGACATTTAGTAAAGACTTTTCTCATCTTTTTTCATCTAGTAAAAACTGTGGTTGCACAACCCCTCCCCCTCCCCAAAGCCAGGGCACCGGGGGTTGCCATTTTTCCCTGGACTACTTCACTAATGTTATAGCCCTGTCCGAGAAAAGGGTTCCTTTTATAGGATGACCAATCACATGCTCCAATCAAGAGAAGGGAGGGGCGAGAGAAGCAATTGCAGGATGGTCCATCCATTCACCTTTCATGCCCCCCCCCCACCCCCAATACAGTTTTAATTTGCTGTTTTTGCATTGCACATTAAATGCCAGCAGGTACATTATCTGTGGGTCTATGAAGCACAAGCAATTCAGAAGCCTCATAATGGTTACTAAAATGTGCAACGCCAAGACTATCCTGCATTTAGCTGTTGGTGACATCAAAGGAAAGGATCGTAAGAACTTCTGCGAAGGTTAAGGCAGCAGGATGTATATTTACTACATCACGTAAACCTTGGTGTTATACTGTCATGATTAGGTTTTAAATCAAAAACAAAACCCTGAAATGTCTATAAACCAGATTTGTCATTATCTAATAATTTGGAGAACAATTTAAACAAAACTTTTATTATACCTCAATAAGTCACCAGATATATCATTACTTTGCCATTATAAAAATAAAAAATAAATTGCTCCCTCAAAGCTGCTCTATCAGCTAGGAACCAGCAAATTGGGGGGTTTGAAGGTGTCTACAATCTCTAAGCTGTGGCTATAGAAAGGGGTAGTGGACAAATGATAGTAGTGTAGCTTTAAGTGGAGAACCTACAAGGAATATATTAATATATTCTAGGAATGTAATACACACCAAAATATATCATCTATTCATGAAAGGAAATAGAAAAATGTCCAGGAAGGCTTTTTTGTAAGGCTCATTTTAAAATATGATCAAGAAAACAGTGTGCACTCATGCATGTGGCATTCAATTGTCTAGCAAGGCCAGATATCAGCATTATTTGAACCACGCATATACAAAATATTCTGCTCAGGAAACAAAGATGATAAATATTTGTTTGTTTTTTAAAATTTTATTTCCATTTAAAACATTGATTGTCAAATAAACTGATCAGATATTGTATTTACCCTTTTAGTAGGTTTGCCTCAATTTAGGATTAATTCACCGAAACTCAGATACTGAGCAATCTCAAACTAAAAGCTGACTTTGAGAGCTCCACCATGAGCTGCATTGAAATGATGTTAAAAGCAGCCCAACAATTTTTCATAACAAGGACAGTTTGTAGCCATATAATTTCCTGATTTGTATAACTTTGAGAGAACAGTTTTAATGGTCAGAAAAGTAAAGATAGAGTGAGGAAGGAGAATTAAATGCACAACTGAAGGCTTGGAAGGCCATCTGTTGCCCTTCACTGGGTTAGAGCAATTTAAATTAATTTCAGTGGACCTGGATTTCACACACTATATGCAGCATACGTGTTTGTAGCTTTGAAAAAAGCAGATTAAAGACTTAGGGCTAGATTTACTAAACTGCGGGTTTGAAAAAGTGGGGATGTTGCCTATTGCAACCAATCAGATTCTAGCTTTTATTTATTTAGTACCTTCTACAAAATGATAGCTATAATCCGATTGGTTGCTATAGGCAACATCCCCACTTTTTCAAACCCGCAGCTTAGTAAATCTAGCCCTTAGTGATAGTTAGCAGCAGGTAAATGCTGATTTTTACTGACACAAAAATACTGCTTCCAACTCCATCCTAAAAATGCTTGTTTTTACTATTTTCTGTAAATCTTTTCCAAAGTGCCACAGAACAGCTGCTGAAGACTAGTGGCGTAATATGTGCATTTTAGTTTTTAATTACCTCACACAGTACCTAAAGGACCAGTAACCCTAAAATATCCAGTTACCTTATATGTAAGAATTCCGCTCTCTTATATATGTAAAACAGTTCAGATGTTTGGAGATATTTGTCATTATATTTATTTGTTGTGCAGTTGAATGCAGGATATTAAATCCTGGATATCAGCCAGGCTGAATGTTTCCTACAGTGGGATTACTGACTGGAAGTTTGCGTTGTATAGGAAAAATATCTTCCCTCCCATGATCACATATTTATCCCATCTTCAGTATTGGTTTTGAAACGCACATTTTTTTTTTATTTTTTTTTTAAGAAATTATTTTTACAAGTAGCTGTTTTCTACAAGCAGACTTTAGGCTTCAAAAATAAAAAAACAAAAAACAAAACATAAGCTTTTAACGCACACAACAAAAATACATTAAAAAATATTAACTTAAAAGAGGTTAAGGCAGAAGTAAAACAAAAAACAAACAAACAAGGAAATGAGTCAAAGGATGCCGATAGTGGATCTCTGCTTAAAATACACATTGTTATTAACATTTATTTATATAGAACCGCAGCACTTCACAATTTGCACCCAACAGAAGCTTGATCAGGTTGCAACAGAGAAGGCTACTATAGTAAACTGAATTGTCAGTCATGTTCCCGTTACCATTTCAGGACGTCATCTGCATCGTGGCACGGAGAATTATCTTGTTAGAATAAACACAAAAATATCCATATAACTATTTTCAAATGTATGGCTGTCATGAAGGGATGCTCTATATATAATGAAACACCCAAAGCATGCCGCAAATAAAAATCTTTAACCACCGGCCTGCACCAGCGACAAATCCCAGCAGAGCCGGATTTAGACCTCATGGGGCCCTAGGCAAGATACTGGTTTAGGGCCCCTCCCTGAAAAAATCCATAGCACTATATTTTGTTAGCATAACATATACCCCTATCCAAGGGGCTGGCTAGCAGACTTTAGCCTGGGGGGCAAAGCATATAGCATTGGCCCATCAGTAGCGGCCCATTTTTAAAGGGTTGTCTCACTGACGGCCCTGGGAGGGCCCTCTGGGGACCGCTGGGCCCTAGGCAATTGCCTAGGTTGCTTAGTGGTAAATCCGGCCCTGAATCCCAGTCTAGATTTACTCAGCAAGAATCAGGATTCTTCAAACCAGACATTGCTTAGCCCACTTCAATATCTTTTTTTCTATTGACAGTAGTTGAATTGTTGGGTTAATTGCTTCCTTAAGCAAAGTGACAAGTAACTTCTGCATTCTGGAATGCCTTTTAGCATCACTGTTTTGTTTAGCTGCTATTCAGCCTGTGAGGCTGGGTACACACACTACAGGGTTTTCAGCCGATTATCAGGCCAATCAGCCGATATTGCATTAATGTGTACACAGCAACAATGAACGTCTATGGTTCCAAATCACATTGTATCGTTTCATTTGACTTTTAAACTGGACTAAAAATTTCGTTCAACGATGGAACAATATCGTTCCAATTCTGCAGTGTGTATTCACTCACAATCAGGATCTACATAGAGTTTACAGAGTCATGATCTTTTCAGCTGATGGTTATGACAGATGAAGAGCACAGATCTGAAGGTATATTTTTAAAACATGTGACTTTTTTTTTTTCTTCTTCTTTTCAGTCCTTGGTAAAAAAGTTATAGATAACACACCAGGAGAAAATTTCTGTAGTGTGTACCAGCCTTACTCACATCATTTCCATTTACCACAATGCTTGTTTTTATGTAGTACCCTTTGCCACTTTCGCGAAACTATGCAGGATGCAAAGGGACCTTCTGTAGCACAGACGTGAATGGAACGAAGACAGGACTAGCCCGAGAACAGGTAGAGGGAAGGTTCTTCACAGAGAAAACATTGTGAGGGAGCGCTATGGGCAATATTTAAAAGAAGAAATTGGAGCAAATCAGTGAGCCCTGCTGTGTGGGGCCAGGGTCAACTCTGGGCCCCCTATACAGAGAGCGAGGAAAAATGGGATGGCTTGGCAGTTCGCATAAGGCACAATGAGTGTCAGAAATCTAGCAGAGATGCTAAATTTATATCATTAGACACCTGGTGGACAGAGGTGCCACATCGTCATATGGCGAGAGACCATGACAAGGTACCTCAGATCAGTGATTGAGCGTATTTGTATTTTATCAAATATTTACCTCAGGAAGAGGCAGAGTTTGATGAGGAAGGGATAAGAACAATGCCTTGTGACAAGCTGTTCGTGGGCATTCCAGTGTCAGATTAGCCCTGAGAGACATTTGAGCAGAGAAATATTGCTTGTACACTCCATTCCTGTTATTAGGATACAGACATTAATCTTTATAGCGTCTAAAAGGAGTTATTAGTAATTTCTTAACGATAAAGGATTTCACACATGAATACAATAACTAAAATGAAAATGTAAAAACACCTATTGGATCAATTGGAAAAAAAGATGGCTAGCCAACTCCCCACCCCTAAAACTAAATTTAACTGCATATGCAACTACTATATTTAAGGAATTCATTTCCTTTGTCGGTTTCCTGAGACAAAAAAATTTCACTTGCAGTGGGAAACTTGAGGTCTACAATCAGTCAAGGAAAGTGCAAAAAAAATAATAAAAAATAAATAAATATATATTATAATTTTACATACACACACTAACTAATGTTAACCATACAGTGCAGTGTTCTTAGTACTGTTCAGTGCATGTCACTAACAACTACTTCACCCTAGTTATTATATGTATCTAATGTATCCAGTAGGTCTTATATTTGCTCTTGCTGAATTTATTGCTCTGCATATTTGCTGAAAATATGTAAAGCTACTTTAAAACAAGCAATTTCCTCAACTGAATATTATAGCTGTAGTACCTGATGTGATTACTATAGCCATACAAATAGGACTAGTAAAATGCCATACTGATGATCACCTGTATATATCTTTTACCTTAAAAGAGGTTTCATTCCAATGGTATTTGCTAAAGGCAACAAATTAACCAACTCTGCCATTTTTCATGATGGCACTAAAAATTCAAAATAAAATAAAAATACAATGGAAGGTTGCAGTGATCAGCTGAATCTATAGATATTTCTGGACACTATGGCCCAGTGAGTAGCATGACAACTTCCACAAAAATTAATATAAACCAGAAGATAAAAAATAAAAAAAGGCTCTCAGTGTAGGAGAACAAAGAACAAATAAAACACACTATTAGATATTATATAAATCTACTGATAGACAGAAGCATTTCTGCATTCCATCGCATCAGTTTAGGCAGTTTGCTCAATGCTTTTCAAAACCACAGATTTTGCCCAAGAGACATGTCCTAGCAAGTTCGCCTTTTTCAGCAGTCCGTTCTTCACCAGAAGATATTTTGACTTTTTTTTTATTAATTCTTTAAATACTGCTTTATTTTTTGTCCAATCTCTTTAACTACAGTATACAAGACAAAAAACTTAAATTAAAAAAAATATAAAAATGGATTATTAGTACTTTGCTCAATTATTCTTTGATGCCTGATGGCCTGACTTTGGGACATGGTTTAAATTGATGACTTTGGGGCTTCACAGGTTAATGCAATAGTGGCCACCCACAATGAATGAGGGTCCTGTGATGGGGCCCAAGAACCTTCAAATAGAACATGTGATTTAGAAGTCCTGCCAGGCAGGAGCACCAAGTGACAGGATCAACACCTGATCTGGTCAATTTGCGATCCAGCTGTTCAGCGACTGGGCTAAGCAGATTATTTTGGGGACAATCACTGCAGTTATAAAATGACCACACACAAAATAGCCATCATCTTTCAGATCCATTTTCCGCTATGCCCTTAAAATATTCCAGTTCATTTTAAACATATCAATCTTTCCACGACCATACACGCTGTGATACTGGGTCAATTGATACATCGTAACACGTGAATAACTATAAAAAGACAAGTTTGGTAGTTCCACTTACAGCTAATCTCATCATTTAAACACAGATACTTGCATCAACTCTTGAAACTCAGAGCTTTTGCATTCCTAATGAACACCATCCAAGATGTTGTTCCTAGCAATTTTGCTTTCACTAAAAATCAATTATCTCAAAGTCTGAGGGTTATTTTATTTACACACAAGGAAAAACACACACTGCATGGTTTTCATTTATAAAGAATAAAAAAAAAAAAAAAAAAAAGGGGAGAAAAGATCACCTGCTTGAGACAGTATACCACTAGGCAAACCAAACCAGAAAATCAAGTTTCAATTACATAGTGTGTAAACAGGTCTTAGGGCAAAGTTGTGGCAAGTTAAAACATTTGTCAGATTAGTAAAGAAATTCACAGTGCTTCACACTTTGAATTCCCCAACACCATGTATTGTGAAGGGAACATCTGAAAGCTACCAGATGTTTGCCAGATTCCAAAAGATTGGGAGCAGCCAATCCAATCTTAGACTTACAGGTGCCCATCAATATTCTACATTTCTGATAGCTAAAGTAAATGTTCCCACAATAAATATACATTGTATTTACACAACAGAATTTGAACACAGAAAAGAACCTAAAAGAAAATCATTCCTGTACTTTTTTTTTTTGTGGGCGTCACACACCCCCCCACCCCCAACCTCTCATTCTAGAAATCTTCTGGTAATAATGTGTGCAAATCCTCAACACAACTGCTGGCAGATTATTCCATGAACCCCTTTCTTTTTTGTGTGTAAAATAGAGTTCTTCCTTGCGCTACCGCACAGCCATCCCATCTCCTATTTAAAAGTGTTGTTCCATGCTCTAGAAAACCTACCTAAACCCTATTAATACTTTTGATATATTTGGATGTTTCCCATTTCTGTCCCTTTGCTCCTCTAAGCTGTACATGTGTAGCTCTTGAAGTCTTTGCGAATAAGTACAGTTATACAGCCCATACACCATTTTTTCTGACTATGGGCCGATTCAATTTGGCCACGTTAGTGTAAGAATAATGTGACGCTAATTGTATTACCATTAATGCAGTAATTTCAACCCAGATCTTTATTTCGTGGCCCTGAGGGCTGCAAGCAAAAAAAGTGTTAAAATTACCTTACTACGGTAATACTGCGGTTATATACCGTAGTAATTAATGCCTTTTTTGGAGATAGGGCCTCCAGAACTGTCTTAGCACTGACCTATAAAGAGGCCATATAGCTACCTTCTTCCTGTTTCTAATACCTCTTTCTACACAACTAGGTTTCACATCACCATTCAGTCTGTATTCCGCTTTCAGATTTGTGCCACCTTTATTGCATTTTTATGTATGTGTTCGGTTTAAGATACCATAGTCTAGCCCAGTGTTGGCTAACCTGTGACACTCCAGGTGTTGTGAAACTACAAGTCCCAGCATGCTTTGCCAATATATAGCAGCTTATTGCTGAAAGGGTATGCTGGAACTTGTAGTTTCACAACACCTGGAGTATCACAGGTTAGCCAACACTGGTCTAGCCCATTCATATTTTTTCTCTAAGTCTCTATGCATTCAACATACCATTTCTCAGGTACCAAACCTGTTACAAATCTATTAGCAGTCTAACCACTGAACCTTGGTATTCATGCTTCTGGAGCCTGGATCTAAGGCTTGTTAGGATGTCCCCAGCTTGTACCTCTCATCTGAGGGTCTTGAGAAGAACACTGCTTCCTAAAAGACCAGAAATGTGCCCAATTGTGCAGCCCTCAGAGCCTTAATCTGAGGCATCCAGCTCATTCCTGCTATATGTCCAGTCTCTCTCATGCTTCCCTTTATGCCGATAAGCTTAACCTGCAGCCACAGCTCTTACTAAAGAGTTAGGGCAGCAGTGAATTTCCAGAAGCGGCCATCTATGACATTGTGTAACCTCCTCCACACAACACTAGGATGTCATCTAGTGCCAGCAGGACATCTGAAATTAAAAGGAGTAATGTCCACACAACGCAATCGTTGTTGACCGTTTTTGGTTCCACAGAATTCACATTAAAACCATTAAAAGTAATCTTACACACATGTAGTTTCTAAGTTTGCCAACACTGCTTTAGCACACTTAATTGTGCGCCTAGTGTCTTTTAGACTAGCTTTACGTGCTGTTCTCATTTGTTTTGTCTATTAAAATATTTAAATACAAAGTTATGAAAATAATAATAATAAATTATAATAATGCATTTTTCTTCTCTTTTTTTTTTCACTGAACCTGCACTCCACTTATCAATTCCCAGCCAGTCACATTCACATATACCATTTCTCATTTGACCAAATTTATCTTTTGTAAAAATGTAACATCTTTGCTTAGGGGTGGTTCTGCTCAATGGTCGAAGTGGTGGTATGAAAATGTTAGTGACTGACTACTCCTGGCTGATTTGCACCCTTTGCTGGTACATCATGTTTGGTTACAGTCTGGAAATCCAACTTAATTTGATTTTGGAGAATATTTTATATATAACTCAGGCATCCACATAAATTAGCCCAATTAATAGTAACTATTGCAGGTGCATTTCTTACTACCCATTTCTACCTTACAGAATTGAGAACACATTCCTGCACATATTGTTAGTTACAGGTCCTCTCCGAGATTGTGTGTTGCACCATTCAACTTCAGAGATCTGTCCCTAATCCTCACTTATGTGAATACAGAAGGATATTGCAACTCCCGTATGGAAGTTGTCTGGGTTAATCCTGTGGCATACCATGAACAAAAGGTTTACATTAACAGGACCACTAACTAGCCAACCCAGAGAGACATGTGAAAAGTACTTTTTAACATCCACAAACATAAAGGTGTGTTTGTGTGGTCATTAACAGAAGCCTTATTTGGCCTTTCATATCTGTTAGGCGGAGAGGACTTAGCAACTGAATTATATTTCAAAATACACAATCTATAAAGGAAGTTACAAACTAAATGTCATAATGACAGAGTTAAATATCAGGTTATTTATGAAGTAGTAAGGTGAAAAACTGAGTGATTAGTGGTTTATACTATCAATTATGCCCATTATAGTTACAAATACTTAAATGTAAATAAAGGCATCTATAACACTAATTTCCACTGTTTACAGAATCATTGCTCTCTTAAAGGGGCGTATTTATATAGCACCGCATTTTATGAAAGATACTTTTCAATCCTCATCACATGAGGATTGAAAGATATCTCATTTATTTAAAAATCAACACAGGAACAGCCGTTCCGAAAAAACGTCTGTTCCTGTGAAGTCTTACACTTACTTTTCACGGGCTCTTCACTTGCAGTCCTCTGCGATGTGGTTTCCGGCTTGCTTTGAATCCCTGTGCGTATGCGCCGACCGAAAAGCTCGGGCATACGCACAGAGATCTGGACTGCAAGATGGTGAGTCATGTGACAGAGAGGCATCACATGATCCCTCCACACATGCGTTGTGCAGCTCTGCTCTTCAGAGCAGAGCTGCCGGCAGTAAAACTTTTCAATTATGTTAATGTACGCCAGCTACCCGAGATATCTGCTGCAATGCTACAATTATAAATAGCAATTTAGCGGTTAATCCCCGAAAACTGTTGTTTTTAGGGATTTAACAGGGGGGAAAGCTTTAATAGGCCCCAAAGCCTTTTCATGGAAAATGTACGCTTTTTAAATGTTGCCTACAGTTTGCAGGATATACACTACTGCCTACTAGTGTCCAGGATAGCAGCAGGTAACCACTGAACCAATGTTGACGTTATTAGCTTATTACAATCGACATGCAACTAGCTTGGCTCAGAAAGTCATTGGCCGGAAGTGAGAATTGTTGATTTCATTTCACGTACATCAGAAGTAGTCATGATGTACAGATTATAACTGAAAATTGCATTTTAGCACTTAATTTTTCAGTATTTGTACAAAACATATTGCAATACTACTGTGTTCCATCAGCACAATGAGGTCCATGACATAGTTCCTTTCTTTAAACTGCTTTTTGTCCTTCATCTTTATGAATGCTACCAATGATTCTGGAACCAACTGTATGTGTAATTATATATACACACTGTATATAAATACACAACATAGGCATTGTAGCACTTTATTATGGAGCCAGGTTGAGTTTTGAGTACCATCATGGTGGAAGAGTTAATGTGTACATAGCCTGAAAGTTTAGAATTGGTAATGAAGAGACTTGCAGGGATATTAATTTGGATCTTTGGATGATTAAATGTTATTTATTTTTACTAAACCAGGGTACAGAAACTGCAGTTTCAACACAGTTTGGGCACTATAAGCAGGGAAAAGCAGTGAGTGACAATACAATTAAGACGACAAATAAATAGAAACCCAGAAGTTTACCCAGGGGAAAGGAACTGTCCTAGAAATCCCCATGAAAAGGAGAAAAAAAAATGTTTTTAATTCTCATGCAAGTTCCAAAACCTAAATCATTAGATTACTGGTCAGTTAGGTGAATGATGTGGCAAGTGTCTTGCGATATGGCGTTAACAAAATAATAATAAAAAAAAGTTTATTAATGGGAAATTTGACATTATATTTACCCATGTTCTGCACCAAGATGTTGCCCTGTGGTTCATGGTTTTTATTTTGTCTTAAGGCAGGATTACTGGTTGTTACATTTTACCTGACCTGCTCCTACTCCTTATTGGAGTCTGGGAATTGATCATTTAAAAAGTATTTCCAGTGGCTCCTATATTTATGTAGCACTGCACATGAAACACTTTATTATTCACTATTTAAACAATAGTTAAAAATGAGAGTGGGAGGACCAATAAGCTGCAAGATATGTGTCTGAGGCTTTATACTGGTCTGTGTATCCAAGTCTCTTCAGCTTATAGCTGTGGCTGGAGTCACCAGAGAAAACCAGCAAAAAGCAGCCCCTGGGGCTCCGGTGTGTAGAATGAATTCTTTACATTACCCATGAATGCTGCTTTATGGAAAAGCAGTATCTAAATATGGAACAGGGGGTGGGGAGGTTAGCCCAGGATGATAATTAACTGTCACACCCCCTGTTCACTAGGGAAGTGGGCAGGATGTGGGAAATTTGGACTGTTCTCTCTGGGGGTACTCCCAGAAATTTGTGACTTTCCCGGACAGTGCAGGAGAGCAACTATAGTTATAACTTACCTCTTACTTAACATTAAAACATTCTTATGGAGATAGAAATGTGTGTTATCGTGAATCAGCGGCGCCATGCCCCAGGGCATCGCAGGGCGTGGCTGTTCCATATAGGGTGTCTGATCATATCACATTACATAGAGAGCGAGCCATGCCCTTCCCCTGTAGAAAACCCCTCCTCACCTCTGTAGTAACACATCCTGCCCTCATTTTAACACATTTCTATCCAAACCCTCCCTATAACAAATCCCCCAACTCCTCACCCCTCTTCTAATAGCAAAACATTTGTTATCCGTCCCCCCCTCACCTCCATTGTAACACATTCCCTTGCAAACGAATGACTTATTTGTCCCAGGCAATGAAATATAGTCTCACTCGAGAGTGAGCTTCACATTAATACAGTGACTGTCTAGAATTTAATCAGAGTGTAACTCATTCATTCTGATTCACTGCTAGACTGAACTCGCCTATCAATGGCCAGGTATCACAGCAGCTGTGAGGGTGGACTCCTACAGCCACAGGGATATGTGGTACAATCCAGGGTCTCCACGTAACTAATTTCCAGCCGGCCGCAAAAAATAGCCTTGCAGGACTCGTCTGCAGAAGTGGTATAAACAATTGTGAGCACTTAACCTTTTACACTTTTTTTTTTTTTTTTTTTTTTTTTACATTAGCTTTACTTTACTAGCTAAAGGTTCAGATGAAACTACATTAGTTTAAAATAAAAATAAAGGACCAACAAGCAGCTTATTCAAGGGAAATGGCCAATTCCCATCTAAGGGGGATAAACAAACAAACAAAAGAAACCATAAAAGGATAGCGCTAATTTGTACAATACAGAAACAAATTGATTTGTATTCACAATAATGACTTTAATATCCAATCTCTCAACAACCTGATATATGAGGAGCAGAAGACATACTTGGAGACTCCCGAAATCCAGGGAGAGCAGGCCATTCTCACAATCCTGCCCATTTGCTAGTGAAGTGGAACTCGATTACAAGAGTTGCTTAATTTTGGCCCCACCCCTGTGGCCAAAACAACAATTCACAGCACCAAGCCCCCCTCCACACTTGCACCTCACTTTGGCATGTATGGTAAAAGACACCTTCTTCCTTGCAAATCTAAATGCGAGAGGTTGAATTAGTAAGTAAGGCTGTCTGAGTGTATAACAAACCCAAATTAATCCGAAGCCTTCACTAGAAATACCAAACAAATAAATATAGGCAAAAAGTCTAAAAAAAAACAACAAAAAAAAAACCACAGCATTAATTTAGACGGCTCTGTGGGTGAGCTTCTCAAATTGTTTAGGCAACCCAGAGGTTCTCACTTCCTGTAATCCCCAGTGAGGAGGCCGCCAGTGTTTCTGCTGAACCTGGATCAGGTGATATTGTGATCAGCAAGGGATTCCAGCTCTCTGTTGGCAGCTGGTGTATTAAATCATATGACTCCAGGACTCGGTAAATTTCACAGGGGCTTCGTTAATATCCAAGAATACCAACTACAATGGACTCCTATGTGAGCTATGCTTAGTGCCTGAAGAACCATAAATTAGAGAACATTAGAGAACTGCAAGGTTATGTTATCCCATGCCAAAGTCACTGTAGGACAGTAGTGCAAGGGAGAGTCTTAGCTCTGCTTGTCCACGGCCACTAATGGCACTGGCAGATTTCAGCAAATGTGTTGGGCATTTCTGCTACATGCTGTGCACGCCTGTTTATAAGTGCTGGGGACACCCAACCCGAACAAGTTAGAGCATCATGGATTTGCATCCGATCTTTTTTTTGTTCTAGCTTCTAGCATGAGGTCATATATTATCAGTCCTGGCTTAAAATGCTATGGTAGGGAGCCTGAGTGGGTTGACTCATTTGATTATATAGATAGAAAAATATGAATGTTAATTGATAAAGCATGGCTGCTCTAGACATCATTTTAGGTTTTAAGTAGAAGGCTATGTGCACACACACAAAATAATTATCAGATACCACCAATTTCAATAGAGCTGCATTTTTGATTAGAGTTTGGTTTGCTGGACTAATCGCTGTCAGCAACAACTGCTATTGGATTTCTAGAGGAAATTTGCTGGTGTGATATCCAGTAAATGTTATTGGATGAGACCGGTTTGAACACATTCGCAGTGATATTCTCTGATTTAATTACTGTGGAAAAATTACCAAAGTGACACTATCCATGAAAAGAAGAGGTCACCCTTTCATCCAGAACGCGCACACACACAGAAGCCCAATGTATGAACCTGTCATTTAATTTGTGACACATTCACAAAGAGGAAGAATCAAAATCACCTACTGTCTGTTTGAATCAGCCCAGTTGTAGTCTACATATTAAGGGGGAAAACATTTCAGGTACACTGACCCCATTAAAATACATGAATATTTCATGTTAGAATGCGGACTATGCTTTAATTTTTGGGGATGTTTCTGGAGTAAAGTGCTACATTCCAGAACAGTTTGTTTTCAAACCTCAACAACCAAGTTAACAGCAAAAAAAAAAAAGTGTGGTCTTGTCGTCCATTAACAAAGAACATCCTCACAAAATGGTTTAGTGGTTAACAAATCTTGCTGGGTTCTGCTTCTAGAAGCTAGTTTGTGATCTTGAGCTCTTGTGAGGCACTTTTCTCCTGGTTATAATGAAATGTGATATAAGTAAATAACAATAGTCCTAGCACACTGCCTTAACAAAAATGACAATGCCCAACATCTAAACAGTGTTTTAATAAGACTTTAAAAACCTTTTGTCCTGCAATGATTGCGTTTTGCAGTTTAAACAAAGAAAAAAATAGGATGTTTAAATTTTAAATGTACTAAGGGGCACTTATAACATCTGTTGTATCACCTCATTTTATAGTACAATTTAAATTTATAAATTGAAATCCAATGTTTGATAGGCTGCTATAGGCAACACTATCTTTCTATACAGTTGCCTGCCGAACAGCTTTCATAAAGTTACATCACTGCATTTTTCATTCCAGTATCCTTTAAAGCTGCACTACCAACTAATAAAAGGTGCTAGTGCGGAGTCCAACTGACCCCTAGCCAAACCCTAGGGGCTGCTCCTTGCAGCGATTTAAAAAAAAATAAAAAAAAATTAACCAGAGCAACTCTCCCCCCTGTTATGTAAAGTTGGTTAACAAAATTAGTAGCCTCCTGCTAGACAAGGAGAAGCACCTGCACTACAATGATTTACTAGGTGCTGGTGGAACTTTAAAGAACAAAATAAAAAGCAAACACATAGCTTTGCACCTTGTCCTTCCTTAATTTTAACAATGTGATCAACGCATGTCCTCAAAGCAACGCTGCAGCACAATGGTTTAAGTTTTTCTGTGTTTATTTTTTTGGACTGAATTCTGCTATATTTATTCCTAGTATTTTTTGTTTTGTTACTTTGTCATTCAATGTTAATAAAA
This sequence comes from Mixophyes fleayi, assembly GCF_038048845.1. Taxonomy (NCBI): domain Eukaryota; kingdom Metazoa; phylum Chordata; class Amphibia; order Anura; family Limnodynastidae; genus Mixophyes; species Mixophyes fleayi. The sequence goes on from NC_134402.1 coordinate 108,989,263, forward strand.
TATAGCAGTTAGATAAACACCTATAGATAGTTTGCCGTCTATCTTGTTTTTATTTTAAACAATAATGTCACACAAGACCAGAGTTGAACACACAAACAAGACACTCCAGTCCACTAGATATCAAATACATATTATTGAAAGTTCACAAAACCAATACCCAGGTAACATCATGGTGAAATATTAAAACTAATTGATAGAGACAAAATAAATAAGATATGTAAAGTGAGAAATCACAGAAAAATTTGTAAAGTGTCCATAAAAAAAGTAACCCCTTGTAGGAGCCGTAATATTTTAAAGGAGACAATTATAACACCTAAACCATTATCTGCTTATACACATTTCTTCTAATCATAAGGTATGTCCTTTTAAATGGAATAATATGACTTGTTTGGTAACTCATTCAGAGTTTCTATATTTCACATCACACCTATCCCCTATATATCTCTTATAGGGGCACATTTATCAACCACTGCACAAAATGAAAAATAGTTTTCAATCCTTATTGCATTGTTAAGGATTGAACTATTTCTCATATTTATGAAAAAAGCAACACAGGAACAGCAGTTCCAAAAAACTGCTGTTCCTGTGCAGTGGAAAACATACTTATCACTGTCTACTCACTTCCGAAGGCGTATGCGATTCACTGGGGTCCTCTTCTCACTCCAGTGCGCATGCACCGACTGAAAACATCGGGTATGCACACAAACATCCCTGCACTATACAGTTGGAGAGGAAGAACGGTGAGATCCCTCCACACATGCGCTGTCCAACTCTGCTCTTCGGAGCAGAGCTGACAGCACTGAAACTTTTCAATTATGACAATGTACACCAGCTTCAGCTGGCGTACATTAACAAGCTTAAAAAAAAAAAAATGCATTTTTTTTAAGCAAACTTTAGTAAATAGCGATACTGAGCAGTGCCCATACACTTATGGGGGCTGCTTAGTAAAACAAAGATATGCAAAGCAGCAGATATCTGCAGCGATGCAGTGATAGTAAATAAGAATTTTGAGGTTTCACGTTCATTTGTTTCTTGATTGGTAAAGTGAACAGTCATATTTTTACATATGATGAATTAAAAGTGATTTTTTAATAATATGTATTTGTGATCTTATGGACTGGTGTGCCATTCTAGTGTTTCCAACTCTGATCTTTGTTAAATTATATTTTAGATATGTTGGAAGAGCACTCCACAATATGATTGGTGAGAACATGTCCCAATATGTAATAATGAGGTTAGTCCCTTTCCTAGTTGAAATTTTTTTTTTTTTTTTAGTTGAAACAAGACATGAAAGAAAGGAGATGGTGCTAGGTGCCATGATATACAGGGGAGGGGTCACGGGTCATGTGAAATAGAGTTCAATAAATGCAGTGCTAATGATTGTCTATCCACAATTGTAATTTTCCACCTTTTGGACCAATTTCTATAGAGCTGCTTAAATTGGCTTCAAAGTGGTTCTCGATCTATTTTATCAAACCAGGAATAGTCAAAATATGTGTGATAAATTGAAGCAAGGCAAACAGGTTCAAACTTAAATGGCTACATTGTTTAGCATTTAAGTTTTTTACAGACACAGTAATGTTTGTTGAAAAAAAATACCATACCCAGAGAACTGAACATTTTATTGTTTGTTTCAATGTCTTAATTTCAAACTCAAATTATCAGCTTAGCCGTTAGAAAATACATGATGTGGTGACTATTATCACTGGAAATGAATTTTGCTTCATAAAACTGAGATTGCTATAACTAACAACAATACATCATTGGTCAGTAAAATTAAACAATGTGTAATAAAGAGTGACAATTATTTCTACATGCCATTTACACACACTCATTTTCCAGGATGCCCAATTGGATATTTAATAATAGTATACATACCGAGGTTAATTGGTTTCTGATGAAATTGGCCTTGGTATTTGTGTGTTCCTGTGTTTGGGAAGTTAGATTATAAGCTCCAAAAAAGGACATATGCTGATTTGCAAGACAAAAATGTTCAAATTTTACAGAGCTGTGGACTATATGTTAGCGCTAAATAAATGATTAATGAAACTGCCCCATATAATGGGACACGTCTGGATGTCAAGCTGGATAAAACACGGGGGGGGGGGGGTCTCAGACTCAGATTGAACAGCTGGATAACTTGGGGCCTGTAACGGATGTTGGAAGAAGACTTTACACACAGGTCAATGGCAGTCATCTTCCTAAAGGATTTAAAGGCAGTCCCGATAATGATCCAATCATCATCAAGCTCATCTTGGTGGCACACGCTGTAACATCGGAGTACAAGAAGATAAAACCTAACCTCTGCTTATAAATTGATTTTCACATAAAGTTTTCAATCATTTGATCGATTAAAACAATTGGATATCATAAGCTAGCAGAATGCTAGTATATATTATAACTGTCCGTTTGTGGTTTGTTAAACAAATTTAGTCAACAGTTATAGCCATGCTACTAGCTCCATAAATAAATCTGTTCTATTTGGAGACCTACTGTAAACCAACACACTGGTACAGTGCCCAGATCTGGCTAGTTGTATTAAACAACCAGTAACATTCACCTGTAACATTTTAAATGATTGATAATTAGAATTCAGACGCAAAGGAAGTTAAAATAATGGTTTGTTTTGTTAATAAGAATCCTATAGTAAAACAGATTTGGGAGTTGACTTTTAAGGTTCAGTTGAGTTGTATTGTCTTTTGGTAAAGAAACACATGTGCATGAAACATACATCAAGAGATATTATTGCAAATTATCTGCCAATATAGCTCCTTGTATATAAACCAAAGAGCAGGGAGCCAAGATGTTGTCATTCCTACTGCACCAGGCTATTAATAACTTAAAATGTGGTATGCAGAGCAAGTGAATTCAGCCAAATCCGTAGAAAGTGAATGCAAAGATTAGCTAAAGTCGGCAACACATAAGATAAGTGCACTTGGCAGAGTCAAAGTTCAGCAAACTTCAAATTACAATATTCAAATTTGTTTCATGCTACAAGTGGGCTGGGCCGTTACTGGGTATAAGAACAAGTCTGATTTCAATGAAAAAAAATATTTGCCGGCATCTTCTGACAGAATTCTGACCTTTGTACTATTTATAGTGTGTTTGTACATCTGGGATGTTTTACACATTACAGCTAGTTCACACATACCTGAGAAATGGATAAAACGCATATAAACTACTTTAGATGCATTTTTAATATGTTTTCCATGTGCTTGTGATGCGTTTAGAATCCAATATACTGGCAGAACATGTTAATGGATGAGCAGCAAGTCCTGCTGCTTTATAAAATGTTTAGTGTGGTGTTTGTTTTCAAATGCAATGGTGCTAATAAGCCCTTAAGAAATCATTCATTCTAATTTTTAATCCAGGTTTCATGGCTTTAGTGGCTTAAAAACACATTAACAACTGCGAGGTGTGAAAGAGCCTCTAGAGATCAAAGGAAAGGTAAATGTATACTCATGTGTGCTAAAAATAGAATGTACAATTTGAGATACAGCCATCAGTGCTCAACTTTCAGCCTTTCCACTGTCTGCAGGAATCTGCCCTCTCAGCAAACAGTCACTGTTACGTGAAGCCTCCTGACGACAGATCTGCCAGCCAAAGTTCCCACACAGACTACTACCCACAGGAGCAGACTGTTTTGAAACCGAACCCTTAGCTGTGAACAACAACCAGTGCACACTACAAACATAAACCCTGCTCCCTCCCTGTAGTAATGACAACTGGCACAGATATCACCCAACCCCCTGCATAGGTGGCATGTGTCCCAATAGGAGCTAAGAATGGAATGCACAGTTTATAACTATGTTGTGTAAAAAAAAAAAAAAATACAAAGGCTCATGTCAAATACTAATTAATTCAACCAAATACAAACTTGAATGGTACCATAACAAGTAACAATTCAGACACAATTTGCTTAGAAGTATTTGCTGTGTCCATATTTTGTTATTTACAAACAAACTCTATCACTATTAGAAAACAAATAAACAAAGAGATTCAGAGCACTGAAGAAAGGAAACAATGTTATTTTAGGTAGCATTTTCCTAGTACTGAAAATGAGTACATTGTTAATCAGACCTCTCTTGTACCAAAATAAAGCACACGCCATGCACTACCTTCCATAGCGAGCTGCAGCTATCCAGGAAATACTTGAAAAGGAGAGGTAACATTTTGCACATAAACCAGCAACATGACAGGACACTACTGAGCTCCACAACAGACAGATCCAATGTCAGAAGTTATACCTCAGAATGGGGCACAGGCAGAACACAGCGCTTCTAGTTAGTAAACACTCCATAAGGGTTATAAATCGCACATGCCCAGTATTCAGCTCTAACCCCCTGCCCTCAGCTGCGGGCACCCATGGAGCCAGGTCACCCCCACTCTGCAGTTGTTTGTATAATGTTAGCGACAGCCGGTGATCCCAGGCACGCTGAGGCCCACTCCCTGCTCTCTCCAACTTCAGCCAAACTTACAGAGTGCAGGATACTTACGAAACGCTTCAACTTTTTCTCTGGCGGTGATTTACGGAGCCAGCCCGAGCAGACCACCTCTCCTCCGCCAGCCGGTCCCATTCCCCCGACTCCTCCAGAACTCATCATCCGTCTGCTGCTCAGTCCTGCAGAGTGTCCCCTCCTGGTCTCCGAGAACAGGCTGATGGACACGGACTCCAGGGTCTCACAGCCGCCACCTCCTCCCCGGGTACAGAGCGCAGAGCCAAGCAGGCAGCGCGGCCAGAACTTTGGGAAACTTTTAGCTCCTCTCCTATGTTACCAACAGGAATCAAAGAAGAAGAATCCGGGGATAGATGGGTAAACCAGCCCCGCTCCCCACCCTCCTCTAACCAGTCTCCTTGGCCCCTCTCCCCCAGCAGGAGTCGCTGGGCGGTTGGTTGTCTCTTCTTCCTTTAGCTACAAGTTTTCCCCCCTCAAATCCAGAAGATAGGTCTCTGTCACGACATAAGACCAGGTCTGAGCTCTAGCAATGGTCTCGGACAGGGGAGTTTCTGCGGGTGATGAAGCCGCCCAGAGAACAGTCTTCTGATCTTGCAGGGGATAAATTGTGCGACAGACACATTTTTTTCCCCCAACAGTGAATCTTTATTTTTTCTTCCCTCCTCCTTCTCCCTTTTCCTTCCCCTCCTCTTCTCCTCCGCCCCTCGAGCGTCGTCCTGCTGTCCCTCCCTTTTTCCTGCACGCCTCCAATCTCAGGAGCCGCAGATACAAACATGATTCGCCTTAACTTACCTGCAATGTTCCTTAGGGTTACCCCTGTGGCTGTCAAAGGTCCAGTATCTAGAAAATAATATACAATTTTGTCCTGGAGAGATTCGTCTGCTCACGTTTTCCTACTAATATTAGCAGTGGAATAGCCTATATTGAATTATGCCATTAATATTACAGATACTTTTTTAAAATAAGTTGTTTCATTGAATTTAGGTTAAAGATACATACCTAAGTGGGGTTGTATAACTGACTGTGGTGTGTTTGCCCTTTTCTGTATTCAGTAGATCAATATGAGGTCTGCACTGTCAGCTGTTATGGCTCTGACTTCAAACTGCCACATGTTCTCAAAATGCAGTAAGAGGAGCCTTCATTGTGATTTATTAATCACTATTATAAAATCCGTCCACATTACTTTAAGGGGCCTATTTAAGGATTAACAGGTTGTCCGTTAATTATCTACTGTCATCGCAATGATGACAGATGACTTCATAGCAATTTAATATAGTCATGGGCAGCACAGTGGCTTAGTGGTTAGCACTTCTGCCTCACAGCACTGGGGTCATGAGTTCAATTTCCGACCATGGCCTTTGCTGTGTGGAGTTTGTATGTTCTCCCCGTGTTTGCGTGGGTTTCCTCCCACACTCCAAAAACATACTAGTAGGTTAATTGGCTGCTATCAAAAATTGACCCTAGTCTGTGTGTGTGTGTGTGTGTTAGGGAATTTAGACTGTTAGCTCCAAAGGGGCAGGGACTGATGTGAGTGAGTTCTCTGTACAGCGCTGCGGAATCAGTGGCGCTATATAAATAAATGGTGTTGATGATAGTTATGTCAGGGCAGCAAATCCGATAGGCTGTCTTATCGATTCATTTTTTTTTTAAATTAAAGACTTCAGGTTGTGACCCGGAGTCTTGACTGCACATGCGCGACCCATCTTCAGATGGTGTTAGTCATCAGGGTCCGACTAAATGCATGGGGGTCTATGCAAGACTAAACTGTAATGCCACAAAACATGCATCACTGCAAATCGCAGTTATGCATATTTAAGCACCGCTGAGATGCACCATGTTGGGGGCTACACTGGGAGCCCCGGTGAAGTGACCCCTCTGCTGCAAAGTTTTTTTCCTGTTTAGGCTGGCAATGAAAGGAGGAATTGTTATGCGCATGCGCACAGCACTTCCACTGTAAGGGATTCTGAAGGCGGAGAGGCTACAGCAGAATCCCATAGGAAAAGACAGGTACCATATTAATCTATGAGGACTGCGATGGCAAATGTTAAATGGGTTATGACAGGAGAAATCTTTGATACGACCACTATTACTAGCCTAACAAAGTTGGGGGAAGTGTCATGCTGTTAGTTATACATGATGCAGTGATAAAAACGTATTCCTCTTTCATTCTCTATGGGCTACCACAACGGTCACTTCCAAGCACCACAAACTGATTTCTCTGAAATTGCATTGTTCCTGGATGTCTAAACATCCAGCATTCTATAGCTCTGTCACATGTGCATAAACAAGAGTATATTTACAATATGCACATTATTAACCAGGCACAATTGCTATATCAGGTAAACATTTCCATGTTATGGTAAATGCGCATCTGACAATGCAATGTAATGTACAATACAGTTTTTTTCAGGTCCTTGTAAAATAGGAATTTGGCACTTGGATTAAATAATGTGCATATAACTATAAATATGCACACTAACTAATCCTTCATATGTGTTTATAAGACTCAAGTTTAGGCTAAATACAGTTTTTTGATGAACATGGGAAAGGTCTCCTAGATACAGAGATACAGGTTATTGTGCAAACTAAACTGCCTGTGCCATGATTAGCTTTAAAAGTCAACAAATGAGACTACGAACATTCCAACATTTTACATTCGTAGATGTACCTTATGCTTAGAAATTATTAAATAACTTATTATACAAAAATAAAACACTTCATATATGTACATGCATATAAAATGCTGTACATAATACACATATACAGCCATGACCAAACATATTGACACCTTTTCAATTTTTTCAAATAACTCACAATCTGCTCTAAACATACAGTGAAATTAACAACAGTATTTGGTCTCCACAATTTTTTTTCTCCGTTAATATAAATAACCTTTGTTTTTCTATTCTACTCTCCACAGGTCTTCTATGGTATTTAGATCTAGATTCATTGCTGTCCACTTCAGAACAGTCCAGAGTCTCGAACCATTTCTAGGTGCTTTTTAAAGTTTTAGGTTCATTGTCTTGCTGTAAGACCCATGACCTTCGACGGAGGCTCAGCTTTCAGACATTGGATTCAGCATTGTGCACCAAAACAGCCTGGTAATCTCCTGATTTCATGCATGCGTTCAAGACTACCAGTGCCAGATGCATCACAACAATCCCAAAACATCGTTAAACCTTCTCTATGCTTGTAGTGAAGGTATTATTTTCATTTTGCCTTCTCTAAAATTATGCTTTAGCAAAAAGCTCTAATTCTCTGTCTTACCTGTCCACATGACTCTCTCCATATCGGAGTTCAACTTGTTCATGTGTGTTTTCGCAAACTCCAATCATGCTTTCTTACGTCTCTTTCATTGGGACCATCCTGGACTTCCTATCATGTTACCCCCTTTTATTGAGTTGATGATGGATGGTTCGAGGTGAAACTGTCATACCTTGTGTCTGAAGGTCAACTTGAATCTGTTTGGCATTTGATGAAGTTGCTTTCTCCATCACGCTAACAATCTTGCACTGGAATCTAGTTTTATCTTCCAATGGAGTTTGGCTACAGTGCCATGTACTTTAAAGTTTCTATTAACATTACATGCGTTAAAAACGAGAACATCAAATTATCTGGGGATTGATTTGTAGCCTTGAGATTGTCCATGCTTGGCTACGATCTTCTGTCTGACCTCCTCAGATAATTCTCTGGCTTTCATTCTTTTTTCCGAGCTCATTGCAGTGCATACAGTGACACAATACAGGAAAATGAGTCTTGTTCTCTATTCAGGATCATGCAATGAGTGATTGTTACATTACAGACACCTGCTACTCACCTCAGGTGAGTTCAGTTCCAAAGTGAAGGACAATCATCTGGTTTAAATCTTTTATATCTAACTATTAAAAGGTGTCAATAATTTTGTCTGGCCCATTTAAGGATTTCTGTGTGGAATAAACTAAGACGTAGTAATTTGTTTTCTGCTTCAGATTTATTCCACTGCTAACCAAATAATTACATTTGTGTATACCAAAATATTTTTTCATTTAAACAATTTCCTGGAATAAATGGTGTATTATTGGAAAATACAGCAAAGGTACCAATATCTTTGTCCATAACTATACTATATAACTATATATGCATAGTGGCTACTATGGTACTCTGAGTAGCGCTCATAGGGCTCTTTTAATTGTCCGGAAATTGCACGCAGTTACGCCCATTTTCAAGTAGAAACAGACTGCAGGCTATACACAATGCATATGTGCAATGTTAAGTCCCAACAGAATGCCTGAAAAAGTCCATCATCAATATCACCTGTCCTGTAGCTGCTGCAAGTGATGCAGCTAAAAACAGTTACCTGCCCTTATTGTACACTACCAACATGCATACGCTCCTTCCCTCCCCCGTTCTGCTTTTGAAATCGTGGACAGTCGCAAGTATCCTTTACGTTTGAAGATGAATTGCACGCACTTGCATTCACTGCCATATAGTCTGTTTCTGAGCATGCGGCACATAATAAAACTTGCATTCCTTAATGAATCAGACCCATAGTGTTTTGACAGCACAAATGTGATGCTGAGGCATTGTGAAGGAAATTGTCATGTTAGAACTACTGGAGGTGCTACTGACTGGTATTGGCACAACTAAACAAGGAGGCACAGAGTCTAACACACCCCCAGTATTCACCAGGGACCCCCGTGGAACAGGAATGATCGAACGGTCCGGGTCAGAAGCCAAACGGGAAGTACTCAAGGATAATGCAGAGAATGGTCAGAGGGAAGTCAGAGGTTGAAACCAGATAGACGAGAGCGGTACCATAGATAACATGAGAGAGTAGTCCAAGGAACAAGCCAAAGGTCAGAGCCAAATACAAAGCAGGAACAGGAACAGAAGGCTGGAGCTGGTGAACCAATATTTTGGCACCAGATACAGTCTGAAGGAGGTTTAAATAGAGGGAAGGCTCCCAGATAGGCGTGAGTGATTAGGCGATCAGCTGCAGCTGAAACGCCGGCAAGCTGGAGAAGAGCGTACCATTGCCTAGCAACAGGATGCGGACATCACTGCATATGCAGCGTGGCCGCCTGGAGTCAGGAAGTGCGCCCCGTTGCTAGGCAACAGTTACAATGGGTTGTTCTCTTTCCAGTTTAGGTAGAGACAGGTTTGAAAACTCCCCAGACAGTATTTAAGGCAGCTCGTCCTCTTCCCCTAAGTATTTTGCTGTCACTAGTAATAGGTAGGTCAGGTAGTGTTTTATTATTTTCTTGTAGTAATCTTTTGGATCCTGGAGATGCACCATCTGATGGTGTAAGGCGAGGACTGAGCTGGCTACCCAGGAAACGGCGTTCTGCTTGGTGTATAAAATTAAAATTTGGTGCAGATTTTTGGACCTCGGTTGTCTGATCATTTGTGCGCACCATATCATAGGTCTACAGGCACCAAAATGAACACAAGGCTGGAGCAGGGCTCGGAACTACTTTAAAGCATTCCCTGCCCTGGGAAACATTTTGTCACAATCGTTTGGAGTGCAACTGGTTCTCAGGCACCATAAATGGAGCCTCAGTCAAATCTCAAGCAGCATGCTAGGTATGCCCCTAACACATATTTCTATTCCAAATTCTTCCTTGTCATAGAATCATCAGGTGCATCATCAAGTTTGTCCATACCAGACATTACTGCATGGAGTTGGTGAATTTTATCCTCATAGCCATCAGTGAAGGAGATTTTCTCACATCCACAAACCTTCAGAATACTTATTTTCATATCCCTGTTGCAGTTCATCAATTCCTCAGGTTCTGGATCTTGGGCCAACACTTTCAGTTTACCTCCTGCCCTTCGGGTTGGTGACATCTCTGAGAACTTTTACTAAGGGGCTTTGTCACTCTAATGGAGATGTTGAGAGACAGAGTCATGACAAGGCCCTATCTGGACAACATCCTTGTGGTGCTGAGTTCAGAGCACATTGTCAACTATAGAACATCTCAAGTGATAACCCTTCTACAAGAGCCTGACTGCAAAAAGTAAGCTTATTCCATCACAACAAAACTCATCATCAAATGTGAGACTCATCATCAGATGTCAATAAGAATTGGACTTTCATTTTAGGGAATGTTTTCCTACACCATAAGGATTATTTCCTGAGCAAGGTAGCACATGTGGAGCCTCCAGCTGGAACTTCTAACGCAAGCAGATTCCTCAGAATCAGGCCCATTACAATGTTGGATACTATCAGAAAGTCTCTTAGGTGGTGGCAAAGCCCAAAATCAGAGACAGGAGGAGTCTTATTTTTAGAGCCGGAATGAACATTACAACAGACTCAAGTTTCAAAGATTTAGGAGCCCACCTTCAAGGACAGATAGCACAAGGCAATGATCACAAAGCGAGAAAAGACCATGTAAATATTTCGGAAATGAGAGCAGTGGAAAGCAATTCACCACATTCATCTTAATCTAAAATTGAGGTACCTCAAGATATGTTCAGACACCAAGACAGTGGTAGCCTTTATTATTTGAAAGGGAGGTACTAGAAGCAGAATCATGATGGAGGAAGCATCAAAGTTCATGTCATTCTCAATATTGCATGTAGCAGGCTGCCATGTAGTATTTAGAAGTAAAGAAATTAACGGTAAACATAATTAGCATTTTTTTGTTTATCCTATCAGATAGAATAGCCTATTTGTGATCGGCTGAGCAGTGCAAGAGACCATTCGTGATTGGCTGCCTGGTTATTAAGTAGCTGTGCTCGTCAGATCATTGGGTGTTCCTTAGGAACGTTACTTGCATTTAATGTTTTTTTTCCTTTGCTCTAGAAAGAAGATTTCATGCAAGAATTAATTATGGAGGCAATCATTTTTTATTTTTTTTTCTTAAAGAAGGTGCGACTACTTTACCTTCTGATGAAAGTGCCACACGCACAAAAATGCATCAAGGTTTTATTATACCTCCACATTGAGCATATTTTTCAAGCCTGAACATAAAGAATTGGTGATTTATCATCATAGCACAGCAGTGGATCCAATTTTAAAGTCCTTAAGGAAAATTTCACAGCAAACAAGATTCTTATAATTTCACTTAGAATGAATTCTGATGGGAGAATAATAAGGTGGATGGTGAAGCATACGTCCTTCTACAATAACCGTAATACTGGCAATTTAGAGCAGTAACTTATTCATTTTTGCTGACTATTATAACTGCTCTTTTCCCTTAAGATACTGAAGCTCATTCAATGTCTGTTTTTGTTGTTAAATATTAAAGAAGAACTATAATGCGTATTGTCTGCTCCCGATGCAATAATAAGCGGTCTTTAGCACACTGCTAAAACTGCTTTGATAACACAGTAACTCTGCTTAAATTAAATGTGGAGATTTTAATTTTGTCCATTGATATGGTTGGTTATAACCTAAATTTGTTTGTATTAATAACATCTTCTTTTATATTAGATTCTGCAATAGTAGTTAATTATTTTTTAATTATATTTGATATTAATTTAATTTTTGTACATCCCAATTGCCAGTGCAGTCATCTTTTCTTCTATTTGTTCAAGTTTTATTTAGAGGCTCCACATTCTCTATTGACAGCAGATGGCATTTGGTTTATATAGCGCCGAAGGAAGAATAAATGTACAATCAGTGTTAGAAGTGTGGGTGTATACGGTGGGATGCCATACCGCCACTTCTCCTGACTTCATTGCAAAACTATCAATCTCCATTCACTTACATTCCCATTACATTTTTCATACCACCACTTTTAAATTTCCACTCCGACCACTGTGTATATTTGTGTGAGGGTCTCAGTTCAAGTCACACTTAGATGTTTGTATTTAACTATTCTTTATTATTAAAAGATGACACAACCATTTAATAATTTATAACAAGGAGGCACTACTAGTTTATAAGATTTAACAAAGGGGTACTATTAGTGTACTAGACTTAACAAGGGGTCACACTAGTGGCACTACAAGTACTAGCATGAACTAATGCATGCTGAAAATTGTAGTGTCACAAGTGCTTGTACTATATTTACATTTTCTTTGCCTGGTACTCACCAATCAGGGGTACCAGGAGGGGCCCAGTGTGACTCAGCATTGAGACGGACACTTTTATTAACGGTGCCTAATCATTATTTTTGGACCCTCCCCTGGAGGATCAGACTCAAAACTGAAGTTAGACTTTCATAAAATGTAAGGGTGCGTTTATTTTTAACTTTATATATTTACTTGTGTTCTCACAGGCAAAATAACTCAAACTTCATACTCACCTGTGTGAACCACGTCTTTTTTTTTTTTTTTTTTTTTACTAAAAAGTAGTGTTTTCTTTTGCGGTTTGACAAACAGAAGCTAAGTCAATAGAACGTTTTATATACCTGTTAGGTCTAAAAATCGGGTTTGCAGGCTTGATTGATGCGCCTTGATGTGTGGTTTGGCCCTTAGTAAACTGTACAGCTTAAAAACCGCACATTTAAAGCGCTAAAAACCAAATGGGTTTTGAAAAGCTGCACTTGAATAAATCTGCCCCTGGGTCTCCTTTAGCCAATACTATAATCAAATTAATCTTATTTATTAAAAAAAACTGAAAACTTTATTTAAATTGTTCTTATGTTTATTTTTTAAATAATTTTATAAGTTTATATTTTTTAATAGTTAATAAGTAACTAAAAAAAAACAAATATTAAATAAATTTTGTGAATTATTATATATAAAATGAAGTGTGTTAAGTGTTGGTGCACTAAATTTGTTTTGTTTGCTAAATATACTTAGCAATAATATTTGCATAGAGCTCTATGAGCAGTTATACAAACCATTAAGGGTATGACTGTACTAGGTATGTAATATTGTTAAAAGGTATTTTGGCTCACATAACGATGATCAAATGAGAAAATTTATGGTAGGTTGGATATGAGCCACAATATCAATTTACCATATTCACACTATGCTGCTAAATACGTAAAATGATCTTATTTTTTAGTGTATTATTTTTTATAGTCCATACACTTTAATGTAGTGCTGTATACAAACGTCCAGAAATAGTTTATTTGCCCTATCATACTTACAATCTAATTTGTCCTGCCTGACAAACGTGAAGACAAAGGGCTAGATTTACTAAACTGCGAGTTTGGAAAAGTGGAGATGTTGCCTATAGCAACCAATCAGATTCTAGCTTTCATTTATTTAGTGCATTCTTCAAAATGACAGCTAGAATCTGATTGGTTGCTATAGGCAACATCTCCACTTTTTCAAACCCGCAGTTTAGCAGTTCCAGCAAATCTCAATATGAATCTGAAACAATAGTTAGACTTCTTCTCCATTGGTGCCTGTGAAAGACTTAGTGACTCCCTTCTGCATGTATGCCGGCAGCTATCATCTCATTCTATCAGATTCTGAAGTGCCCATAAAGTTGCAAGTATGAAAAAGGCCTTGCACGAAGAAGGATATCATCACTCCTGTCATCACTCCAGTCCTGGGGTTTTCAGCCTGTGCAATATCAGGTGATACAAGTCCATTACCTCTTCTGCATTGAACTCCACTTGATTGCTAGTGTGCAGAATAGGAAACAGAAGCTCTATCAGGCTATAATAGCGTAGACTGATAGTAACCCTTGAAAACTCAAGAGGAGCTTTTAGTCAGAGGGGTTTGGTGGGTTTAAACAAAAGGATGGACTGAGCTCTATATATTAATCATAACATTCAGGTTAGCATTGGTAGATAGCAGTTGTCAACTAGGAGCCATGTGTACTAGTAACCAGAATTGAATTAACATTGTATATCAGTCACCAGATTAGGCTCAGCATTGTATGCTAATCACCAGACTAAGCTAAACAGTGTATGCTAATCTATAAATTGTGTACTATTGACCATATTAGGCCCAGCATTATATACTATTCAACAAATATGGCTTGGCATTGTATTAAGGGGAGGGCTGGCAAATGTTAGGCTGGGGGGGGCAAGACTCAACTCAAAGGGAAAAAATGCAGGTGGCCCAGTGACCCAGCTCAAGGTATCCCACTATGGGACCGGTCCGGGAGGTAGAAGCCCCCCTGCCCCCAAGCCCAGCCTGCTCCTGATTGTATTATAGTCACCAGAATGGGCTCATTGTTATACACTGCCTCCAGATAGTTCTTTGCTTTACTCTGTATAAAGTGTGTGGCCACTCCTGGATGTCACACTTCAGTGCAGAAATCACAGCTAAGGAGCCCGGAATGTGGTGAAACACACAATGTTTATTGCTGGAAGGTACAAACCGGATGGTGTATGAATGAGGATTGCAGGGAGATGCAGAAAGCAAATGCCAGGAACACGGCTGATGCAGATAAACGGGTACTATGAAGAAATCCCAGGGAACGGGTGAACCAGGAGCACAGCAGGGAACAACAGGGAACAGTACAGCAACATGGAACAGCATGAGCAGGGTGAGATGGAAGCGTGGAGTGGAGCAAGACTGCTGGACGATAAATGCAGAGGTTCAGGTGAATGGTAGTGAACCAAAGCATTGAGGTCTTTAGAAAGTGAATAGCTGAGAACAGGACTGATTATGAGGTACGAGATTCCTGCAACAATACCGCAGATCTTAATCGTTGAACAGGTAACATAGGATACCAACTGAGAGGTGGTGAACTGCAGAGAACTGATGCACTGAGATCCCCGAAAAGTGAATAGCTTGAGAATGGGACTGATGATGAGGCACAAGGTTCTTGCAATAATACCACAGGTCTTGTCACAGATCCTATGGATATTTAGTGGATCCCTTGTAGCTGCCAGATGATATTGCTCATTCAGGGGCGCGGAGTCTAACGGGTAGGTGGTGTTTGTCAGTGACCCCCGCAAGAGGGTATGGATTTTGTTGCTCCTAGTCCGCAGGTCGCGGTCCCCTGGATGAGTGTTGGCAGAGTATTAGGTGGAGCCTGACACGGAGGAGAGATGACGGCAACTCAGAGAAGTACTGAAAGTAGTAGCAGAGAAGCTGGCCTAATAGTAGTGCAGTGTAGCAGTTCAACTAGCGATGATAGCGGAGTAGAACTTAGCTGATTCGGAGATGGTAACTCAGAGCAACAGCAGGTGAGTCACTGGTACAGCGACAGTTCAAGATAGAGGCAGTAGTGGAGTAGAACTTAGATGATCCGAAGATGGTAACTCAGATCAACAGCACATGAATTACTGGTACAGCGACAGTTCAAGATAGAGGCAGTAGTGGAGTAGAACTTAGCTGATCGGAAGATGGTAATTTAGAGCAACAGCAGGTGAGTCACTGGTACCACGGCAGTTCAAATAGAGGCAGTAGTGGAGTAGAACTTAGCTAATCCGAAGATGGTAACTCAGATCAACAGCACATGAATTGCTGGTACAGCGACAGTTCAAGATAGAGGAAGTAGTGGAGTAGAACTTAGCTGATCCGAAGATGGTAACTCAGAGCAACAGCAGGTGAATTACTGGTACAGTGGCAGTTCAAGATAGAGGCAGTAGTGGAGTAGAACTTAGCTGATCCGAAGATGGTAACTCAGAGCAACAGCAGGTGAATTACTGTTACAGCGGCAGTTCAAATAGAGGCAGTAGAGGAGTAGAACTTAGCTGATCCGAAGATGGTAATTCAGAGCATGGCTGGGGGAGTCACTGGTACAGCGGCAGTTCAAATAGAGTCAGTAGCGGAGTAGAATAGCTGGTCCATAAATGGTAACTCAGAGCACAACAGGAGAGTCAGACTGAAGGGAGCCAGATCCTTACAGAGAGTGGATGAACTCGAAGAACAGGCATCGGACAGGAGGAAGTGGGAGGTTTAAATAGTGCTCCAAAGTGCCAGGACCAATGGGGAACAAGTAGAAGTTTATGAGAGAGGGGAATAGGGTTGCACATGCGCAAAACAGATGGTAGATGCATCCAAAGGTGTGATCAGGATACCGGAATCACCGCTTATAGAAGGAAGGTAACACCGCCGATGCCCGTCCGTGGGGCCGGCGTGTGACATGTCTTGATCGTTGAACAGGTAACACAGAATACCAATGTGCAGACGGGAGCCCGAGAGAACAGCGTCCTAACAGGTAAGGGGACCTGAAGATCTGGCTACTTGATAGAGAATCAGCTGCTTAAAATAGACAGAGCTGACAGACAATTAGCCAATCAAGAGAATGCAGTTCAGACCAGCAAGTGAAAGCACGGAGTGTGAACCAAGGGAAACAGGTAAGAACAGTGACCAAAAGGCAGGTTAGCTGGTGCAATGTGTAACACACCTCGAGACAAGTGGCTGGAACTGGCACCTCTGGACTGGCGGCAAAAACTAGAACCTCTGGACTGGCAGCAAAGACTGGCACCTCTGGACTGGCGGTCGAGACTGGCGCCGCAGGACAGGTGGCTGGAACTGGCACCACATGAAAGGCGGCTGGAACTGGCGGGCTGGGCCTCATCACGGGGAGCAGAACAGGCTGTAATGTGGGCACAGGAAGTGAAGCGCAAACAAATCCAGAATAAGTAGGGGAATAAACAGAAGACAGTTCTGTAGGCTGTCGTGGTCTGCGGAGAGGACAGTCTTGTAAAAAGCGTATATTACTGGCACAGTAGAGACATCATTTATTAGTTCTTCTGCGCCGCCGCTCCTCTTCGGTCAAATGAGGGAGTGGACCACCTGTAAACCTGGAGTTTGTTACACCATAGTTCTTGGTAAACAGTAAATTAGTAGTAGCATTATTAAAAGATGATGTTTGCACTGATTCAGCAGCAGAGACGGTTGGTTGAGGCAAATCAAGAATATTTGAATTGTGAGAAATAAAATCTGACAGTCTCCTTAATGGGTCCAAAAGTAAGGCAGAAAACTGAGCCAGTTGAGATCGTAATAAAATGATATCTGCTTGTAGAGTCTCTAGTTGAGGTAGTTCAGTGATTTGTAAAGCCGACATGTTGCAGGAGTAAACAAATGAAAACAATTGCAGGAAAGTCCCAGGAATAAAAATATAAAGCAGAATCTATCACATGGCTCCAAAGCTGTTTTTTGGGCTGGTCAGATTGTCACACTTCAATGCAGAAATCACAGCTAAGGAGCCCGGAATATGGTGAAACACACAATGTTTATTGCTGGAAGGTACAAAATGGATGGTGCAGGAATGAGGATTGCAGGGAGATGCAGAAATCAAATACCAGGAACACGGCTAATGCAGGTAAACAGGTAATATGAAGAAATCCCAGGGAATGGGTGAACCAGAAGCACAGCAGGGAACAACACAGCAACAACAATAACAAGCAAGGTATGCAAGGAGTGGCAGGTATAAATAGAGAGACACCAAGGTGAAAGGGATAATTGGGGCAACAAGTTAATCCCTGGTGATGAAAGGGAAGGCATAGTAGCAGCACCTTTCGTGAACAGAGGCACTGCAGATAATACATGAAACACAAGTTCAAAGTCCAGGAGGCAAGAGCTGCCAATGCAAGCAGCATGTAATGCAGTTGGCTGCAGACAGATGCTGACACTGGACAGGATGTATGTGGGCTTTCTGCACATATAGGGCCTGGCTCATTAAGGAACGTAAATGCAGATATGTGCCGTATTTTGTATTAACTTGCACTGCGCATGCCCATAAACAAACTTTAACCCAGTGAACGCAATTCATCTTCGAGCACAAATGACCCTTACTACAGCCTACGATTTCATGGGTGCAACGGGGACGGAATTGGGTATATGTACACAGTCAATGTACATTAAGGGTGTGCCAAGCTCGAGCGCACACAGAAGCATCAAATTCAAGCTTTGGGCATCTCAAAGGTACGTGATTTTCAGTGGTATCACTTGCACCAGCAACAAGTCAGGTGTAGGTGCCGAGTGATGATGATGGCGTATGTATGCTAGAACATGCTAAAACATGTGTTTACAATTAATCGCACCTGTAAAAAGGTATTTATTGTACAGTAAACAATATCATCCTGATAAATGTATTTCATGGAAATTTTTACACTTATTAATTTTTATGTAATAACAGCACATTTGCACCAAAAATGTATACGATGAAGTTCTAATGAATCATCATGAGAGGAAGAGCAGAGAAGAGGCAGGCAAGCGCAGGCGGAGTACAACATGTTCATTAATTTGCAACTGAATTCGACGTATAGCACATGTGACTTTCAAGATGCGTATGTCTTAAGGTTACTGGAGGGCTGCTGCACATATATACAATGATGATGACTATCAGCAGTGCTATGTAGTTGCTTCTGATTGACTGACCGCTCCAGCTGACAGAACTGAAAACATTAACATTGTGGCTAATATATATAAAGTGATGGTTGTCTATTCATATTTTGATTTGTACTTCTGTAAAAAAGAAGTTTCCCTTTTGACTTAAACAGTAAACAAATATTTGTTTTGTAAATTAAATTTTATTTTGAGAATGCATGTTTCGCATTTACAACTATTAATGTACACACTTTTTTTCTTGTGGATATGACAATTATTTCTATCACACTAATGTCCAAGCATAATCTGATTAACAGTGTGTATGAGTTGCGTACTCCGATTGTCGCATTGACAACAAACACTGTAAACACTCCACTCTGTGTTGTGGATATTATTACTGTGCAATTTACTAGTAACGCTGTGCTGTGATGCGCTGTACTGCATCATATATATATATATATATATATATATATATATATATATATGTTGTTCAGTAGAGCAGAACTTCAGGGCAGTTTATTAGTAGAATAATATTATTTTTAATCTTCCTTTTAAAGTTACTTCCATTGGAAACATAGGGCGTTTTCTCAAACACATGTTACCTTAGGGATGCCATACATGCAGGGGCTGATGCAGAGTTGGAAAGATGGAAAACAAGCATATTTCTTCCCATGTGCAGAGCCTTATGCATCTTGAGTTACGTCCAACTATGAATAAGCAGCTTATACGCCTGGTTTATGATAAGTCATCAGCAGCAGCAGCAGTTAGTATTTGCAAATAACCTGTAGCAGGTATATATATATATATATATATATATATATATATATATATATTGTGGCAAGAGCCCGCTACTGCTGAAGCACATGCGAACAACTTCTTCTCTTTATGCAGCTTTATTGTCAGGATGGTTTAAAATGTATTTGACACCATATGAATTTCACAGCAGATATGGAGACCCTAAACGCTAGCTAGACATAGACAATCTCTCTCAAGACCAGCCAGCTTCCCCAGCGTTGGTCTCAGTGAACAAATGACACAAGCAAGTTTTTATACATGATGCTCCTCCCCCAGCCTTAGCTTGATGGGCAGGTGACACACCCACCTTCCCTTTAAGAGGAAACATCCATCACTGGCTCTGTTTGCACTAACAGACACACCCTGTCTGTTTGCTGAGAGGAAGGAGCTTTCAAATCATGTAAGTTAACCAAACTTTAAACTATACATAAGTCTTTACCTGGTTTAACCTCAATCTAGGTGCATAACTGTGCCAATGTCTTACTCTGCTTGTATGCTTCCTCTGCATCTTGTCAGGTAAATGCCTCCCTTTGTTACATATCCCTCCCCCTAGCGTCTCCAAGTAGGGGGACGCGGACTTCGCGAGCAGCGCATATTTTCGTGACAATGCATCTGCATTCTTGTGCAGAATCCCAGGTCTATGTTCTACTGAGAACTTGAAAGGTTGCAGTGCCAAGAACCAGCGGGTTACCTTGGCATTTACCTCCCGGTTGTTCTGCATCCATCTCAATGGTGCATGATCTGTTATTAAGGTGAACTCTCTGCCTAGGAGATAATAGCGCAGAGCTTCTGTAGCCCCTTTTATGGCGAGACATTCTTTCTCCACAGTGGCATATTTTTGTTCCCTTGGAAGCAACTTACGACTTAGGTGCAGGACAGGATTTTCTACTCCATTCTTCTCCTGTGACAAGACTGCACCTAAGCCAACACCAGAAGCATCAGTTTGGAGGAAGAACCTCCGGGTAAAATCCAGTGCTTGTAGAACTGGAGAGGAACAAAAAGCTAACCGAAGATCAGACCAGGTGGTTTCTACAGAGTCAGACCAGGTTAATCTATCTGGACAACTTTTTTTTAACATGTCCGTAAGTGGAGCAGAAGTGGCTTACAAACCGGCTGTAGTAACCTACTAAGCCTAAAAAGGTTCTTAACTGCAACTTTTTTTCTGGTCTTGCCCAATTTTTGACTGCCTCCACTTTGTCTAGCTGGGGTTTTACATACCCTCGACCAACAATGTACCCCAAATATTTGGCTTCTCTCATGGCTATGGCACATTTATCTGGGTTAGCTGTTAACCCTGCTGACCTTAATGAAGCTAAGACGCCTCAACTTTGGCTAAATGTGATCCCCAGTCTGGGGTATAAATCACTATATCGTCCAAGTAAGCGGCTGCATAAGCTGTGTGAGGTCGTGGCAATTTATTCATGGCCCTTTGGAAGGTGGCAGGTGCCCCATGCAACCTAAAGGGTAGGACTTTATATTGATAGAGACCATCAGGGGTGGAAAATGCAGTCTTTGGCTTGGCCTTGGAAGTCAGGGGAACTTGCCAAAAACCCTTTGTTAGATCAAGGGTTGTCAAATAGTTGCTACCTGCAAGATTTTCCACTAGTTCATCCACACGTGGCATCGGATAGGCATCAAACAGCGACATACTGTTTAGGCACCTAAAGTCATTGCAGAACCTAATTGTCCCATTGGGTTTCGGGACAAGCACAATGGGACTATTTCACTCACTAGTGGACTCTTCAATCACGTCTAACTGGAGCATCTTCTCGATCTCCTTTCTCACGTCCACCCGTCTGGCTTCTGGAATACGATACGGCTTCTGCTTTACAATGACTCCTGGCGGAGTGACAATGTTGTGTTCGATTAAGGTAGTGCGCCCAGGGAGGGAAGAGAAGACATCCCTGTTCCGGCGAATCATTTCTTTAGTCTGTTGTCTCTGATTAACAGACAATGCTGGCTCTATGGGAACTTCAGACTTTTCAATGGCAGTACTCACTACCTGAGGAGAGGTTTCCTCATCATGCCAAGTTTTAAGGAGGTTAACATGATATATTTGCTCCTCCGTTCTCCTACCTAACTGGCGGACTCTGTAATTGACAGGACCGACAGCCTCTAGAACGTCATATGGCCCCTGCCAATGGGCGAAAAGTTTGCTTCTCCTGGGTGGGAACCAGGACTAATGTCACGGTCTCAATAGATTCCGGGTCTTTACGATGCGAATCCTAGGATCTGCACAGTTAGCGTTTACACCAACAGGGCGCGGAGTCTAACGAGCAGATGGTGATCACCAGGAACTGCCGCAAAGCAGTATGGTCTTAGCTGCATCTGCTCGCAGGTTGCGGCCCCTGCCAGAGTACTGAGCGAGACCCTCTTAGAGAGGCAGGAGAGTAGAAGGAACTAGATAGGAATGTCAGCCTTGTAGACAATAAAGTAGCAGGTACTAGAATAGAGTGTCAGCTTGCAGATGAGTACAATAGAGTAGTCGGTACCTGAGTGGAGCGTCAGCTTTGCAGACTAGTAGGGTAGCAGGTAGTTAAATAGAGTGTCGGCTTTGCAGATGAGTAGAATAGAATAGTTGGTACCTGGGTAGAGTGTCAGCTTTGCAGACGAGTAGAATAGCAGGTACTTGAATGGAGTGTCAGCTTTGCAAACGAGTAGAATAGAATAGTTGGTACCTAAGTAGAGTGTCAGCTTTGCAGACGAGTAGAGTAGCAGGTACTTGAATAGAGTGTCAGCTTTGCAGACCAGTAGAATAGAATAGTTGGTACCTGAGTAGGGTGTCAGCTTTGCAGACGAGTAGAGTAGCAGGTACTTGAATGGAGTGTCGGCTTTGCCATCCAGTAGAATAGAATAGTTGGTACCCGAGTAAAGTGTCAGCTTTGCAGACGAGTAGAGTAGCAGGTACTTGATGGAGTGTCAGCTTTACAGACAAGTAGAATAGAATAGTTGGTACCTGAGTAGAGTGTCAGCTTGGCAGACGAATAGAGTAGCAGGTACTTGAATGGAGTGTCAGCTTTGCAGACCAGTAGAATAGAATAGTTGGTACCTGAGTAGAGTGTCAGCTTTGCAGACGAGTAGAATAGAATAGTAGCCACTTCTTAGGTACCCAAAGGCAACTGAGGAACAGGCACTGAAGGTTTGCAGGAAGTGCCTTTTTGTATTAGGCGCCAGGATTGCCTGGCCAATAGGAGAGCAGCCATAGTTTTCATAAGCTGCGGGGATGCGCAGACCCGAATCCAAGATGGCGGTGCCCGGGACGGAGCGGACCGCCGGAGGCAGATAAGTTTGCCGGGGGTCGGTGAGCTGCCCGATACCCCGGCGCAGGGACGGATTGGGAACTTAAAGTGGCCCTGGAAAAAATTATTGAAGTGGCCTCATGTCGGCGGGACCAAAATAACTGTAGGTGGGGCCAACACAAAAGTAGGCGGGATTTAGAACTACAGGAATTTGGTTGTAGTAACATTTAGGAAAACCTAGATGTGATGACTTTACACACAGTGGGTCATCTCTAAAGCCTTGCAGGGCAAATGTAGAGTATACTATAGGCAGCCCCCTCTTAGTATAGTATAGTATAGTATAGGTAGCCCCCCAATAGTATAGTATAGGTAGCTCCCCTTAGTATAGTATAGTATAGGTTGCCCCCCTTAGTATAGTATAGTATAGGTAGCCCCCCTTAGTATAGTATAATATAGGTAACCCACCTTAGTATAGTATAGGTAGCTCCCCTTAGTATAGTATAGGTAGTCCCCCTTAGTATAGTATAGGCAGCCCACCTTAGTATAGCATAGCATACTAAGCCCCCTCACTTACCTTCAGTTACTCTGAGCAGCGTCTCTTCTCACATCAGGCAGACAGGAAGTGAAGTCAGACTTCCTGTCTGTCAAACAGCACCGTGAGAGCCTAACAATTGGCTGCCTGTTGCTGCCCACTGAACACCAATAATTTAGATTGCTTTCCTGTATGTGCCTCCCCCCGCCGCATCCAAACGCGCCCCCCGGGAAAATCTGAGGTGGCCTCGTTAGGCCATCGGCCTACCGGGAAACTTCCCTGTAAGGTCTATGGCCAATCCGCCCCTGCCCCGGCGGATGACAACTAGGACCTTGTCCCCAGGCTTAAAAGATCGAACAACAGCACTTTTGTCATAACTTTTCTTCTGTCATTCCTGAGCCTCTTTTACATGTTGCTGCACAATGGGCCCTATGTTTCCTAGCCTCTCATACATTTGGGACACAAATTGTACCAGATTTGGCTCCCTGGGACCTTGCTGCTCCCACCCTTCTTTTAACATATCCAAGATACCCCTGGGCTGTCTCCCAAACAATAACTCAAAGGGACTAAACCCTGTTGAAGCTTGAGGTACCTCACGGATGGCAAATATCAAATAGGGAATAAGAGTGTCCCAGTCTTTTTTCTCTTGAGCCACTGCTTTCCTGAGCATGTGCTTTAATGTGCGGTTAAAGCGTTCCACCAAGCCATCTTTTTGGGGAGTACACGGAGGTATGAAGCGCCATAACCCCTAGCAACTGGCACATGTCCTTCATCAGTTTAGACATGAATGGAGTACCCTGATCTGTGAGAATTTCTTTGGGTATTCCCAAGCGTGTAAACATTAATACAAGTTCTCTAGCTATGGTGCTGGACTTTATGTTTCGTAGGGGAATTGCCTCTGGATATCTGGTTGCATAGTCAAGCACCACTAGTATATATTGGTGCCCACGTGCGGATTTTTCCAGTGGCCCCACAAGGTCCATGGCTATCCGTTCAAAAGGAACTTGTACTATTGGTATTGGAATAAGAGGTGCCCTGTACATGGGTTTGGGACAGGTTCTCTGACAAATGGGACAGGACTGGCAATACTTTTTCACTGCCATGTGTACCCCGGGCCAGTAAAACCTAAGCAGAACTCGTTCCCGTGTTTTATCCTCCCCAAGGTGTCCCCCACAGACATGTGTATGTGCTGCTTTTAACTCTAGGGTTACATGGACCTGAGGAACCATTAATTGTTCTACTTTTTCCCCCTGTACAATAGCCACTCTATACAGGAAATTATTTTTGACAATAAAATATGGTATACCTTCTGCAGGCTGGGCGGCTTTCGTTACCCCATTTACCTCAGTCACACTTTTAAAGGCATGTTCCAAAGTGGCATCATTAAGTTAGTCCCGAGCAAAGTCCTGCAGAGGAAACAAAATTGGTATTGTGGATCAGTCCGTATCCTCACTGACAGGCGGGGTGGGCTCATCTGCAACATCACCGATCAATGCTACTTTGGACTGTCCAAGTTTCCCCGCAGGTGGATGCTTTAGTGGAACTGTTGCTGTGACTCCCAGGATGGCATTCCGGTTTGGTGGTTCCCAAAGATCGATGTCCAGATGTTGTGGATTCTTAGGCAGTTCCTTTAAAACCGGGCTTCCGACCATTGCATCAGTCGCCGGCATGTCTGGCCGGATCCGCTCACCGAGGACCTCATTAAACAGTGGGAAGTCTCGCCCCAAAATGAGTGGATACGGGAGTTTAGGTGCTTTGGCAGCTACCACCATAACGGTTTTGTCTTTGAGTGTGACTGGTAGTATTGTTCTTCCATACTCCTCTGTCGTGCCATGTACGCAAAGAACCTTCACCTTGGGCAACTGAGAAGTTATGGCTTCGGGTAAGGCAGAGCTAGAAACCAATGAAAGTTCAGTCCCCGAGTCAACCAAGGCCAGAACAAGGTTTTGGTTAATTAGCACAGTCACCCGGAACAAACAAGGACTTCCTGATGTGGGACTCATGGTAAAACAGCTTGGAAACGCAGGCCCAATATGTGCCACGGAACAGTCCATGGGTTCCTGTAGTTTAGGACACTCTGCCTGGAAGTGGCCTGGCTCACCACATTCGAAACACTTCAGATTAGACAGCTTTGCACCTGGCCCTCTGTCTGTAGCAGTTTTGCCATTGGGCCCTGTAGCAAGGATTGTCAAACCTGGCTTTTGGCGTGGCAGCGGCTTTGGCATGAATGCAGGTTCTTTAGTCATTTGCTGTAGGGCACAAAACCTTTCTACCACTGTGGCAAGCTCTTCATACGTTTGTGGGTCTGATTGCAGCACACACCTTTGCAAATCGCGGTTCAGCCCCCGGATGCAGTGATCTATCGCCAGAACTTCAATAATCCGAGAAGGCGAATTCTCCTCAGGCTGCAGCCATTTCTTTAAAATTTTAGAAAGCTCAGCCACTTGCGCTCTGACCGGTTTTCCTTTATCATAGCGCCATTGGTGATAGCGCTGGGCTCGGCCTGGCCCGGAAACTCCAATGCGAGCCAATATCTCAGACTTTAGGCACAAATAATCAGAGGCCCTGTCCTCATCTAGATCCATATAAGCTCGCTGACCTTCACCAGTCAGATATGGCACCAGCCTCTCAGCCCAATCTTTAGAAGGCCATTTTGCCTTTTTTGCAAGTCTCTCAAAGGACACCAGATATGCTTCTATGTCATCACCCTGCGACATTTTCTGGAGAACCGGACCAGGTGGTTCATTTCTGTCATGCCTCACATGGCTTAACTCTTCCCTTAAGAGCCTTGTGTTTTCTACCTGTGCCTCGGCAACTCATAGCATCTGAGCTTGCTGCTGTTGCTGCACAGCGGCCACATTCACGAGGGTTCTCAGTACTTCCTCCATGTTGATGTCTGCGTGGGTTGGGTAGCGGAAACTTTCTTCCCGGAGTATCCCACTCCTGACACCACTTGTGGCAAGAGCGCGCTACTGCTGAAGCACATGCGAACAACTTCTTATTTTTATGCAGCTTTATTGTCAGGATGGTTTAAAATGTATTTGACACCATATGAATTTCACAGCAGATATGGAGACCCTAAATGCTAGCTAGACATAGACAATCTCTCTCAAGACCAGCCAGCTTCCCCAGCGTTGGTCTCAGTGAACAAATGACACAAGCAAGTTTTTATACATGATACTCCTCCCCCAGCCTTAGCTTGATGGACAGGTGACACACCCACCTTCCCTTTAAGAGGAAACGCCCATCACTGGCTCTGTTTGCACTAACAGACTGTCTGTTTGCTGAGAGGAAGGAGCTTTCAAATCATGTAAGTTAACCAAACTTTAAACTATACATAAGTCTTTACCTGGTTTACCCTCAATCTAGGTGCATAACTGCGCCAATGTCTTACTTTGCTTGTATGCTTCCTCTGCATCTTGTCAGGTAAATGCCTCCCTTTGTTACAATATATATATATATATATATATATATATATATATATATATATATATATATATTTTACGATTCCTAGTAAACTCAGCAAGCAGCCACGGAAGTATAATACAAATGTCTTTATTCCAGCAAAATATATAAGCAAGGATTCAGTTCCAGGAACATGCAGGTTTTCATAAACAGGTATAAGCAAAATATATAAGCAAGAATTCAGTTCCAGGAACATGCAGGTTTTCATAAACAGGTATAACTCCCAACATAAACATGAACAGGTGTGGCAGGAAGGTACACAGAAATAACAGGTTCCACAGAATGCTAATATAGTTTGAATGCAGGGATAAGAAGGGTGAGTTACCCAATTCCAGGATGCAAAAGTCTTGTCCAGGAAGCAAACAGAGTCCAGGCAAAGTAAATGTCACAAGCAAACTTGCATAGTCTGGTAATCAGGCCAAGTTCTAAGGTAACGAGAGGTCAAGCAGTATCCAGTATTCAGGCAAGGTTCGGGGTCACGAGCAGACAAGCATAAATGGTAAACAGGCCAAGGTCACAACGGGAGATCAAATATCAGCAGAATCAAACTGGAACAGGGGGAACACAAGCAGCAGCCAGGTATACAAGGATGAACTGCACAGAGCACAGCTTGAGGCAGGTATTTAAAGCAGTGCGACAGGTGCAGTTCTAATTAGGCATAATGCAAGGTGATTAACTCCTTCAGGCATATAGAAAAGTTCAGGAACAGAACAGCAGCACCTCTGGTGGTATAAGGTACTGCTGCTAGATACAAATAACAGGCAGAGTTGTAACATAGCCCCCCCCCCTTTAAGGAGCGGATTCCAGACGCTACATACAAGCTCCCTTCAGGTTTTCCTCCTCTTCTTCTTCTTCTTTTTTTTATGGGGTCTTCTTAAAGACACAATTGGGCTCTTCTCCAAAGGAGTATAGAGAAGACCCAATTCCTCAAAAGCAAAAGAAGAATTGGCAAGTTCGTCCACTAAGTCTCTAGCATCTTCAATAAATTCACTTTCAGAATCTGAGTCCCAGCCAAGGGTCGGGATAGGACCTTTTATTCTATTAGAAGATGGCGATATGCCCAAAAATCCAGTCACCAAGGTTGATGCTTGTGGAGACTGAGGTGGCATAGAGAGACCCCGATCAGGTGACTTGACTGGAGATGAAAGATATTTCTGACAGACTGCATTTATAAAGTCCATGGTGTTGTGGGTAATGGGATCATCAGATTTAAGAAGGGAAAAAGCCCAAGTCTGCGGCTCCCCTCTGAAATTCAGGATAATCGTACCAACTTGGTTAAATTGGTCAGAGAAATATCCTGGAAATTCTTCAAATTGCTTCATACAAACTTGAAGGACTAAAGCAAATTGTTTCAGGTGTCCGTCAAACAAGGCTGGAGGAGGGTCTGAAGATTCAGAAGAAGCTTTTGGGCGTTCAGGCTCAATAGCAGACTCTGAAGAGTTCCCAGCTTGTGCAGCAGTCTCTGGAGAGTCCCCGGCTGGGACGGCAAGTTGGGCACACTTGACGGGAAGCCTGGACTGGGCACAGCACACCGACTGGATAGCACTGTGAGATGCCTCAGAGCAGACAGCACTGTGAGATGCCTCAGAGCAGACAGCACTGTGAGATGCCTCAGAGCAGACAGCACTGTGAGATGCCTCAGAGCAGACAGCACCAAGCGGTAACTCGGGCTGAACCGCATGAACAGGCAACTCAGGCTGAACCGCATGGACAGGCAACTCGGGCTGAACTGCATGGACAGGCAACTCGGGCTGAACCGCATGGACAGGCAACTCGGGCTGAACCACATGGACAGGCAACTCGGGCTGAACCGCATGGACAGGCAACTCGGGCTGAACCGCATGGACAGGCAACTCTGGAGCGGACTGTAAGGGCAGCGCCCCCTCTGGAGCAGACTGTAAGGGCAGCGCCCCCTCTGGAGCAGACTGTAAGGGCAGCGTCCCCTCTGGAGCAGACTGTAAGGGCAGCGCCCACTCTGGAGCAGACTGTAAGGGCAGAGCCTCCTCTGGAGCAGACTTTAAGGGCAGCGCCCCCTCTGGAGCTGAAGACTCGGGAGTAAAGTCAGCGGCTGAAGACTCGGGAGTAGAGTCAGCGGCTGAAGACTCGGGAGTAGAGGCAGCGGTTGAAGACTCGGGAGTAGAGGCAGCGGCTGAAGACTCGGGAGTAGAGGCAGCGGCTGAAGACTCGGGAGTAGAGGCAGCGGCTGAAGACCCGGGAGTAGAGGCAGTGGCTGAAGACTCAGGACCGGACACAGCGGACTCAGGACCGGACACAGCGGACTCAGGACCGGACACAGAGGACTCAGGACCGGACACAGCGGCAGCGGACTCAGGACCGGACACAGCGGCAGCGGACTCAGGACTCAAGGCAGAGGCTGGCACCTCGGAACAGGAAACAGAGGTTGGCACCTCGGAACAGGAGACAGAGGCTGGCACCTCGGAACAGGAGACAATTGCAGGAGACTCAGTGCTGGCGGTAGCTGGGACTGGCACCGCAGGACATGTGGCAACTGGAACTGGCACCGCAGGACAGTCGGCAACTGGAACTGGTAGATTAGGCCCTATCCCAGGGAATGGATTAGGTTGAAGTAAAACAACAGGAGATGACGTGCAGAACAATCCAGGGTCTGGAGAGGAGCACACTGAAGGCTGCTCCATAGGATGTTGTGGTCTGCGGAGCGGACAGCCTTGTAAGAAATGTTCGCCACTGGCGCAGTAGAGGCATAGTTTACCAATCCTTCTGCGCCATCATTCCTCCTCAGTGAGATGGGGACGCAGGTAGCTTGGTCGTTTAGAATCCCTAATGGTAGGGACCGCAGACAGTACCATAGATGCAGCAAGATAGATTTGGGTATCATCAGCATAGAGGTGGTACTAGAGGCCAAATGAGCGGATGAGGACGCCTAGGGAGGAGGTGTAGAGGGAGAAAAGCAGGGGGCCAAGAATGGAACCTTGAGGAACGTCAACAGGCAAGGAAAGAGGGGAGTATGTGGAGTCATGTGTAGAAACTGAGAAGCAGCTGTTGGTGAGGTAAGAGGAAAACCAGGAGAGGACAGTGTTACAGAGGCCTATAGAATTGAGAGTTTGCAAAGGGAGTGCGTGGTCAACGGTATCGAGAGCAGAGAAGTCAAGAAGGATAAGAAGGGAGTAGTGTCTTTTGGATTTAGCGACCTTAATGAGGGCAGTTTCAGTGGAGTGGAGTAGAGAAAGTGAGGGAGCCAGGTGGCAAAGTGATCAAGTATTTGGGAGACAGGACCGGGAGGACGGTAGATAACAGCAACATGGAGGTGGACTGGATGGAGTAGGCGGATAAAGTGAACCTCAAAGGAGGAAAAAGAGAGGGAGAGTTCAGGGGGAAAAACCTGAAAAGAGCAGAAGGGGGAGAGAAGTATGCCGATGCCACCACCTTGCCGGTCCCCAGGTCTGGGTGTGTGGGAGAAGGACAAGCCCCCGAAAGAGAGAGCAGCAGGAGAGATAGTGTCCTCAGGTTATAGCCAGGTTTCAGTGATGGCAAACAGGTTGAAGGATCTAGAGATAAAGAGATCATGGATAGAGGTCAATTTGTTACAAACTGAGCTGGCATTCCAGAGACCACAGGATAGAGGAAGAGAGGGAAAAGGAGAGATGTGGATGAGATTGTTGGGGTTGCTCGACTGCAAGGGTGAGTATGATATGGAGCGAGAGGCATGACAGGGAGAGAGGGTTGGAATTGGACGAGAAGCAGAAATAAGAGGGGAGACAAGGGGCAGGGGAGCAAGAGGTGGGGAGGAGTGGAGATGGGGCAGATAAGGGGGTTTATAATTGGGAGAGGCAGAAGGTAAAAGTGACACGAGGGAATAGATTACCTGGGGGGAAAGAGAGGGAAGTGGCAGGTAGGATCAGACTTACGCTGAGAGAAGAGCAGTGAAGGGGACAAGAGGGAAAGGGTGTGAGTGGGGAAAAGGAGGCAAGAGGGAAAGATGGTGGAGGGGGCACCGAGTCAGATCAGGGGCACAGAAGAGAATAGCGGAGTGAAATAGGGAGGGGGATGGGAAGGGAGAGAGGGGAGTGAGGAGGAAGAAGAATATAGTATTTAGTGATTCCCTTCCATGCAGAACAATAGAACCAAAATAGACCAAATAAACGTGCAACTTCAAATTCCAATAACTCAAGGAACCAGAAAAAACAGGAGATAGAGAGGTAGAAAAGATGGTGCTAATAATAATAATAATAATGGGGGTCTCCACCTGTTTTGGGATATTTTGTGTGTGTGTTAGAGAATTTAGACTGTAAGCTCCAATGAGGCAGGGAATGATGTGAGTTCTCTGAACAGCACTGCAGAATTAGTGGCGCTATATTAATACCCGATGATGATGATGATATTACATGCATTATGTGCATGCAAGGGAATCAGTATATACATAGTGATGTCAATAGGATCATTTGGAACATACTAAACCATATCTTTTTTCTGTTATCTTTTTTCCTTTTTAATTTTTTGCTTGTTATTTTTTCGGTCCCCATGCCCAATCATGATCTCCCATCCCCCCTGGCTCCCTGGTGATGTCGTAATCCATTTGAACATATTAAACTATATATTTCTTCTCTTTTTTTTTTTTTGCTATTTTTTTCTGTCCCCAGACCCAGTCATGATCTCCCCACACCCAGTCATGACCCCCCCAGTCATTATTTATTATCTCTACTCTGCTCCTCCTCTACCCCTCCTGAGCACTTACCTACTAAATACTTTTGGTCCTCCTCACCGTCCTCTCGTCGCTGCAGCAGGGGGCAGGTGTTCTTCTGCCATTGTAAGTGTGGGTGCGGTGCACAGTAAGCTCCTTAGTGAGGAGATCTCTTGAGAGTGAGACTATGAGTCATAGTCGCACTTACAGTGACAGCAGGCAGCTAACAGCATCAGATTTGCTGTTAGCTGCCTGCTAGCCTCTCTAACCTGACAGTTGGAGCCAGGGATGGGACTGCTCCCGACCTGTTGTAAAAGTCGACACTGCACAGAATAGTAAAAAAAGAGCCCCATAATAAAATCTTTTTTATGGTCCTCCAGCTGCCCGTGATCCCTGGGCTTTAGCCCAGAAAGCCCTTGGGTTAATCCGGCTCTGTATGTATTCATGTATATCTATATATACATATTCATTAGGTTCAAGGTAAACAAACCTAGTTTTACTGTTCTCTCTTTATAATGTAATCCTTCTGTTCACACTTTAATCATGTTGCTTGACTCTGAACCCTCTCAAGGTCCCCTATGATCATCTTCAAGTGAGGTGTCCAAAACTGTACTCCATATTCAAGATCCGATTGTCACACATTGCACCAGCGACACCTGCATTATGGTCACTGTTCTCACCTGTTTCCCTCTTTCTGCATTCATTTGCTGGTGTGAACTGAGCATGCACACACCTGGTTTGCTCAGTACTTCCTGCATCCTCTTGACTGGCTAATTGCCTGTCAGCTCTGTCTATTTAAAGCACCTGCTTCTCTACCAAGTAGCCAGATCTTCAGGTCTACTTCCATGTTCAGATGGCCTGTTCCCTGGCTCCTGTTTGCTACCTGTTCTCTGAAGTCTCCAGCACCTCTATCCGCAGATCATCACAGCCTCTGTGACTACTCCACTACCCTGTGGTAACGGGCTGCAGATTATTGCTACCTGTTCTCTGAAGTCTTCAGCACATCTATCTGCAGATCATCACAGTCTTTGTGACTACTCCACTATGCTGTAGTAACACTCTGCAGATTATTGCTACCAGCCTCCTGTGTTAATCAGCACACTGCTCTACTGTCTCCTAATCTCTCAGCCATCCTGGTACTCCTCATCTGAAGCATCTTAAGTTATAGTCCTGGTTCTCTTTACAGTTTCGCTAATCACCTCCTAGGAGAACTGCGATCTGCAGTCAGGGAGCCGCGAAGACCAAGTGCCCTTGCGGGAGCCTCTGGCGAGAACCTCCCACTCCTTTAGACTCCGTGCCTTCTAGGAGGTAGTGCCAATGTGAGCAGACTGTACGGGTACTCCTCTGACTCTACTGGTTGTGACACTTGTCTAACAATGATAATACTATGGTTGCTTGCCTTGCGTATATTCCCCTTTTTAAGCATCCTGGTATTTTATTTGCCTTTGCAGCTTCTGTCTGGTACTATGTGCTGCTAGTCAGCTTTTGTAAGTATACAATGCTAAATCCCTGGGCGCTTATAGGATAGACACACTAATAGGCAAGCATAGATTATAAACATTTATTAAATACAAATTTAAACAATGAGTTGCAACTCAGATAACAGTGCATAAATAGTGTGAATGTGGCTCCCAAAGCATAGACATAACATACCAAGCAACAAATGGTGTTGTACCGCTAAGATGCTTATGACTATCCACAATGCTTAGGATATAGTATCCACAAATGCAGAATCCTGTGAAAATGAATCACACAATGCCAATGCTTGTATGGCTAAACAGTGTCAGTCCATATACAAGTGATGGATAATGATAAAGTCCTTACTCGAGAGGCTGGGCAGATGTGTCCATCGGATAGGAGCCAGCAATATGGGCTGGTAATCGGACTTACCCTTGAATGTGTCAGGGCTACAGCTATGCTGCAAAAAAGTATTTCCGTGTACCTGGTCCATTCCTGTGTGTGTCTGGCTGGTTGCCGTGGGGACGCTCAAGCGTCCTGCTGCCGGGCAGATATCTCGCTGCTTCCGGGGTATGTAGCGCATGCGCATGCGACGGCTGTGTCACTGTTGATGGAGCGGTGCTGAAAAACAGTCCACAGATGAAATAATAACAATCGCAGAGGGTGTAGTTAATCTAAGGGTATACATTCCAACGCATTTCGCCCTGCTGGCTTCTTCAGGGATAGTAGTTGAAGTGGGAGCAATATTGAGAATTTAAATAGACGCTTTTCTGGTAGTCGGCTGTTGATAGGTTGTTCATCCTTGTCTCACCATAGGTCACTTCCTATGATGGACAGGTGTCCTGCCTTATGGGCGATCCCAAACTGGATATTGTTTCCACAGCATAGCAGCTGATATTAGTCAATGAATGGAGCGTCCTAGTATGGACCAAAAACCCGTTTATCCAATTCCTACACCTATGGTGCCGATACATCGATGATGTCCTGTTTATTTGGACAGGACCACTAGACCAGCTCACCCTCTTCCTCAAGTACATTAATTACAGCCACCTCAATCTCCACTTCACCGCTGACACTAGCACAGAAGCCATCAATTTTCTAGACCTCCAGATATATATTGAGAGAAATCAGATAGAAACCAAAACTTTTTTTTAAAGAAGTGGACTCGAATTCATATATACCCTCAAGAAGTGGTCACCATAAAAACTGGCTGCGAAATATCCCTAAAGGACAGTTCACACGAATAAGATGAAACTGTTCCAAAATAGAAGAATTTGATAAACAGGCGGAGGTACTTAAAGACAGGTTCCTTGAGAGAAACTACAACCGAGATATTGTAGAACAAGCCTTATTTAATGTTAGAGAAACAGACAGAACCAACATCCTCTGTAAGAACAGTGAACAAGGGGCCAACCTCAGTATCCCCTTCATAAATACATAAAGTCATGATTCCAAGAAAGTTGAACATATCATCCAAAAACATTGGAAAGTCCTTCTAGGAGATGACAAATTGAAGGAAATTCTCCCAAGCAAACCAAAATTCATCTATAAAAAAGCAAACAGCCTTAAAACCAAACTTGTGCATAGCACTATTCCACCAAACAAATTCAATACAAATGAAACCTGGCTTAAAGAAAAAACAAGAGGTTTCTTTCACTGTAACAGATGTGCCGCATGCAAAGAGAGCGGCGAAAGACACACTAAACCATCTACCCAATATACCTCACATACTACTGGGGAATCCTTTATAATAGAGGACAAAATCACATGTGACTCCATAGGGGTCATTTATCTCCTACAATGCCCCTGTGGGCTCCAATACATTGGGAGAACTATCAGAAAACTGCACATCAGAATATCTGAACATCAGAGAAATGCCAGAAAAGGTTTTGACAAACATAGTGTTTCTGACCATTTTACAAAACATCACTCAAAAGACCCATCACTGTTACAGTTCATGGGTATCAAAAAAGTCACCAAACACTGGAGAGGGGGGGACTTTATCAAATGCATTTCAAAAGAAGAATCAAAATACATATATACGATGAAAACCCTGGTGCCAAAAGGACTTAACATTGATTTTGAACTAGGGCATTATCTCTGAGGGTTGTCCACCTGTACAATGCACAAATTTATTCTTACCCTTTTAACATATTTAGAAGAAGGTGAATCGTTACCTCTTTTCACTTAATCCCAAGTCTGTAAGAAATGTGCAATTTACTGTTTTCCACATTTGCTATTGATGCAATATAGAGAACGTACTATGGGGGCTTAGTTTTTTCTATGCACGCCAGTTCTCTATTTATGCCATTACTTATTGGCCCTATATGGGGGAGCCCATATATACGTGCCTCACTGCCCCTAGAGGGCAACCAGTCCAACACAATTTGTACAACCACTGGACAGCAATGTACATCTCTTTGCTTACTAGATCTATTACAATTGACACTAACAAGGGGACATCAATAGCCCCATGTACATTTATGATATGCTGAACATGGAGCCATTTTCTGTCTGGACTGACCTTACTTTAATAATCAACATGATAAAAAGTTTTGTGGCATTTAATTCAACCATACTAGGACGCTCCATTCATTGACTAATATCAGCTGCTATGCTGTGGAAACAATATCCAGTTTGGGATTGCCCATAGGGCGGGACACCTGTCCATCATAGGAAGCGACCTATGGTGAGACAAGGATGAACAACCTATCAACAGCCGACTACCAGAAAGGCGCCTATTTAAATTCCCAATATTGCTTCCACTTCAACTACGATCCCTGAGGAAGCCAGCAGGGCGAAACGCGTTGGAATGTATACCCTTAAACTAACTACACCATCCACGATTGTTATTATTTCATCTGTGGACTGTTTTTCAGCACCGCTCCATCAACGGTGACACAGCCGTCGCATGCGCATACGCTACATACCCTGGAAGCATCGAGATACCCGCCCGGGAGCAGGATGCTTGAGCGTCCTCACGGTAACCAGCCAGACACACACAGCAGGTACACGAAAAGACTTTTTTGCAGCATAGCTGTAGCCCTGACACATTCAAGGGTAAGTCCGATTACCAGCCCATATTTCTGGCTCCTATCCGATGGACACATCTGCCCAGCCTCTCGAGTAAGGACTTTATCATAATCCAGCACTTGTATATGGACTGACACTCTTTAGCCATACAAGCATTGGCATTGTGTGATTCATTTTCACAGGATTCTGCATTTGTGGATACTATATCCTAAGCATTGTGGATAGTCATAAGCATCTTAGCGGTACAACACCATTTGATGCTTTGTATGTTATGTCTATGCTTTGGGAGCCACGTTCACACTATTTATGCACTGTTATCTGAGTTGCAACTCATTGTTTACATTTGTATTTAATAAATGTTTATAATCTATGCTTGCCTATTAGCTATGTCTATCCTATAAGCGCCCAGGGATTTACCATTGTAAACTTTCATTAGGGTTGAGCTACCCTTCACCAGCTTTCTTTCCCTTGTCCCATATTGCCTCCTTTCCCGTCCCCATTCCCCTGTCCCGAGTGGCTGCTCTTTTCAGATTACACCTTAGGGAGCGCTGATCTGACCCCATCATCTATAGCTTTTGTAAGTAGCATAGATATTACCAGCCTAGGTGTGTAACCCTACATTTATCTACATTAAATTTTGTCATCCATTTAACAACCCAGTTTACTATCTTTTCTTTCTGTAGCTATTATCTTGCAATACACTCTGCATAGTTTAGTGTCATTAGCAAATAAAAACAACCTTTTACCAGATTGGACAGGGTTCAATACTGATCCCAATGGTTCACCACTTGCAAATTTAGCCCAGTCTGAACGTGTATCATTATATGTATTCATACAACTCAATTATCCATAAAAATTGTGTTAAGTGACCTGTGTGCTACAATTCTGTGATTAAGTCCAAAGTGTGTGCCTAGTTATCTGAACAATGTAGTATGAATATAAGCATCATTGTACAATGTGATTCAGGGTGATTTTTTAATATGCAAGAACAACATATTTCCTATATAACAAATATGGCAGTGTAATAAAAAAAACACCATTTTATTTTATGGAGTCATGACCTCTAAAGACCTTGTAAACTTCCTATTTGCCATGATTCAGTAATTTATTTAACTTTATTCTGATATGTTTAAATAAGGGGATTTACAAGCTCTAACCACTAAGAACATTTTTTTTATTCTTCTAATTTTCCTATGCCAGTTTGACAGGAGCCTCACATTACTTCTCTTTGCTTCTAAGGGACCTTGTTCTTTTTACTTTCTAAAGCTGGGTACACACTACACGGTTTTCATCCAATAATCGTCTCAATCAGCTGACATACGACTGCTCGTTCAAAAGTAGGGTCAGTGTGTGTAGTGACACGATGGTCGAAAGTCTGCCCAAATGGACGATTGTCGCCTCATTTGGTTGGTTGTACCGTTTAATATTTTCGTTCCAATCTCGTTTCCGTTGTGTAGTGTGTATAAACTTCTGACCGCTCCACAATGGTGCGTACGAAATTACAGTCATTTCCCTTTGGCTGCTTCATACATTTGGAGGAAGCTCAGCCTATTCCTTTTCCAATTATCCTTTTTCAATTTCTCTCAACAACATGGCTGTAAAAAGTCGCTAAAGGGATGTTCGCTCTTCCCTTTATCGTCCTAAACAAGGCTAGTGTGTATGCAGTCTATGGACCGAGCGATCGGAACATCGATCGCATGTAAAATCGATCGGCATAAAAAGTTGGTGGAAAATTCTGTAGTGTGTACCCAGCTTAAGTCTATAGCTTGTGCACTACCTACATTGCCCTGGATCTTATCATGACACTGACCACTAATCACACACATGGACCTCTCCTCCTGCAATAGTTTGTGCTGCTGTGAACATTCCGATTGCCTGATTGGCTGCATGGTGTTATATCCCCGCCCACTACAAAAGTGGGGATATCCTGGTTGAGCATATAATGTTTGAATATAATTAGGTTTTCAGACCCTAGTCAAAAGCAACTTAAAATGGCATCATTATAATTATTTGAACACAATAGGGATCATGTAAATTTGGACGCATTTGAGTAATAAATTATCAATTAAGTAACCAGCCAGTCAGAAGTGCATGCCAATCGTCTTTATCAAGAGTGCATATTTTGCTCCAGGGGTTGAGCACCTGCAAGAGCTACGCTTCCTGACAGGCGTATATGCGCCAGTGTTCAGGTCTGACTCATTTACATACCTCCAAACTGTCCTAAGTTTGGTAGGACATCCCGATTTGTGGGCCACAAAAGGAACAGGGCTGAATAGGAAAGTGGATAGAGTGTACCATAATTTATTTGTTTGTGGGTGGAGTTTGGCAGAACTGGGGCAGGACTTATTTTGGGATTCTAAAAGTTGGGAGGTATGCATTTACGGGAAAATCCCCCATACTCCCACTTTAAGTGCTAGGAGCCGTAAGCACAATATGTGAGTGAATCTGCACATGGACAGAAGCGTAAGTCTTTATCGTACACATGCGCAATACTGCAATGCGGATTTTACACAAAATAAAGATGCATAATTCCAACTTTACATGAGCTCCAAGGAACTCATGCAAGATTACCTAAACTGAGGTGAGTTGTCCTGTTTGATGCTCTTGTCAGTTCATCTATGATTTTTAGAAAACAAACATACTGTGTAAAAGCTTGCAACTTGTAGGGAATATTAATATTGTTCATTTGTTTCTAAAGGCTTTCCATCTAAATAATTTTCATTACTGTGGTTATCAGACATTCCAAAGGGTGTCAAAGTATTTGTGTTTGTCCCCACCCCCTGTCTATCTCAAACAGTTTTTGTATTTATAAAGCATAAACATAGCATGCTCGCTAACTATAACTCGTGACATTGACAAGCGCAGTTTTCTTCTCATTTGTTCCATCTTCAAGTTTCACAAGCTATGTTGTTCCCTTTTTAGTATATACATACCATTGTGAACAGGAAAGATGTTTTGCAACCTTTAATAGTATGACAAAGTGTTATCTGAGATTTTCAAATATGAAGAACTACGGAGTAAACTACACAATGAGAATGAATTCACATGCTGGCCTATTATTGGCATAATGGTAGAAAATACCTGTTTCTATATTATTTTGATTCACTTTTTAGCATAAAGTCATTTGAGGTTATAGCATGCTTGCCTACTCTCCTGAAATTTCCGTGAGGTTCCCGAATTTCGGGGAGTCCTCCCGGACACTCGGAAAAGTAGACATTCTCCAGGACTATGTTGGACGCGGAGCTTAATAACGCAAATTTGCGTCTGCATTTTGGTCACTGTTCTTACCTGTTACTCTCTCTTCCTACTATGCCTCCCCGCTCTCACTCAATACCCATACTCTCCCCCCGCCACACCTCTCTCGTTCCTCCCTGCCCTCCCCCACGCGCTGCTAATCTTGCTAACCTTATCCCCATCTCCCCCCTCTCCTCTCCCTCTTTCTCCTGTGCCCTCTGGAATACCAGATCCGTACGCAACAATCTGACTGCTGTCCACGACCTCTTTCTATCCAGCTCATTTAACCTTCTTGCCATTACTGAAACCTGGCTCTCCGACTCTGACAGTGCCTCCCCCACTGCCCTCTCCTATGGTGGCATTTCCTTCACCCACTCCGCCAAGCC
The DNA here is from genome assembly GCF_038048845.1 of Mixophyes fleayi. Lineage (NCBI taxonomy): Eukaryota > Metazoa > Chordata > Amphibia > Anura > Limnodynastidae > Mixophyes > Mixophyes fleayi. Next base: position 109,028,640 of record NC_134402.1, read on the forward strand.
TGGTGCCCGCCCAGGCGGTGGAGTGGGCCTCATCCTTTCCTCCACCTGTACTTTTCGTGTCATTCCCCCTGAACTCTCCCTCTCCTTCTCCTCCTTCAAAGCCCACTCCATCCGCCTCTTCTACCCCATCCACCTCCGCGTCACTGTCATCTACCGCCCCCCTGGCCCCACCTCCCTCTTCCTTGACAACTATGCTGCCTGGCTTCCTCACGACCTCTCCTCCGACCTCCCCTCAATCATTCTTGGTGACTTTAACTTCCCCATCGACAACCCCACCGACCCTGCTTCCAGCAAACTGCTCACCCTCTCTTCCTCCATTGGTCTCACCCAATGGACCTCCTCCTCTACCCACTGCCTTGGTCACTCTCTTGATCTTGTCTTCTCCTACCTTTGTAATCTCTCTGACTTCTCCATCTCTCCCTTTCCTCTATCTGACCACCATCTCCTCTCCTTCTCCCTCTCCTCTTCTCCTGCTCCCCTCCCCCTGCCCAAACCTACTCTGTCCATATGCAACCTCGACGCTCTCGACCCTGTCTCTCTGTCCTCCTCTCTCGATAAACATAACAATTTTCACCGCACCAAGCTTAACCCCTTATATGTTGGAGAGATCTATTTGTCTCATAAAGTGGGGAGGTGCTCCTACACATTACCAATATATGTATTAAGAAAGGAAAAGAGGAAAAGGGGAGGGATGGGAAAATGTGTATATAGGGCACTCTTTTAGTTCAATATATATAATAGATTTCTGTTAAGAGTAATATCTTTATTATAATAAACAGATGATACATTAGCGAAATAATTAAAAACACTCAGTGAATGAACATGATGACCAAATGTACTAGGTGGAACACTGTAAAAAGGACTACTGTGCTGTCTCACTGTGTTCTATCGGTAATGTTAAGAAATAAGCTGTACCAATATCACATTGATCAAATATTGATATTGAGTTCAATATGTATAGGTATAATGGATTATCCTCATTGTGTGTCCAAACCTTCTATCATTTTATAGGTCTATTTCAGGACACTTAATATCTCATTTAAACTCCTATATATATCTCCTCTCCATTTTTAGGAACATAGTCCCATATTATCGCTCCTAGAGGTTGAATTCAGTACTACACTGGTTACAATGTTGTAAATATAGTTGATCTGATAGTACGTGGGTACATAACCTCACCCCTCTGCTACTGAATGGTAGTATAGATATAACAATATTGCTAAAGTTCTAATAGGTTTAGCAATGGTGAAGACTAGGGTTAGGTATCACTGTATATCCGGATACCTGACACACCATCTAATCTGTTTTCTGATTAGTAAGGTGCTCTAGAATATGAAAACCCTTAGCCTAACAGGCTGGGGAGTAGCTGGATAGTTAATTAGCTCTTAGTAAAGTATCATCTATAACACTCTTAAATGGTGCCCAGCATGACCCCGTTAATCTATTAGAGAGGAGAGCCCATAGCCTAACAAGCTGGGGAATAGCTGGATAATTAAACTGTTCTTAATAATGTATAGTCTCTAACACTCTTGAGGGTGCCCAGCGTAACCCCGTTAGTCTATTGGAGAGGAGTAACGTGGTACAGCTCAATACATATAGATTATTATCAGGCAAACAACAGTGAGCTCAGCTGAACACCACCGCGCTTTCCTTAAGAGCTTTATCTAGGCCTTGGTGGAGAAGCACATGTCCATGCGTACTCTGAGCAATGAAATAAAAAGTTTCACTCACACAAAATTGTCACAAGTAATAAAGACACTCCCTTCACTCTCATGATTCACATAAGCCATAAATGAGACTATACCAAGTTGTACATTGGGAGAAAATGGAAAAGTTTTAATTAATTGAAAGGTTAGTACTAAAGAGGTAGGAGGTTGAAATTGATGTGACATTTTTCAGTACATTGAGGTGCACTTTTAAGTTGCAGAGACAGCTCCTGTGAATGGTGAGTGGTATATTAAAAAACAATTATTTCATTTATGCAGCTGAATGCATGGATAAGATGATTCATCAACTACATCTCAAAACTGATGACCTTGAGGACAGATCAAAATGAAACAATGTGAGAATAAGAGGGATAGAGGAGACAGTGATGCAAGCATGAATTCTTACATCATCTACATGCAGTAAAAGGGTTTGCAGGCTCCCCAATCAACAAAATGCACTTTTGTGCTTAATTTCTTTACAATAAAAGAAAAAGAAGTAGCTGCAGTTAAATCCACTGTTGTATTACAAGGTTAGTATAATAAGCTACATATCAACTATGACCTGTCACCTAGAACCTTAAATAGAGGACAGAAGGTGCTTTATTAACACGCATTCTCAGACATAACGGAGTGCTCTATAAATGTGGATTTTCTGTTAAAATGATAATTGCACATAATAGTATACTCCATAAAATTACAGATGCAAAAAAAAGTCTTTGATACTTATATTTCTAATTGTGGAAAATTACAGTGGACGACTATTCTGCTTTAAAGAATCACATTCAGAATGGTCGCCAGAGTCCAGATCTAAGTCCAATCCAACAACCTGATATACCAACCACAGTCTTTTTTTGCTGATTACTCACAGCACCTGGATGTCACATTAACAATCTTTATTTATTTGTACAGTATGTATCTTACAGTAAGTCCGATGCTGACTTGGATGTTTATTGAGCATAATTTACACTCAAATAAGGTGCCTGTAACAAAAGTGTATTTATGTGCACTTGTAGCAAATGTTCCAGGTTTATATCAGGGCCATACATACACCAACACATGCATACAGATAATCAGGTCATAAGCACTAGAAAAGTTTGACAACATATGTTTTGAGAGCAAAGAAACACAACAGGTATTAGTCTTGATATAATACTCCTCATGTACCAATGAAAGTAGCGAATACTGTTTTTTAAAATACGTCCACAAAATCCTATAATATATGCAATAAAGAATGCTCCTTTCAGCTTCAGAGGGAATAATCAGAAGCAACTAGCTCACCAGCACCATCATCATCATGTATGTGCACCTGCCCTTTAGCAGGTGCAGAAGATATTTTTCCCAACAGGTATATATGTGTCTCCTTGCTGGTCTACCTCAGTATTATGTGCGTGAAGACGCCCTTAGCATACTATGCCTACTTTAAACCGTCCTTTCCCTTCACCATTGCCCGTCTCCAGTCGTGACGAGGAGCAACTCTGCATGCTCTTTGTTGGCATGCTTAGTGCAAGTTTTCATAATTTATGTGTTGCTAACGGGCGTATGTCCAACTCAGCATCAAGTCCACTATGTTAAGGCTATAGTCTGAGACTTATACTCATATTTCCACTGATGTCTACAGCCTAAAATCTGAAAACAATGCATTGAACAATAAGTGCTAGCTCCATGAAAACCTTCAGAAGTCATATGTTAATACACAAAGGGGAACATTTATCAACCAATCAGATTCTTGTTATCATTTATTTAGTACATTCTACAAAAGGACAGCTACAATCTGATTGGTTCCTATAGGCAACATCTCCACTGTTTCAAAACCGCTGTTTAGTAAATATACCCCAAAGTTTCACAATGCTATGGGTTACTCCCTTGAAGCCAGTTGTGTTCTCCTTGTTTTATTTGTGAATTCCTAAGCTATCCACATGTTCAGTGCTCTTTTTTAAAATGCATTTTGCTTCTGAATATGAATTAGGCACATGACATGTAAAAAAATTACTAGGTTGTTCTTGTGCAAACACTATATAAGTAGGACACTGACAGCTAAAACATCAGATATGTGAGCGTCACTGTTTTATTTAATACCAATCTAACACCAAACATAAACATTGTAACAAGTGATTTCCTGCAATTAGACTTCCAAGGGCAGATTCAATTGGCCATGATGTTCCTGAGAACATTGTGGCCACGTTTTATTACTGTTTATACTATGTAATTATTAATAAAAGATAAAATGTAAAGTCACTTTGCTTTAGGAAAATAGCAGGTTGACGGTTTCCGTTTGCACAATGTCTCATTGGTCTCTCTATAAAGTAACCAGCAGTAGTCCTTGGTAGCGATGCTCCATTGTCAGAATGTTTTGGTGAAGGGAAAAAGTCAGGATAGGAATGAAAAAAGTAAATTTTAAGTGACATTCTGCAACCCATATTCTTGTAGTTATCCAATAGGTCAGTCACGATGGACACGTAGTTGGACTCGCTTCTGTTCCCTAAGAATCTACGCACAGCAGTCTTGAAGGAGGACCAAGCAGCAGACTCAATTTCATATACATAACAAAAGATATCAGGATACAAAAAATTTATTCACAAAGATATGAAATAACGAAATAACGAACACAAGAACATTTTAAATGATAAAATGAAAAAAAAAGGTAAAATCATCACTTGCACTGGTCACTGCCATTAAGGGCCACATATTTGCTTATAGTGATCAGCTATCAGCCAGAGAGCTGGGACACAGATACAGAGGCTCTGTCATGAAGCAGCCCACTGTGAGTACACCCTCTGGTTACTGTTGGTCATGGTACAGTCTGGGGAGCTTCCTGCTTACTTCCCCCTCTGCACAGACAGAAGGGAGTCTTGACGAGCACTTACTGTGATTAAATACTTTGTTTTCGAACTTCAATTTTTCAAAACATCTCAAAAACCTTACACGATATCATATTTTTGAAGGTATATTTGTATTCCATGCACAAAAATACATGGAAATTGATATATATCATGTCAGATGCAAAATGACTGTTAAGTACCTTTCAACAGTCAAAATGTCACTATTTTAACCACATAGACACATTAAACCTGTCGACATTTCGGTGTCAACTGTCTGTCTGTCTGTCGACAGGTTCAGCATCAGCAGATTAACTGGATGTGGGAATGTAATGACCCTGTGTTTCATGATTGTGATTACTTTTTGGTATCCTTCTGAAAGATCTTTGCTGAATTATGGTGCGCTTCTTCCACAGCCTCCAGTATACTATGCCTACATCAGATGTCACGGACTGTAGACCAGTATGTAGTACAATTCTACATGTTTGCTTCTGAATTGTAATTAAATTTGATGCCTTGGTTGCAAAATTTTGGCAGACTCTTGGACTAGATTAATGATAATCTTGCATCTTGTGACTTGCCTTCCTTTCTGGATGATATAATATTTTTGCTCAATAGAATGGACAATCGCTTTCAGGAACACTCCCATCAAAAGGAGTAGGCCGTCATCCTGCCATTAAGTTTGCCTACGGAACAAGGATGCTTTTGCTTTTCTCTAGAGGAGTGTGAAAGGAAGTTTAAAAACAACGTGTGCCTTATTGTGCAGAATCTGGTCATCCAATTGCTGTCTGTTCTAAGCACTTGGTAAAAAGTCAAATCCTAACTGAAACAGGGGAGGACAAGTTAGGAACTGTTGCCAACTCTTCTATTTCTTCTGGTCATGGCATCTGCTCCATGTCTGTTTCTCTTGATTGTGCCTCCGGGTGTCAGGAGCTTCTGCTTCTATGGACTGCTGCTCTGCTGACCAAGCTGATCTGGCTGCTGGACAGCTCCTTGCCTTTATTCTGTGTTCTAGTTCAGTTTCAGCTGATCTCCTGATATTCTAGCATGTTCTAGCTCCTCCCCTTAACTTCCTATAAAAGCCTGGCCTGTTGATGTCTTCTTTGCCAGATTATTGTTCTCCTGCCAGTAATCTAGTTCCTGTTCCTATTCCAGGTACTGCATTCTGCCTCCAGTTATCTACTACTCATGTACGGACCTCAGATTGTCCTCAACTACACCTCAGTCTGAACCCTTTGCATTATTGACTTATTGTGTACCAAACCCGGCTACTGTTGGACATTCTTTATTATATAATCCTCTAGTGACCTTTCCTTCTTGCTACTGGACTTCTTTTCAGTCTCCGGACCATTACACCGGGTTTCTAACTCTCTCCACTCTCATCGATTCTGGTGCTACAGGGAATTTAATCTCCTCAAGTTTGGTAACTAAGTTGTTTCTGCCAGTTTAACCTTTTGAGACTCCTGTTTCTCTGCCATCAATGGCAGTAAGATTCCATGTGGCTCTATATAGTTCTCGACCGCTCCCTTAACTGTTCAAGTAGGGGCTTTACATAAAGAAATAATTACATTTCTAGTCATTTCTCACACCACTAGTCCCATTATTCTTGGTCTTCCCTAGCTTCAGTTACATTTGCCTTATTTGGATTGGTTATCTGATCAAATAATAGTTTGGGGACCTTCATTTCCAAACCATTGTATATGTAAAGTACAACCTCCCTGAGTTATATCAACATTGGCTACTTCTGTGGCTCCTGTCATTCAGCCAGAATACTCAGATTACCAAAATGTCTTTTGTAAACAATGGTGTGAACTTTTAGCACCTCATCATGTTTGGTACTGGCCCATTGATCTTCTTCCAGAGAAGTCTCTTCCTCATGTGCAAGTATATCCACTTTTCCTTCCAGAAACTCAAGCTATGTCAGACTACATTAAGGAAAACCTTCAATGGGGCTTCATTAGGCCCTCATGCTCTTCAACAGAAGCTGAATTTTTCTTTGTTAAGGAAAAAGATGAGGGTCTCTGGCCTTGTATTGATTACCAAGGCCTCAATTCTGTCATTGTGAAAAGACATTATCCCCTTCCTCTGATTACTGAGGTATTTGACCTCTGCATATGTGAGGGGTATGAGTGGAAGACAATCTTCAATACTCTAGACGACCACTATAAATAACTTGTGATGTCATTTGGGTTGTGTAATGCACAAACTTTCATCAATTACATTTTTTGGGATCTACTTTAGTGGTTTGTAGTAATATATTTTGATGACAGCCTAGTGTATTTCCAAAGATCTTGCTTCACACTGTGCCCATGTGGCAGAAGTCTTATCCTGTCTCTGGAAACACCAATTTTTTTGCAAACTTACAAAATGTGCTTTTAACAGGATAAAAATGCCTTTACTTAGATACATTGCGTCTGGTTCAGGTCAGCAAATGGACCCATAAAAAGTTTAAGCTATCTTGATTTCGCCAACATCCGTTAGGCTCAAAATGATCTAGTATTTCCTTGGGTGTATCAACTGCTATTGACAATTTATCCAAGGGTATTCCACTCTGGTGGCACCTATCACTGTTTTCACTGGAATATATTCCAACAACAAGGAGTTGTCAAATGAGGCTTCAGTGGCTTCTCTTACTTTAAAACATACCTTATACACTGTACCTGTTCTCATGCAAGCTGATACTTCTCAACCATTCTTTCTAAAGTTGATGCTATCTTTATAGGTGTAGGAGCCATTCACATCCAGAAGTTTTCTACAGGGAAATTACATCCATTTAGTTTATTTTCCCACAAATTCCTTCCAGCTGATAGGAACTGTGCCATGGGTGAAAGAGACCTGCCATGAAGCTTGCCAGAGAAGAAAGGAGGTATATACTATTAAAGTAATAATTGAATTTCTTAAGCAAAAGAAACTTTAAGGATAAAAAAATAATATAATTATTTATTTACAAAATAAAAAGCTTGTGCTGTGATAATATTATCAGTCCAAATTTCAATCTCTAAAATTTTGCCTATCCACAGACCAGACAGTTCTTTTTATCAGTAACAAAAGTAGGTTGTATTACAATTCACAAATGTCATATTACAATTGGCTGAGATGGCATACAGGCGTTTCATGGTACTTTAGGTTTTCCTGTATACAGTGGGTTTTTTTTGAGGAGTTCTTGCAAAAGTCTTTGTTTCTGATTAGAAACATCTGTTCTTCAAATTAACTCTTTCCAGTGCTGCTCATATCTTTGTCCTCAGCTCGCACAAACAGATCAAAGAATAACACATCAAATAAAACAAGACAAAAGAAATCTATTTATATATTTCTTATTAATTTATTGGTGTGACTGGATCACTGATAAATAACTTTTGGTATAAATTTATTAAAAGGAAATAGCGCAGGCTGCTTATTTATATAATTGCCAATGCACTTATTTTTGATATTGTGTATATTGTGAGATAGGAAATCGTTATCTCTGAGACCAGGGTAGAAAATTTGTTTTTTCTGTTTACCCTTGCTAAAGGAAATACCTTATTTCTGATGTATATAGCTGACAATATATATATTATATAGCTGATATAGCTGATAATGAGCATTTGTTTAGAAAGTCTGCTGTGTATTGTTATGTGGGGAAATGACTTGTTAGAAGTTCATATCTTTCTTTGGGAATGTGTATTCTGCAACTGTTGCAACAAAAGGCCCATATGTAATCAGGTCTTTTGATGTGTGAAGTTTCACTTGGAGATGTTTAATTTAAAACGTGCTGCTACATTTCCTGCGTCTAAAACAAAGATGCAGGACATCACAGAGTTTCTAGAATTTCACAAATATGTGTAAATATCGTTAGCTTTGCAATGCATGCTAATCTATGTTTTGGTAAGCAGGGTACATCATGATTCTAAAAATAGCCTGTGTCCATATCTGTATAAAAAGCAGTGAACTGTACACTGAAATTTATCATTCCATCTGACCTGACCACTGATACCTTAAATCAGTGGAACTGTCCTTGTCAGGACACTTGAGCAATAAACATCACTCTGCTTCAAGACCCTGCTTGACAACTTCTTCAATATGGCTGTAATTCTGTGACCTGCTGATTAGACCCTAAAGGAGCTCAGTGGTGGCAGAATTGTAAGCCCCTCCTACTGCTGCAAGAGGGCGCATTTGGGATAACTTAAAGGAACGGTGGCAAAGTAGGCCCAGCCGGTTCCCAGCAACAGACAGGGTAGCATAGGCGGTCCATCCTGTCACAGTTGGCTTCATTCAAAAATGACTTTGACAATACTGATCACCAAAATCCTCGTCAGGTCAGATGGACTTTATTCTTTTCACATTTCAATTTACTTATAACCTTCAGGACTGGAAATAAAAATTGGAAACTAGACATTTTATCTCATTCACTAGGGATCAAGGAAGATTTTGAAAATCAACCTATACTTGATCTGAAATGTCTATTGGCCACCACAATCATTTCACCTGTTCCCACCTCCACATTGGAAAACTTGTGTCTCTCCCAGGTTATGGAAGAAGTTGTCACAGTGGGCATGTTTCTCCCATTTCACTGAACATGCAGGTATCCATAAGCCTTGGAACTCCTCTCTTGGAGTTACTGGTGGCCTTCCTTCCTTCATTGCTGCATGCTCAACTTGCTCTCAACAAAAAATCCCCCCACAAGCACCTTTTGGTCTTCTACATCCTTCACCTATTCCTGTGAAACCATGGACACACATGACATGGATTTTGTCACTGATCTTCCACTGAGTAAGAAATGCAGAACTATCTGGATAGTGGTGGATCGCTACTCCAATATTGTCTACTTTATCCCACTAATCATTAATTGTTACTCTAATGTATCCACTCCATCTCCAGTCAAGACTCAATGAGTTTGAGGTCATTCAAGTTCTTGATTCCAGACTTTCTCTAGGAACACTTATATTTTTGGTTGACTGGATTGATGCAGTTGATGTTCATGCTCCCGGTCTCTTGAAGAAATTTCATCAGAATTTTCCCTGAGGAAAGAGGGGGGTTATGACACTCGTCGGGAATTCCGGTGTACTTACCAGGCTGCAGCGTGCATCTGAGTCATCTTAACTGTGCCACAAAGCAGACTTCTTCTGGGCAATGCTTGGTCTGGATTCTGATGCTGTCACCATGGGTCCTTATGAGCATATACAGGCTAGAACTTTTACGGCTCAGTCACATGACCAAGTCCTGCCTCCGACATGCCCCTTATATAAGTTTGCTCAGTACACCTGTATGGTGCCAGATCTTTTAGTCTTTTTAGGAGTCCTACTTAGATCCTTCTTGGTTTCAGTGATTCCTGAATAGGTACCTGTTTTCCTGTTTCAGCATTATCCTACAAGTATTAGGTGCTCCCACAGTCTTTATACAGTTCCTTAGTACTTTGAACTTACCTGCTGGTCACATCTTGTACTTGCACTGGGGACAACAACTTGCATAGAGGGAATATCTTCGTGCAGGGGTCACTGGTGAAAATCTATGCCAAGCTAGACTCTGTGCCTCTCTTACGGGTAGCTCTAAACCAAACTGACCGTGTCTAATCTACTAATATTCCTGTGTGTTCCTGACAACAGTTACTCAATGATTTCTACACTGCTGTACATTCCTTTTTAATACAAAAAGCCTTATTCATTCACCCATTTAAACTCCAAATTACTCTTTTTAACTGTCAACTCTCTGCCCTCAGGGAGTCAATATTTCAAAGGTGCCAGGGCAACCTAGAAAGGATGTTAAGTGTAATGAAATATACCTGTATACTCTTATAGATAGTATATATTAGAAGAAAAATATATCAGTTATGCTAAACATGCATTAATATAAATATAAAACATCTAAACAAAGCTGTAAATACATATATAAATCTATTATGAGATAAGAACAATCTGGGGCTTCACATGTAATAAACTGGCATATTATATATAAACTGTCTGATTTGTTCTCTAGAAGAAAATATTATAGCTTCACAACATTAAAATTAATCTATAAAATCCCTAAACAGGATTACTATAGGTATCTGAAAATCTGCTTTAAACCATATGCTCCTTCACTATATGCTTACATTTTTTGAGAAACAGTAAGGTGAATAATCAGAAAATAAGACATCTCATGCATCTCATATAGATTTCTGCATTGTGTAATGTAGAGCTGGGGGAATCTAGATTTTTGCAAAATCATCATGAAAATCTCCAAAAATAATCTCTCTGGTTTCAGGCATTCTAGATTGCCTGGGAACTAATTAAATGAGTGAGATTTGACATTCATTTCAATGGACAATACATTTCAAGGGGATCAGAAAGCTCATAGAAATTCTTTGCTGAGTCAAATGAATTGAAAAATGGTTGGTAAAATAAATACATAGATAAAATAAAACAGGTGATGATGATAAAATTAATAAATATTTTTCTGTCAGGCACCGTCCTTGCATCTCTCCCATAGAGCGGGGATGGCCTCCTGTCATTTCCGGATGGGGCCTTTTTGTTGCCAGGCAACAGGCACACAGGTATCCCAGCCATCCCTGTGCCTTCGGGCACATGCGCAATAGCACTTTCCGTTGCTGGGCCTTGGCTATTCTGACCTATCTCTTGGAACTCCCTTGGTACTGCATTTCCTGATTGGCTTGACCCAGATTGTTTTGAGTACACTCACCACTACTACATTGGTAACTGTCCTGGAGAACTGCAACCTGCGCACCTCTTGTAGCCAAGCTCAAACCTCCTTGTGGGGGTCACTGGTGAAAACCAGGAGTGCATTAGACTTCACGTCTCCTTGTTCAGTTGCGCCAATACCAGTTAGTAGCTCCATCCTATACGCAATCCTTACATTTTCTTTTAAGAAAGTTTAAAAAACTAATGAAATTACTATTGTGGAACTACAAGTCTCAGCAAGCCCTGGCTACCAAAGCGTCAGAGGACTTGTGAGACTACAAGCGCAGCATGATTCGTTTCAAAGCAACACAGCTTTGCTGCTATTGTCATTGTTTTTAATGGAACCGGAGGTCAGTACCTGCTCAATAAATCCCAAGTGGCTAGCATGTAAACATTGCTTGAAATTGGCTGAGCTTTTCCCTTTCATTTCCATTAGCACTTTATTTCAATGGTCTTTCTGAACCCATTGAAAATGAATTGTCCATTCAAATGAATGGTAAAATTGAGATTTTGTTCAGCCGATTAAAATAGCCCACAATTTTCTGAATTTAAAGTAAACAATTGTTTAATAGATTGTATAATTTGGCTAATTAACAATTTATTTATGGTGAATTGAAAGTATTTTAACTTCTGAGTGAAACTGCCCATTGATAGATTTTAGATTGCCTAAGCTCAGGGAGGGCAGAAACCTCCGTGGAGCAGAAGTACACACTATAGAAAATTTTTCCTGATGCGATTTCGTTAATGATTTTACCAACTGTGAAGATACCGGGTTTATCTGGCCCAATGCTACCCACTTCATGCTGGCTGGCTGGCCACCCACGGGTGCCTTCCTATGCCAAGGAAGTCTGCCCAGTGCCTTCTAGGATTCGTATAGTCACTCAGGCAAATGCAATTATAAAAATACAACAGTATATTTATTGTCATACAAACAACACTAGAATATTATTGTCACGGGCACTAGGAGTCTTTACCCAGGGATCACCAGGTGATAGGCTTACCAGAGCAGTATAGGTGGTAATATGGTACTCTGGTAGCAGGGTGATCACGGAACAGGAAATAGCAGATGATGAGATGCTCAGGAAAGTCTATGACTAGCAGCACTGGCAATATGGAGGTAGTAATACACGAGGAACTGTATGGACAAAGGACATGTGAAGGTAGTCAGTGGTCTGCGGTAGCAAGTTGTACCACCGCTATAGTGAGGAGGAATGTCCAACAGAAACGAGGAGGTGATGAGAGTCAGCGGTCTGCGGATAGCAAGTTGTACCGCTGTCAGAGTGAAGGAATGGAATCCAAGTGGAGGTATCCGGGGAGTCAGTGGTCTGCGTTAGCAAGTTGTGCCACTGCTATGTGAGAGGATACTGGAACAGGTGAAACTGTAAACAGGAGTCAGTGGTCTGCCACTAGCAAGTTGTACTACTGAATATATATGTGAGGAGGTGCACGGGGAGAGACTGCAACACAATATATACACGGGCACCTTGACTTTGATCCACAGTAATATGCACAATATAAATGTATAAATGACTGAACAACACTGCCAATATAGAAAGTCTCTTGAAGTAATCCGGCATAAGATAACACAGTCAATGATGGCAATAGACTCAGCGGATAGTACACTCCAGAGGAGAACCAACACAGTCCAGCAAGGTATGCAATACACAGCACAGTCAATGGGAAGTATGCATACCGTGGTTCAGGAGAAGGCAGTCAGACAGGAGTGCAGAGATACCTGAAGGGCAGGAGGCCAGCAGGATACAAGTCCCTGGATGGGTGAAGCAGGGGTCTAGCAGGTGCAGCGCACAGGTAGGTAGACCAGCAGGGAACACAGGAAGGCGTGGAGAGCGGATGAGCAGTAGATGGATGAGTAGCGCTGAGAAGTAACAGCAGCGGGTCTCTGCGGGAACACGGAGGTAACCAATAGCAACCAGCAGGTGCAGTAACGATGGGACACCGGAGCAGAGTTGAACTGGAACAGATGATCACGGAGAGTAGCGGGTAGCAATAGTGGCAGCAGACTCAAGGAAACACGGTAGAGTAGACAAGGACTGAAGACTGAAGCGCACAGAGGCAGCGGACAGGAATCAGCTAAACAGTCACGATGAAACACAGACGGGTTGCAGGTTGAAGACTGTAGTGCACGGAGGCAGCGGGTAGGAATCAGCTAGCAGTCACGATGATGAAACACAGACGAGTTGCAGGTTGAAGACTGTAGTGCACGGAGGCAGCGGATAGGAATCAGCCAAACAGTCACGATGATGAAACACAGACGAGTTGCAGGTTGAAGCCTGTAGTGCACGGAGGCAGCGGATAGGAATCAGCTGGCAGTCACAATCATGAACAGGTGAGTGGATGTGGTTGAAGCCTGTAATGCACGGAGGCAGCGGATAGGCATCAGCTAACAGTCCCAATGATACATGGTAGAGTTGAAGTGATTAGAAGACTGTAGTGCACGGAGGCAGCGGATAGGAATCAGCTCACAGTCACGATGATACAGTAGATGGTAGAAGTGGTATGGGAACCACAGTAGCAGAAGTGGTTTGGAAACCACAGAGGTAGAAGTGGTTTGGAAACCACAGGAATCAGCAGGGCTGAATAAACAAGGAAACACAGGAACACCTTCAGAGACTCATGGGGAATGAGACTCCAAGATCAGGCAACGTGGTGTTGACCACAGGTGCTTAATATAGGGAGGTTGCCTGATCTGCCAATTAAGTTAAAGGAACATACACTGAAGGTTTGGAAAGGGCTGCGCATGCGCAGTCCCTCAGGATAGAGGACGTCCACGGTTCCTAATAGTCCGGGAAGAAGCACTCACAGTCCGGTGAGTGACAGTACCCCCCCTTTTAAAGGTGGGCACAGAACGCCTGGAACCGGGCTTGTCCGGATTTTTGGAATAAAACTTCTTCAGAAGGGCAGGAGCATTAAGATCTTCAGCTTTGATCCATGAACGCTCTTCAGGACCAAAGCCCTTCCAATGAACGAGGAAACGGAGGACTCCTCGCGAAATTTTTGCATCCAATACCTCAGTAATCTCGAAATCCTCCTCCTGATGAACTTGAACTGGCTGCGGTGCTGAGGGAGGAGTCGAGAAACGATTGATAATAAGAGGTTTGAGTAAGGACACATGGAAGGCATTGGAAATCCGAAGATTCTTAGGAAGAAGAAGTTTAACACATACTGGATTGATAACTTGAATGATCCTATATGGACCAATAAAACGAGGGGCGAATTTCATAGATGGAACCTTCAAACGAATATTTTTGGTAGATAACCAGACACGATCTCCAATTTTTAGTGGTGGAATAGCCCGCCTCTTCTTATCTGCGAAAGACTTATATTTGTTAGATGTCTTCTTTAAACAGGTTTTGACCTGAGACCAGATATTTTTGAAGGTCTGACAAGCAGTCTCCACAGCAGGAACTTGGGTGGGCGGGAGGGCAGGAAATTCCGGAAAAGACGGATGGTGACCGTAGACCACAAAGAATGGAGTTTTGGATGATGACTCATGGTACATGTTGTTATGGGCGAATTCAGCCCAAGGGAGCAATTCTACCCAGTTGTCTTGGTTGGCTGAAGAGAACATCCTAATAAAAGTCTCAAGATCTTGATTGACTCGTTCCGTTTGTCCGTTAGATTGCGGATGGTAAGACGATGAGAGTGCTAATCGTATGCCCAAGGTTTTACAAAGGGCCCGCCAGAATCTGGAAACGAATTGTACTCCTCTATCTGACACAATCTCAGACGGACATCCATGGATGCGGAAGATTTCTTTAATGAAATGTTCAGCCAGAGTAGACGAGGAAGGTAAACCGGACAGAGGGACGAAATGAGCCATCTTCGAAAATCTGTCTACCACTACCCAAATAGTATTGTGATTCTTACTTGGTGGCAAATCAGTAACGAAATCCATACTAATATGGGTCCAAGGCTTGGACGGAATGGGTAGTGGTCGCAGCAACCCTGCTGGAGTTCTGCGGGAGGATTTGAACTGAGAACATAAATCACAGGAAGCAATAAACTCTTTGACGTCTCTCCTCATTGAAGGCCACCAGTAACTACGAGAGAGAATCTCAAAGGTCTTATGTTCACCGGCGTGTCCAGAAAAACGAGAGGCATGGAACCACGAAAGGATTTTCCTCCTCAGAGTAGGAGGCACGAGGGTCTTCCCAAATGGTAGCATTTTGGTGGATGAAGCAGCCAGAGAAATACATTTGGGGTCTAGAATAGCATGGTTGGGAACCTCTTCTACATCAGAGGACGTCACAAAAGCTCGAGATAGAGCGTCAGCTTTCTTGTTCTTAGCAGCTGGTTTGAAGGTTATAATTAATTCAAAACGGGAAAAGAAAAGAGACCATCTTGCTTGACGAGGGTTCAAGCATTGAGCAGATTGCAAATATGACAAGTTCTTATGATCCGTGAAGATCGTCACCGGATGGCGAGCTCCTTCCAACAAGTATCTCCATTCCTCTAATGCAGCTTTGATGGCCAGCAACTCCTTGTCCCCGATAGTATAGTTTTTCTCTGCGGGCAGAAGACCCCGAGAGTAGAAGGCACAAGGATGTAATTTTTGTTGCTCCGAGCGTTGGGAGAGAATAGCTCCTAAGCCCACATTAGAGGCATCTACTTCTAGGAAGAAGGGGAGTGTCACATCAGGTTGTCGCAGAATGGGAGCAGACGAGAAGGACTCTTTGAGGATTTGAAAGGCTTGGAGAGCCTCAGATGACCATTGCTTAGTATTAGCCCCTTTCCGAGTTAAGGCCACAATGGGAGATGCAATGGATGAGAAGTCTTGAATGAAGCGTCTATAGTAATTGGCAAAACCTAAAAAACGCTGAATGGCACGAAGAGTAGTTGGCTGAGGCCAATGTAGTACAGCATTTACTTTGTCTGGATCCATCTTCAGGCCAACTCCGGAAACTATATACCCCAAGAATGGAATCTGGGGTAACTCGAATGAACATTTTTCCAATTTACAGAACAACGAGTTTTTCCGTAGTCTGGAGAGGACCTCTGCCACATGTTGGTGATGAGAAGGCAGGTCCTGTGAGAAGATCAATATGTCGTCCAGGTAGACAACGACACATACATATAATAAGTCCCGAAAGATCTCATTGATGAAACCCTGGAAAACCGCGGGGGCATTACACAGCCCGAAGGGCATTACTAAATATTCGTAATGCCCATCTCTGGTGTTAAACGCGGTCTTCCATTCGTCACCGGAACGGATTCTAATTAAATTGTAGGCACCACGAAGATCCAACTTAGTAAATATCCGAGCTCCCTTGATGCGATCAAATAGCTCAGTGATCAGCGGAATGGGATACCGATTCTTGATAGTAATGGCGTTGAGTCCACGAAAATCTATACAAGGGCGTAATGATCCATCCTTCTTTTTGACGAAGAAGAACCCAGCTCCAGCGGGAGAGGTGGAAGGTCGAATGAACCCACGCTGGAGATTCTCCTGTATGTACTCAGATGTGGCTTGAGTTTCAGGTAACGAGAGAGGATAGACCCGACCCCTGGGAGGAGTCTTGCCAGGTAGAAGGTCGATCGGACAATCCCAAGAACGATGAGGAGGAAGACGTTCAGACTGAGCTTTATCAAACACATCGGCAAATGAAGCATACTGAGGAGGGAGTCCCGGGGAGGAAGATGAGATGGAAGATTGCTGTACTTTAAGAGGAATAACTTGAGAGAGACAACGATGGTGACATTCAGGCCCCCAAGACGTAACTTGAGGGGTGCGCCAGTCAATCTGGGGAGAGTGACATTGAAGCCATGGAAGGCCTAAGACAATCGGACTTGTCGTAACAGGAAGAATTAAAAACGAAATTTCTTCATGGTGTAGTACACCAATCTGAAGGGTTACTGGAGACGTACTCTGGGTGATGAGACCATTGATGAGACGTGATCCATCTATAGCCGTCACAGTAATGGGTGTTTTTAAAGTGATCACTGGTAGGGACCATTGATTCACTAGTGATTTAGAAATGAAATTTCCTGCTGCTCCGGAATCAATCAATGCCTGTGACTCAAAGGATTTGGTAGCAAAGGAAATCGTAACATCGAAAGCGCAGACTTTAGATTTCATAGACAATGGAGAGGACTCCAGGGACCCTAACTTCACCTCTCCAGAACTAGTTAGGGCCTGGCATTTCCCGATTTCTTAGGGCAAGAACTGAGCATATGTGTGGAATCAGCACAATAGATACAGAGTCTATTCTTTACTCTTCGTTTCCTCTCTTCTAAAGATAATTTGGAACGTCCTATCTCCATGGGGATCACAGAAGGTGAAACTGGACGAAATTGAGGGTTTAAACGAAGAGGTGCTTTAGCAGAAGTTGTTTTCTCAGATTCTCTTTCACGAAATCTCATGTCTACACGATGGCAAAGAGAGATCAAATCTTCTAGTGACGAAGGAAGCTCTTGGGTAGTCAGTGCATCTTTAATTTTATCGGAGAGCCCCTGCCAGAAGGCGGCAACTAATGCTTCAGTGTTCCACTGAAGTTCAGAGGCTAAGATCCTAAATTGAATGACATACTGTCCTACTGTATGGGAGCCTTGTCGCAAACGAAGAATGCTGGAAGCAGCGGAGGTCACACGACCTGGTTCATCGAACACACTTCGGAACGTGGAAATGAATTTGGCACTATCTTGTAGAATTGGATCGTTTCTTTCCCACAGAGGGGAGGCCCAAGCCAGGGCTTGTCCAGAAAACAATGAGATAAGATAGGCCACTCTGGAACGATGGGTAGAAAAATTTTGAGGTTGGAGTTCAAAATGGACTGAACATTGGTTAAGGAAACCTCTACAAGTTTTGGGGTCCCCGTCATATTTTGACGGAGTAGGCAGGTGAAGCGTAGGAGCTGTAGACACCTGGGATGGCACTGGGGAAACGGAGGAAAGCACAGGAGCTTCAATACTAGCTGTAACAGTCTGTCCAGATGTTCCTTGGGAGGTTAACGATTGGTAACATTGAAGTAACAGCTGTTGGCGAGCATCCTGTTGCTCCACACGGCTGACCAGATGCTGCAGCATCTCTTTAGCAGTAGGTTCCGTATCTGGGTCTGTCATGGCCTGATCTTACTGTCACGGGCACTAGGAGTCTTTACCCAGGGATCACCAGGTGATAGGCTTACCAGAGCAGTATAGGTGGTAATATGGTACTCTGGTAGCAGGGTGATCACGGAACAGGAAATAGCAGATGATGAGATGCTCAGGAAAGTCTATGACTAGCAGCACTGGCAATATGGAGGTAGTAATACACGAGGAACTGTATGGACAAAGGACATGTGAAGGTAGTCAGTGGTCTGCGGTAGCAAGTTGTACCACCGCTATAGTGAGGAGGAATGTCCAACAGAAACGAGGAGGTGATGAGAGTCAGCGGTCTGCGGATAGCAAGTTGTACCGCTGTCAGAGTGAAGGAATGGAATCCAAGTGGAGGTATCCGGGGAGTCAGTGGTCTGCGTTAGCAAGTTGTGCCACTGCTATGTGAGAGGATACTGGAACAGGTGAAACTGTAAACAGGAGTCAGTGGTCTGCCACTAGCAAGTTGTACTACTGAATATATATGTGAGGAGGTGCACGGGGAGAGACTGCAACACAATATATACACGGGCACCTTGACTTTGATCCACAGTAATATGCACAATATAAATGTATAAATGACTGAACAACACTGCCAATATAGAAAGTCTCTTGAAGTAATCCGGCATAAGATAACACAGTCAATGATGGCAATAGACTCAGCGGATAGTACACTCCAGAGGAGAACCAACACAGTCCAGCAAGGTATGCAATACACAGCACAGTCAATGGGAAGTATGCATACCGTGGTTCAGGAGAAGGCAGTCAGACAGGAGTGCAGAGATACCTGAAGGGCAGGAGGCCAGCAGGATACAAGTCCCTGGATGGGTGAAGCAGGGGTCTAGCAGGTGCAGCGCACAGGTAGGTAGACCAGCAGGGAACACAGGAAGGCGTGGAGAGCGGATGAGCAGTAGATGGATGAGTAGCGCTGAGAAGTAACAGCAGCGGGTCTCTGCGGGAACACGGAGGTAACCAATAGCAACCAGCAGGTGCAGTAACGATGGGACACCGGAGCAGAGTTGAACTGGAACAGATGATCACGGAGAGTAGCGGGTAGCAATAGTGGCAGCAGACTCAAGGAAACACGGTAGAGTAGACAAGGACTGAAGACTGAAGCGCACAGAGGCAGCGGACAGGAATCAGCTAAACAGTCACGATGAAACACAGACGGGTTGCAGGTTGAAGACTGTAGTGCACGGAGGCAGCGGGTAGGAATCAGCTAGCAGTCACGATGATGAAACACAGACGAGTTGCAGGTTGAAGACTGTAGTGCACGGAGGCAGCGGATAGGAATCAGCCAAACAGTCACGATGATGAAACACAGACGAGTTGCAGGTTGAAGCCTGTAGTGCACGGAGGCAGCGGATAGGAATCAGCTGGCAGTCACAATCATGAACAGGTGAGTGGATGTGGTTGAAGCCTGTAATGCACGGAGGCAGCGGATAGGCATCAGCTAACAGTCCCAATGATACATGGTAGAGTTGAAGTGATTAGAAGACTGTAGTGCACGGAGGCAGCGGATAGGAATCAGCTCACAGTCACGATGATACAGTAGATGGTAGAAGTGGTATGGGAACCACAGTAGCAGAAGTGGTTTGGAAACCACAGAGGTAGAAGTGGTTTGGAAACCACAGGAATCAGCAGGGCTGAATAAACAAGGAAACACAGGAACACCTTCAGAGACTCATGGGGAATGAGACTCCAAGATCAGGCAACGTGGTGTTGACCACAGGTGCTTAATATAGGGAGGTTGCCTGATCTGCCAATTAAGTTAAAGGAACATACACTGAAGGTTTGGAAAGGGCTGCGCATGCGCAGTCCCTCAGGATAGAGGACGTCCACGGTTCCTAATAGTCCGGGAAGAAGCACTCACAGTCCGGTGAGTGACAATTATGTACACACAGTAAATAAATGCCAGGCAGGTTTACCACATTATCTGTCCCTTACCCCAATAGCTTAAGGAGATATAGTCACCTGGCTGTCCAGACTTCACGACTCATGGATCTCTCTCAGCTGCATATATAGACTCTAGTTAGAGAACGACAACTCAAAACTAGTTCTTGCACCTTCATGAATGAAATCCCAGAATGAACACCCTTCCCCCCTAGAGTCGTTCCTTATATCTCAGGCCTAATTTCCACAGTTTTTCCCCTCCCTGGGCAAACCCCTGGGTCTATTCTTCTTAACCACTGGCTAGTGCAGGACTAGGGGGTTTGGACAGGGCAGTGAAGATGAGCTGTCCTTTCACAGAAGCCCCCTGCTGGGATGCAGACAGAACGTCTGGACTAGTTCTAAGGAGAACAATTGATGCTAATTGGCTTCCTCTACTTCCAAGGATAAGGTAGCAGTGAGCCCCTCCTAAAATTAACCCCTAACACTACTTTGTGATGTCACAGGGTCCCCAGCTGTTCCATGCTTCCTGTAGAGGAAGGAGGGGGGAGAATGAATGTATTGTGGACACCAATTGATCTTTACCCATAACCCTCCTGGTTTCAATTTAAGGACAATGAATAGCAACCTTATTGCAAGTCATCAATATACAATACACAATATACATATTTACACTGGACTACAATGTCCTCTTAACCACATGTTATTGGACAATGCAATTGTAGTTTGGTGAGCTGGGGAACAAATGCATGGGCTATAAAAAGTACTAGCTATAATCCACATTATATGAGAAATGAGAAACCGAATGGTCACAGGATTATCACACTCATTTTGTCACACCAACGACTGTAAAAAAAAAAGTCCTGATCAGCATGCCGAGTCATGTGTACACACTAAACACGTTTTACAAGATTTACCTTCAGATCTCTGCTATTCATCTTTCATAACCATCAGCTGAAAAGATTGTGACTCTGCACACTCCATAGAGATCTTTGGACACTGCCGGATGTGAGTGCAAACACACTGCGGAATTGGAACAACATTGTTCCATCGTTGAACGAGATTTTTAGTCCGGTTTAAAAATCAAATGAAACAATATGATGTGCTTTGGACTGTTAATCGTTGGTGTATACACTAATGTGATATTGGCCCGAACGGTTGTTTATCATGTGATTGGCCCAATAATCGTCTGAAAAACCTGTAGTGTGTATGCATCCTTAGTTGTGTTTTACTCTTTTTTTCTATTGGCATAAAGGTAAGATTATTTCCTGTTTTTGTAACCAAAATGTGTAATAATTGGATTTCATTTTAGCACCAGATTATGCATTATGTTTGCTGAATTCTCACTGACAGCAGTAATCATACGTAAACTAAAAGCCTAATGGTTATGAAAACACAATATGCATATAAAACTAAAAGTGTTATCAAATCTAGAAGTATGGCCAATAAGTGTTAATTGGGGACAGGGCTGGACTGGGACTAAAAATCAGCCCTGGCATTTAAAGCACACAGGCCCACCTCTTGTGGGCTCCATGCACTATATTGTTGCACACTGATGCTGGCGCAGTGTGCGTTGCTGGTGCAGTACAACATGATGTAGTATGAGTGTGTGTGTGTGTGTCTGTGTGTGTGTTGAGGGTATTTATTTCTCCTAATGACCCTCAACATTACATTGTTAGCATCCATATTACATCAATAAATACCATGGCAATACATTATTAGTACGCAAATTACAGCTATAAATAACCCCCCACACACACTCCTACTATATCAATACCCACCCCCCATTACAGCTACCGGCATCACCCCCACATTACAGCAATCAGCATCACCCCCCACATTGCAGCAACTGGCATCACCCCCACATTCCAGCAACCAGCATCACCCCCACATTCCAGCAACCAGCATCACCCCCCACATTACAGCAACCGGCATCAACCCACATTATAGCAATCAGCATCACCCCCCACATTACAGCAACCGGCATCATCCCCACATTACAGCAATACCCTATCATAGTTATTAGCAATACTAAATACCAAACACACTACAACATTGCCACCACCACGTCACCCCATACTACAGCAATGCCACCAATTATACAGGCGCCACTGTAGGAAACCAATGTTTTGTTTTTTTCAAATCTCCCACAAAATAGCAACAGAATACTTACACACATATAGGTAACAGGTACCCTTTTCCCTCAATTAAATAGTAATGGCAGAATTTTCATGAATCATTCGACATGAAATAAAACTCTAACAAATATCAGAAAAAACATAACTATTGGATGATCATTTGAACCTACACGGCCGCATTAAAAGTATTTCCATCTACAGAAAAATATCAGAGAAAATATTTTTTATACTAAAGTAACTGGACATACGTCTTTTCTATACATTTTAAATAACACAGTATATTAATTAAAGGGGATAGAGGAGGTGGGTGAGAGATAATTGGATGTGATCCATCAGTTTGATTAGATAGGAAACATTTAGATTATTTACCTGGAGACATCTACCCCCTTGACTCACAGGCAGGGCCGACAAGAGGAATTTTGGGCCCCAGTACAGCAACTTCTTTGAGCCCCCATCATATTCAACAATGAGAGACTTGCCTCTGGCAGAAGTTCATATTATGCCACACTGTAGTGCGCCCAGGTCATATTATGCCACATCGTAGTGCGCCCAGTTCATATTATGCCACACTGTAGTGCGCCCAGTTTATATTATGCCACACCGTAGTGCCCCCAGGTCATATTATGCCACACCATAGTGCCCCCAGTTCATATTATGCCACACCATAGTGCCCCCAGGTCATATTATGCCACACCATAGTGCCCCCAGTTCATATTATGCTACACCGTAGTGCATCGGCTCCCCCTGGGTATGGAAAATACAAGTAAATGGAGTATGAAGGCTTGATTTTGTATTTTCTTTTAACACTTGCCCCTTCTGTGCATTCCCATTCTTCATTACTACTTGTGTTTTATGATGGCTGCATCCCTGACATTCCCATTCTTAAGATGTCTCTCCCTTTACACTTTCTTTTACCTATGCCCCTGCACCATCTTCTCCTTTGTCCCTCTCACTTAACCCCCTGCACCACCTTCTCCCCTGGCTCTCACCCCTCTTCCTGCACCACCTTCCCTCCTGGCTCTCTCAGCCCTCTTCCAGCACCGCCTTCCCCCCTGGCTCTCACCCCTCTTCCAGCACCCCCTTCCCCCTTGGCTCTCTCACCCCTCTTCCAGCACCCCCTTCCCCCTGGCTCTCTCACCCCTATTCCAGCACCCCCTTCCCTCCTGGCTCTCACCCCACTTCCAGCACCTCCTTCCCCCTTGGCTCTCTCACCCCTCTTCCAGCACCCCCTCCCCTCTTGGCTCTCTCACCCCTCTTCCAGCACCCCCTTCCCGCTGACTCTCACACCTCTTCCAGCACCCCCTTCCCCCCTGGCTTTTACCCCTTTTCCAGCACCCCCTTCCCCCTGGCTCTCACCCTCTTCCAGCACCCCCTTCCACCCTGGCTCTCTCACCACTCTTCCAGCACCCCCTTCACCCCTGGCTCTCTCACCCCTCTTCCAGCACCCCCTTCCCCCCTGGCTCTCTCACCCCTCTTCCAGCACCCCCTTCCCTCCTGGCTCTCTCACCCCTCTTCCAGCACCCCCTTCCCTCCTGGCTCTCACCCCTCTTCCAGCACCCCCTTCCCTCCTGGCTCTCACCCCTCTTCCAGCACCCCCTTCCCTCCTGGCTCTCACCCCTCTTCCTGAAAATCGCGCCCCCCCCCCAAGACCCCAGTGCAAAAATCTTGGCGACCCCCGTGCAGAAATCGCACCACCCCCCAGCGACCCCCGTGCGAAAATCACGGCACCCCCCGTGACCCCGTACAAAAATCTTGGCACCACCCCGACCCCTGTGCAAAAATTGCAGCTCCCCCCTACCGCGATCCCCTCCCTATTCAGAAGATAAAATAAAAACTGTGGCCACATTGCAGGGCACAGTGCACAGGATAAGGGGGAGGGAACAGAGGAGCCCTCGTCCGTCGCGCAAGGAATCCAAGAAGTGTATGTGAGTATTTTTTTAACTTGCCAAACTTAAAAAAATACTCACATACACTTCTTGGATTCCTTGCGTGATACGTATAAGTATAAGCTTTAATTAGTAACTAATATTGATTGTGATTGAAAATATGTAAGCTTATATGTAAGCTTATCCTTGAGATAGGACATTATATTAATGTGGTGCATTAATTTAATTTGAAATTTAATTGGAGTACTGTAAGTTTAGATACAAAGTCACTATAAAATTAAAAAAAAAATAGCATTTTACCTGCAGTGCATTAAGCTGCATCGACCACATGGTTGGTACAGTAAAAAATCCTGTCTTTATGGTAAATGTATCTTCCATATTCAATGCACTGCAGAACATACCTCAAATACACACTATGTGGTGGATGCAGCTAACTTCATTGTATTAAATAGTGTTTAAAAACCCTTTTACTCTTTAAACTGTTAGCATCAATCTTGTTACTATATACCACACATAGAGAGGTGGAAAAGGGGAGGGAATGGGTGTGCAAACACAGACCGAGCACTGTAAGGACATGTTTGCGTTATTATGAACTGCAGCAGAATCTCTGTTACGGTCACCAGGAGCCTTCTACCAGTTTGGGTTAACGCTGACCTTCCTAAGGTGCAAAGTTTAACAAACCCCTCGGTCTTCACCAAGAGCCGCCGCAAGGGAGATGGATTTTGCTTCCAGAAGCTCGCAGGTTGCAACCCCTGGGTTGGTCCCCTGACGTGGTAGAGGAGTGATGGATGGTAGAAGCAACAGAAGCGAAGCAGAACCAGGAATGGTGGACTGAAAGGAAGCTGGACTGAAACACTTGAAGTAGCGAGATATACAGGAGATTCCATATCTGTAGTCTGTAAGGGAGAGCTGGGACTGGTACACAGAAGTGGTCATGGTACGCAGGCAGATCCAAAGCTATAGCATAAAAGGAAGCTGGGTCTGGTACATAGGAGAATCGCCACACAGAACGGAAGTTCTGAAACTTAGTCAGAAGGTTATGCTGGAACTGGTACACAGTAGATTAGCAGCACAAGGAAAACGCAGAAGCAGAGTAAGACAAAGCCAAGGTCATACACACGGTGGCAGAATGCATGCAGTAACAGGAGACATGGGGGACTAGACGCTGAGAGTGAAAACCTGTTACTCTGACACATGCAGTGTGTCAGAACGCTACTAATATAAGAGAGGAGGATTCAAATTCCACACCCCAGTGTCACATGACCGTCACCGCTCACCACCTGCCCTGATGATGACAGTGCGGGTGGCTGAGATCAGGAGCCAGAGCGAGGCTCAGGTAAGTCTCTTACACTCGCATGGAGATGTGGATTCACATGACAATAACCATTTCACTTGTGGTGCCTGAGGGCTTGTGCAAATACAAACTGATGACAATTGTCATCACTAGCTAGCTGCTTCTGATTGGCTGATGTATGCGATACTCCTGTAATCTCTTTTTCAAGTAAAACTCTTGTGCTTTGGAACCACATCGATCACATTGGAGAATCTTTATATTACATGATACATACGGACGTATCAATGATTGTCATAACATAAATGAATTAAGCACAATCAGCATGAGAAGGTAATCCACCATCAGCCAATCAGAAGGCAGCCAATGAGAAGCACCTAGATAATACTGATCATCATTATCATCAATGTGTATTTATTATTATTATTATTATTATTAGTTATTAACAGTTATTTATATAGCACTAACATATTAAGAAGCACTTCAAATTCTATTTAATTATTCATATCTGTAGCTGACCTGCTGGATCTTATAATCTATAGTCCAAACCACACATACACACACTAGGGTGTGTATTGGAGTGTGGGAGATAATCGGAGTGCACATAGAAAACCCACACAAGCACAGAGAGAACATACAAACTCCACACAGATAGGGTCTTGGTTGTAATTGCACTAATTACCCCAGCACTGTGAAGCAGCAATGCCAACCACTGGACCAGGGGTTGAGCACCCACAAGAGATAAATCTCCTAACTAATGTATATGTGTTTGTGTCCAGGTCTGACTAACTTTTATGACATCATATCCTGTACTCTGCCTACGCATGCACACTCCTTCCTACGCCTGATCTGACTCTACCTGTATGGAGTCATAAGTGTAAGATGCAACCGAGTCTGCATATAGATAGGAGTGTAATGTATGCCGAAAACTGTATTTTGCACAAGAAAAAGACACAAATGTTTAACTCTACGGGCCTAAGTAATCAAGGCACCATACTGACAACAACATGCATTTGTTCTAAAAATCACGTAAAATGGCTCTGCGCACTCCCAAATTCATCGAGGCATGGATCTCAAGATACGTGTGATGTTGAATTTGGGTGTAGGTTTGTTGTGCTCTACTACACAAGACACTGCAGGATATGTCCAATCCCTATGTGGATTATAAATTTGCAAAGAAAAATAATTATTAAATGAATGTCACCTGTTAATAATAGGCATTAGTGATAAAACAGTTAAAAAAAAGAGACTTCACATGCAATACATTTATCAGGATATTGAACCCAATTGCAAACACATGTTATAGCATGCATATGAGACTGTCATCACTACTGATCAGGACTAGCCTCGTAGCTGGAGCAAAAGATACGGCAGAAAAACAATTAACTTTGCCATATGTCTAGAGTTTGATTTGAACTTAGCTGCATGTGCTTGAGTTTGGTACGCCATTACTGTACAATAACTAAGGCAAAATGCCCCTTCCCCGGACCGTTCACTCCCCAAAATCGTACGTTGTAGTAAATGTCCTTTGTGGGTCTTCTTTTGCATCGAAGATGGAGCGGACAGGGCTGTGTTTACTGGCTTATCCAGTTCTGGGCATGCACAAGAGTTTGGCAGGGAACCGTTTATACCAAAATTTGAGGTTGCAGCCCAACCTCTGCAGCCAGGTACTCCACCATAAAGATTTATAACAAAATTTCTACTACAAAGATTGCAATGTAATCCTCAAATTGACCAGACAGCAAGGTCCACTAAAATTTGAAAAACAAAATTTGGCAGTATTTCTGGATTGAACACATTAACTATGTGGTTTGGTTGTGCACAACTTTCGAGGTCTTGAAATTGTTCACTTTGGTTGTATATCATGGTATGTCTTTACTGTTTTACTTGTACAAGACTGGGCACCTGGAAAGGTTGCAATAATTTTGATTAATGAACATTGGCTACAAGTAAGTCTGCTGTGTTGGATCCCTGTCTGCTCACTTAGAACATAAGTGGCTTTAACATCTGGTGGGTAATAGGATTTTGGCACTTAAATGACCTAGGTGGGATGGTCCTTTCACACTATGCCCTCTTCAAATTCAAGATGTGTATCAGTTTAATAAAAAACAGTTCAACTGCGTTCTCAAACTCAAGGGCAAACACAGGATTTCTGGAGGGGGGTTTCCACGCCACGTTGCTAGAGTTGGCATGACCAGCATGCAAGGGGTATGGCAATCATTTGAGACAGTGCTGCTCTCCAACTCTTAACCATTCCCTTAAAATACACAAGCAATGCTGCGTGTACTACTGTTAGATGCACGCAGCTCGCCCTTCATAACCGGTGCAGTGTAAAACAGGACATACTCTCAAAGTCCTGACTAATGGGACAATCCCACCAGAATCAGGACAGTTGGCTGCCCTGCTCTTTCTTACCTGCTTCTTGTCTTAATCCTGGAATACTGGGATCCCATTTGGAAAGTAGGATAGGAACATGAAATATGAAAAGTTTAGCAATGAAGAACACTCTAGGCCTCCCTACCCCAAACCAGACCCAAAATTAATTCAATAGTAACCACGTCTAATAATTAGGCCTGCCTACCTGCAACCAGTCCTGACATTAAATGAATAGCATTCACATTTTTAAATAGACCTATTCCCTAAATTATCCCCAACAATTAATAGCATTCAGAAATAAAAAATAGACCTATTTTCCCCAACATGACATGACATTAAATTATGCACAATTAATAAATTAACCAATTTCCCCTTCAAACAGCCCTGATGTTAGAAAATTTGTATTAACGTTTAATAATTAAACCTATTTCCCTGCTCCAGCATTAAATAACTAGTATTCACATTTAATAAATAGCCTTCCTCCCCAAACACAGCCCCACATTCAATTATTAGCCCAAAACCACCCCAGCATTAAGTAAATAGTGCCATCCCTCCACCTTAAATTAATAGGCACTACCATTACCTCACTGTTAAATAAAATAGTCCACACCATCATGGCTCAAATTATTATTATTATTATTATTATTATTAATTTTTATTTATAGGGCGCCACAAAGTATCCGTAGCGCCGTACAAGGACAAACAATGGCACAGTACAAGGTGAAACAGCACAGTACAAGTAACAGTAAGCACTATAACTCTGGGGGCTCAGGCACAGCATGAAAGAGAGGGAGGGAGGGGAAAAGTGAGTACAGGCAGGTAACTATGGCCCAAGAGGGTGGGCACGGATGACAGGTTGAGAGTCACTGAGGGGAGCGGAGAGAAGCGAGAGGAGACAGAGGGCAGAGGGACTGAGAGGAGGTGAGCTGAGTAGCTGGAGAGCGCAGTTAAAAATGATGGAAACAGAAGGTAGGAGAGCCCTGCTCAAAGGAGCGATAAATTAATATATCCCACCCTCTATTAAATGATTGATTATCATCGACCCTCTTCATTAAACTAATAACCAGCCTCCACCCCTACTATATCAAGAGCCCTTCCTCCCCACAACACTTACCTGATTCCATCTGACATTCTGTGTTGAAGAGGCATACTTCTGTGTCTACCTCTTGTTTTTTGTATACCTCTTGTTTTCTTGTTTTTCAGTACACACCCCAGGGGCTAAATGTATTAAGCTGCGATTTTTTCAGCGTGTTAAAATCGCGGCAAATCTCGGGTGATAACCCGTGATTTTAGTCACTTGTGGTTCTCCAAGTGTCAACATGTCCTGGCTGCCATGGGCATGCTGGTGCTTGTAGTTATACAAGTAGCAGCATGCCGACACTGTTTATGGCACCCTGGCTAGCTGGGACTTGTAGTTCCACGAAACAAAATGGCGTCTGTTTGTTTTTTTCAACTATATTTGCCGTTATTAACCCACACCCACCGCCCAGGGGTGTAGGAAGAGCCCTAGTGCTATCAGCACAGGGCTGGGTGTCCCTAGAGGGGAAGCCCGCTTGTTTTTTCGGCGGATACTACTCCTTAGGGAATCCAGCCCAGCACTGAACAACCTGGGGTTGGTTTGTCATTATGGCAGGGGGACCCCTGCCGCGTGTCCCTTTACTATAGTGCCACCAACCCCGGCTGGTTTGCCTAGTGCTGGTTCCGTGAAAATTGGGGGGACCCCATGCAAATTTTTTCCCCGATTTTCATGGAACCAGCAGTAGTCAGGCAGCACTAGGGTTAAGACTGAATAGAGGGGGGACCCCACGCTTTTTTAAAAAAAAACCTTTGATCTATTCTTTACAGTTTTCACAGATGACGGAGCTCTGGCAGTATGACAGGGCAGTGTAACAGAGATGTGTTTATACAACATGCTGCTAGAATGCAGCGTGTTGTATCTGGCGTGTTTTACAGCAAACTCTCCTGAGTTTGCTTAATCGCAGCTTCATAAATTTGAGACTTGTATAGCTGGGGTGGCAAACAGTCGGGAGTTTGATCTCTATCGGTTTTGCAAATAGCGATTTTGACAGAAGCACAACTCTAGCGATTTTACATGAAATCTCAGCTTCATACATTTGCGAGTTTCAACTGTCCCGAGAAAAATCGCTGGATTTGCAAAAGCAGAGCTTGATACACTTACCCCTATGTGTGTTAGGATTCAGAGGACAGTGAGGAGAGTGAGGAGGGGCGGATACATTGGAGGGGAGGAATGTGCTTGCAGCAGTGGTTAGTCCTAAGGTAGGGACCAACTTGACAATTGATCTTGGCCAGAGGATGGGGTTTCTGGGGAACTGACAACCCCCACTAAGTGCACACCTAAAACAGCTCCAAATTGACTCATAGTGACAATTTGTTTTTATCCGAGACTTGTTAACTCTTCTCCTCTTATACTCTTGGCTATTTATATACCTCCCCCTTTCAATAATAAAGTCTCCAAGAAGTGCACTACCTTTATGACATCATCTTTGGATACACTAGAGATGTGCGTGGGTGACTTTAACAATGTTATGGATATAGAACTGGAAAAATGGAAAGGATTCTCAACACCAATTAGTTCAAGGTTTTCTATGTTTGCCATAGTGATGGGAATGATTGATGATTGATGTTTGTAGACTTAGATTTGGGCAGTGTAAACAGTATTCCTGCCACTCCATGACACATCAAAAATAGATCTGTCCAACTCAACTCAATCAAGTCTGCCCTGATTTGGAGTGTAAATACATCTCTTCTCATACTGAAGAGCATACAATATGTTGGCTCACAATACAAATGCTCTGACGACCTCCTTGATAAATCTAAGTGCAAGTTACTTTTCACCAGGCATGCTCAACATGTGTAAGCAGACAAGAGTGGTAGCTTAATGGTCTATTTAGCTAGAGCAGAAATACAAAACAGGATGGTCCCAGCTATTTTGAATGTACAGGGTACTATACATTTTTCAGGTGATAACATTGATGATGTTTTCTATAAGTTCTATAAACATTTATACAGTACATCCCAGGTGAAATATTCAGAGCAATAACTTCTGGCTTACCTGGGTTAGATAAATTTACCCAAATTGCCCTTGGACGCCATTGAGTATATTGATAACCCTAATATAGAGGAGGAAATAGACACAGCAATTGCATCACTCTCTAACAATAAAGCACCAGGCCTGGATAGAATTCCACTTGAGTTAAATAACAAATTCAGACCCTTGTTTATTCTTAAATTGCTTGAAAATTTAGCCCAATTAGTGAAGAATGGATGTTGACTCCTGCCATGTCAGAAGCACTAATCATTGTAATTCTTAAACCTGATAAAGACTTACCTTACCCTGAATCCTACTGACCCATATCATTAAATATACTAATAAGTTAATGAGCTGCTATTAAATTGACCTTAGTCTCCCTCAGTTTGTGTTGTGTATAGGGCTGTAACTAGGGCTGTGCGACAGGGCGCAACGCTGAAGGGGGGTGCAATTTAGGAATATTTTATGTTAATTTGGTTAAAATTGAAGGCTAGGGGGGCGGCATTTGTCTTTCTCACCCAGGGAGCTAGAATTCTAAGTTACAGCTCTGGTTGTGTATGTTAGGGAATTTAGACTGTGAGCTCCGATGGGGCAGGGACGGATGTGAGTGAGTTCTCTGTACAGCGCTGTGAAATTAGTGGCGCTATATAAATTGATGATCATTAGGTAGAGATGCTAAAATATTCCAAAGGTTTTTTTACTGGCGTGTTTTGTTTATTAGATTAAATACAGTCATAGCTCAGATCATCCACTGAGACGAGATTAAATTCATGCCTTGTAAATCCACAACCTCTAATTTAAGATAATCTGAAGGCCACCAAAGTCTTCGGTGGAATGGACATATCTCTGCAAAGTCATGAGAGTTTGGGGTTTGGTCCCAAATTCATTAACTGCGTAAAACTGCTATATACTGCCCCAACAACAAGAAAAGTGTAACTGGGTATGTCTCCAGTCCCTGGGCAGGGGTATTTGACATAGGTGCCCATTTTCTCTTGCTCTGTTTGCCCTCTTTAATTTAATTTAATCAGTTAAATTGTTTCAAGGAATGGAGTGGAAATCAAATTGCCATGTAAAATATTCTACAGATACCTGCAATTATGACATTCTCTTGGGGCTCAGTTTTGATTATACTACTCCCCTTTTTAGTAATGTGCCGCTCAAGAGAACTGTACAAAAATTGCTAATTAATTTAATCACTGTATATTTATGTATTGCTTCATGTTGCACCTGAAATTCTCATGACTTTGAGACACAAGTGGGAAGAGGATATTGGCCAGATAATGAACGAAGAATGGAATGTGCTAATAAGGAAACATCTTATGTTAGATTTCAGCAATGCAATTGTATATCCTGCACAGGGCCGTCTTTCCCATTGGGCACAATGGGCAGGTGCCCGGGGGCCCTGCAGCCCAGGGGGGCCCGTCGGAGGAAGAAAAAAAAAAAAACCTGAAAAAAAAGAGAAGAAAATACCGTGCTGTCAGCTGGCGATCCGGCTCCCTCCATGGTCTCCTCCTCTGTCGCGCTCACAGTGCATGTTGGGCATGACGTCATCACGCCCGCCCAACATCCATTGCGGAGTGCGATGGAAGAGGAGACCATGGAGGGAGCTGGATCGCCAGCTGACAGCACGGTAAGTATTTTCTTCTTTTTTTTCAGTTTTTTTTTTTTTTTTCCTACCTCCGACGGGCCCCCCTGGGCTGCAGGGCCCATATATATAATCTTTTTTTTTATTGTATATATAGGGGCCCTGGTGCACTGCTGTGCCCGGGGGCCCAAGATGTTCTTAAGAGGGCCCTGATCCTGCACAGGGTATATCTTACTCTTACACTATATAAAATGTAAGAGAAGCAACTACAGCTCTCTAAAGTGTGGGAATATGGGTATACATGTTGGCATTTGCTGTGTGAATGTCCTGGGATTCAAAGATTCTGGTTATCTGTAGAAGAATGTATCCATAGATTGTTCTGCTGATGTATAAAAATGCATACTTGCCAACTCCTGGAAACAAGTTTCCGGGAGAGGGGGCGTGACTGA
Organism: Mixophyes fleayi; assembly: GCF_038048845.1. Taxonomy (NCBI): domain Eukaryota; kingdom Metazoa; phylum Chordata; class Amphibia; order Anura; family Limnodynastidae; genus Mixophyes; species Mixophyes fleayi. The sequence goes on from NC_134402.1 coordinate 109,061,571, forward strand.
AGGGCAGGGGGGGGGGGTGGGGCGAGCCCAATCTCGTCATTTTTGCCTCGCCCCCGCGAGCCCGCCGTGGGGCGGGGCCAAAATGCTGCGATTGCCTCGCCTCTCCCCCTCCCGCCCTCCAAAATGGCGTGAATCACAGAGAATCGCGTCAAATGACGTGATTCTCTGTGAAATCCGGGATGTGGGAGAAATGCCAGCTCGCCAGGGAGACTGACCCGAATTTCGGGAGTCTCCCGGACTTTCCGGTAGAGTTGGCAAGTAGGTAAAAATGTATGCAAATATTCAGGATACTTATTGGAGCCTTAACACAAGATAATATTGTTGTTGATATAGTGTAGAAAAATCACCATCTCTTACAGGAATACCATAAAAATATTGGAGTATTGTGTTGTTATGATCTGTCTCCGGCTGCAGTTCAGCATCTTCTCTGTGGATGCTGCTTTGCCTGTCCCAGATCCTGCCTGCAATGGGTTAACTTCTCATCATTGGACTTTGATCCAGATCACCTGTGTATGACCTTTATAAGACTGTCTGTTCCAGCAAACTGGGCCAGTACATCAATTGTCTTTGCTTCTGGTCCCTCTGAGTAACTCTTGTGATTTGGTCCTGTTTAGTACCCTGGTACCTGACTCCTGTCTGTCTCATCATATTGTACCTTTTACCATGACCCTGACTATTGTTGTGGACCTCCCAGCTTCTGACCCTGGCTTACATAACCTTCCTCCAGTTTGATTCTTCTTTGGATCATCCAGTGTCTCCTGGTACTTCAGCTAACCCTGGTCATCCTAATATCCTGTAACTGCTGCTATCCTATTGTGCCTGGTCTCCAGTAACTCCTACTTCTCACCTAAACTTCAAGATGCTGGTATCCTGTAACTGCATTTCTCTAATTGTGTCTGGTATCTAGTTACTCCTGCTTCTCAGCTAAACCTGGCGATCTCAGTATCCTGTGCCTGCTGCTATCCTATTATGCTTAGTCTCCAGTACTCCAGCTTCTCAGCTAAACCTGGAGATCCCAGTATCGTGTACCTGCAGTTCTCTATCCGTGCCTAGTATCTAGTAAATCCAGATCCTGAGCTAAAACTGGTAATGTTATAGTGTTCTCTCTCAAAACAAAAAAAAATTACAGGTAAGTACAATTTGAAATCAACATTAAGAGGAAACTTAATGTTAAATAGCTTTCAAACCTAATTCTATGATAATGCTGGTATAAAGAGAGAATATATTTATAGTAGGGATGTGCACCGGCGACTTTTGAGGTCTCGTGTTTTGTGTTTTGGATCCGGATTTTCGTTATTTTTGAGGTTCGGATTTGTCTCGCAAAACACTTGACGAAAGGTCTCGGTTCGGATTTAAGGTATTGGATTCGGATTTTTTTTGAAAAAAACATAAAAAGTTTAAAAATCAAGTTTTTGGGCTTATTTTCACTCCTAGGCTATTATTAACCTCAATAACATTCAATAACAAGCATTTCCACTAATTTACAGTGTATTGTGAACACCTCACAATATAGTTATTAGTCCAAAACGTTGCAACAAGGTATCTTTCTGGACTGCGTAGAGGAGTGGGTCACCACAATATATATTAAAAACCCTGAACTTTTATGATTCGCACCAATAAATGTACCTGGACTGCGTAGAGGAGTGGGTCACCACAATATCTATTAAAAACCCTGAACTTTTATGATTCGCACCAATAAATGTACCTGGACTGCGTAGAGGAGTGGGTCACCACAATATATATTAAAAACCCTGAACTTTTATGAATCGCACCAATAAATGTACCTGGACTGCGTAGAGGAGTGGGTCACCACAATATATATTAAAAACCCTGAACTTTTATGATTCGCACCAATAAATGTACCTGGACTGCGTAGAGGAGTGGGTCACCACAATATCTATTAAAAACCCTGAACTTTTATGATTCGCACCAATAAATGTACCTGGACTGCGTAGAGGAGTGGGTCACCACAATATATATTAAAAACCCTGAACTTTTATGATTCGCACCAATAAATGTACCTGGACTGCGTAGAGGAGTGGGTCACCACAATATATATTAAAAACCCTGAACTTTTATGATTCGCACCAATAAATGTACCTGGACTGCGTAGAGGAGTGGGTCACCACAATATCTATTAAAAACCCTGAACTTTTATGATTCGCACCAATAAATGTACCTGGACTGCGTAGAGGAGTGGGTCACCACAATATATATTAAAAACCCTGAACTTTTATGATTCGCACCAATAAATGTACCTGGACTGCGTAGAGGAGTGGGTCACCACAATATATATTAAAAACCCTGAACTTTTATGATTCGCACCAATAATTGTACCTGGACTGCGTAGAGGAGTGGGTCACCACAATATATATTAAAAACCCTGAACTTTTATGATTCGCACCAATAATTGTACCTGGACTGCGTAGAGGAGTGGGTCACCACAATATCTATTAAAAACCCTGAACTTTTATGATTCGCACCAATAAATGTACCTGGACTGCGTAGAGGAGTGGGTCACCACAATATATATTAAAAACCCTGAACTTTTATGAATCGCACCAATAAATGTACCTGGACTGCGTAGAGGAGTGGGTCACCACAATATATATTAAAAACCCTGAACTTTTATGATTCGCACCAATAAATGTACCTGGACTGCGTAGAGGAGTGGGTCACCACAATATCTATTAAAAACCCTGAACTTTTATGATTCGCACCAATAAATGTACCTGGACTGCGTAGAGGAGTGGGTCACCACAATATATATTAAAAACCCTGAACTTTTATGATTCGCACCAATAAATGTACCTGGACTGCGTAGAGGAGTGGGTCACCACAATATATATTAAAAACCCTGAACTTTTATGATTCGCACCAATAAATGTATCTGGACTGCGTAGAGGAGTGGGCACTGGGCACCACAATAAAATATATAAAAAACCTTCAACAGATCTGCATTACACTACACATACGGCTGCTCCTCCATCCTCTCCATCATATACATGTTGGAGTTTTAGCGTGTGACAACCTCTTGTTTTTGATAATGTCAGTGCATTTGGAATATTTTTCAATTTGCCCCACACCACTGAATGTACTTTATCTATGATACGCAATACGCATCTATCTATCTTGACTGCGTAGTGTGGTGGCCCCGGTACACAATTTGGTACCGAGGCCACAATATAATTTAAAAACCCTCCACGTGTCGGAATTCCACCAAACAAGTATCTGGACTGCATAGTGGGGTGGCCCCGGTACCCAATTTGATACCGGGGCCACAATACCTCCTCCAAACATGCTCCAGACAATTCGTCATTGACAGACCCCAGACAGACAGGGTCGTAGTGTTATTGTTTGACTTTGTAAACCCAAAAAAATGTCCCTGTTGCACATAGTCGTGCAATGAAGACTGACTTTTTCATTTAAAGGCACGATCTTTAAAGTGTAGTGTTTGTAAGTCTAAGTCATATTATACTTTTGGTAAAATTGGTTTTTTTTGTTCCTCTTTATGGTAATTAATTAGTGATAGAATTAAAGTAGGAAATAGAATTAAATAGAATTAAAGTAGGAAATAGAGTGGTATAGAGTTGTAGTGTGGTATAGATAGAGTGGTCCACACAATATAATAATAAAACCCTCAACTGGTCTGAATTCCACCAAACAAGTATCTTGACTGCGTAGTGTGGTGGCCCCGGTACACAATTTGGTACCGAGGCCACAATATAATTTAAAAACCCTCCACGTGTCGGAATTCCACCAAACAAGTATCTGGACTGCATAGTGGGGTGGCCCCGGTACCCAATTTGATACCGGGGCCACAATACCTCCTCCAAACATGCTCCAGACAATTCGTCATTGACAGACCCCAGACAGACAGGGTCGTAGTGTTATTGTTTGACTTTGTAAACCCAAAAAAATGTCCCTGTTGCACTTGCACATAGTCGTGCAATGAAGACTGACTTTTTCATTTAAAGGCACGATCTTTAAAGTGTCAGAAAGAGAGAGAAGACACAGGAGAGGAGAGTTGTAGCTGGGGACCTGGGGTGGAAGCTCCCAGGCTTCCCCAGCATTGCCTGGAAGTCTGAGCGTGGTGACTGAGCCAGGGCAAGGAATGTGTGCCCTGGATGAGGGGGAGAACTCCATGCCACTATAGTGAACCCAAGAGAGAGGGGGACACTGCACATGGAAGAGGCCCTGGAGTGAGGGCTGCTACAAGAGGCATGGTAGCTGTAGTGTCAGATCCTGAGGCTGAGAGTACACAGAGTGACGTGTCAGAGCACAGGAGACATTATCCCCGCAGAGGAGGGATGAGCTGCAGTTGAGAGGTCTGTTGTTGAAATAGGACATGCACACTTTAACAAACCAATCATTTCAGCGACAGGGCCTACCAAACAACTTTGACTGAAATGATTGGTTTGTTTGGGCCCCCACACCAAAAAAGCTATTCATCTCTCCCTGTACAGACTAAACAGGCTCTACTGAGGCAAGATGTCGTCCTCATCCTCAACCTCTGATTCCTCTCCCCCTACAGTGTGTACTTCCTCCTCATCACACATTATCAATTCGTCCCCGCTGGACTCCACAACCACAGGTCCCTCTGTAGTATCTGGAGGGCAGTGCTGTACTTCATTGAGGAATTGATTATTTATTTTTATAAACATCATTTTTTCAACGTTATGAGGAAGCAACCTCCTTCGCCGCTCACTGACCAGGTTCCCCGCTGCACTAAAAACTCTTTCCGAGTACACACTGGAGGGGGGACAACTCAGGTAAAATAGAGCCAGTTTGTACAGGGGCTTCCAAACTGCCTTTTTTTCCTGCCAGTAACAATATGGATTGTCTGACATGTCTACTTGGATGGTGTCAGCAAAGTAATCATCCACAATTTTTTCTATTGTCACAGCATCCAATGCAGCGAGAGTAGACATGTCTGCAATGGTTGGCAGGTCCTTCAGTCCGGACCAGATGTTATCAGCATCCCCGCCAGTGCCTCTTTTGGGAAAACTGAGCTTTTTCCTCGCAGCCATAGATGTGGAAGAAAATGAGGGTGGAGCTGTTGGCATGTCACGGTCCTCTTCAGAGGACAATCTCCTGACCAGCAGGTCTTTGCACCGCTGTAGATTTGTGTCCGCCGGAAACAGAGACACAACATACGCTTTAAACCGAGGATCGAGCACGGTGGCCAGAATGTATTCCTCTGACTTTAAAAGAGTGACCACCCTCGGATCCTGGCAAAGCGTACGAAGGGCTACATCCACAAGAGCTACATGCTTGCTGTAATCGCAATGGCTTACCAGCTCCTCCCTCACTTTCTCCAGCTGCTTCTGCAACAGCCTGATCAGGGGAATGACCTGACTCAAGCTGGCAGTGTCGGAACTGACTTCTCGTGTGGCAAGTTCAAATGGCTGCAGAACCTTGCACAACACGGAAATCAGTCTCCACTGCGCTTGACTCAGGCGCATCCCCACTCCTTTGCCTATGTCGTAGGTGGCTGTGTAGGCCTGAATGGCCTTTTGCTGCTCCTCCATCCTCTGCAGCATATAGAGGGTGGAGTTCCAGCGCGTCACAACCTCTTGTTTGAGGTGATGGCAGGGCAGGTTCAAGCTTTTTTGATGTGCCTCTAGTCTGCGGTAGGCACTGGCTGAATGCCGAAAGTGTCCAGCAATTTTGCGGGCCACCGCAAGCATCTCCTGCACACCCCTGTCACTCTTGAGGTAATGCTGCACCACCAAATTAATGGTGTGGGCAAAACATGGGACGTGCTGGAAATTGCCCATATTTAATGCCCGCACAATGTTACTGGCATTGTCTGACACCACAAATCCCCATGAGAGTCTAAGTGGGGTAAGCCACTGGGAGATAATTTCCCTCATTTTCTCTAATATGTTGTCAGCGTTGTGCCTCTTATTAAAGCCTGTAATGCACAATGTTGCCTGCCTTTGCATGAGCAGCCATTTTGTAGATGCTGCTACTGATGCAGCTGTTGCTGTTGCTGCGGAAGGGGATGCATCTACCCAGTGGGCTGTCACAGTCATATAGTCCTTCGTTTGCCCAGAACCACTTGTCCACATGTCCGTGGTTAAGTGGACAGTGGGTACAACCGCATTTTTAAGAGCACTGAGGACACTTGATCGTACTTCTCTGTACATTTTTGGTATCGCCTGCCTAGTGAAGTGGAATCTCGAGGGGATTTGGTACCGGGGACACAATACCTCCATCAACCCTCTAAATCCCACTCCACTGATGGCGGACACCGGGCGCACGTCTAACACCAACATTGCAGTTACAGCCGCAGTTATACGCTTTGCAATAGGGTGACTACTATCGTATTTGGTGGTCATGGCAAACGACTGTTGGACGGTCAATTGTTTGGTGAAAGACTTAGCGGTCTTACGACTTCCCCTCTGGGAAGATGACCGACTAACAGCAGCAACAGCAGCAGTGGCAGTAGTAGGCGTACCGCTGCAGGATTCCTCGGATGAATCCCGTATTGAGGAGGACTCAGTCTGGCTGCTGACTTGGGCTGCAGGACTGAATCTGATGGAGATTGTGGAGGAAGTTGACGAGGAGGGTGTTGCTGGTGTGTATCCAACTGGACCACGGGATTTAGGTGTCCCTGTACCGATGAGGGTCCTAGCCCCAGTTCCTGAACTAACCACTGAACTATGAAGGTTATTCAGGTGACGTATAAGGGAGGATGTTCCTAGGTGGGCAAGATCCTTACCCCTGCTTATTTGAGCTTTACATAAGCTACATATTGCCATACATTGGTTGTCTGGATTTGGATAAAAATAACTCCAGACCGAAGAGGTGCATTTTTTGGTCTTCTGACCAGGCATGACGATGGGCTTTTTCATCCCATGGACATCAGCTGTTTCCCCCCCTGGTGCCTCATTTACAATAACCACATCACCATCCTCATCATCAAGTTCCTCCACAGCACCAGCTACATCATCAATAGCCTCCTCCCGAGCCACCTCTTCCCGTACAGTGATGGGAAGGTCAGGCTTGACAACCACCAACACCCTTGGACTCGCCTTGGGGATTTGTGATAATTTCTCTTTAGAAGGCAGAGTTGTTTGCTGTTTTGTTGCTGACAGCATAACTCTCTTCAATTTTTTGTAGGGGGGGGGAGGAGGAGGAGGGCTAAGATCCGTGGGTGAAGCTGAACCACTAGTCATGAACACGGGCCAGGGCCTAAGCCGTTCCTTGCCACTCCGTGTCGTAAATGGCATATTGGCAACTTTACGTTTCTCCTCAGATGATTTTAAGTTTCTCTTTTTGCTACTTTTTCTTAACTTGGGCTTTTTGGATTTTACATGCCCGGTACTAGGAGATTGGGCATCGGGCTTGGAAGACGACGTTGATGGCATTTCATCGTCTATGTCATGACTAGTGGCAGCAGCTTCAGCATTAGGAGGAAGTGGGTCTTGATCTTTCCCTACTTTATCCTCCAAATTTTTGGTCTCCATTATATGTAGCACAAGATACTGCAGAATGTGTGAACTTGGTAATATTGCAGTACCAATGGACTTATACTGCTGGATTGGTTTTGCAAATTTGGTTATAATTATTATATATTTTTTTTTTTTTTAATTTTTTTTTTTTTTTTACTTTTTTTTTATTTTTAAAAAACTTGGGAATAGTGGGGAAATAACTATGCCCTTAGAAGCACAGAGCACAGGACACAGCACCACTGGACTGAACAGGACACGGCACAGGACCCAGCAGCACTACGGAACTCAGCAGGACAGAGCACAGGACACAGCACCACTGGACTGATACTGCAGAATGTGTGAACTTGGTAATATTGCAGTACCAATGGACTTATAATGCTGGATTGGTTTTGCAAATTTGGTTATAATTATTATATATATTTTTTTTTTTTAATTTTTTATTTTTTTTTACTTTTTTTTTATTTTTAAAAAACTTGGGAATAGTGGGGAAATAACTATGCCCTTAGAAGCACAGAGCACAGGACACAGCACCACTGGACTGAACAGGACACGGCACAGGACCCAGCAGCACTACGGAACTCAGCAGGACAGAGCACAGGACACAGCACCACTGGACTGATACTGCAGAATGTGTGAACTTGGTAATATTGCAGTACCAATGGACTTATAATGCTGGATTGGTTTTGCAAATTTGGTTATAATTATTATATATTTTTTTTTTTTTAAATTTTTTATTATTTTTTACTTTTTTTTTATTTTTTAAAAACTTGGGAATAATGGGGAAATAACTATGCCCTTAGAAGCACAGAGCACAGGACACAGCACCACTGGACTGAACAGGACACGGCACAGGACCCAGCAGCACTACGGAACTCAGCAGGACAGAGCACAGGACACAGCACCACTGGACTGATACTGCAGAATGTGTAAACTTTGTAATATTGCAGTACCACTGGACTTTTACTGCTGAATGTGTGAACTTGGTAATATTGCAGTACCAATGGGCTTATACTGCAGGATTGGTTGTGAAAATTTTGTGGTAATTAAAAAATATTAAAGTAGTTTTTGGTATTTTTTAAAAAAACTTTTTTTTATTTTTTTAAACACAGGGGAATATTGGGGAAATAACTATGCCCTTAGAAGCACAGAGCACAGGACACAGCACCACTGGACTGAACAGGACACAGCACAGGACCCAGCAGCACCACTGACCTCAGAAGGACAGAGCACAGCACACAGCACCACTGGACTGATACTGCAGAACACAGCACAGCACAGCACAGCACAGCACAGCACAGCACAGCACAGCACAGCACTAAACAGCACAGCACAGCACAGCACAGCACAGCACAGAACTAAACAGCACAGAACTAAACAGCACAGAGGACCACCTAACACACCCTCCCTCTACCCTGATCAATGCCCGAGTGAAGATGGCGGCGACTAGCGGGGAATTTATAGGATCCGAGTATCGCGAGATCCGACAACGGGATTATGAGTCAGAGCCTCAGTTTCACTTTTGAATTTGGCGCCAATACCCGGATCTGTCTCGGATCCGACTCGGATCCGCAACGTTCGGGTGGGCTCGGATTTCAGAAATCCGAGTGCGCTCATCCCTAATTTATAGTAAACAAAATTCAACCAATTCAACCTGTCTTGCAAGGGCTTAAACTCAGTGCATGCAAAAAGACATATTTTTTTAACAAGAGGCTGTAAAACATAATAAATTGATGTTGTATAGGGCCACCACCACAGAACCCCCATTATCTGGTAGCTTGATTATGATATCACAATCCTCATGGCAAATCAGGGGATCTGTGGAGTTCCTGGACAACTTCTTACAAAACACTTTTAATATATATGGCCTGTTTGTCGCATCACATTGTATCTACCAATGTTTAAAATTGTGCCAAACATAATTATGCTAGGGAGCCAGTACTTGAGTCTACGTGCAAAACCATTCGATTTCTGAAGGTAGAAGTCAATGTTTGCCTATTTAGATTCACCAAAAATCACTTGCTATTAAACACCGAGAGCTCTTATTGTTTTTTTAGTTCTCCAAAAACAGAATTATTTATGGGTCAAACTAAAAAATTATTTCTAATAAATCTATTTTAAATCAAAAATAGATAAAGCAATATGGAACTTCCTCTGGCACTAAGACAAGTAATGTTGTGAGGGAAGGAGAACAAACACACTCTGCCAATCCTGCTCACACTGCTGCTCTTAAAAATGTATTTAGAAAGAATCACAATACGCTTTGCTCTGTGCTTATATGTCCACAAGCATTAAAATCATCTGAAAGGTATTGAGTATTATCACAAGATGTTTATATAATAGAAAATAGGCATTGGAAATCTATATTGTTTTTACAGTGAAATCAGAATTGGCTTTACTGATGCATAAACATACAGTACAAGTATTGTAATCAGTTCTTTATTTTAGCTGCTTGCTAAATTATTCACAAACAAATAATCTATGCTTCTGTTCACAACCACAACATTATAGTACACAATGCCGCTACAGTGTGCTGCTGAATGATACTGATCAGGGCCAAGATTCGCAGAGACTCTATTTAGTGGAGCCAATTGCACCAGGTTTGTATCTATTTAACAAAAGACATACTGATATTCCAGAATACTTGGCTATTTACCATAGCAGCAACTACATTTAAAAATGTTATAGAAAAACTAATTGGTATAATATAATAGCAAAAACAAAGGTGCTATATTTTAGAAAGGCTGACTATGTAGAGATGGGAAAATGAGACTCTGTGGCAGACTGAAAGGAGTGCAGGAGAGATGGGGAAAATTTAAAAGTGCAATACTAAAAGCAACAGACCTCTGTAGCAAAAGGAAAAGCACAAGGAAAAGGAACACAAGGTGGTTTGCAAAAGAAGTAGCAAATATTGTGAAAGGAAAAATGGCCTTTAGGAAATATAAGCAGATTCAGAATAATTAAGACAAACGTGTATCTTGATAGACAGAAGGATGTAGAGAATGTAATCAGATGTGTAAAGACACAAGCTGAAGAGAAAATTGTTCAGTAAGTAGGTAAAGGGGGCAAAACTTTTTTTTATAGGTATATAAGTGAAAGGAGAAAAACAAGAGGATGAATAATAAGACTAAAGCCAGAGTGTGAGAGTCTTGTTGAGGGAGACAAGTAAATAAATCATCTTAAGAATTATTTTTGCTCAGTATTCACAACAGAAAGAGAGGGGAAAGAGCGACAGTTAAGTTGCAAATATATTCATAAAAATGAAATTGGATACAAGTACATTTGCATTGGAGAAGGTCTTAACAGAACTCTCAAAACTGAAAGCGGATAAATCAATGGGGCCAGATGATATACATCCAAGGATACTCAAAGAGCTTAAAGGGGAGCGGGCAAAACCATTAACAGACTTAGTTAACCAGTCATTAGTTATAGGAGTAATTTTAGAGGACTGGAAATGTGGAAGCAAGGAAGAGGCAACGAACTACCGCCCAGTGAGCCTTACAGCAGTAGTAGGGAAATTGATTGAAACACTCTTAAAAGAAAGAGTTATAGAATATCTCAAATCCAGAAATTTACATATCCCAAACAACATAGCTTTACTGGGGGGAGATCATGTCAAACAAATCTTTTTGACTTTCTTTACTGGGTGACTAAAATAATAGATCAAGGTTGGGGGGGTGTAGCTTATCTAGATTTTAGTACGGCTTTTGACACTCTCTCACATCACAGGCTGTTAAATAAACTTGAAAGATTATATTCTAAGATAGATGAATGGATAAGGCTAGGTACACACTGGATAATTTTCCAACCTATCTGTTATCTACAACGATTGTACCTACGAATGAAGGTCTGGCTGATCGGGCGATTCATGCCTACACATTTCACATGATTTACCTTCATGGGGTAAATGTATTAAGCAGCGGATTCTGCAAGTCGCCGATATTTGGCGACTTTGCAGAGGAAATTTAAAACAGCGATGACTTTCAAGGCAAATTTCAGGTGACTTAAAGACAGGTAAGCAATGTAATAAAGCAATGAGAAAGGCAAGTCAGATGCTTGGTTGCATAGGGAGAGGAATCAGTAGCAGAAAGAAAGAAGTAATAATGCCACTGTATAGATCATTAGTACGACCTCATCTAGAATACTATGTTTAGTTCTGGAGGCCATTGGCCTGATTCTTTAAGGAAAAACTTGAGTAACTTTGAACCTTGTTGAATCGGAGGGGGAGGTGAGGACAGATTTTTAGTTGGGCAAATAAGCTATCAACTATTTGTGTGCTACATGAAAAGAACAGACAGTATTTAACTCATGTGCAAAATAATAAACTAATTTGCACCCCTTGCATTGTAACATGGTTTTGTCGAGGAGAAAACTTACTCATTTTTGCCTCTCTTTCCTTAATAAATCAGGCCCCATATCTTTATAAAGACACAAATACTTTAGAGACTGTACAAAAGGCAACTAAAATGGTGCATGGTCTACAGCACAAAACATAGCTGGAAAGACTAAAAGATCTTAATATGTATAGTTTGGTGCAGAGAAGGGAAAGGGGGTACATGATAGAAACTTATATCAAGGTGTCACGGCTCTGAGGGTGTTTTGCAGATCCCTTGCCTCTACTATAGAGGATGGTGGAGGCAGAACACAATAATATTCTTAGGATAAGTTCATGGCTACAAGCATCAATAATAACACAGGAGAAAGTACTAGTGCTGCAACGTATTATATAGAATGTTGGTACAACAGGAATGGAAGGAATTAGATATATATATTGGCAAAGATAAATACACGGCAATTCGTTGTAATGCAGACATTGATCACATATGCTACTCATAGTCGGTAACCCTTGGCAATAGCATGAGATGAGATGATATACAGTTCAACGCATTGATGATAAACAAGAACACTAGGATCCAATAGAGAACCACACAGCAGATGAATGTGAATCACTGGTACAGCTTACAGTCCAAACATAGTAGTATATAGAACTTAACTGATCCGAGAGTAGAGATGACTCAACATAGCAGGTGGTACTGGAAACACTGTGATTCTTATTAAGTAGAACAGCAAGCGTTAAACATCACCCAAGGACTTGGATGAACACTGACACGTGCAATAGAATGTTGCCTAGAAGTAGCAGAGACGTGAGTAGTATCTTAACCATGCGTGGAACTACAGGTAGCAGGATTCGTTGTAACTGCAATGGTAAGTTCACTGTAGTATGAGGAGTTTGCAGCTTGCAGGTGAACAGCAGTGAGGAGTTTGCAGCTGAACAGCAGTAAGGAGTTCAGTCCAGCGAGCAGGTAACGGACACACGGAAGGAGAGGTATACAGCCAGATCCAAATGCAACCAGAATAACATGAAGAACAGGCAATGAGCCCATAACCTTGGGAGGTTAATATAGTGCTCCAGGACCAATGAGGTTCAGGAGGAGGTCCATATCACAGTAGCCAGGAACACCTGTGAAAGTAATGTCTCTGAGGAAGAAGCAAGCAGAATCATGGTTCTTAAAGGGAAAGTCACAGCGCCGGCACCTAACTATGGGACTGGCGTGTGACACAAGGGTTTTAACAAGGTACACAAGGAAATATTCTTCAAAGGAAGAGCAGTATTAGAACGCAAGAATATGCACTGAAACTGGAAAACGTAGGTTCAAAGGAACTTTGAGGAAAAATCACTTCACAGAAAGGATAGTGGCTAAGTGAAATAGCCTCACATCAGAGGCGGTAGAGCCTATAACAGTAGAGCAATTTAAAAATGCTTGGAATAGACATAAGAATATCCTTACAAATAAATAAGGATCCAATAGGATTGGAGGTTACCATAGGTTAAAAATGAGCAGGCTAGATGGGCTCTTATCTACCATCAAATTATATATTTCCATGTTTAAATAAGTTATGTGTAGCCTTTTATATACTTTTGTGGCTACATTATTTCTAAGTATAATCACTCTACTGTGAATTAACTATTTTGCTATTCATATGTATACTTTATAGGAAAGTACATTTATATAGTGTACTGTGGATGGCCCAGTCTTATGCTAGCCAGATCAGATAGGTAAGTACTTCATAGTAACTTGCTTTTGCAATTTACATTCCAGTGCCTTATCATTTTCTATAGAACATATAACAATTTGTTTCTCAAAAGCCACCTTATATTAAAAAATTACTTTATACAATAATGGACAAAGTCTACATACTTACTAAATTTCACTGAAGTCTCTGGTAAATCAAAATGTCTTGTTATTCCTACATAGCACAAAACAATCCGCTTCTAGGGGTAGATTTATAAAACATTTTAAAAAAAGAAAAGCAGAAGAGTTGCTAACATGTTCTGGAATGTATATAATAGCTTGAATCTGTCAGGCGCCATCCCCGCACGGTGCATAGGTGCTGGGGACGGAAGCCTATCTCTCTGAACAGCTCCCGTCCCATTGCCTAACAACGGGACGTACTTCCAGGTCCGCCGGGAGTGCATGCGCAGAAGGACTCGCGTCCCGTTGCTAACGGGATGCTTCTTTCCTCAGGTGTTCCTGACCACCACTATTATACTCCTCCAATCAAGGGCCTGGTTAGGGTTTAAAAGGCACCTCCTCCCACATGTCTGTGCCAGAATATTGGTTTCACCTACTCCAACGTGCTTTCTTCTGCTCCCTTGTTCCTATTATTGTCCATTTGTTCCTGACCCCTGGCTTGTTCCTGACCACTCTCTCTGTCCTGCGATTTGGCTCTGTTGTTTCCTGGACTTTGACCTCTGCTCGCTTCTGACCTTCCCTCTGGATCACCCCCATGTACTGCGCTATTGATTGGCACCCGACCTGGACCGTACGACCATTCCTGCTGTCTCCTGCTGCACTGTTAACTAGCTGGGAGAAACACGACCTGCTCATCTCACGAAGCCAAGCCCAAACCTGGTGTGGGGTTCCCTGGTGAATACCAGGGGATGCGTTAGACTCCGCGCCTCCTTCTCTAGTAGAGTCAATATCAGTCAGCGGCATCCTCGGAGTCATATTGTGACAGAATCTGATTGTTTGCTATGGGCAACACCTACACATTTCTTTTTTTAGAAGGTTCAATACATCTACCACTTAAAATTAGGATGGAAAATTTGGCCTAGAACTGGGATCTTGTCCTGACACAAGGTCTCCATCCACGCTGACCTGATGTCTTCTGCCTTAATGTGATCTCACCAGCTGTTACCTACAAGCTGCCTCACTGCCTCTTCTCTGTTACAAACTGCTGCTGTCCTGACATTCCTTTGGCTCTCTCCTCACTGGAGCTCTTGCCCATGAATGAATCCATTCATCCTCATTCCTGCAACCACCTAACCCAGACTGTGGCACTGGCCTAACTGGTCTGGTCTAGTCCTCATAGGCTTGCATCCTGACCTGTTCACCTTCAAGTTACCATCCTGGAACCTCATGTACTTACTGAGCCTGCTATCTTCACCTGGACCTCCATTCCTCACATTTGAACCCTCCTGAACTTACCCTGATCCTTCTGAACTTACCCGAAATCTACCTAAACCTTTTGAACTTACCAAAACTTGTGTGTATTGAATATCCATCTTCCAGCCCTGTTTCTTCATGGACCATGGATCTATTCTCCCTTGTATTGTACCCATTGATCCTTTACTTGATGCTCTCAATGTTGCATTATATAGTTTTTAGATGCTTCATGCAGCCACCTCTGAACTTTGCTTTCTCATTCTGCATGTTGTTTCTATGTAACTAATCTGTTTCATCTAATATCTTACTGTCTTTCATGCTGTCTTACTTCTCTCCCCGAGCTTCCTCCTAGCAGCCCTGCACCCTTCGCCCACTGATTTGTTAGTTAATATTCTCCCCTTCTTTCCTTCCACCCTCTACTCCCTAAATCTTTCACTATGGCTATTCTCTCCAATACTCATCCTCACACCCTGCCCTCAATTTCATCCCAGATTCAGCTAATCTCCAGGCATCAGCAACCCTGCCAATCTCATCCATATCTTCCCACTTCCTTCTCTTACTTTCTCTTTTGCTTCTGGAATACCAGATCCATCTGTAACAAACTGCCCTTTATCTACGACCTCTTCATCTCCAACTCTCTTAACCTTCTTGCCATCACAGAAACCTGGCTTTCTTCCTCTGGCACTGCTTGGCCTGGTGTTCTATCGAATGGGGGCCTTTCTTCCAACCATTACGTCAGACCTGATGAACATACAGACAGCGGGATGGACATTCTCTTATTCCCCAATTGCACCTTCTCTGTCTTCTCCCTTGAGCTCTTCCTTTCTTTCTCATCCTTGGAGGTCCACTCTATGGCCCGAGTCATTAAGGAGAGCAAAGCAAAAAAAGGAGTAACTTTGCACATTGGCAAAACCATGTTGCATTGAAGGGGGATGTAAAATTTAAATTGTGGGGACAGATTAATATTTGGGGAAGTGTATGTCCTAGATCAACTTAAATTTCAGTGTATAAATAAAGCTATCAATTTTTTGTGTGCTACATGAAAAAACACTCAGTATTTAATTATGTGCAAAATAATAAACTAATTTGCACCCCTTGCATTGGAACATGGTTAGTCCAGGATCAAATGTACTCTTTTCTCCTTGCTCTCCTTAATGACTCAGGCCCTATCTGTCTCTTCTTCATCATCCATCTCATCTCATGTCATATACCAACCCCCACGGGCATACCTCCCAATTTCATCCTAGGTATTCTTAACATGCACATTGACAACCCCACTGACCTGGCGTCTATCAAACTTCTTGCCCTTTGTTAATCCTTTGATGTCTCACAATGGACCTCTTCCCCCAACCACTGTCTAAGTTATTGCCTTGACTTTGGTTCTCCCATCAATATGCTCTTACTGTCTTCTTCAACTCTCCCTTTGCACTCTCTGACCACAATCTTCTCTTCTTCACTCTTTCCTCATCTACTGCACCCCTCCCCTCGCCCAAATCAGCTCTTACTAGACATAATCTTGATACCCTTGATCCTACTATTTTCTCCTCCTAGTTTTAAAAAATCTCCTATCCCTCTATCCACCCTGGACTGCCAGAACCAGGTGGCATCCCTCTAAAACCACACCCTTACCAGCACTTTTAACTCTGCCACCCCCACCTCTTCTGTCCACCCTCTCCTTTCAAAACCCCAACCTTGACATTCCAAATTTACCAGGTTCCTTCAACAATGCACACATAACGCAGAACGCCACTGGAGGAAATCTCGTTTCTTGGCAGATTTCCTACATTTGGAGTTCATCCACTCGTCCTACAACTCTGCCCTCATCCTTGCTAAAAAAAAATCATTATTCAAGTCTCTCATCTCTTCACAATCCTCCAATCCCCGTCTCTTGTGCTACTTTTGTCCCAATACAGGTGTCAA
The DNA here is from genome assembly GCF_038048845.1 of Mixophyes fleayi. NCBI lineage: Eukaryota > Metazoa > Chordata > Amphibia > Anura > Limnodynastidae > Mixophyes > Mixophyes fleayi. Next base: position 109,078,396 of record NC_134402.1, read on the forward strand.
AGTCTATTTTCTTCTATTATCTTCTTCCTCTTCAACCTGCCACCTGCATTTCATCCCCTCATCTCCTTCACTCCCACTTCCCTACTGCCTGCTCCCACCGTGCACACTGCTTTAATCTAGCCCTCTACACTGGCATCTTCCCCTCATCCTTTACACATGCTCTTGCCTCACCCATTCTTAAAAAACCCAATCTTGACCCCACTTCACTCTTTAACTAATGCTCCATCTCACTACTACCCTTTGTCTCCAAAATACATGAGCAGCTTGTCTACAACCATCTCAGCAGCTACCTTTCTAACAACTCCCTACTTGATCCTTTCCAAACTGGCTTCCCCCCTTCCACAGAGAAACTGCCTTGACCAAAGTAACCAACAATCTTCTCTCAGACAAATCCAGGGGTAAAATCTACCTGCTTATCCTCCTGGATCTTTGACACCATGGATCACCCTTCATACCATTGGTCTTTCTGAAACCATCCTTTCATGGTTCACCTACCTGGTCAACCATTCTTTTTCTGTTCCTACCTCTGGTTCCTCCTCCCCCCCATTGATTCTTCCCATAGGAGTCCCTCAGAGTTCTGTCCTTGGCCTTCTGCTCATTTCTTTGTAGACCTCCTTCCTGGGTGAACTTATCAGTTCTTTTGGCCTCCAGTATCACCTCTATAACAACGACACCCAACTTTACCTTTCAATTCATGATCTTTCCGCTTCCCTCCTCTCTCGGATATCCAGTTGCCTCTCCTCCACATCCTAGATGTCCACATGTTTTCTCAAACTCAACATAGTCAAAACTCAGCTCATTGTCTTCCCTCCATTAAGAGTCTCCTCATCTCCTGACTTCACCATCACTGTTGACACCACTGTCTCTTCTGTTCCCCAAGTCAAATTTGACTCCTTCCTCTTCTTTCCCCCCCCCCCATATCCAGTCTCTTGCCCAATTCTGTCACTTTCAGCTCCGCAAAAATTTCTTGCTCACTGATCATTTTTTACTTCACATTCTGCAACCTCCTCTTTACTGGCCTTCATCGCTTTCCATTTTGCTCTATGATCTATACTTAACACTGCAACAAGTCTTATCTTCCTTTCTCGCCGCTCCACATCTGCCTCCCCTTTCTGCCAATCCTTACACTGGCTCGTCTTCCCCTAGAGAACCCTCTTCAAATTCCTCATCATCACACACAATGGTCTTTCCAACTCCACTGCTTCTTAAAATCTCCAACCTCATCTCAATACATACTCCCTCCCATCCTCTTCAGTCAGCTAATGAGCATTGCCTTACCTCCCCTCTGGTAGCCACATTTCACTCCCAAATCCAACATTTCTACCCACTGGAACGACCACCCACATTCAGACTATAGCCTAGTCTCAAAAGTCCTTGAAATAGCGTCTGTTCATAAAAGCCTACAGAAAAATGCCAATATCAATGCTAATTTGTCTTTAATGTTAAAGACAAATTAGCCTGGATAGATCCACCAGATAACTTTGAAGAGAAGGTGAGTTATCACTGACAAAAAAAAACTGGTGACGCTTAGCTGTCCCGCTCCATTCAATGTCGTCTACGAGCAAGGAATTTGGTTACAACGGACACAAGAAAATGGGTCAGAGTCAAGACTATAACTTTTCATTCCAAGTAAGGAGCAGCCCAGATGAGAGCATCTTCTTTTAACAACATCAAAATCACCCTCTCTTTTAAGGAGTTAGTGGACTACAGACAGGGTCGTAATTGCAAACCAGTCTACATTGAACTAGGAATTGGCGGTATTGACAGCATTCACAATCTAATTTCTGGATCTAGACATAACATGCAGAGATGGCATCTAGACATTTGGAATGGCGCAAATATTAAGTTGAATCTTCATGGTGTTCATTTGGGCCCTTCCTGTTATTCCTGCAGGATAGGATAATTGTTGGAGGCACTGGGAATTACTCTTGCAGAATTCATGTGTGACCAGATTATTGTGTGAGGTCTGGTGTGGTATGCAGAAGTCCTCCCAAGTTGATTTGCATTAAAGGATTACTGTGGCAAGAAGCAGTCTAAGGATCAGTGAGCAGGGTCCCTAACAATAGTTGTTGAGGTAATAGAGCCATGAGAATCTGTGGTAGATGCTAGGGTTGGAGAATCAGGAATGATTGCAGCAAGAGTGAGGGTTAGAGAGCTAGGATAGTCATCAGGAACAGCCAAGGTCATACACGATGAGTCAAATGAAGAGTGAGAAAAATGTTGGATCAAGACTAATAAACACAATAATCTGGCAGTTTATACAATTGACGAGATTTATAAACCCCCCAGAATTTAGGGGATTGGCTGTAGACAGGAAGTGGGAATTGGGCTGAACTGAGCATGCTCAGGCTAATTCACAGCATTCAAGTTATTTAAAGATAAGAGCTGAGATAACAGCTGCCACTGAGGATCATCAGACAGCAACTTCTTCTCTAAGTCCACAAGACCAGAAATCAAATTGGGTGTTGAATAGAACTGCTATGTGTCCTGTTTTTCCTTAGACATTTCCTGTTCAGTTCAACTCCTTTCAATAGAGAAGCTCTGTTCTGGTTGCAATGAAACCATAGGTCTGGAATAACCTTGATCTCAAGTGGATTGAGTAGGTGTCTGACTTTTTTGGTGACAAGACCTGCAAGAGGCACCAATGGGGCAACAGTGTGATTGTTATTATCATTCTTTATTTATATAGTGCCACCATATTAAGCAATGAAAATATTTTATTAATATTAATCCCGACACCATTGGAGCTTATAATATAAATTCATTAACACACACACACACACACACACACACACACACCAGGATCGATTTTGTTTGAAGCCAATTAATCTACCAGTATGTTTCTAAACCAGAGCACCTGGAGTAAATATCCACACAGATGGTGTCCTAGTCGGAATTGAACCCATGGTCTCAACACTATAAAGTAGCAAAGCTAACCACTTTGCCACGACAAATTCATGACTAAGAACATCCAAGCTACCACAGAACCACCACAACCAAAGTAGGAAAGAGCAAAGCCCAAAGAGGCTGAAAGTCAATTTTCTATTAACAAAGCAATGATGCCACACAGCACAACATCAATTGGAATAACTATTACTAAGTTCCTGTAAAATGTAAAGTCTGTTTTTGTGGCTCAGGCAAATAGAATATCTGAAGCTGCAAGTCAGCAAGTGATAGAACATGGCGCTTGTTATCTCATCATCATCAGCATTTATTTATATAGCACCAGCAGATTCCATAGCGCTTTACAATTGGGAACAGACAATAATAAAACAATACTGGGTAATACATACAGAGCGGTAAGAGGGCCCTGCTCGGAAGCTTACAATCTATGAGACAATGGTTTAATATACAAGTGTAACAAGGGTTTTATTATTTCTGAGAACTTAATGGTACAATGGTGGATTTTTGCCCAAAAGTGGACACAATTATATGGAATAAATTAACCCATTGAGGAAGCAACAAATCAGTGGCACAAAACATTTCAGACACTCCCTACAGTTCAAGAAAGACAAACAATTAGCAATAAATAAGATAGCTCAAACTGTATTGTTCATTTTATTTTCATACTGTTTATTATTTTTTGTTTAATAATTATATTATTTTAATATTTATTATTTATTTAATATTTTTTCTAAAAATTAAATATTATAATATTATTATTAAATATTATTAAATGTTCACTTGTCTGTTTCTATCCAAATCCTATTACATAATTCAAAACTTTACATATTTACACATACCCCTCTGTTTGCAAATTTTGATCCCAACCTCTAAATCCATACCTACATCCAATAGCTCCCTCCCCCACACTTTAATCCATGTTCTCTTTCTACTCTATTTCTAACTTGACACCTCTTAATTCTATTGATCTCTATTCCTCCCTCTCCAATTTCTTGTCTTTTCCAATATACCTATTCCCAGTGATGGAAGTAGGAGTGCATACAGTCAAATGCCATACTGCCACTTTTCCTACTGCCTTCATTGTAAAGCTATTATTACTTCAATGTAAAACTACTATTGTCTCCATACCGCCAATTCTAAATTATTAATTCCACTATATTCAATGTATATAACACTGATATGTTTCTCTACAGCCCTTATCTCTCTTCTTGTGACTCATCTAAATGTCAGCATCCCACCAAAACAACCACACAAACCCCTGTCTCTGGCTTTACATCACCACATAAATCCATCTACAGGATATCAAAGCACCATACAACAACACTACATAACAACAAACAACAGCTAAGTATCATTAACATGGTATTTACCAGGTTATCTATCATAAAATTAGGAATTATGTCCCCCTTCCGGGTATGTTAAACTGTAGATTGCCACAGATAATCACAAACAATACAATTAACGTTATAATTCTAGACACTATTTCGACACAAGTCAGTATGGATAATATTTGGTCTCCAATGCCAGCTTATCAGATACAGGATAACAATCATGGAAACCACCCTTTTTCCCTCCTTCCATGTCATAAAATACCAATCATTATTTTGCCGTTATAATTATTTACCATTGTTGAATCTAAATCAGATTGTTCACCTGTAAGTGTCAGTTTATCAGTTTATGAGCTCATCAGCCGGAGAGAATAAAATACACTGCAAGTTCTGCATATACAATTAGCTCTGATTTATTAGTTACAAGTCCATATCTATATAGCACAAAATCACGTATTACAGAAAACTATGCCCCAAAAGGTTTTAATCACTCATGCTTCCTTTACACAGATCTTGCTACATTCTCTCAATTTTACATGGGAATTCTCCCCAAGGGGAGTTGTTTTATCTCCTGTCTGCTATATCCAAGGTCATGGGCACAGTTTCTTGCAAACAATGAATAACTCCTACAAACTAGCAGTATATAATTTGTCTTTAAGCTATAAGAGTACAAAATGGCTATAAGGCAACAAGATGGCTTAGCTTAGCAAAATCACATTTCTCACCATCAAAGGTCAGAGGTGCTGAAATGATAATATGCCATGATGAGGTGTCCACGTAATAGTTTACCAGTCAGTATAGTGTCCACTAAATACTATAGCATCCAGTAAAGTACCTATATATCCATATCTGCTCACATGATACTAAAATAAGCCAGTAGTGTGCCCACATTACTATATGATTATATACCACCCAGAAGAGCCCACATGATAATATATCATATTACCAAATCAGCCAAGAAAATGCCCATATGACAATATATCAGCTGGAGGTTAATGGTGTTATACTTGCTTACTGTTAATACCTATCCTCTGAGTGAAGAGTAACAAAAATAGGTTGGAGTGACTTGGTTATGCAATTTTGATCATCATTTGGGTGGTCAATATGTATGGTAACACTATTTGCATCATTATGTCTCTACCCATTGTGGTCACTGCATCATCATCAGAATATTTCCCTCCCAACTTTGCAAGACAATTGCCTGCTCCTACGGCAGGTCTCATGTTAATTTGGGGTCTCTTAGACATTTCAGGAGTGGGGGCAATTATTATTTAAATATACCACTGTCATTGCTAGCAGCAGCAAAGTGTATTATGAGACAGAGGAATTATAAGGTGGTCCTTTCAGGGGAAGTAGTCATTGCGCCTCTGAAATGTTTCATGATTATGGACAGGGGCGGGCTGGCAGACTTTAGCCCAGGGCGCAAGCACGTAGCACTGGTCCATAAGTAGTGGCCCATCCCTAAACGGTGGTCTTTGGTTCAATATATATTTATCAATAGAAAAAGAGGCTATTTTAGTGTTGCTTAACCCAGTGATACTCTATTATTATAAATGATAAATCTTAAATAATGAAAACAGAAAATGCAAACCCCCCCCTCAGTTTACATTGCATTGTATTTTATATGTTACCTCTCCCTACAGCACTTTTGTTTTTTTTTTTACATACCTGGCTGATTATAATTGGGTATAAACTATATTATAGCAATAGATTATATAATGTTCTATTACAGTACTGAACACAGGGGATAATTTATCAAAATGCAAAAAGCCCTTTTGCTTTAAAACCTGATGTTTTGACAGCAAAAGGGCTTGTTTTTGCTTTGCACTATATACTAATAAGGTTATTTTTTGTTTTAGGGTTAAGCTAAAACAAATAATATGAGTGGTGCTACTGGTAGAAGGAGCAGAACACTAGGTGTCAATCTAACACCCTGGCCCAGAGCTAGATTAAGGCTCTGGGGGGCCCGTGGTACTTTAGACAAGGGGGACCCCTATGGTGTAACATGGTTATCATTTTAAACAAATACACAGGCAATACTGTGTGCACTACTGTTAGGTGCGTGCAGCTCTACCTTCACGAGCAGTGCAGAGTGAAGCAGTACATACCTCCCATCTGTCCATGCAGTCAGACCAAATCCCGATTAAGTGAGACAGTCACACAAATTCAGGACTGCTCCAAAAAATTCAGGACAGTTGGCAGACTGTCCTTCTCTCTCCTACCTGTTCTTGTCACTTTCACCACTTGTGGCTTCTGGTGTCTTTTGATCAGTTCCTGCTTGTCTGGATCCTGGAATGTTGGAGGCCCTATTTGATAAAAAAAATGGGTACATGAAGCATGAACTTTAGAAACTTATCAATATAACACCCACGTTTCATAAAGCCTCCCTACAGCCAAAATTTCAAATAATAGTATTCACATTTTATAAATAGATCTACTTCCCTCCAACTAGCCCTGACATTAAATTAATAGCATACACATTTAATAAATAGACCTATTTCCCCCCAACATTAAATAGTATTCCCATTTAATAAACAAACTGTCACTCACCGGACCGTGAGTGCCTCTTCACTGGTGCGTGGCTCTCCAGTATTCCTGCCAGCACCTATCCTGAACCGTGGCCGCCCGCCATCCTGATGGTCTGCGCATGTGCAGTTCCTAAGAACTCTTCTGACCTTTGCTTTTAGTTAATTGGTTGATCAGGCAACGCTCCCTATTTAAAGCACCTGTGTTCATTACCTCGTCGCCTGATCTTGGAGTCTCATTCCCTGTGAGTCTCTGAAGGTGTTCCTGTGTACTTCTCCGTGTCTTCAGCTTCCTGCTGATTCCTGCCGGTTTCCAGACCGCTTCAAGTCTCCTGTGTTCTACTAAGTCTTCAGCTTCCTGCTGATTCCTGCTCAACTCATTGCCGGTTTCCAGACCGCTTCAAGTCTCCTGTGTTCTACTATGTCTTCAGCTTCCCGCTGATTCCTGCTCAACTCATTGCCGGTTTCCAGACCGCTTCAAGTCTCCTGTGTTCTACTATGTCTTCAGTTCCCTGCTGATTCCTGCCGGTTTCCAGACCGCTACAAACCTCCAGTGTTCTACTCGTGTTCGCTATCTCCAGTGATTCCTGCACTGCTCATCATTATTCTACCCGTGTCAAGTTCGCTGCCTGTGTGCTGACCCGGACCCTGATTACCGCTACCACTCACCTGTGGTTTCTTTACTCGTGTTGGCGTGCGGCCGCTCAGCTGTTCCTGTATCCTCTCGTGGACAAGCCTGCTCAACTGAACCGCGGTATGCTTACCTTCTATTGACTGTATTCGTTTACTGCATATCCGCTTGGACTGTTCTCCACTTACCCACGGAATCCTCTATCTCCCTGAGACTGTGTTATTACTCCGCATATCTGCTGGGAAGTTTATCTCCTTGTTCAGTCGTGAGATACATATGCTAATTGACCTTCTACTATTAGCCTGGATTACAGTAGGGAATTCGTCTCTGTCAAGAAGTGCCTGCCACACCAACATAGACTTATGCATATTGTTTGGGATCAAGTCCCTTGTGCTCTCAGTGCCTACATTCTATGTTTCCACTCATCAACACTTGTACATCTCCTCACCTATTAAGCAGTGGTACAACTTGCTATACGCAGACCACTGACTTCCCCGCTACCTACCTGCACCTGGACAAGTCTCTTCACCATAAGCAGTGGTACAACTTGCTGTATGCAGACCACTGACTTCACCACCTACTATCTACTCCTGGACAAGTCCTCTCACTATAGCAGTGGTACAACTTGCTGTACGCAGACCACTGACTTTCCTCACTTCTTCACGTCCATCAAGATCCTCGTGTTCATATCTACCTAATCATTAACCAGATTGCTGCTAGTCATTGACTTTTCTATTTGCATCCTCTCACCATCTGCTGAGTCATATGTTCCGCTAGTCACCCTGCTACCAGAGGACCACTGTGTAACCCACACTACTCTGGTAAGATCATCATCTGGTGATATCCTGGGCAAAGACTCCTAGTGTCCGTGACACAAACCTATTTCCCTCCCTCCAAACAGTCCCAGCAATAAATTAAATAGCATTTACGTTTAATAAATATTACCATTTCCCACAACCATCCCAGGCATTAAATAATTCATAATCGCATATAATAAATAGACCTCATTTATTGTAGATATTAATTTTAATTAGGGGCGCTGCTAGATATTATTGTAAATGTACTGATTTTGTTTTATATTGTGTAACATTGTTGTATTAGAAATGTCTTAATAAAATGCTTAACGGCTGATATCTTTACTTCCTTTAACCTCTTAACCTTATTTTAACCATTCTTAAATAATGACACAACAACTTAATGTTATGGCCTGATGCTTTTCTGCACTAAGTCTTTACAGGTGCAGTTCTGTATTTTCCCCACCAGTGGCTGCTATGGGGATTGTGTGTCCTGGAAGCAGCTGAGCGCCTCACTCGGCTGTAAGTTGGTATGCTGACGACCAGACTATAAACACTCTGTCTGGTGCTGTCTCCACACTGACACTTGGTGCAGGAGACGAACGCCTGCACTTTCTCAGCAACCATGTCCTATTGCCTAGCAGCGGGATGCTATCTCTGCTCACCTGTCGGCAGCCAGCATGTCTGACCGCCAAAATCTCCCTAACCCAATCAGGATGTACCTTAGGGTATATAAAGCAGCCTCTGACACAAGTCTGGTGCCAGAGTGTTAATTCACTCCTGCTCCAGAGTTTCCTGAACTTCTGATCAAATGTGTTCTTCGGTTCTGACTCGGCTTCCTGTGACTACTCTCCTGTGTTTCGTTTTGGTGCCTCGTTGCCTGGCTGGTTTGACTATTTGGCTTGACCTGACTTCTCTCTGGATCCTCCCTGTGTACTGCACCACTCTGTTGGCTCTGACCTGGATTGCCTGACTACGCCTGTCTACTACTGTCGCTACACCGGCGACTGTCTTGGAGAACCGCGACCTGCGTACCCACTGCAGCTAAGCCCAAACCCCCTTGTGGGGGTCCCTGGTGAATACCGGGGGTAAGTTAGACTCCGCGCCTCCCTGTTCAGTTGCGCCAATACCGGTTAGCGGCCATCTCTGCAATTCCGTGACACACTCACCCGTGGCAATCAAACCTTGCTGGATCATTGTGTGTGTTTGCAGCTCTGGATCATTGTGTTTGCAGCTCTGGATCTTTTTGTTATTCCTGGTTCATGCATTACCTGGATTTTTAACTTTGGATATTCCTGACCTCACTCCTAAATTTCTGGTACCCTGACCCAACAGCTAGTCTGACTACTCAGCATTTCCGGAAACCTGAATCTGGCAAGTTTAAAGGACTTGTTTATGAATATTATTTCTGGACTTTTGTTGCATGCCTTGCCTGGCCCTTCAGCCAATGAGATCCTAACCTGCTTGTAGTAACAATAAACATTTCTTAAGTTCATCATCACCATTTTTTTGTGTGATAATATTGTGTGATATACCTAAAAGCCGTGACACTTATTGTGGAAAATGAATGGAATTTAATTTGAAGGTATGGTGGTGGAGAAAGATAGCAGTCAGTTCGACATCTGCCAGGCAAACCAGGATGCCCCAGCATTAACCATGGGACACCCGCAGATGGGGGGACAACTAAACACACCCCGGGCGCACATATCTATCTTATATGGGGCATTCGCCCCAGGTACTACAGAACCCGCAGCCTTTCTGAGCTAACAGAATGCAACCACAAACCGACCCGCATGGGCGGTACTTGGACCGAGACTATAGCCAACTCCATCGAAGAGAGGCGGGTTAAGGGTGCCTTGCATTGTAATGTGCGCCGTAACCACTGACCGTCGACTGCACTGCATTTTCCGGCAACTTCATCAGCCTTGACAACCACCAACAGCACCAAATGTACCAAACCTGGATTCATCACTATAGAAACAGCCTGCATCCCAAGCAGGCCCTAATATCATCCAACCAGGGAGGGTGGGCAACGTCCAGAAGCCAAGAGGCTGTTTCACTCTCCGACCATCTAACTTATGTGCTATGTCTGATCCTCCCTTATGACATCAGATGGGTGTACTCTCTTTAGTTAAATTATTGACCCCAGAGTACGAACTACAGTTTAATGATCCAGTCTTAGTTTAAAATCCTTCAAGCTTTATTCAGCCCTCAGTTCTCATTTCTGATGTATTAATTTCTGATGCAATAGCCATCTGTTGGAGGAAATCTGTTTTGCAACTTCTAAAGGAATACAAAAGTGGAAGATGCTCAAATCAATTTATAGCCCATAACAGGTGCTTGAAAGGGTGGGGTTATCCTGCAAGGAACATACACACAACATTTTTTCCCCAGCACACTGCTATAGCCAGCAACAGATCTGCCATTTCTACTGTAGATAAAAATGCAAAAGTCTTTGTTGCACACATTTGCAAATGTATGTTTAAGCCATCCGCCACGCCAAGGCGCTTTTGCTAATAGGATGGTCCTACTCTAAACAATGAGAGTCCCATATATTTGGGCCATACATATGTGTTTTTAAATTGAGAGCCAACTTACCAAAGAGGTACCCCAGAAGCCTCCAAACAGCAATTCAGTGCCAGTACCCCCTCTCAGCTACTGACACCAACATGCCTCTCAGACAAATACAAAAGTGGAAGCTGCTCAAATCAATTTATAGGCCATAACAGGTGCTTGAAAGGGTGGGGTTATCCTGCAAGGAACATACACACAACATTTTTTTCCCAGCACACTGCTATAGCCAGCAACAGATCTGCCATTTCTACTGTAGATAAAAATGCAAAAGTCTTTGTTGCACACATTTGCAAATGTATGTTTAAGCCATCCGCCATGCCAAGGCGCTTTTGCTAATAGGATGGTCCTACTCTAAACAATGAGAGTCCCATATATTTGGGCCATACATATGTGTTTTTAAATTGAGAGCCAACTTACCAAAGAGGTACCCCAGAAGCCTCCAAACAGCAATTCAGTGCCAGTACCCCTCTCAGCTACTGACACCAACATGCCTCTCAGACAAATACAAAAGTGGAAGCTGCTCAAATCAATTTATAGGCCATAACAGGTGCTTGAAAGGGTGGGGTTATCCTGCAAGGAACATACACACAACATTTTTTCTCCAGCACACTGCTATAGCCAGCAACAGATCTGCCATTTCTACTGTAGATAAAAATGCAAAAGTCTTTGTTGCACACATTTGCAAATGTATGTTTAAGCCATCCGCCACGCCAAGGCGCTTTTGGCTAATAGGATGGTCCTACTCTAAACAATGAGAGTCCCATATATTTGGGCCATACATATGTGTTTTTAAATTGAGAGCCAATGTCACGGGCACTAGGAGTCTTTACCCAGGGATCACCAGATGATGGACTTACCAGAGCAGTATAGGTGGTAATATGGTACTCTGGTAGCGGGGTGATCGCGGAACAGGAGACAGCAGATGGTAGAGAATGCTCGTGGAAAGTCTATGACTAGCAGCGCTGGTAATATGTAATAATAGTACACGAGGAACTGAATAGACAAGGGAAACGTGAGGGTAGTCAGTGGTCTGCGGATAGCAAGTTGTACCACTGCTATAGTGAGGAGGAATGTCCAGAAGTAACGAGGAGGTGATCAGAGTCAGCGGTCTGCGTTAGCAAGTTGTACCGCTGTCTAGGTGAAGGAATGGAATCCGGGTGGAGGTATCCGGGAAGTCAGTGGTCTGCGTTAGCAAGTTGTATCACTGCTATGTGAAAGGATACGGAAACCGGTGACTCAGGAAACAGGGAACAGTGGTCTGCCACTAGCAAGTTGTACCACTGAATATATATGTGAGGAGGAGCACGGGGAGAGAAATGCAATGCAGAGAATACACGGGCACACTGAACTTGATCCCACGATGATATGCACAATATAGTAATGACTGAACAGCACTGCACAATAATACAAAGTCACAAGAACTATCCAGGCAAAAGGTAACACAGTCAAATGATGGCAATAGTCTCGGCAGATAGTAAACTCCAGAGGAGAACAACTCAGTCCAGCAAGATATGCAATACACCAGCACAGTCAATGAGAAGTATGCATACCGTGGTTCAGGAGAGCAGGCTGTCAGACAGAAGTGCAGAGATACCTGGACGGCGGGAGGCCGGCAGGATACGAAGTCCCAGGAGGGTAGAAGCGGTAATCTAGTAGGTGCAGCGCACAGGTAGGTGAACCAGCAGGGATAGAAACAAATACTCAGGAAGCAGTAGTATATAGAACTGGACACCTGGAGAACACTGAAGAGTAGAGATGATCTAGACAAGATGAAAGCAGCGGGGCGTTGATCCAATGCAGACAGGCGAGTTGACACAAGCGGAGACACTGTAGAAGCACGGAGAGCGAATCAGCTGGCTGCAGACGCGAGGAGTACTGGAGGGTAGCGATGAGCAGGGAACTGTAGATACACGGAGGCAGCGGATAAGAATCAGCTGGAGCAGTCACGATGAAACACGGGAGAGTTGAGGTGAGCAGGATACTGTAGATACACGGAGGCAGCGGATAGGAATCAGCTGGTGCAGTCACGATGAAACATGGGAGAGTTGAAGTGAGCAGGATACTGTAGATACACGGAGGCAGCGGATAGGAATCAGCTGGTGCAGTCACGATGAAACACGGGAGAGTTAAAGTGAGCAGGATACTGTAGATACACGGAGGCAGCGGATAGGAATCAGCTGGTGCAGTCACGATGAAACACAGGAGAGTTGAAGTGGACTGCAAACTGAAGTAGCACAGAGGCAGCGGATAGGAATCAGCTGGTGCAGTCACGATGAAACACAGGGAAGATGAAGTGGTCTGGAAACCACAAACGAACAACAGGAATCAGCAGGAGCTGAACACACGAGGAAACACAGGAACACCTTCAGAGGCTCATGGGGAATTAGACTCCAAGATCAGGTAACGAGGTATTGACCTCAGGTGCTTTAAATAGAGAGTGTTGACTGATCAGCCAATTAACTAAAAGGAACATGAACTGAAGGTTGAAAAGGGCTGCACATGCGCAGACCCTCAGGATGGTGGACGGCCACGGTTCCAAAACACACGAGAGGTAGCACTCACAGTCCGGTGAGTGACAGCCAACTTACCAAAGAGGTACCCCAGAAGCCTCCAAACAGCAATTCAGTGCCAGTACCCCCTCTCAGCTACTGACACCAACATGCCTCTCAGACAAATACAAAAGTGGAAGCTGCTCAAATCAATTTATAGGCCATAACAGGTGCTTGAAAGGGTGGGGTTATCCTGCAAGGAACATACACACAACATTTTTTCCCCAGCACACTGCTATAGCCAGCAACAGATCTGCCATTTCTACTGTAGATAAAAATGCAAAAGTCTTTGTTGCACACATTTGCAAATGTATGTTTAAGCCATCCGCCACGCCAAGGTGCTTTTGCTAATAGGATGGTCCTACTCTAAACAATGAGAGTCCCATATATTTGGGCCATACATATGGGTTTTAAATATGTGACCGACACATTTTTAGCCTGAAAACACAGCAGAGAGTCATTACCTTTTCATTCTTTGTGTTAGAGCCTGTCTGAAGAGATTTGGGAAATCACAGATTGATGTAAATTTTGTTAAAGTCTAAAATTGCATTAACTCAAGTCTAGAGAATTTTATATCATGATGTTAAAAATCTGTAATATCTCAGACATTGTGGTACCACTAGCAGCAATGTAAAAAGGTGTTAACAACTCCAGGCTGATTTATGTGAAGGCTGCAAAAAGCAACCTGGATTGGTTAAAGGGGCAGGAGGCTGAATTAACTTCTGCCAGGGTATGTGGGTAAAACTGTATATAAAGAGCCCTTTTGCCCATGTAAAATGTAGTATCATTCTATCTGTAACTTCTGGATGATCACTAGTACCACTAACTGGTATGTAAAAGTTCTTGTCAGGACTCTTGAGCAATAAACCATCACTGCTTCAAGATTCTGCCTGCGGTTACCTGCTGTATCCTATGACCAACAGATAAAAGCTTATACTCTAATCCTTTCCCCGGCTGTCCTGTGTTGAACCCAGCGCCTCTGTGTCAATGCTCAAAATGTCCTGATCCATAGTAAGCGGTCAGGAGGTACCAGCCAGTCCACTACGAAGAGGCACCACCATGGAGCCTAGTGGTGGGTTTCTTCTGGGTGCTTCGGAAGCCTCCCACACTCCAAAAACATACTGATAGGTTAATTGGCTGCTATTAAATTGCCCTTAGTCTCTCTCGGTCTGTGTGTGTGTATGTTAGGGGATTTAGATTGTAAGCTCCAATGAGGCAGGGCTGATGTGAATGAGTTCTCTGTACAGCGCTGCGGAATTAGTGGCGCTATATAAATAGATGATGATGATGGCAGCAAGTTTCTCCTACAACTATTGCGCAGTTGGCATTCACAGTTGGTGAGTGTCTGGTGACATGGTGTCGCCAGTAGGAGTGGCAAGTAACAGTTTATTTCTGATGGGGAAAAAGACACCCAGATAAACTGTGCAGCAAGAATATCCCTCCATTTCCCCTTCCTCCCCCTACAGACCGGGTGGTTAAGTAAGCCCATCCGGTCACAAGTAATTTAAACTAAGGAAAAGCTTTATCCTCTATATGTACACATAGGAGGAATTAATACAACAGTGACAATATTTATATATAACTTGAAAGGCACCTTGTGTGGAAATGTTTGCAATGCTTGTAACATAACCCTGGAGCAAACTTAATGTAGCTGGCCTAGTTCAGACGCAGCCCACAGGGCTTAAATGCAAAGTAAATAGATGTGGGATTGTGTTTTGATCTGGCTTCTCAGCACTCATATGGGGGAACAATTAGTGTAGTCAGCTGATGACCACTAACACTGTTAGATTGCATGCATTGTCTGACCTAATTTCCGCCCAGTACTGATCGACATCTGATTGTTCTGGTTCAGAAGTTGATCAGGGCACTTTCATATCACTATATGTTGCTAAATTGCTCCAATGGATGTTTAGGCAGCTTATCTTTTCAATGAAAATTATAGCAACCATAATTAATATTGAGAATTTGTTTTTTTTGTACATTTATTAAAATAAGATCACACTAGTATCCAATGTTATTTCATTTTGCTTGTGTTTTTTTCATCTTTATATCTGTAAAAATTCATAACCATTTTGTACCAGAACCCCGGTTATGTGATAAGGAATAATTTACTTACTTTTAATACCATAACGAACAGATTATGCATACTATTGTTAATACAAATAATAAAACAAAAATTTAAAAGAAAAATACAGAATGAATGTGAACTAATGTCAGCAAAATAGGAAAAGGACCTTGGAATTATAGCTTCATATGATATGAATTTAAGCAAGCACGAAGTCCTTTCAGCGTTGTAGACATAAAAGTGTGATTGACACACTCCTCTGTCTGATTGAAACACCTGTGAAGCCCGTGACATCACCACTAGTGTTTCCCTGCAGGAAGGAGATACTCTGGCTCTAATAAGATGAAAAGCTACTCTCCCACAGCACCCCTAGTGTTAGAGGATATGTTACATTCTCTAAGATAGAATTGGATGTCCTTATAGAGATGCTTAAAATGTCTGCTTTTAATTTCTTGAACCTGTTTGTTGAATTGGTACAAACACTTTCAAATTTACCAGAATTTCTAGAATTTTTGATGGATTAAATAAACTGAGATACATTTTAGAAAGTTGAACATGTGCTTGTTTTTTATGATATATACAAAACTGTTTTGTATCAGCCCCATATTCTAGTCTTCAGCGTATCAGTAGTTTTCAAATGTATGCATGATTTATGCCAAGCTTAAATTATTCCTATACTTAAATTAACCCCACACTTGTGTAAGTTTCCTAAATATAAGAAGGTGCTAATAAGACAGTCGCCGTATTCGGTGTGTTTTGTCTGAGTTTATTATGTTGTACAAGCACATTGTGACTCTATCCTCATTCATTGGCTGCTGCCTGGGAGTGTGTATAAAGCAATTCTGGGGCAATTCTCCAGCGAGTAAGGTCACTTGTATGTCGGGCAAGCATATATACTAAAAAGTGATTGCCTTAGGTCCTCTTTAAGCACATACAGACAAAAAGAGCTGAAGATAGCTTGGTCTGCCTCAGTGAAAATGGTCTAAAGTAAAAAGTATAAGAAGGTATTTAAATATGAATATATTGTGTTATATCTGATAAATCACTGCAAAAGGCAGACATTTCACCAGGATTCCTATTACTTTTGTATTTTGTCTGTTTTAATCCTTTTTTTTTTGTGTGCATCAGTTAACAAACAACAAATAAAAACTAGGAGTGACTGACGAATGGCTATATCTCAGCATGATACTAAGGCCACACGCCAGCAAGGAAGTAATTTCTTTCAGTTTGTGTCATCATCACTCGGCAGGTCACACGGAGATTGGATTGTGTGGAATGCAGTGCCCAAAGGGATTCCCACACCTTAAGTTTACTCATGAGACACACTGAAGCTATAACACAGAACTAAAAGCAGACAAATATATTTCTGACATCTTACATGAATCAATTCAACTCAATCGATTCTTTTTGTGGTTGTTATACAATATACAATATTTACATGCTTTTAGGATCTTCATTTATATTTGGCAACAAGCAGAAAACCTCATGCACAGCCCCAAACTGATGAAAGTTAAAGTTGTTCAGCTTCAGCAGCTGGCTCTAATGCATTAAACTTACACGTTGTTTCTATATGAAAGAAGAGAACTTGCTGATATAAAGGCACATTTATGGATGTAATTATATAGTACCACAATCACTGCATAAAAAGAGAGCATGAACAAAATGGCAAATTACACTGTGTGGGTGGCCAGGTAGTGAAGTTTCATATAGCTTAGAGCTTCCTTTATAAAGACATACATTTAAAAGAGAGTGAAGTACCGATTGCTAAGACAAGAAAGATAGGGGCTGATGTAGTCAGGCCTTACCAGAGGGGAGTTGGACTAGGGGAGAAATTTCCCAGGGCTTCCGAATGGCAGGGGGCCTGAAACTTTTCCAATTTATTGTTTTTGTGTTTTATATTTATGCATTTACTAATCTGGCAATTTCCAAGTAATAAAAGTTCAAACCTAGCACATGCACTTATTGCTCTCTCTGTGCATGATGCATTGATCCACACAGATACATGAAAACGTCACCTGTAATTAGAGATGGTCACTGACCCCCGTGTTTTGGTTTTGGATTCGGTTTTGGATCTGGATTACCGTCGTGTTTTGGTTTTGGTTTTGCAAAACCGCCATTGCGTGTTTTGGTTTTGGTTTTGGTTTTGTTTGGCTATTTTTTTGGAAAATCCATGTTTTTGGGCCTAAATTAACCCAATTTAGTGCTCCAACTGTTTTAGAGACAAGTAATCTAATTGTTGAGGTAATAAATCATCCAAAAAAACAGTTTAATTCTTCGTTGGTAGGCCTATTCTACACACAAAACAGATTGTCTTCCTCTCCATCTATGCATATTGGCAATGCAGCCATCGTCTTTGAATGTATATTACACCCTACACTTATAGTTAAATATGTAAAGAAATGGAAAAAGCCAGTTTGGTTTCTGTCTCTCAAGGCCCCCCTCCACTTGTATAAAATACCAAAAAATTCAGCCATTATAGACTGTACAATATTAATTGACATGGAGAAAGCCAGTTTGGTTTCTGTCTCTCTAGGCCCCCCACCACTTGTATAAAATACTAAAAAATTCAGCCATTATAGACTGTACAATATTATGAAAAATGGACAAAGCCAGTTTAGGGTCACTCTGTCTATGACACCCTACCCTTAAGGATAAATTGCCCTAACAGCAGCCTTTCAAGATGGTATGTGATATGGAAATGCCACAAGTCCCTTTCCTCTTTGGGGGTAGATTGCACCCTACACTTACATAGAAAGTTTTAAAAAGATGTTATCGGCATCATCTTCAGCTTAATCCTCACCCTCATCAGTGTGTACGTCATCATCACAGACTATCAATTCATCGCCGCTTGAATCCGCCATTAGAGAACAGTCAGTGCTTGGATGTCTTGGATGGTGAAGGCCTTCCTCGTGGAAGATGTAGTTCATTTTTATAAACATCATTTTCTCCACATTTTTGGGAAGTAACCTTCTACGGCGATCACTGACTAAGTTCCCTGCTGTGCTGAACACTCGTTCAAAGTACACACTGGAGGGTGGGCAGCTTAGGTATTGCAAAGCAAGTTTGTACATGGGTTTCCAAATGGCCTGCTTTTCTTCCCAGTAAGGAAAGGGACTGTCTGACATTTCCATATCAACTACCTCTTGAAAGTAATCCTCCACCATCCTTTGCATGTTTATACTCATATTGGATGGAGTTATGGGCAAAGTGACACATTTTTTTGAAAAATCCTTCAAACCAGCCCAGATGTTAAATTGTTCTGGTCTGCCCCCTGTGTCTTCCCTGCTTCTTTTTTGGAAATTTAATTTTTTACGAGCAACAGCTTGAGAAAGTGAAGGAAACGTCGTCAAGCCGAAGCCCAGTTCAGCGGCCAACTTGCTGAGCAATAGCTCCTTGCAAAAGTTCACATCTCGCTCATTTACAAGTAAAGACTCAATGTAGGTTTTAAACCTTGGATCAAGCACAGTGGCCAAAACGTACTGATCCGAGTTCAAGATCTTAATAACTCGAGGATCATTGTGAAGCGAATTAAGTACTTGATCGACAAGGCCAACATACTTTGCTGAATTGCTTGCTTTCAGCTCCTCCTTCATTTTCTCAAGCTGCTTTTCCAATAGTCTAATTAAAGGAATGACTTGGCTCAAACTAGCAGAGTCTGCACTGACCTCACATGTCACAACTTCAAATGGTTTCAGCACCTTGCACAGCACTGAAAGGATTCCCCACTGTGCAAGAGTGAATTACATCCCCCCTCCTTTCCCAATGTCATGACTTGTGCAATATGCTTGGATGGCTTTGTGCTGTTCCTCCATCCTCTGAAGCATGTACAGGGTGGAATTCCACCGAGTTACCACCTCTTGCTTAAGTTGGTGGCAGGGCAAGTTAAACTGCTCTTGGAGCTGCTGTAATCTCCTACATGCTGTGGCTGAATGCCTGAAATGGCCTGAAATTTTACGGGCCACCGAAAGCATCTCCTGCACCTCACGGTTATTTCGTAGGAAGCTCTGCACCACCAAGTTGATGGTGTGAGCAAAACAGGGAATATGTTGGAAATCACCCAGCTGTAATGCTCGCACTATATTGTTGGCGTTATCTGAAATGACATACCCTGGGGAGAGTCCGAGTGGTATAAGCCATGCATCAATCACATCTCTCAGTTTGCGTAACAAATTGTCAGCCGTATGCCTGTTAGTGAAGCCGGTGATACGAAGAGTGGCCTGCCTGTGACAAATGTTACGTAGTGGTGTACATGCTGCTGCTGTTCCTGCTGGTGAAGGTGAATGACCAACCCAGTGGGCTGTCACAGTCATATAGTCTTTGGTTTGGCCACTTCCACTTGTCCACATATCTGTGGTTAAGTGAATAGTGGGCAGAATGGCATTTTTCAGCGCAATCTCTACATTTTTACACACTTTTTGGTATAGTTGTGGAATAGCTTTACGGGAGAAATGGTGTCGCGATGGAATTCTGTAACGCGGACACAAAACCTCAATTAACTGTGAAAAACCAGCTGCGTTTATTGTGGAGATTGGACGCAGATCTAACACTAACATTGCAGCCATGGCGTCTGTGATTCGCTTGGCGACTGGGTGACTGCTGTCATATTTGCTTCCCCTCGCAAATGATTGTTTCACAGTTAATTGCTGAAATGTAGGACTGCTCATTTTATTAACCTGCCTCTGGGATGACGATTCACCCCCAGCAGCAGCAACAGCAGCAGCAGGACTAACGCTTTCTTCAGAGGTATCAATAATAGTGCCGGAGTCATCCAGCCTTAAGTGGGATGCCGGGCTAACTCCGAGCGCTACTGAGGATATTGATGAGGATGGTGTGGTGGGTGTATTTTGTAGCCGTCGGTATGTCGGTGAGCGGAGGGTCTTAGCTGATGAGGGAGTGCTTGTATTCTTTTGGGAAGAACTTTCAGCTTTTCCCAACACTTTGCCATGAACTCTCGTTAAATGGCGTAACATAGACTAGGTTCCAAGATGGTTAAGGTCCCTCCCTCGACTGACTGTGGCTTGACATACACTACAAATGGCTATACAATTGTTGTCTGGATTTGGGTAGAAATAATTCCACACATAAGTGGATTTTTTTGTTTTATGCCCAGGCATGACAATGGCCTTTTTCTTGTCACGTGCCAGAACTGCTGCCACTGGTGCAGGACTTACACAAACAACCTCATCCTCATCAACATCCTCATTAGCGCCCTCGTCGCCTACACAAATCTCCCCCTCATCCTCTTCTAATTCCAAAGTGGCATCCTGAATTTGGGTATCACCGGCTACACTCGGGCTATTAAGGCACACATCAGCAGAATGCTTACGATTAGACATCCCACTGTTGGATGGACTCTCCACAGGGATTGTTGTCATTTGTGAATCAGAGCAAATATTCTCCTGTAATGCCTCACTGTTATCTTGCAGCTCGGCTTTGACGCGTAACAGTAGTTGTGCACCAATTATAGGCTGGGTAACTTTTTGGGATCTGCCACTAATAGCCAAAGGTGAAGGCCTCATTCTCTCTTTGCCACTGCGTGTGTAGAATGGCATGCTTGCAATTTTTTTTTTATCGTCACTTAACTTTTGCTCAGTTACACTTCTTTTTCGCTTCAATACAGTAAAAAAAATTTTGGTTTTTGTTTTTTGCACTAATTTGAAAACACTCTGTTGTTTGACATCGCCTTGGCCAGATGACGTACTGGGAACACTAACATCAGGACTGGTGACAGAACCTGGTTGCTCATTCAGATCATATGTGGACTGCTTTGAATCCATTCTGAGCGCAAACCACTGGGGAGTGCTAAAAATTATTTAGTAGATACTGCTGACAGTTATGACTTTTGACAGCCAGAAATATTAATGCACAATTAGGGAGGACACCCCAAAAGCACTGAGGAGTGCTAAAAATTATTTAGTAGATACTGCTGACAGATATGACTTTTGACAGCCAGAAATATTAATGCACAATTAGGGAGGACACCCCAAAAGCACTGAGGAGTGCTAAAAATTATTTAGTAGATAATGCTGACAGATATGACTTTTGACAGCCAGAAATATTAATGCACAATTAGGGAGGACACCCCAAAAGCACTGAGGAGTGCTAAAAATTATTTAGTAGATACTGCTGACAGATATGACTTTTGACAGCCAGAAATATTAATGCACAATTGGGGAGGACACCCCAAAAGCACTGAGGAGTGCTAAAAATTATTTAGTAGATACTGCTGACAGATATGACTTTTGACAGCCAGAAATATTAATGCACAATTAGGGAGGACACCCCAAAAGCACTGAGGAGTGCTAAAAATTATTTAGTAGATACTGCTGACAGATATGACTTTTGACAGCCAGAAATATTAATGCACAATTAGGGAGGACACCCCAAAAGCACTGAGGTGTGCTAAAAATTATTTAGTAGATACTGCTGACAGAAATGACTTTTGACAGCCAGAAATATTAATGCACAATTAGGGAGGACACCCCAAAAGCACTGAGGAGTGCTAAAAATTATTTGGTAGATACTGCTGACAGATATGACTTTTGACAGCCAGAAATATTAATGCACAATTAGGGAGGACACCCCAAAAGCACTGAGGAGTGCTAAAAATTATTTAGTAGATACTGCTGACAGATATGACTTTTGACAGCCAGAAATATTAATGCACAATTAGGGAGGACACCCCAAAAGCACTGAGTGCTAAAAATTATTTAGTAGATACTGCTGACAGATATGACTTTTGACAGCCAGAAATATTAATGCACAATTAGGGAGGACACCCCAAAAGCACTGAGGAGTGCTAAAAATTATTTAGTAGATACTGCTGACAGATATGACTTTTGACAGCCAGAAATATTAATGCACAATTATGGGGGACACCCCAAAAGCGCTGGGGAGTGCCAAATATGAAGAAAAAATAATAAACCTCTATCCTCCTCTCTGCACTAGCGATTTTGGTTAGAGCAATTGCAAGAACAATATTGTATTCTCTGTCCCTGCTCTAATTAGCCTATGACTACACCCTGCTCTCTCCCTCTGTCAAATGGCGATGGATTGCTGTGGAGGCGTGTATTTATAAAGTTGAAGTATCGCGAGAACCGAGCCCCGAGATCCGACGACGTCACAATGACGTTCGGCCTCGATTTGGATTCGGAATGGGCGGGAGAGTACCGAGCTGCTCAGCTCGGTACTCGGATACCCAAAGTTCGGGTGGGTTCGGTTCTCGGAGAACCGGACCCGCCCATCTCTACCTGTAATTGACATTTGCCGGGGTGAGTGACTCGAAACTTTGCAAGGGAATAGGTTGTTTATAATTCGGAGACTGGACTCATACTATATTTTCTCCAGCTGTGAAAACCACACACTAAACCTTGTGGGTGTTGACTGCGCTGAATCCTGTAACGACTTACTTTAGAATTGTACAGTATCTTCAGTAATTCCTCTCTACAAAGGTGGAAAAGCATCTCCCTGTTTCACTTCTTAATAAACCAGTTGCACATCATTTGCATTCCATAGTAACGACTTTATAAAATATTAAAATTTTCAATCTCACTGCACAAACTTGATCAGAAATTTAGTCCATTAAGAAGTACTTGTCGAACTTTGAATTTCTTCTAATTTCATCTTTGTGGATACAGCTACTTCCAATGATCGACCAAACTACCCTCCATATTGAAGCACGCAATGCTACATTGGATGTTGAGCTGAACAACATCAAATGATGTTATTAAAGGCATTGAATAGATGTGCGATAAATGGGATGAGATCGTCACAGAGTGCAAAATTGTAGTAAAAAACATTGAGATACCAACCAAGTTCTCCACCAGCCGCCACTTACCGACTTAATCCTATACCAAAAAGCATTATAGGGTCAACATTTTCTATGTAGTCACAGACTCCATAGTGACTGGTCTTCATCGTCGGTTTACATCATTGGAAGTAATTGGTAACTTGTTTAAGTTTATTTGGAAGCTCAACAAAATGAGTAATGAAGACCTGTGCTCCGCAGCTGAAAACTTTCAGCAATGAACGTTCAGTGTGCTGAATAACGTAAAAAACTATAATCGCTCATATATGGGACAAAAGCCATTTTTGCTCATTAGTAACTGTGAAGTGGCACGAAAGTTGGATTTTCCCAAATTGAAAAAAAAGCTAGAAAAGCACTTGAAATTTTAAATCTCCAATAATCCACTACATCAGTTTATGTACTGTCAGGAGCCGCGGCGGCCACGAGCACCACCGCGACTCTCCTCCTGTTGGTTCAGACGTTCTGGACATCTCCATGACTTCCGGTTTTGCAGCCCCGATCGTTGTCAAGGCAACAGTCGGACGCCGAGTCTTCTAATCAGCGCGCCCTGGCATTACAGAGCAGCTGGGCGCATGCGCTGCAACGAGTACAGCCTGTGGGCTGTTTTACTAATTACTAAGTGTCCATTAACTCATCCTGTGGTCTTTTACAGGGCAAAGCCCTGATTGGACAATGCTTAGCCTCCCTGCCGGTTATAGCGTCCCAGTTGTGTACTGTGCTGACCTGCCTTGGACCCTCGTATTGCTGATTATTTATTGTGACCCTCTGCCTGTTCCTTGGACCCTTCCTGCTTGCTTGTGACCCTGACCCTTTGGCCTGTACCTTGGATTTTGCTGTTCTGCCTGTGACCTTGACCTTTGGCGTGTTTCCTGACTACTCTTCCTACAAGTGACCCCTAACCTTGGCTTTCGTCTGACTATCCATTATCTTCTCTACTGTCGCCCGGTCCGCAGCTGCGGTTTAGTATAACAAACCTACACTACTTGAAGTTAAGTCCTGGGGGCATCCGAGTACCCGTGAGCGCGTCTAGCTCTACGGGAAAAGCGGCTGCTATAGTTGAAGACCTGTTCTGCAGTTATCTGACTACCAGCAGCCTAACATATATAAAGTATTTATTTGTAAACTGTAATAAAGTTGAACATTAAAATTAATTTAAAGTACATTTTTAACATTTTTTTTTTTAAAGGGGGGTGGGGGGGCCACTTAATTTGGATTTCCCCAGGCCTCTATGAACCTCTGAAATGCAGTTAGTTGCAAAATAGGCATAAATTACTCTTCAAAAAAGTGCATGCAAAAATAACAGGTCTGTATAAGCTGCATTTATGCAAATATGATCCTACTGTACTCAGCCTGTATTTACATACCCCTTACGTCCCTGTTCCACCTCTTCAGTCGTAAGGAGGTGCAAGTGCCAAAGTTTGTGTTGGTGCATTGCATCCATTTTTCTTTGTGGGCACAGCATGTATTTGCAACACATTATGTTGCGCATACTGATGTAAGTACTCAACTTTCTTATGAAGAACCACTTGTCAAACTTGAAATGCACTTCACATTTCCTTTACCAGATGCAGATGGAATAAAGGTCAAACAAAAATAAAAAAAAAAGTATTTTTAAAAATATTTTTAAAAATGATATTTGTTCTTGAGAAACATGTCAAATCAGAAATTCTCAAATGCTTAGATTTTTTTACTAATATATTTTTACTGTACATATTCCAAAAATAGCACCCCTTTCCCCTGAATAAGGAAGACAATGAATCAGTGACTGATTCTTCCCTCACTTTTTTGTATAATCTCAAGGGTGCAGAAACATGTGCCACCATAGCTATGTGCAGCTTACAATAACTCCCTCAATCCTAATGGAAAATTATACCTGGCAAGCTATGGATTTCAAATGATTATGTTATCAGAGTGTGATCACTGTGACCATTTTGAGTATAATCTGTTTTGGATAATGACATTCTAAGTGGATAGAAATTGGACCACAGGAGTCTGCATCACTTATTGTTGAGATCAGAAACAATTTGTGAGCAATGAATTTTACAAACCCTGTGTGCATGTTCGTTTTACTAAGTCAGACTTTGTATTTTCCACGCAACAGGAAACTCTTTGCTATTATATTGGTTTTCTACGTAATTGGCTCATGAAAAATGAGAACTCCATGTTTATCTATATTTTCCGTTTTTACCGTAACAGATCTTAAACTATGTCCAA
Source organism: Mixophyes fleayi (assembly GCF_038048845.1). NCBI lineage: Eukaryota > Metazoa > Chordata > Amphibia > Anura > Limnodynastidae > Mixophyes > Mixophyes fleayi. Next base: position 109,103,787 of record NC_134402.1, read on the forward strand.
ATATATATGTATGCCAAAACCCAAACAACATTAAATAGGGGTGCGTTGGTTTTGAAAGTATGTTTGACAAGGGTCAGAGCAGCTTATTGTATTAGAAGGTGTGGAATAGGTGTTTATTTTTAGCAATTAACAAAACGCAAAGTGAATGAACAGAAGAAAAATCTAAATCAAATCAATATTTGGTGTGATCACTCTTTGCCTTCAAAACAGCATTAATACATTAATTCTTGGCTGGAGAGCAGTACAATAATGAGTGTCTGCAAGCAATAGTGAAGCATGGTGGAGGTTCCTTGTAAGTTTGTGGCTGCATTTCAATAAATGGAGTGGGGGATTTGGTCAGGATTAATGGTGTCCTCAATGCTGAGAAAGACAGGCAGGTACTTATCCAACATGCAATACTATCAGGGAGGCGTCTGATTGGCTCCAAAGCAGGACAACGACCCCAAACATACAGCCAATGTCATTAAAAACTATCTTCAGCGTAAAGAAGAACAAGGAGCCCTGGAAGTGATGATATGGCCCCCACAGAGCCCTGATCTCAACCTCTAGTTCAGGCCTGTCCAACCTGCGGCCCTCCAGATTTTGATAGCTGGAAGGGCATGCTGGGACTTGTAGTTTCACAACATCTGGGAGGGCCGCAGGTTGGACAGTCCTGCTCTAGTTTGTTTTGGATTACATGAAGAGACAGAAGGATTTGAGCAAGCCCACATCCAGAGAAGATTTGTGATTTGTTCTCCAAGATCTTTGGAACAACCTCCCTGCCGAGTTCCTTGAAAAACTGTGTGCAAGTGTACCTAGAAGAATTGATGCATTGAACCAGTTTTGAAAGAATTTGATTTCGATATCTTTTCTGTTCATTAACTTTGCATTTTGTTAATTGATAAAAATAAACTATTAACAATTCTATTTTTGAAAGCATTCTTACTTTGCTGCATTTTTTCCTCACCTGTCTAAAACTTTTGCACATAATTGTATATAGTGACATGGGAACACCTTTGGTGGGGCACACATGAACATCTTCTTGCTTTTACTTTGCTTTTTATTGTCAGGATAGCACAGTAATTCATAACAAAGTTTTCACACACTTTTCTTGTGACCCTAACGCTAAAATAACAGAGACGAGCTCCCTAGACAGCGGCCACTGTCTGGCATCGGTCACACACATAAAAGAAAAGGACAGGTTTAAAAACTTTGCAGACCTCCCACAGCCCTAGTTTGATGGACAGATAACATTCCCACCTTGCCTTTAAAAAGAAGTTCCCTGAAGGTGGTCTGTTTTGATTAGCCTCAGTGCAAACTCACCCTGTCAGCATGCTGCTAGTTGTGGAAAGAGATGCTTTAAAACCACTTCAACATATGTAAGTTAACGCAGACTTTTACTATTATTTTGCCACACAAAAGTCCTCCACCTGCATTTCTTTAACTTACTGTACAAATGTGTAACTTTGTAGCCTTTCTCTGCAGATTGCTAGCTAAATACCTAACTCCTCTTTTAGAAGATTATGGCAAATCACTCCCTTCGTCACAGATCAAATTTTCGTGATCTGCATTTTTAGGCAGAATCTCAGGTCTATGTTCTACAGAGAACCTGAAAGGTTGCAGTGCCAAGAACCTGCAGGTTACCTTGGCATTTACCTCCTAGTTGTTCTGCATCCACTGTAATAGTGCATGGTCTGTTATTAATGAGAATTCTCTGCCTAGAAGATAATAGCGCAGAGTTCCTGTAGCCCATTTTATAGGGAGACATTCCTTCTTCAAGGTTGCATACTTTTGTTCCTTCGGAAGTAACTTCCAACTCAGATACAGTACAGGATTTTCTACTCCATTCTTCTTCTGCGAGACAAAAGCCAACACTGGAGGAATCAGTTGGGATGAAGAACCGACGTGTAAAGTCAAGTGCATGTAGAACTGGAGAGGAACAGAGTGCTAAACGAAGATTATACCAGCAGCCTCTTCAGACCAGACATTCAGACCAGGCTAACCTGTCTGGACAACTTCTCTTTAATGTCTGTAAGTGGAGCAGCTCTAGTGGAGAAATGGATTATGAATCGCCTGTAGTAGCCTACCAAGCTTAGGAAGGTTCTTATCTGTGATTTATTTTCTGGACCTGCCCAGTTTTTGTCTGCTTCCACCTTGTCTAATTGGAATTTTAGTTGCCCATCCTTGATAATGTATTCCAAATATTTGGCTTCTCTCATAGCTATGGCACACTTTCTGGATTAGCCGTTAATCCTGCAGACCACAATGACGCTAAGACCACCTCGACATTGGCTGGATGTGACTTCCAATCTGCGTTATAAATCACTAGATCATCTAAATAAGTAACTACATAACCTGTATTGGGTCGTAGCAATTTATTCATAGCCCTTTGAAAGGTGGCAGATGCCCCATGCAACCCAAAGGGCAGGACTTTATATTGTAAGAGACCATCAGTGGTGGAAAATGAGGTCTTTGGGCTGGCTAAGGAAGTCAGAGGTACTTGCTAATACCCCTTTGTAAGGTCAGGTAATTACTACCAGATAGATTTTCTACCAGTTTGCCTACACGTGGCAACGGGTAGGCATCGAACTGGGATATGCTGTAAAGTAACTGCAGAACCTAATATTGCCTTTCTCAATTAACTTTCTCATGTCAGCCCGTCTGGCTTCGGGAATGTGGTATGGCTTCTGTTTTATGACAACTCCTGGTAGAGCGACAATGTTTTGTTCAATTAAAGTTGGGCACTCAAGAATGGGAGAGAAGACATCCCTGTTCTGGCTTATCATTCCTTCAGTCTGTTGTTTCTGCCTAACAGATAAAGCTGGCTCTATGAGCACTTCAGACTTTTCAATGACAGTACTCACTACCCGAGGAGAGTTGTCATCATACCAAGGTTTAAGAACATTGACATGTTATATTTGTTCCTCCCTTCTCCTCCCCAATTAAAATAACCTGTAATTGACAGGACTGGCAGCCTCCAAGACTTCATATGGACCTTACCATTGGAGCACCCGGAGGAAACCCACGCAAACACGGGGAGAACATACAAACTCCTCACATATAAGGCCATGGTCGGGAAAAGAACTCATGACCCCAGTGCTGTAAGGCAGAAGTGCTAACCACTTAGCCACTGTGATATGAAACAAACTTTATTATAAAAACTCAAAGAAGTACTATCCAACTTAAATATTAACTATTGTCACCATTACAATCTAAGTACCATCCTATTACATAAGTTATTAAAATTGAAATCACCATGCAATCTGTAAAATTTAGTATTAAAAGATGGAATTATACCCCGTCACCTTTTACCCTGCCAATGCCATCACTTGAAGTTTTTTCATTAGGTCGGTGACTCCCATAATGCTACTGAACTATCTGAGGTATTCAACCCCCACATTTTCTTTTAAACCTAGGAAGGAGGTGGCTGTGTTTCCTAGTGACTGGCTCCTCCCTGGGGCCAGACAATTTATTGTAGATGCTGTTCAAACAGGGCTCCAACCTTCCAGGATTCAGACAAGCAGCAAATGTTCTTAAGACATCAGCAAACAATTAAAGCTGCAAGGACAAGTAGGAAAGCAAAGTCTGCCAACTGTCTTGATTCTAGAGGGGCAGTTCCAATTTTGAGGGACTGTCTCACATTGTGAGGATTTTGTCACAAATGCAGGGACAATTGTGAGGTATGCCATTCTCCAAGCTGCTCTTGTCATGAAGGGCGATCTGTGTGAACCAACTTTGGTGCATACAGCTTTGCCACTTTGTTTTAAGGGGAAGAGAATGTGTAGGAGGGTGGCTTAGAGCTGTCTAAAGAGATAGCCACATTCCTGCCATTTTGACTATGCCCACACAAGCTTCGTTGTGCTGCATACATGCCTATTTGAACCCCTATACCGACAACTTGGCTCTGCCTATGACATGAGGCCACTTTCACTTCCCGATCCGCATCGGACTTTAAGTAATACAAAGAGAACTTCACAGCTAGGACATACTTTCTGTTATGACATAAAAATTTCTCTCTTAGTTTCCAGAGTTGAAAGTTGTAAATAACTTAAAACAGAATTGCAGTAAAATTTAGAACCAGTTGAGAACCAGAGCTTTTATTGGAACGCAGGTATTTACAATTTATGTCAACATGACACATGTAAAGCTAGGTTTAGAAGTCAACTAAAAAGTTAAGTTATAAACACATTCATTTTTTTATACATACTAAATAAATACATTGTGTAATATCAAAGGGCACTAAAATCACTTTTCCCAAACCTTTTTTTTTGTAGCAAACATGCCATAGGGACCCACTTAACCTTGCACATCACTGCATCTGATAACTCCCAACAGTTAGTCTGAGCATAGCAAAATATACTGAAAATGTCTACTTTCATACAGGCGTAGCTTTTTAGTTAACTAGCAAATTATATTCCATCATGCTTAGGACCTTGTGTAAAATATGCTTGACATATATTTTTTTTTTTTTAAAGATTTTATTTTTGCAAGGGTCAATAGTACATGTCAATTAATGACGCAATGTGTTACAAATGGTGTATAAAAATAAACCGTATAGATATTTTACAGTAAGGAGAGAAAGTAGAAACTAAAGAGAGAAGTTAGACAAAAGAAATGTTTAATATTGTGGCTACAAGGCTAGAGGAATTGAGCTCAGTGACTTGAGATGATATGATTGTTGGGAAATATTTGGGAGGAGCTTCTGAGATAAAGACTGCTCAGTTTGATGAAGGTAATGTTGGCATGGACATCTAAGGGAAATACCTTGTCAGTTAGGGGCCATTGTGTATGAAAGAGTTTCTGGAATGATGTTGGTGACAGTGAATGCTGAAGACTTTAAGACATGTTACATCCCTCCTTTATACATCTCCAGACACTTGTATCACTGTACAAGTACAACATCCACATCAATACCAAGGTACTGTACATTTAAGTTGTTCTAATGGTTAATTGAGACCCAACACTTTAGTTAAACACATTAAAATGTCATTTAAAGCTTCTTTTTCAGTGTTTACCTATTGTTATTATAGAAAAGTGGAGTGCATGGTGTGAAGAGTCAGCAGACATTTCATTCTGCTAAAATGGATGCTCTCTGCAAAATGTTGCTACTGAATCAGAGATGATTTGAAGTTATTTGACTTCAGCAGTGGTAGTAACAGAGATGGGGTAAAAATAAAGATTAACAATACCTTTAATTCTGGAAAGTTTAATCATTTAAAAAAATAGAGAAAATCCATTAGGAAAGAGCACAGAAGATGTTGGTGACGTTAGTCACGACAGAGAGGTTAGGACAAAAAGGCTGCATTTGGATGTCATCAACATACAGAAGTTACTGAAAACATTAGTTTATATGTTTTTAAGGATGGCGATGTAGAATAAGAAGTGCAGATGACCAAACACTGAACCCTAGAGGACATTTAAGATATTTCTCTGAAACAGAATCTGAAAATAAATTGCTCAACAAACATGGCTTGAACCATAACATAGTGGCAAGGTTCAGTATTAAATGCAACATCGAAATAATTTCTTTGGACTTAATAAACAGTAAAACACTTGAAACTTAAGCCAGAATAGTTTTTTTACAATGCAGATTACAAGTTATTAGGCCCAGTAGACTTACACATAATGTATCGGTAAAACTAAGTGTAACTCATTCTGCTTGGGAGTAAGATGGTAAATTAGCACACTAACTGCTTGGCTGTCAAGTTGACCTTCATGCTGTTGTATGCACACTGCCAGGTTGGCTTTCCTGTCTCTTCAATGCTCATTCAAATGTCCAATACTGCGTCCCTTGTTTTATTGGATGTATTTTTTAATCTGTCATTATCCTTTGTGGTACAATGTATGTCCAGTTGTCATGGCATGTTGGGTAGAAGAAGATGCTTATATGTACATGATGTAACAGAATTGTCATATAATCATGTCAAGTTGGGATGATATAATATATAGTATTCTAATCATGTCCAAACATCAGGTCACATTGATTAAGTGTGGTGCCCTCTGCTTTTATACAGTAATACAATTGTATTATGATCCAGTAGTTAAATCATATTGAGTAGTGGTTGTGGTATATTGTTAGCTGAAGTGCCAAAGTAACATCTGAGCAAACGTCAGCTTAAAATACTAATCAAAACAGGACTTACAGTGAGGGAGACATAATAGAGATCTAATCGAGAATTAGACTGAATATAAACAAAACATTAACTGTTTATGACACCTAATAAATAAAAAAATAAATAAATCAAAGCTCAGTTAAATGGACTAAAATAGTTTTAATAACTTATTTCAAAAGCATTCTAGATGCAGGGTTTTTAACAGTGAAGTTCTCAGTGGTATTGACAGTGACACAGTCTATTATGAATTAAGTCTTAAATGCAGTGAACGCGTTTTACAATTGGATCCTGTTGAATTGTAATGAATTTGGTTTTAAACGTTTTATTTCATTGCTTTGCATAATTTATTATAATACATCTGTTGAACAGCTTTTATTTTTCTTATTTTCTTTTTTTTTGAAGCACAGTAACCACCAGTTGGGGACAATGAACACCTGATAAATAAAATGTTTGTTTTGCATTGGGAGGCTGCAGAAAGTTAGTCTTCCAGCTTTCACACTAATTTCTTGTAAGCTTCAATACAAACTTTCATCAATTTTCAATGAATGTGAGCAGTGGGGTTTTCAGTGCGGAAATTAATATTTTGTGTTTGAAGAAACAGAAAGAGAAAGTCTTATTTGTAAAAACGAAACTATTTCTAACAGTAGGAAAGTGCAGTGTCATGTCAGCACATTTACATGGTGATTGCAAACAGGTAGGAACATAGGTAGGTAAACCCAAATCCTTAAAGACATTTTCACTCAAGAGCAGCAGCAGCAGTCCCAAGTGAATCTGTTGGGGCAGTATGACATTAATATTTTGACATACCAAATAAATAATCTTTCAAATTGAAACGCAGCCTTAAAAAGGACATGTTCGCCTTTGCGCTCAACCATCTGAGTTTGAATGGTCACTATACATCTCTATACATTTTTTTCTTGTCAATCCCATCACAGTAGTATAAAACTACTTGAACTCTCCTTTTAAACTAATAGGTACGATAGCTAGAAAGAAACTTTCTTGTACATCGGAGGATTTGCACAGGAGAAAAATCATATTCTTGCTCTGAATGTGGGAAATGATTTACAGCGAATTGGAAATTTCTTTGCCATCAGAGATGTCACACAGTAAGGCGAGCTGAGGGAGGACAGAAGCCTCCCGTGGAACAGAAGGGCAAAAACTCGGTTCACCCCGCAGAGCCAGTTCTGCTTACCGCAAGTGGGTACGGTAGCCAGACACTACAATTTTTAACAGTCAGATGTTAACACCACTCCAAAGGAGGGGAGGGGGGGGGGAACAAATAGCCCAATACTAAAGTAGACCCAGCTTTAACATTGGCATCTGCAACAAATTATATGGGAAGAGACATCACCCATACAAATCCTTGGACATTTTATTGATATTAGCAAAGTATACCTGGATAATGGTGACATCAGCCAATTTCTGATCTTATAATACTTACAAATAGTTCCAGCAACACTGCCAGAAGCCCATAGCTACCAGGGACTGAAACTTATTTCTGTCCTGGCATTGGTTACAATAATTTTTTTTGTATTATTTTTACTAACAAATTGCACATCTACCTCATACACCAAAAATAAAATCTTAACAGTGTTTTAATTTCTTTTAAATTAACTTTATTTTGTCCATTTTGCAGATCCCCCTTCTTTGAGCAAACAGGAAACAGGTCAGAGGAAAATGTGAACGGCTCAGAGGCGAATAGACTTACTGATAGAAATGCAGCATGTTCAGAGTCTTTACTGAAACTAAACCTAGAAAATAGTGTTACTAGCAACAATTGATTTGTGCTTCTCTACCTTTCCTTCACTGTAGCACAGCTGTGTAAAGTCATGAACTAATAGTTTTCTCACATGATACAGACATTTCTGTTGAAATCGGCCATACATCTTAAAGTGTCTGCTGTGGATCAATGAATAAAGGGATATCTACAATATTTGCATTTATTTTTAAACTATTACAAATTCTTACAATTTATAGAGAACATGTTCCTATTGACTATGAAGTGAACCAGCACACAGGAGAATGTAGCCTATCATTTCTCTAGGAACCAATCAGATTACTTACACTTCATGACCAGTGTTAATGAGGTACCAGTTCCTAGTGAATTGTCAAGCTGCATTATCATGAATGATTCCGTGAAGAAAAGACTGCTTGCACTGTGTGTAGGTGCTTGAAGAAAACAAAAACAGAGCAGAATACATTGTAATTGATTTTTCACTGCTTTCAGTATATATTGCACTATAGTGTCCACCGTAGTGATCATCGAGGCAGCTCATATCATTAGCAAAGTATACATTTCGATGAGGTTAATTGCCATACTGGCTGCATGTGTCCAATGCTCATAAAACACAGGACATACATTTTCTAGTAGGGAATGGTGCTCCAAATCAGTTTAGTTTTAGTCAAACAGTTCATATTCTTTTCACGCTGTTGTGAATAAAAGTTCTATTCAGGAGCCCAGCCATTTTGTAGGGCTGATCATATAAACCAAGCTGAGCTTAGGCACGCCTTCTGATGTTTCTCTAATAACAAGTAAGAGCAGGCCACACGTTGTAGCAGATTATAGACTAGTTTGGTTTAAGATTGAGATTATTTATATTAATAAGCACAAAGTATTTGGCGTAAGTGGGGGAAAAAAAGATTATACACGGAGTTTAAGTGTTTTCAGATCAAATTACAAAAGATAATTATGAAAAAGCATTCATAAAAACCAGACATCTGTTAGGTCTTGTATAACTCCAAAAAGGGTAAAATACAATACTCCTACCCAGCTACACTGGATACCCCTGCTGTGTGCTTACTGTCATTTTCAGTCTTCTGGAAGGCTGAGGGCATGCAGATATAGAGAGATACAAGTTAAAATTAACTTTGTATATGCCAACGTATTGCCCTTGTACTATTTTAACATTAGGGAGGACCAGCTTTTTTACACATACTATTTTAGCGACTTTACCTACCTCTGCTATACAGAGAGCTATTACATCAATTTAAGATAATTATTTCATTTGTATGGAGTCTGTTTTCATTTTATTGGATTGCACAGATTTATTTCATATCCACAGCTGTACTATTTCATAACTATTATATATTGCGATCTTTGTTATATGTTGAGTATTTTTCCATAATTCTGGCATGAAAGCAGGGATATTTGCCCCTTTTCAGTCCAATTGCAAAATGTCCACATTAGCAGCTAATTAGGCAAATCCTTATTTGAGGTAATAAAAAGGACTAAAGTACTTACAGAATAACCAAAAATACAGAATTAACTTCAAGTAATCAAATAATTTAAACTTCTATTCTTCACTACCTGCCAGACATTACCAGATGCATGTTCAGCATACAAACGGGAATAAGGAACTGCAGACAGGCAGCGTTTAGCTGTACTGCATTACAAATTTATTTTCAATACCTCATTAGGTGGCTTTTTGCATTCTTAGTAACTTAAAGCAGCCAGACTTCTGCCCTAAAAAATTATCAAAATCTTCTCTCATTTCTTTCAGGTACTTTTATATAAGATCCCTCATATAAAACTATTCAGTTTACATTTCTTTGCAATATAGATCATTATTTGTACATTGTTAAATTGCTTTACAAAACAGTATTACTTTTAGGCATCATTTCATCCCTGTTGCTCCATCCCTACCCTTATTTTTGAAAATAACTTTAGTATGGTATGTTACATGTCATATACTCTATTGAAATTCAATTTACTGCTTGTTTTCCACTAATATAATGCACGAAGAACAAAAGTAAACCATCAAGCACCTGTCCCCCATCAAGGGGGTTCAATTCCCAAGCCTGGATAGCTATTCTAGCTGGGGACTTTAAACTCTATGACATAGGGCAGATGAAGCAGCAGAGGTGGATAGCCATGTGTACTAACATAAACTTAGATGCTCCTGACACGATGTCTGAATAGGTTGAAACTAGGAATCATCCGAATTGGCTCCAGACTACTGTATTGGGAGTCATTGCTAATGACAGCCCAGGTCCAGTGGAGGGTGATAAGGAGGTGACCTTTGCACTGGAAGCCGTAAGGCAGCAGCTAAAAAAAAATGTAATCACGCAGAAAAATGAGAATTACGGAGTTGGCAGACAAAGAAAAAAAAAAAAAAAAAAAAAGATAATTTTTCACTATATTTACATAAACAAATTAAATAAAACTTGATCATAAACAGGGCACATTTTTCCTGCAACCAGTAAAACAGCAAGACAGTCCTCGCTGCTAAAAGACCTAAACAAAATAATATTAAATAGACCATCAGCACCATTTATGGAACCACTGTTTTACTCCAGCAATATTTACTTTAAGCTGCATTTCTTAATATTGACAATGTAGAATACATATCACACTCAACAATCCAAAGGGATCTCATTTTTGATTTACAGTACTGCAAGGCACATACATAACTGCCCCTCATTTACACAGCAGATATACTCCCTGAAGTAGAATTTAAAAAAAATTCTGAAGACAATTTAGAAATACTATAAAGTTAGCATTTTTCTGGATTAAAAAAACAAAGAAAACTGTAGAAGTTCAGGCAATGTTCTGGCAATGTTCTTAAAAATGATTTTACAGATTTATATACACCAGTTCTGTAATGCTTATATGATATTTTAAGTGAAGAAAAATACCCTGAACTGGAACAAAATGCAGTCAATTATTGCTTTCGGCATATGGTGCACCATAAAGCTTCAATATTTCAGTAAAATGTAACACAAAACAAAATGTGTTCCAAGTAATACTATATTAATCTCTGGCCAAATTTGTATTTGGGTGTGGGGAAAAAAAATATCTAAAACAAATAACAGCTTTTCTTTTCTTAGTCAATACTAAGAATTAGGAGAAAAACACGTTAATGCATATCCATTTAAATGTACATTATTCTTGTAAATCTATATGAGAAGCTGCCCATTGGTTACATGGATATTTTCAGCAAAATGTGATATGTCACAGTCAGAGACTGGGCAACACAGTCATATCGGCCAGTGTGGTTTTTGTCAGTGCATATTTGACAGTCTTTTAAATAAGACAAAATGTATATGTATAATTTATTTCGCCTTATTCAAAAAACAAGTCTGCCAATGGTGCTGAAACCTCCATCTCCACCACCTCCACTGGGACCGCAGCTTCCTGGAGGGTCGTTGTCATCAAAACCATTCGGTCGAAAAGAGCAGGAAGCAGAAGCTGCTTGCAGAGCCCGTGCACGTGCATTGAGTTCTTGCTCCTGGGTAAAATACAAAGGGAATCCTCATGAACAATCTGTAATATATCTAATTACCAAGCATGTAAGCATAGTTATAGATACAAAACCACTGTCTCAGCATTTTACTCTAGTCAGATTCAGGTAGTAAAGAAGCTATGCCAACTGCACACTGTGCCCCAATTAAACAGCATACCAGTCATAAGTTCTGGAATCCCTGTCTAATGGTTGGGGACTCCAGCAAGTGTCATAGCAGTACTTGGAGAATAGGCAGAGCTCCCTTTTCTGGACAAATGAGGCAGATGGCAACATTTGTTTGCTTTTTCCCAAGTAAAGAAGGAGCCATGCAATATTTTGGCATTCCTAATTGTGATATGTGCAGTTTGACAACTGCTACACATGCATATGAATGTATAAAGGTGCAAGCAAAGTGTCACGTTTCTTGTGCGCTCCTATAGGTAGGGGATAGGGTGGGGAATGCAGCCTAAATCCCGTGGGAAGTACCTAATAAATTTCACAAAGGTCAAAATTGGATATAAGTGGAAATGGGATAAGGCGCAAATAGGACGGGTTAGAATAACGGGTACCTCAATACCAATCAAATGCTTGAAAATGCTGAGATGTTGAGCTCATATGTCTAATATGTGAACACGTAACCTGAAAGATGCAAGCATATAGTGTGTAATATAAGATGGTATACCCACAGTAACAGTGTAATAGGTCTTGATGTTTAAGTACTGCAACGTACTTCAAACCTCTCAATAACAAACAATCACTGAGGTACTAATTATCAGCTAAAACACATAACTGAGTTCAACAAATGCGATATATTATATACTTAAACATCAAGACCTATTACACTGTTACTGTGGGTATACCATCGAATGTATAAAGGTGTTTACAGCATTGTATGTTATACTTCATGGGTAGCATCAAAGGTAAAAAGTATGTGGACTGTCAGAAAGTAAAAATCATGAGTCTTACCTGTAAATAGAGTTTATTGTCTTTTGTAATAGCATCCATGAGCTCCTTCTGTAGTGGCGGTTCTCCATTAACCCAGAGTCCATTTGATGCGTTAGACTGCAAGTTTTCCAGATCCCCACAGGTGTGTTTTTTATATATCAGCACATAAGCGGTGTCCTTCGGAAATCTACTGGTAATATTTAAAACAGACTGAAATGATGTAAAAGTCACTCTACTGTCATTAAACAGAAACCATTCTTTTGACATGTCATTGCACGAAGGGTCACTTCCGACAACAGAGTTGGAGGTTTCCTTGTTGACTAACTGACCTTGAACACAAGTCAAAGAGGAGTTCTCAGGGTGAACACATTTTGATGTGCTGGTAACGTTTCTGGCATATGAATAATAATGCCCACTTTCTGAAGAGGTGCCAGAATGTACCACAATAGAGCTTAAAACATAGGGTACAAGTTGTGTACAGCTAAGATCTTCAATACCAGATGGTTTCAGTTTTTTAGCAAGGTTTTCACGGACATCAGGTCCATCAGTATCTGGAGTCCAATCTCCTGGAGAAGCCACAGAGGTAGTTCTTTCTACTGGTAGCTCCAAGACCAGGGGAATGGACACATTATCCAGAATTTTACGCCTCACGTGACATTTTGGATCATATGAAAACCTTAATAAAGTTAAAATGAGGTATTCTGGCTCTTCCATTATTTGCATAGTCTTTTCAGCGTTCTGCAGGGAAGCACACTTTTCACAATGATACCGATTTTCTCCATCAAGGATCTCTGGTGCTAAGAAATAACTTAACAAGTCTGTAACAGAAAGAGTTCTCTCTCGCCCATGATTTCTGAACGAGTCATTACCAGACTCTATTGCATTATCACATACAGGTTTGTCCAAAGCGCAGTTACTGTTGGACTGGATCTCTTGGACAGCAGTGTTATCCTCTTGTACTGAAGGCATAATTACACTCAGACCTTCATTAGGAGGTGCTACATCTATCTCTATACAATCATCATCTTTTTCCTTGGCAGAACAGATCATGCTCTGCACAGGTTTATCAGCTGAAGGACAAAAAGCTAGAGAAAGATCTGTGAATGCTTCCATCTTCTGTGAGGTGCTTTTGCAGTTCAGACAACAAATATTAGTCTGGAGCTTTCCTCCAAACATGTTTTCTATTAAGGTTTTTTCTTCATGACCCCATCCTGTGCTCTGTTCATGGTAAATGACATCTGCACCTGAAGATGAGGAAGGCTGCACGGTCCCATCAGTAATCATAGCATCAGGACTTTTTGGAGATAAAGCCTTGATAGTCTTCTCTTCTTCATGCAATCTAACAAAAGCAAATGCAATCTTTTACCAATAATTCATTTAGTGTGGTGGACTAGAGATCTCAGCAACAGAAAAGAAAATGGGGAGGGGAATATAAAAGTGGATGTATATTAAATGTTAACTCAGGTTTATCATGATTTTTTGGTTATAAAATGAAGATAAACATGGTGGCATCATTTTTAACATGGAGTTAATTTATCTCTTAATGAAAGGACAGTTTACACCTCCTTCTGCTTCCTCCAATTTTATAGAATTCATTGTTTAAGTGTATTTATCATGTTGCCAATATTCTAAATAATTACTTGTTTTTCTCAATAACAAGACAGTTTTAACCAAAATATCAGAATTTCTGCTTACCTACTATCACATGATAAAGGCAATCTAGTACGATACAATTTATTACATGGGAACTTAACAAGAAGCAGCACCAAATCCATTGGATTCTATAATGTTTACATTTCTCATGACCCAAGAGAAAGTGTTACATATTACTTTAAGTAATTGGGAACTGTGCAAACACAAGGCAGAGTTATAATTTCTGTATGTTACCCATTAACCCTTCATCAACCCCCCAGCCTTCCCTTTCAAAACGTATTCAATTGTGAATGCGATCACAATATCTTGTGGGCATGGATTAGATAAAGTGGGGAAGAATTATGGGAGCCTAGATATAGCATCTTGGGGGCATGGTTGGGTAGTGGACAGAGAGCTGGACAAATAGCAGGTATGTTTTTTCGCATGGCCGTATACTGAAATATAAAATAAAACTAGCATATTTCTGCCCTGTACTAAGCACAATTATATTTAAATAATATGTTGCAATACAAGTAGTGTGTACAAGTAGCAAAACTTTGTCAACATTTGTTTCCATAGGGAAAAGAGCATTTGCTATTAAGCTTCATATAATACAAGAGATTTAACCTTCCTACTACGTACACATGAAAGTAACAAAAATATATATATTTTTTTTAAATACCCACATACAATCCTATAATATATGCTGAACCAACAAAGAAAGCACCCAGCAGCTTCAGAGGTGAAATCGCAATCAGTCAAAAGTGGTTAACTAGTGTTGGCGAACATCGTCTTCAGCATGTATCTGCACCAGCATAGTGCAAATAACTCTGTAAAAGGCGAATCTACATCAGAGTTCAGATCTGCATTGGCAAGCAATTTCCTGAACATGAACTTACTGTATTTGGCTTACGTTAGAACACCCCTTTCTTATCCCGTCACTTGAGATACAGGTGTGGATGTGTGCAACGCTGCATAGGAGTAGGTACTTGCAAGATTTTTTATGTGGGCATACTCGGAGCAAAATCATGTAATTTACGATATGCAAACGGGTGTATGTTCAACTCAGCATCAGCCCCAAAGTCTCCAGGTACATAAACTTATTCAGACTCAAAATAATACACATGCTAAGCCTGCCTGTTGTCCTTCTGTACACACAAACAGACCAAAACCACAAAGCTTATATAGAACCACTGCAAATTATGAACCCGTTGAGTTTGTAAATAATGCTGTAATATCTTGTTCAGGCATATGAAAGTCTGAATGGGGGTTTGGTTTTGCCTACTCCGTGAAAGGCATTACATTTCAGGAGAGGAGGATGGAAGGTGGAGCTCAGTCAGTTCTGAAGTACAAAGAGGGTCAAGGCAGAGGAAAGAGCACAATTTAAGGAGCCAGAGGGAAAAGTTTCTGCAAGCCTTACAGAGCTCTAGAATTTTACTAGTGTTCTCTCCCTTTTCATGGGCAGTTTGTATGTATAACCTGTAGTAAGGTAGGAGCTTCAGAAGAATGTGTATTTGGGAGGGATGTCTGAATGTGAGGTGTGTATGGTGATCGATTATGGGTGATGTTAGGGGGAGGAGAATGTAGACAGACAGTCCAAGTTTGCTTCAATATATAGATTAAATCACTTTTCAGGGCACCATATTTACCAACTGAATAAAGCAAATATTTATAGAAAATTATGCAATTTCAGCATACCTGTCCAAAAGAAATCGAAGGTACTCAGAGCAGTCTTGCTGAGATCGTGGTGTGAACCAAGGTGGTCTAGAAGCCTCAAAGAAATTTTGAGGCGCATATGCTTCCCGCTGTATAGAAAAAACATTTTAGGAGAAAGTATTACCATACCTTGTTTTATACGACATGTAAATATGTGCCTTAATTATTTATGTTATTGAGAAGGGTACCTGAGTGTGAGCCAAGAAAGCAAAAAGGTGTTGGAGTTTCTTCATCAATGAGTGGCACCCATTTAAAGTCAGTGATAATACTTGTCTCCTAAAACTGAAAACAGATCTGTCTGTCATATGTGCTTGTTTGTGCTACTGACAACTATATAATGGCAGCTAATGACACGGCACTTGGTTTCTGGGGTCCGTTAAATATAACATTTGCTATTATAAGGCGACAGATTAGAATTTAAGCATTCAAGTCAAAAAGTGTATAGCAAGAAAATTCAGGTAACACTGTGTTCACTGCACTATTTGGAGAGATCTTAAAGTAAGCTACTTTGTATAGACAAAAGGGAACAGTGGTCTGTACCTAAAGAAAGATATAGTTTTTCATTAAAATCATAAAAACAATGTGGAGCATAAATTAAATAATTAAAAGTGTTTTTCAATTACATTAGTAAATGAAATTATATTATATAACATAGTATACAAGTTCTATTCTCTGTTTAAAAAAATAAATTCCACTTTCCACCAGGGCATTTGTCCCAGGAAATCTACTAAATGGATAAGGGCTTGCGCTATTGTAAAGTTAAAATGCTCCCACATTAGATATCTATAATTGTAGCATTAATATAAGACTTGACAAAACAGGACCCCTTCCTGCTGCAATCATTTTGAAATTGGGTAAAGTAAAATTAATTTTGGGGACCTTTTTAGAAGTATTTCAAAGGATTAAATAATTTCAACATTACAAGTAAAATGCTGATATTCTCTATCACTAAAGCATAGACAGAGACCTAGGGGTATATTTACTAAACTGCGGGTTTGAAAAAGTGGAGATGTTGCCTATAGCAACCAATCAGATTCTAGTTATTTTGTAGAATGTACTAAATAAACAACAGCTAAAATCGGATTGGGTGCTATAGGCAACATCTCCACTTTTTCAAACCTGCAGTTTAGTAGATATACCTCCTAGTCTATGCTCTACAATAACAATGCTAACAACGTATGAGTACATCTTTTTAAAAAATAAATAAATAACCTTGTTGGTATAAACAATGAAAGAGTTGAGCCAACAGTTGGAAATCACAGAAAGAAAAAACAGAACTAGAGAGAGAAAAAACAAAAATACACAAAAAATGTTTTATGAATTGGTAGATCACATTCTAAGGATGAACTTGCAAGAACTTGCAAAGTAAGTGAGACAGTTACTCAATGAACAGATTTGTACATACGAGCTCAGATCTTGAACTTACTCTGTGGCCATAAATAGCGCTTGTAAGACACTATTCATGTAACATGTATTCCCTAGGTTAATTAGCCCAGTTTTTCCAGTTTCTGACTTCCCTGATAACCTGGGCAAACATGATGCCAAAGCATTGGATTGAGATGTCCAGGCACTTTGGTTTAATATGAGTTTCACTTTTTCTTCAGGGGGTTTGGGCAGGTCCTACAAAAAAAAAAAAAAAAAGTTTTAAAATGAAAATTTTGAAATCTAAATCTATGCATTTTCATTTACCAATGGCTTCACACAAGTCTTGGAATTGCCCTTACTAAACTCTCCTAAAAGAATGAAAAAAAAAATTGTACTAACTTTGAATAGACTTCAAACAAAAATGTATTGGGTTAGCAAACTATCCTTTTTTGAAGGCCTACAAAACTATGGGTTTAATTTACAGTTGGAGCAAAACCACCAAATTTGCACCAGAACAAACCCTGTTGTAAGTGGTGTGAATTAAATTTTTTTTGGCATGCAGTGAAAAAATTGGCTGTTTCTGAATGTTATCACACATATTTAGCAGCTTATTTTTACACTGCAATTCATAACTGTGTCTGCACATTTGCTTTTCCCAAGATGCAAAATTGCACCTTCCTTCCATAACTCTAAATGAAGCCCTCTATCTTCAGCTGCCATAATCCCAACGCTGGTGGTTCTAATACCAACTCTGATGTATAGACAATTTTGTTTTCTAATCTTCATGTGTCCCTCAGCTGTTTAGTCAAAAGACGTATGTGTCTCTATAGCTATCTCTACCTAATGTTCCAATCTATCTAATTAGTGTTCCTAATAAATAAAACATGTAAATATAGCGCTATACTTAATGTACTCATGGAGATCAATACATCAGAAATAATTTATGACCAATTGTGGCCAATATGTGTGTCTTAAAATGAATCTGGATTGTGAAGATAAGAAGATATGAATGATATACGTTTTAGTTGTAACAGTCAAAACCCGCTATTTAGACAAAACCAAATAGCAGATAAACGGAGAGATTATAATATCAATTCACTTATATCTGAAGTCTGGCTGTGGTTCAGACGGTGTAAACTTAGCAGGGATTTGATCTGACTGGGATAATGGATCTTTCTTTTTCATGATTCACGTCACATACCATGACCAGCACATGAGTGAAATATGATGTAATACAAAAATTTACAGTGTAAATAATAGCAAAATAAGCGCAAATGCAATATCTCTAACACAGGGAAAGATGCAATTTGAAATATGCATTGATGCCTAATGATCTCATTAATTATAACTGATATTTTCAGATAATGTTACAAAAACTAGAGATGAATAGCATATCTAAAGAATATATTTCTAAACAAGAAGAGGGGAACTTTCAGCATTTTATTATTTAAAAAAACCAAAACACTATCTAAGCTACTTTTTATCTTGATTCACAAAACTATAGTTTAATATTTTGCTAGGCTATTTTGATTGGAACTTTATAAATATTTTAAAAGAAACTAGGTTTAGAAATTTTAACTGTTAATGTGGTCTCCGAGAGTCTCCAACTAGGAATATTTGGTTGTCGTTTGTGATATTCGAGAAAGCACCCCCTACATTGTGTTTGAATGATGCATAACTTGTAATTTTGAGGTATTATTATATTATTATTATTTATATGCCAGACACGTTACCAGCACATCAAAATGTGTTCACCCTGAGAATTCCTCTTTGACTTGTGTTCAAGGTCAGTTAGTCGGCAAGGAAACCTCCAACTCTGTTGTCGGAAGTGACCCTTCATGCAATGACATGTCAAAAGAATGGTTTCTGTTTAATGTCAGTAGAGTGACTTTTACATCATTTCAGTCTGTTTTAAATAGTACCAGTAGGTTTCCGAAGGACACCGCTTATGTGTCGAAATATATAAAACACACCTGTGCTGATTTGGAAAACTTGCAGTCTAACGCATCAAATGGACTCTGGGTTAATGGAGAACCGCCACTACAGAAGGAGCTCATGGATGCTATTGCAAATGGATTGCACCCAACTATTTTGTAATGAGGACATTTTTTATTTTACCCCACTAGAGTTTATCAGGTTGAAGTCAGAGGGCCTCAATTCTATTGTGCATCATCATTGCGTGCGTGTGCTGGTGTCATAGGGAGTGTGGTCAGATCAGAAGAACCAGAAAACCACAACATGCAGTGTAAAGATGGACAAAACAAAGGAGGATTCATGAACCATTCAGGTAGACCTAGAACAGAACAGATCTTTTAAGGAGCCAGGGAAGATATGCATCCACTTACATTAATAGAAATAACTCCCAAAAAATAAGCACCGGTAGTCATTTATTTTTTTAGGCGCATTGGCTACCTGCCTGAGAAGAGACGCATGCAACAATTTTATGTTATATGTAAATAAAATGCACAGACACATAACTGAAAACTCTTCTGTACTAAACACTTAAATTTGAGTGCTCAAACTTTTTGGCAAAGATTGCAAAAAAAAAAAAATGATGGAATTGTACTGCTCATTTAACAAATACAAAACAGAGTATATTATGTTCTGTAGGCAACTGCATATAAGAAGACATTTTACCTTAAGAGCTTCCAAAATAGGCTCGTAAAGGTCTGGAAATCCAGAATAATGATATATCATACAGTGCATCAGTTCCGAAAACTGGATGAGGAAAGTTGTACTGGATGGGAGACCATCGCTTTTAAAAGAATGAACCAGGTTAACAACATGGGGCACAATCTAATGGAGACAAAAAAAGACAACCAAAAAGAAAAACACAGTGAGTAATGAATAAAAATTAAACCTGTACTAAAGAAAATATTGTATTTGCAAGTATAGATTTACCTATATTTGAAAAACAAGTAGAAAACAAATACTGTTCCACTCAGGACCTTGAATTATTGTCCCAAAATAATTTAAATATAACAGTCTTCCAATTGTATTTTAAATGTCCAATAGTGGTGATTTGTTTTGTATTTTTTAGTAAAGTTTTGTTGGTAGTTAACAATTGAAATCTAGTAAATATGGCCATGTAATCTAAGGAGGCAACTAGAACTTCAGATGAATTCTTTCACAACACCTCACCATTATTAGTCAGTGACTTACACAGATACTGCCTAGTGTAGCATCATGTAAAGGCCAAAATGCATGAGCAAATTATAAACACTTTATCTGTAACCAGTATCTCTCGCACCTGAAAATTTAGTAACTAGACATCAAAATGTCATTGATACTCTGTCTCCAAAGCACTAGGAAAGAATGGGCACATTTAAGATCTTGAAAAGCGAGAACAGTGAAGTCCCACTCACTGCTGGTACTAAATCAATTAGTTTATATTCTTTATATACAAAGACAGACTTGGGGGTAAATTTATCAAGTTGCAGGTTTGAAAAAGTGGAGATGTTGCCTTTAGCAATCAATCAGATTGAAGCAGTTATTTTGTAGAATGTACTAAATAAATGACAGCTAGAACATGATTGGTTGCTATAGGCAACATCTCCACTTTTTCAAACCCGCAACTTGACAAATTTACCCATTGGTGCGTGTTAGATGAAGAGAATAGAAACAGGCACTTCAGCCTATCTAATTAAAATTGCCAAATGTGCATCATAATATGTGAAATTTACCTACTAAAATAATATTAGGAACACGTGTTAAGCAAAGGGCTTACCATGTGGAAAGCTTCTGGAGAATGTTGAAAGCTAAGCAACATGTGTGAGAGTACAGCCAAAGCCCCAGGCCTTACCAGCGGAAACCAGAGTCTATTGAACACCTGAACAAGACAAAATTTGTAAAAATAATAACTATAATTATTATTACAAATAGAATAAAATGATATACATTGCATATGATGTACATCCTACCCATGTTTAACCATTTACAGGCTATTTACATTCCAGATGAACAGAACACCACAAAATAAAATCTTGTTAAGATGTGAACATTAAGGTGCAAAACGAACAAAGTCCCTACGACTTCCTTATTGCCTCCAGTTTAAGAGGACTTTGCCCCAAGGTGGCAAATGCACCCATGTAAACAAACCTAACAGGTTATCAAATAGTGGCGCAGGCTCATACAGAGCAGTTCAGAACTGTACGGGCACACAAAATGGGTTTTATTTATTTAGTAAATAAAATGAAAATATTTTTAAATAAATGTCTATGCAAATATCATTCTTAAAGACTATATAACAAGTATAACCAGAATGGGTTTTTAAAAACATACTAAAATATGGAGAGTGCCATATCATCAGATTTGCACAATATACTACACAGTTTCAGAACAAAGGCCAGTCAGCAAACCTTTAAAGACCTCTGACATGGGTGCCATTGTGCTAGAGCTGTCATTGTAACCAGTAGCATCAGCACAAAACTAATACTACAACTTCAAAGTCTAAAACAAACTGCTAATTTGCTAAACAGCAAATGAGAGGTGGAATAAGTTTACAATGCCAACTTCCTTTTCTACATATTTCATATACCAGAATTTCCCCTTACAATTAAACTCAAAGAGCTAGAAGTTAGCTTTGTCATAGGTTGCATACCAATTATCCTACCCGAGCCAAATATTGCCCGCACTTTTGCACCCAGTAAAAGCCATAATATACACAGTCGCTGCTTTCTTTCCACACTGCAAAACTGACACATATCTTGACAGATAACAGTACATATGCACCAAGGCCGTATTTCAGATGTATACCAAATACTTTTGCAAAGGACTGGACAGAATAGCATGACAATCAAAGATGTACACATTATTTTTTAACAATGTTGCAGTAAAAATAAGTTAAGGTAATTTGAACAGTGCATTTAACTTTACATGTTTGTGTTTAGTTTTCCTTTAAGCATTTTTTTTCCAGCTGAAAGACCAAGGGCTAGATTTACTAAGCTGCGGGTTTGAAAAAGTGGGGATGTTGCCTATAGCAACCAATCAGATTCTAGCTTTCATCTATTTAGTACCTTCTACAAAATGACAGCTAGAATCTGATTGGTTGCTATAGGCAACATCCCCACTTTTTCAAACCCGCAGCTTAGTAAATCTAACCCCAAGTGTCAGTCTAACTATGTTCTGGAACCCCAAGTGTCTGTGCTATTGTTCTAAGACCCCAGAAAAAAAAGACGTTTACCACTGAATGACCGTCTCCCAACCAACAAGTTGTATATAACAATATTAAACTGTTTCTCAGCTGAAATTATACAGTAAAAGTAATATTTTACATACCAATTCAATTTTGAGCAATGTGACATCAATGAGAATAGTAAATTTCTGGACTGCAGCCAGTCCTTTCAGCAGGGCAATCACCCATGTCTCCACATGCTGTGCTAGAGGCCAGGAAAGCCAGTCAATCATCCTGAAAGATGGGACAATATGTTCTAAACATTGAGCTTCTCTAGCCACAAGAGATTCAATAACCGTAATTAGAGGTTATGTTGAATGATAAATGTACTAATGAGCCATGCTGGTTAAGTAAACATGACTGTCACTCAGAGATTTAGGTACAGTACTTTGCCAACAGCCTATTAGTTTTCATGTAGCTAAACAAAGTTATTTTCAAACCAGGAACAAGTGTGGTCACTGAAAAAGTAACATTCACTGGAAACAATGCAAATAATTTAAGTAATACTTTAATACAAACATTCATGCTTTCCATTCAATGAGGGAAAAATCACCAACCACTGCTGTCAACAGATCAGCACTGCCCAGGCAGTTCAAGTTGGGTACCAAATACTAATAGTTGTAGATCGATGTAATCAATATGACGTTTCTCAGCTAACTTGTGTTGTAGATGACAAACTGTCATCATTACTCAAATGTCAAATTACTATTTTGAGGGCACTTACAAGGTACACTCCACCCAGTTTATATATCAGAGATACACAGACTATGAATAAGTGAAAAAAGGTGGCGGTATAAAGGGGGGGAACATGGTATTTTATTTATAATTATGTCTCAGAGAAGTGAAAAGATCAAGAAAAAAGGTATTTATATATATTCTCATTTAGAGCTTCTGTATCAATTACATAAATTATATCACAGAAATACTAGGCCATATACTTAACCAAATCGATCTACCATTTTGTATGGTCTATCCTTTACAGCAAGTAGCCATTGCTTAGCAAGGTAGTGTTTTATACTGTACACATTTCAGAAACCACAGCTGTTGAATTTCAGAACTGCAGTTAAATTCAAACACTATTAGTGTCATGAGTTATGATTTAAGCTTTTTGCCATACATTAGCATCACTTTAGACAGTGATGGAGGGGGAGAAAATAATAAAACTTGTTTTAACAGAAATTCAATAAACAATCATGATAGCACTAAACAATGTATATTACATTTATGCTTCATTTGCGAAAATTACATTTTGGAGCTTAGTTGTCTTCAATTACCATAAACATTTTCACAGCCCATTGTATTATAAAATTATATATATATATATATATATATATATATATATACACACACACGTAAAAATTTTGTACAGGGAATGTTCACTTATTTTAACTAAAAATAAAATACAATAAAACATTCCCCTTTGAAGTGCTGAGATAGTTCTATAGTACACGTTTAACTAGTATTAAGTAGCTACAAAACAGTTATACACTGTCAACATATTCTACAGTGTGGCGCAAAAAAAAATCATGATACTGTAAGAGAAGAAGGCACCGTTCAAGAGAGCTTACAATCGACGAAAATATGCACTGTGGTAGATGATTGCATCAGGAAGTAGTCTTTGGTTTAATCTGCTGGTTACACCTACACCCTCTGCTATTCTAAGAATCATATATGTCTTAATTCATTCATTCTTTTAATGCATATTCCTTTCAATGCAAATAGTTTTACTGGACAACCATTTTCTTTCATGTTTAAAGAAACAATTTAAAATATCAAGGTCTGAAGACAAAGTTCTGTTGATATTACAAGGCATCAGAGTGTCATGCAAGTTTTGTATGATTCATACTCAACCAATACAAAACATAATTCATATCTACATATCCTATTGTTTAATATATATGCGCATGGGAGTATTCAGTGAATTCTACTCCTCACAGTCTTTTCTTTAGTTATGCTGTACCTGCAGAGAGCCTGTGTCATGCTTGCATCTTTCACATTAGGATCAGTGGTCAAACTTCTGATGAGAACAGTAATCATCTGTAGGGGAATGTGCTGCACAAGGCTCGCCAGGGCGACAGATGGTTCAAATGAAGCATCTGAAATACAAAAATTCAGTTATCTGTCTCTTAGGCATATATGGGTATATTGTGACTTTTCTATGATAAGAGCTTAAACAGTGAATGAAAATCTCAGGCATGAAAAATAGAATATTGATCAAATTGACTGAGTTCTATTATGTCAGACAAGGTTCTGGAAAAACAGTATTATTAGGTGAACAATATTCATTGCAAATGGTCTCTCCAAAGATTAGCCGATACCATACTGTGGCATAACACTAGCTGCTCACAGGGTCATGAAGAAGACTGGCTGCTCAGATTGTGAAACATAAATGTTATCAACTATTATATGTAATTTAAGAGATTTAAACTACCTTACTCCCCTTCTTCTGCACATGACCAACATTTGTGTAGGAGATCACATGACTGACAGCCATTCTAAACTTGGCAACAGGATTCCAATGACAAGCACAAGCTATACATGTTACCAATTCTGGTCCAGGGTTAATGCCACATGTACACAGCGACCTCCGATAAAAGCAGATATGTTCACATTGCGTGAACTGCAAATGTATTTGTGTATATAAAACATGATTGTGGGATACAAGGACCTATTACTAGGGCTTAGAAGCATGTTGAATAATATTGCTCTAAGGGGTAGATTTTGCAAACAGTTTCAAAAGGAAAAGTGGAGGTGCTTTCCATAGCATACCAATCAAATTCTAGCTATCATTTATCTAGTACATTCTAGAACAGCGATGTGCAACCTGGCTTACCTGGAGGAGGGCTACATGTGCAGTCCTTCAGCCTTCAAAGGGACAGCACAGAAGAAGGAGTTAAAGCACACTGTACTCCCACCTCCTCCAGGTATGCAATGACCTTTCTACACCGTGCAGAGGAGAACACATTACCCGGCTGCCCCGTTCTGCCTTATACACTGCTTATTACAGAGCAGAGAATAAGACATTGGCTGCTATGGGCAACAACTCCACTTTTCCCTTTTAGAAGGTTTGGTAAGCCTACCCTAAGTATTTCTTTGAATCTGCAGACTGTACCACAAAAGCAGAGAGAGCGATTATCTATTGTGCAACATGCATGGTCACTGCACATGAATTATAAACTAAATGACAGCAAACATTAAAAAAAAAAAAGTTATCATGTAATAAATAGCTTATTTATTTTGTGCAATAACACACTTACCTGTGGAAGAAATAATTGCAAAGACCTCTTGTAATGATGGAAGTAAAGTGCATGGCTCAGCCTTCCAGGTATTTTGTAGCAAGCTACTAACTTTGGTAACTTGAGAAACATATTCCCGTAGCTCCTTTTCCAGTGTCGAAATACACTGGAAATGTCCAATTGTCCTAACAAGCTGCTGGCAAAATGCTATGGACATTTTACCTTTTGGTACGCATTGTACAAAGTCGCTTAGTAGCTCACTCAACCTAGCACATAATAAGGGCTCTGGTCTTTCACATACTAGTCTCAAAACTTCCACTTGCAGCACAGTGAATATATCCAGAACAGAAGGACAACTCATAATCAACTTGAGTCCACTGTGAATATAGTCAACAATTGCTACATCTTTCCGGTCTAAAGATCTGTAGCCTTCCTGCAAGAGGGTCAGAACAAAGTTTCTATTGAAATAGTTTTCATATTCACTACGATGATATCTTGCATATGCTTCCAAAACTTGGTGCCCGACTTGCTTTTGGAAGTGGTCCTCTCCTTCTAAAATTAATCGAGTAGTCAGGCTGAACATTGCTTTGCACTGCTCCTCATTGATGGAATTTTCTGCAGATTCAACAACTTTTTTAACAATAACCTTTTTCAAATTTAATGGATGCGAAGAAGTCACTAAGCCTTCCAAAATCTTGTCCATTTTGACTTAAGCAAGGCTCGCAACTAAACAAAAAAAAATAAGAATTTAGGAAAACACTATTAAAAGCATAACATACTCACAGAACTGAAATCAAAATAAAAAGGTAACTCATATAACAATGGTTGCAAAAGAAAGCATCACTTTTCCAAAACTTCAAACTAATCAATTACTGACATCAATAATATTGGCGCGTTATATTGTCACAATGCCATATACTACTTGTGTATAAATGTCAAATACCACAAAAAATATTTCACAATTAAGCAGGTTGACAAACCATTTCATGTATCAAGAAGTCAGTAGGAAAAAAGACAAAACAAAGCTGCACATTGCTGGTGCAAACACATATTAGTACATCATTAAGTTTAGAATCATACATTATTTAAAAACTGTAGACATTGAGGTTAATATAATTTAGTCTAAGTTTTCCATTGTTTTTTAAATTATTTACGACTTTGCTCACTGCAGCTCTGACTTTAAATTTAAAAATAAGAAAGTAACTAAGCTTACTTTCAGTTTATAAAAGAAATTCACGTAACATTTAATGGTTACACCTTAGTACAAGTAGTCATTTAATGGTCATACCTTAGTACAAGCAGTCATTTAATGGTCATACCTTAGTACAAGTAGTGCTTTTAGAGGGAAAACTTAGATTACACGATTTAAAAAGACAGATTATCTGTGACGATAAACAAGATTTGCTCCGCTATATTAAGTGGGATGAGGCACCTAGATACATGTACAATATAACATGAAGCGAACAGGAGTCCCAGTCACATAATATAACTGTGATCATGAAGCTTTGACTCGTGAAATATACCAGCATCATCTACAACACGGTCGCCAAAGATAATTTATCATATACATCTGTTAAGTATAATTTAAATAGAAAAACCTTTTTGTTGTTGTTGTTGATTAAGCAAAGCATACAGCCGGTATTCGTGGTGGCTAGATCCCCTTCAGCTAAGGTCTCTGCCGACGTCACTGTGACATCACCAGGTCATGTGGGTGCAGCAGTCACATGGTACACAGTAAGACGTCACTGTGATACATCCAGGTCATGTGACTGCAGCAGTCACATGGTGCACAGTGGAAGAGGCTGCTGCAAATTGTCCTGTTCTTGTGTACCTGGAAGTCACTGGTGGAGAAAAAGGTAGGAAGAAAGAGTAATGTGTGTGAGTAAAGCAGAGCATATGGGAAGAGGGAATATGTGCGAGTATATCTGCTTGGCACAGGGGGCATGTGAGTAAAATATGGGGGCAGAGGGAATATGTGCGAGTATATCTGCTTGGCACAGGGGGCATGTGCATACTTGCCAACTCTCCCGGAATGTCCGGGAGACTCCCGCATTTTGCGAGAGTCTCCCGGACTCCCGGGCGAGTGTGGCAATCTCCCGAATTCTGCCCACTTCACTAGGAAGTGCCCACTTCCTAGTGAAGTGGGCAGAATTAGATCCCAAACGCCGCGATTCCCGGTGAATCGCGGCGTTTAGCCCCGCCCCCCGCTGTCAAATGACGCAATTTGCGTCATGACGTCACAGGGGGCGGGGCCGAAATGACGCGATTTTGGCCGCCCCGCCCCCTCACGCCCCCCTCCACTGGCTGGCTCCCGGAAGAGAGCTGAAGAAAGTAGGTAAGTATGGGCATGTGTAAATAATGTATGTGGGCAGCTGGGGCATGTGTGAGTAAAACATGTGGGCAGAGGGGCATGTGAGAGTAAAACTGCTTGGCAGAGAGGGCATGTGTGGGTAATGCATCTGGGCAGAGGGCATGTGTGAGTAAAATATGTTGGCAGAGGGGGCATGTGGGAGTAATGCATGCGGGCAGATGGGGGCATGCAAGGGAGAAGCCTTTTTCCCACACAGCCCCCCCCCCCCCCCCTCGACTGCCAATACCCTGAAACTCACCAGTTTTTTTCTGACATTTCCTAGAACTCATGCTCACTTTTTGTTTCCCTCTCAGGCCCCCCTGCCACAATCCTCGGTCTCTTATGTTGCTGGTGGCCATCAGTGTTTCCCTCACATGTCCCTCCTGCCAGCAATCCTGACCCCTCTCTTTCTTCAAAGTGAAAAAAAAAAGGCACTCTTTTTGTGAAGGAGGAGAAGAGCCTTAACATCAAATGAGATAATAATACAGAGACCATTATTGCAATAAATGTGTTTTGTTTTTTTTGTTGTTTTTTTAAATACTAGACCCATGTAAGCTATGAGTATAATTCTTTTTGTCAAACAATACATAAAAAAATTTGTCTCACAAAAATAAAACCCCATTTTTAATCTTCAGAAACAATACATCCAGTTTTTTAAGGCACTTTTAGGTGTTATACTTCAGCCTTCTCATTCATACATAACTTTATATTTTGGTATTTCAAAGGCATCCATTGGAAGATACTGGGAAACTTTTGGGTATAGTGTAGGGAACATTGCTAAGGGCACTTTTAGATATCTTCGAACTTCACCGATACTCCTCTCCCTCTACAGTTAGGTCTTCAGTTTAGATTAAGTGCCTTACATGGCAGGGCATGTTTTTTTATTATTACGTTTGCTTTGGAGCCTGTTTTCCTTTATTTAGTTTCTTCTTTTATTTTTTCTCCGGAGCTGCCTCGGTAGTCTCTGGAGTCTGCAACTGCAGTTTCATAGCACTACTCGGAGTGGGGGGATTGGAGGTACCACGGGTGCCTGGGTGAGGGGTATCGGGGATACATGATAGACCTTCTCAGGTATGCCCAGGGCTTTCTGCAAGTTGGACAAAGCTTTTTCCTTTGTGTGAGGCCACCGACTCCCTGTTTTCTTCAGGGGTGGTTGTACCAGTTCCAGACCATCTAAGAGGTAGGGGGTTTTTCCATCCTGTTTCTGGTTCAAAAACCCTACATTCATTCAGACCGATCCTGAACCTCTCGAACTTTGGCACCTGCAGATGGATGTCCAAAGATTTAAGATGAAGGCTTTGATGTTAATGATTCACAGCATGGAACAGGACGAGTTCTTTGTGGTTCTGGCCACAAAAGACACCTGTTGACATGTTCCCAAGCCACCAGACCTGGAAGAGTAGTCTAGATTTAACCTATACCTCCCTCCCATGACCCGTGTGGAAGAGATCTTCACTCTTTCCTCTTCTGTCCTTTAAAGCATCTTGAAATATTAACATAAAAAATAATTTGCTGATATATTATGAGAATCATGTGCCACAGTAGGATTGTTTTAATGAATGCCTATATTTTTGTTAGCCTCACAATCATTACATGTTCACAGCTGTTACAATGAAAAAATGTTTTTAAAAAACAATTTCTACTGTAACTGAATGGAATGTAGATCCTCATTTGAAGCAAATAAATGCGTCTAGCACCACGTTTAATTACAAGAAGGGTCCATGCATAAGAAACTTCCATTTTGCATTCATCTTACAGAACATTAGGGAGTGTGAAATACATGCCTATAATCTTATTTCATTAGTAAATATGGTTAAATATAAAATCTTAAACTTTATAGCTGAGAGCATTGATTATTATATATTTATTGGTTATCTTGTTAATGTTCACAATACTTGATTTAGAATTTGTAATTTATATATAAATACACTGGTTTTACATGCAATAATAAATAGGTCACAAATTAAGATTTATTAGTAATAGTCAGATGGTAGTAGCAAACTATGTTTCAAGTACATCTGATCAAAAAAAGCTTTTTCTTCTAGTGCTATAACCCTGTCTCTGATATTGCTACAAAATAGTTTCATGTTACCTATCTCTTTTGTTTTTTTTTTAAAGCACTTTATGCAAATTTGTTCCAAATTCTCTACCTATTAAAGAAAGCAGAACTGTTCTTTTTTTTCTTTTTTTTGTATATGTGTGTGAGAGAGATTGTCCTTGTAATGATGCAAAACTACCTTGGCATTTTTATTTACAAAAATGTATTCTATATAAAGTTAAATTTGTATATATTGAAAAGTTTAAAAAAAGTAATGTTTATTACAATTGTAGTCCTTGTATATTTTCCCTTTAATTTATTTAAAGTAAATATTTTACATGCAGATGGTTTATAATGGTTTAAGTTACATCAGGATTGCAGGATGCTGAATTTTAAAAGGAATTTCTGGTTATTACTGTATAGATAACCCATGAAACCACTTCTCTCCTTGATAGCAGGGCAATGATGGCACCCCCTCAAGATAATTACCTACGGTGTGTCACCCAGAATTGTATGTGGCGTAACAAATTCCAATAACAATGACTGTTCGTATCAGAAAGCAATAGTGAATTATTATTCCGGAATAGTGTGAGGCATCAAAGTGCTATTATGTAGATGTAATTTGAAGCTGTTATTAAATATATATTTCATTACAGCGGATATTTTCATTAACAAAATCAGTTCTGCATTAAGGAACATTATCCTATGAACTTTGTCTTAATAAATCTTGGGAAATAAAGTCTCAAAATAAGATACTTCTGCAAATCTTAAGAATCAAGATCATAAAAAGGGATGTAAGTTATATCTGTATTATTGTTTACTGTGATTTGGGTATCCCTAGACTCATTCCTCCTCTTTTCTGCCTTACATTGATCACCCTTCTGTGCTCTTGTCATGATAACTGTTATATATACTCCCATTGCCCTTCTTGACTATGGTTCGAGTGGGATTAAGGATAGGGATGAGATAGCTTAGTACATGTATGGGAGACAATGACTGAGGAGTCACCAGACCCATTGTGGTTAATAATGCCACATTAAGTACCCATTAAGGAAAATATACGCCCTCAGTATATCAGCAGGCCACTGTCTGAAATATTTTTTAACTTAAAATGTTAATTGACATTAAAATCTATATATTAAGGTTTGTCAACAAATAGCCATAAAATTAAGACATAACCTAAAACATCCACTATACAGCATACATCAATAAGTGTCAAATCCTGTAACCAAATCCACATACACCAGACATAGAGAGTTCTATGGCGACATGGTGGCTTAGTGGTTAGCACTTCTGCCTTACAGCATTGGGATCATGAGTTTGATTCCCAACCATGGCCTTATCTGTGTGGAGTTTGTATGTTCTCCCCGTGTTTGCGTAGGATTCCTCCAGGTGCTCCGGTTTCCTCCCACATTCCAAAAACTTAATGATAGGTTAATTGGCTGCTGACAAATTGACCCTAGTGTATGTGTGTGTGTTAGGGAATTTAGACTGTAAGCTTCAGTGGGGCAGGGACTGGAGCAGTGGTTTCCAAACTGCGCCTAGGCTCCCTGGGGTGCCTCAGCGATCTCACAGGGGTGCCTCAGCCGGGGCCAGTGGTAAGCAAGCAGGGGGACTACATGGTAAATATTTTGGCTTAGGGTTGCCTTGAAAAACTATAGAAACTCTACAGGTGCCTTCAACTGAAAAAGTTTGGGATCCACTGGACTGGAGTAAATGACAAATATTCTCTGTACAGTGCTGCAGAATTGGTGGCACTATATAAATAAATGGTGATGATGAAATGGTGATAATGAATTCTGGGTAATAGCATACAAATCAACATCTGCATGCTGGCATCTTAAATCCTCTGCTACACGGAAAACAAGTTCTGTGAATAGAGGGGAGCAAGATTGTCATATATGCCTAATGCTTGTTGATGTGCATTAAGGTCCTAGCACAGAATTGTAAATAATTTTTTTTCTGGGTTTCACCTTTAGTTTAAGTTGACCTTTCAATTTCTTGCTGTCACTTTCAGCAATTTATGGCCCTGTAGCTTTCCTTTTTCCATTTCTTATTCTCGGATTATCTTGAGCTAACTAAATCCCACCACTCAAATTTACAGTCATGGGCAAAAGTTTTGAGAATGACACAAGTATTGGTTTTCACAAAGTTTGCTGCTTCAGTGTTTTTATACCTTTTTGTCAGATGTTCCTATGGTATACTGAAGTAAAATTACAAGCATTTTAGAAGTGTCAATTGCTTTTATTGACAATTACATTAAGTTTATGCAAAGAGTCAATATTTGCAGAGTTGACCCTTTTTGAAGACCTCTGCAATTCACCTTGGCATGCTGTCAATCAACTTCTCTCTCGGCCACATACTGACTGATGGCCACCCATTCTTGCCTAATAAATGCTTGGTGTTTGTCAGAATTTGTGGGTTTTTGTTTGTCCACTCGCCTCTTGAGGATTGACCACAAGTTCTCAATGGGATTAAGGTCTGGGGAGTTTCCTGGTCATGGACCCAAAATTTAGATGTTTTGATCCCCTTCATCATGCTGGAAAAGGCATTGTTCATCACCAAACTGTTCTTGGATGGTTGGGAGAAGTTGCTCTTGGATGTTTTGGTACCATTCTTTATTCATGGCTCTGTTCTTAGGCAAAATTGTGAGTGAGCCCACTCCCTTGGCTGAGAAGCAACCCCACACATGAATGGTCTCAGGATGCTGAGGCAGCAGACTTTGGGAAAAATAATATTTGTGTCATTCTCAAAAATTGTGGTCATGACTGTAGATTACCCCTCCCCTTCAAGCACATGTGGTGAACTTATAAATTGGTTTAGAAACTTCCATTTTTGTGTAAATCCAAAGCGATCAGTTTACTTAATATTCGTATCTATAACCAACCAAAGTTATACATCAAAATATAACATTCCGCAGAGTACAAAAATATTATATTAAACCTTACTCCCAATAAAAGACAATTTGTTTTATGGGTGGTGCTTCCCAGAATAAACAAGTAGCATTTATACAGAGGACAGGTATTCTGATTTAGATCACTTTAGGGTTTATTATTCAATTAAAAATTACATTATTTATTAAAATCACTTTGTAATAATAACTGAACTATTAATAAGTTTCATATTGAAATAATTGTTAAGGGGCAGATAAACTAATTTAAAAACAATAGTAGTATGTTTCTTTTTTGTACATATGTAATAATTATAATATGAAGGACTCATGATAATAACATTAATGAAAAGTTAATTTGATTTTCTACTAATAAGTAAACCTGTCAGATTGAAAAGTCCTTGTTTGTTTAATATCATGTGTAAATATCAGATTCCAATATTCGATTTCTAGACCCTCTCATATTATATAAAATATGAAGCTTTCTATCAACTATATTAGTCAGACAGCTCTATTGCTAATTACTCAGCATCTCTTCATAGATCACAAAACTCAGATAACATGATACTCACATTTACCTGTGGGTCATCTAATCACTATTCTTATATTAATAAATACTCTCACACAACTATATGTTGAATGCAAATAGTAAAATATCCAATTTCATTTAAATGAAGTGATTTAAGTGGGATTCTCTACTAAATTACATGTTTCCTTTGTAATTGTAACTCAGCATTTGATTGTATTGTTGTATAGTTACAGTTACCAGCTATTTTTGCTTTGAAAAAGCAAGTAAAGGGAAAAGTGCGTGAGTAAGGGACAAACGGCGCACAATGGGCCTGAGTTGGCTGCAAAATGGGCCTAATTTACATTAAGAAAAGCTGGACTTAAAACTAAATCATATGTTAAGCTGATCACATCTTAAGTTCCATGTAGGTCGGCACCAGTAGCATATATGCTCGGTTTTATGCCAAGCACACGTCACAGACACTTACGTCCCCTTTGTGCCCATGTTTTCATCCATTTATTTTATGTGCAACAAACACGTTAGACACCTCATTACGTATGCAAAATTTTTTTTTTTTGCATAAGCATGCACACAAAATCATAAAATATGCCTGAGAGATGAACAAACCAGGATTAGTGTCAGTGGTGCAATCGCAAATAGCCAGTCACAAGCCATCATCATCATCTTCCCCTGACCACCAGCAAATACTATGACTTTTTCAGGTGTATATGCGTCTACATCTGTTCACAATTGCTTGCATGAACACACTCTTACTGTACTAAACCTACGTTAGAACACACCTGTTCCACCTCTCCTAGTGCAGGTTGGCGTAAGTGGCAGAATTTACGCACCCCTACTTTCTGAGCATGTGCAGAGCGATTTCATGCAAGCTACACTATGCCAACAGATGTAGTATTCACTTTGCATCAGCCCCAATGTGTGAGCATAATCCCTGATAGTCCGTTCATATAGGCAGGCAAATGCAGATAAAAATCTGTATTGACTAGTGAATTCAATACGAATGAAAACACTTTTCAAAATATGAATAGTTGTAACAACATTAAGACTAGCAAGGAAAGAATACATGCAGCACGATGGGAGAGTGGGATCCCTGTTACTCTATTGGTTTATTTAGATGTATAAATATAAATGAGAATATGTTAGTGAATTCAAGAACAAGAGTGGAAATAATCAGATTTTAAAAATGTTTTCACAGTGTTAGTTATAGTGGTTTGCTAGAAATAAGGGTACATGTGGGTAGGTTATGCAGTGACACTATTTATGATAATCTACAGAGCATTATCATAGTTATAATATATTTAATTTAAATGTAAACTTTGAGTATGCACAACATTCTGTCTGGCTTGGTAGGAGAGAAAACATTTTTTTTTTATCTGACAGAAATACACAACAAGGTCACCAGAAAATCTAAGTGAAGTGGATTCTAGAGCAGATTGATGGATTACAAGCAGGAAATAACTGGTAACAATGTATAAACTGAGTGAATTACACATATACCATGTTATTTAATAGAATATCCAACTTAAATTACTGCATTTAGGATGAGATTGGATATTTTTTCTATTTGTTTTTTTAAATTATTTTATTTGGACCTTAACACTTACTTCGCATTGACACTGTTTTAATATTTCATAGGTGTTTGAGGTCCCCAGGTGGACCAACACAATATGCTTTTAATTTTAATAAATGAAGAATGAAACTTTTAATAAAATATTAAACCATAGAGTGCCCTAAACCAGAATGCCAGTCATCTGTCTCGGTGATTTAGAGTTCTAAATGGCGAAAAAAGAATAGAATTTTAAGGTGGGTGGCGTAATATTATTTCTTACTATATGGCAAGCCTCTATCACCACTATTAGAACTTCTAAGGAGGGTGGAAAACTTTAATCCGGGTGGTTTTCTCATCCTGATAAATGGGATATATACCTTTTGTAGTTGTTTTATAATTTCACCAGGAACAGCAACTGGGAAAATTTGGAAAAAGTATAACAATGTGAGAAAACATTCATCTTAATAGCTATCATAATGATGCGCTGTTCCCACATGTGACTTTATGCTAGCAAACAAAAAGTGGAAATCCTCCTTATATTAAGTCTTACAATTACTTGTAATATCTATCCCCAGATATTTGTTATTTGCCAATTAAAAATCATATTTCTTGTCAAATGTAATATATATGCTTCTGTGATATGTATAGGCAAAGCTACAATCTTGGCGAAAACTAACTTTATACCCCGATAATGGGAATTGACCATTTTAAAGAGATTCAGAAGAGACGAAAGAAAGTTTATATAGCTTGCCTCTTACCTCTTCCCCCCCCCTGGACATTTCTATTTGTCCTTATTAAATCTGCCAAGGTTTTTATTGTTAAGGTGAACATAAGAGGGATTAATGGATATTCTTGTCTAGTACCATTGCTAATGTGAATATTTGATGCTGTACCATTATCGAGATTCCTGGTAAGGTTTGGATACAGGACCTTAAATCCATCAAGAAGATCACCTTTTATTACAAATCTATCCAGAGCAGCAAACATAATCGCCATAGAATTCTGTCAAATGCTTTCTCCTGCTCTATGGATGAGCGAGGATGTGGGGCTCTTATCCTTGTATGTTATATACTAGATCAATTGTTCAGTGGGTGTTACCCATATATTGACAAACCCGCTTGATCATTATGGATCAGTTCAGGTAAGATATGATGTAGCTAAAAATAATGAAAACAACTTTAAAAGCACGGTATTATTGCTCAATGAGAAATTGGCCATCAGCTGTTGTAGGAGAATTTGGATCCTTAACTGGTTTACGTAATATTGTAATTTTAGCCTCTAGCGCTCCAAGGGTCAAAGGGCTTCCCTTTAAGAACCTCATTAAAGTAGTTGTAAAGATAAGATAAGTAGTATGTGTTTAAAGAATGTATAATAGACTGTTGAGAAGCCATCTAGACCTGGAGAATTCCCTGACATATGGACTTTTATTGCCAGGACAACTTTTACTTTCCCGATTTATTTTAGGAAGGCAACACTAAAAGCATAAAAAAAAAATATTTCTTTACTTAATGCTGGATGGGGTTTGGAATTAGAGGAATTGTCTAATTTTTTTTATCACATATTTACAGGGTCGTATAGAAGACTTCTTCTGTTGTCTTTGATGCAGAGAACATTTCTATGGGCAATTTTAGTTCTAGGTTTATGTGGCAACAATTTATCTGCCTTATCTCCCTTATCATAATACTTTTAGTTAAACCACTTCAAATTTCTCTTAACATGAGATGATAAAAAAAGATTTACTGTCCTCTTACCTTTATGAACCTATTGGATCGCAGGTCGCAGTCCACTGGTCTGCCTCTAGAAGTAAGGATGTAGGAGGTAGCTCACGATCACACTGGAACTGGAAGATAAGTATGATATGGTCAGGTTAGCCGAGGTCTGGTACACTGGAGTGGAGATATATACATAATCAGCAAGCCTGGGTCTGGTACACTGGAGTGGAGATATATATGTAGTCAGCAAGCCTGGGTCTGATACACTGGAGTGGAGATATATATGTAGTCAGCAAGCCTGGGTCTGATACACTGGAGTGGAGATATATACGTGGTCAGCAAAGCCTGGGTCTGGTATACTGGAGCAGAGAATAATACGTGGCGGCAAGCCTGGGTCTGATATACGGGAGCAGAGAGTCTGGGAAGTCAGCAAGCAGGTCTGGTACACAAGGAATCCACACAGAAACGCCAAGTCAGGGAACAGAGGAAGTTGCTCTGACGCTGCCCAGGCTTCAGAGCAGAGTTTTCATAGCTAGCAGAATTGAATTTCCCGCCCTGTGCTGTCATGTGACAGCGCTGCCGAGACCCGGAAGAGAGAGAGAGGATCGCGGCACTGGAGCGAGGACAAGTGAGTTGTAACACCTATCCAGACATTGATTGTTATGTGAATGTTTTCAAAAATGTGAGTTGCTTAGGGAAAAAATGAAAATAATCTTACCCTTAATTCCCTTAACTACTCCATGACAGCCTTTTCCATGGATTTGCTTCCAGTTTGTTCAGCTAGAAACCAGTCAAACAAAAACAAGAAAATATATAAGTTGGCTTCTCCCTTTCCTCCACTTCTTTTAAAACATATAATACAACCTGGATGGCAATATCCTGAACTTTCATGGAATAACTAAAGGAAAAGGAATGAATAGTAAGAAAATTAACATTTTTCTCCTTCACTCCTCCATGGTAGCCTTTACTATGAGATGTATACAAGAACTGAACGGAGGGGGTGAGGGTGTCAATAAAGGACCATTTAGCCAGAATATGCTACATAAAGAATTTAATTAGTGGCTGTCTGAAGAACATGTCTGACAAACTAAAAATCCCTTTATGATAAAACATCAAATAATAATGAACGAAAAGAAATGGAAGCATATCCATCTGTTAGGACTCCATTATTCTGAATTTGGCCTACAGTACCTCTGAGCTACCAGAGGTGCTGCTGTTATACCTGGACAATTTCTCCTTGCCTGCAAGGCATTAAGCCCTCATCAACATTATTAGACTATCTTTTCTAACAGACTTGTGCCAGTTCATTTGTCTCTGTTGCAGATTTCTTTGATACTCCTGTTTGGATCCTGGCTTTCTCATTGGCATTTTCCCCCTATGTTTTGCATCTCCTCTTGTGACCCAGACCCTGGCTTCATTTGAACTTGCTCCTGCTTACTCCCTAGTATGTTGTGGATCTTCTGGCTTATGACCCTTGGCCTGCCTGACTCTCCTTTTGCCTGATTCTCCCTTAGATCATCCAGTGCCTCATGCCTCCTGGCTAACCTGACAATCCAGCCTCTTTGTTCCTGCACTTCATCTGTTATATCTGAACACCAGTCTTTTCTGCTCCCACTTCCAAGCTAACCTGGTTATCCTGACACCTGAATCTGAATTTCAACCATTGTGTATCCAGCACCTGCAGTTTCCAAACCTGGTAATCCTGTTGTCTTGTACCTGCTGTTTCTATGGACTATGCTTGCTGTTAACCATTGATTGCACCTATTTATTACCTGTGTGATCCACTTTTGTTTCAAGTATAATCACTCTCTGTAGAATGTTCCTGGATGTCTATATTGAAATTCTCACCCCATAACCTTAAGGCCATAGTGACTCCTGATTTTAAAATAATTCCAGATGAAGCATGAATCATTTTGAAAAGAACTTTCTGCTTTCTTGTCCATAGGTTCACTTAAGGGACCACCATTTTCCAATGGAATTGGTGTTTTAATAGACATACTAGCTATAACTGCATCTATTCTTGGAATTAAGCTCCACTTCAACCTTCCTCATTCCCAATTGGAAACATCCACTCCAGTCTTTTTGAATAGGACAGGCATTTCTCCACCTACGTCTATCCTTACACATTAACTTTTTTACCACTTGATGTACAGGAAAACTCTGTTTGTTCAAAGAGAGATTCCTAAAGTTGTAGTGCAGTTTCACTCATTGCCCTAGACTTAGATAAAATTACTCCTGAATTATCACTAGTAGAATGTTCCAATATTCCTGGAGAATCCCACTTTTAGTGAGGGTAGCTATCCTCCATATCTATACTTGTTAGAGATCTGGTTCATTTAACTCGTTGCAATGTATATACATCATCTTTAGTTGCAAATGATTTTTAAAACCATGCAATAAGTTCCTTAAATTGTTCAGGAAGCTAAACTTTCCCTTGGTTTTGAGAATTGCAGGTGGCACAATGTTTGTTTTCATTCTTGCTTTTCCCAGGTTCTGGGCTTAGACTCCGTTTTGCTGACATGAGACTGCTTTAATATTTAGAAGCGATAACAAGGCACAATCCATTTGGACAGGGAATTCTTCTATATAGCAGTTCCCATTGCCATTTCTTGGTGTTCCTGGCAGACACCACTCCAGCGCTCTAAGGAGATTTTCATTTTTTGTTTTTGGTTCCAGATTTGCCCAAAAAACCTCAAACGTTTTGGATTTAATAAATACAAAAAATTGTGAAAAAATAGGTAAAATCATGTGATTGAGCTGTTTTACTCCTGCATTACTATTTATGGCATTAACATTTATTTACAGTCTATTTTCTAATGATCTCTTCACAACTGCCACCCCACAACTAAAATGGTTTGAGAAAATCCTTGAAGCATAGACAGTATTTTTAGGTTGACAATAAAATCCTCTAGCCCTATCCCTAACCTTAACCATATCCCTAACCATATAATACTGTCTACATTTGAATTGTAGACCTAATAATACTGTCGACATTTGAAATGTTTAATAGTGGTACACCTTCAGAAAAGATTCATCCGCCGTTCCAAATCTCCGATAGGGGCTGGTTGTTTTTTCGTGGCCAAAAAAGATGGCCGCCAGAGGCCCTGCATAGATTATTGCAGATTGCATAAAATCACAGTCAAGAACACTTATCCTTTGCCTTTAATTTCCGTCTTATTTGACCAGCTTAAGTTATCCACCATTTTCTCGAACATTGACCTCCGGAGTGCCTACAATCTTATACGTATAAGGAAAGGAGATGAGTGGACGGCCTTCAACACTCACTCGGGACACCATGAGTATATAGTTATGCCATTCGGTTTGTGCAATGCTCCGGCAGTTTTCCAAGACTTCATCAATGACGTTCTACGGGAATTCCTAGGAAAAACAGTTGTGGTTTATGTGGATGACATTTTAATTTATTCAATATCCTTGTTTCAGCACCATCAACATGTTTGTGAGGTTCTTCAAAAACGACATCAACATCAGCTCTATGCAAAACTGGAAAAATTGTGAGTTTGAGGTCTCCAATGTGGCCTTCCTGGGGTACATTATCTCTTCCTCTGGTTTTTCTATGGATCCCAGTAAGGTTCATGCAATTCAGGACTGGGTCCTTCCAACTAACTTGAAAGCAGTCCAGAGATTCCTTGGCTTCGCCAATTATTATCGAAGGTTTATACGCTCATTCTCTTCCTTAGTGGCTCCTATCACTGCCCTCACCCGAAAAGGTGCTGACATGGCTAATTGGTCTCCAGAAGCATTGACAAGTTTTTCAGCCCTTAACGCCACCTTCTCTACTGCACCCGTTCTTGGGCACCCAAACCCGGAACTCCCGTTTATTGTTAAAATGGATGCTTCAGATGTGGGGGGAGGTGCTATCCTTTCTCAAAAAGATCCTCAAAGCAAAATATTGCATCCATGTGCATACCTTTCCAGAAAATTTTCACCCGCAAAAATCAACTATGATGTCGGGAACCGAGAGCTGTTGGTCATCAAGTGGGCCTTTGAAGAGTGGCGACACTGGTTAGAAGGAGCAATCCATGTAATCACAATCTTACTGACCACAAAAACCTTCAGTATATCCAGACTGCAAAAACCTTGAATCCCAGGCAGGCCTGCTGGAATTTATTCTTTATCTGGTTTAATGTCACAATTACTTTTCGTCCAGGCTCCAAAAATACCAAAGCTGATTCTTTGTCCCGAAGTTTCATGGCATGCCATCCTCAGCCTCTTGACCCACAACCAATTATTGCTTCTTACTCCACTCATGTCTGTTTAAGTCAAGATCTTGGGGCTACGCTCCGTCAGTTCCAAAAGATTTCTCCAGCTCAGACTCCTGCAATAAATTGTTTGTTCCGATTCATCTCAGAAAGTCAGTCCTCATTGAATGCCACGACAATCGATCGGCGGGACATCCAGGAATCCATAGGACCATCTAAGCATTAACCCGCTGGATTTGGTGGCCCACTCTATCCTCTGACGTTGAGGATTATGTCCGCGCCTGTCCAGAATGTACTAAAAATAAACCCTCTAGGAACCATCCTCCTGGTCAAGTTAGTTCCTTTATATACTCCAGGTAAACCTTGGACACAACTTTCGATGGATTTTATTGATGATCTCCCGTGGTCCTCAGGTCACAACACCATCTGGGTGGCTGTTGACCGTTTCAGCAAAATGGCCCACTTTGTACCATTACCCAAGCTACCTGATGCGAGAACTTCGGCTTCACTATTCATTTCACACATTTTCCGTCTACACGGTCTCCCAGAAGACATCGTCTCTGACCGAGGGTCTCTGTTTATAACCCAGTTTTGGAGATCCTTTTTGTAATTCACTCGGGATCACAATCAGCCTGTCTTCTGCTTCCCACCCACAATCTAATAGACAGAAACAACCAATCAATCCTTGGAGCAATTCCTGTGCATATATGTATGCAAGTTTCATGACAATTGGTCCTCTCTTTTACCTTGAACTGAGTTTGCGTATAATAATTCTTGCCACTCTCTAACCCATACTTCTCCTTTCTTCTGTAACCTCGGGTTCCATCCGAAAGCAAAATGCTTTTTTTCTGTCATTTCTGCTGATGATTCCAGGACTCCTGCCTTTACGTCTCGACTAAGGTCCATCTGGAAAAAGGTGCATTTCTGCACTACTACAAGCTTCCTTCAAGTCCAAGTCTCTTTCTGATCGCCATCATGGCCCTTGTTTATTAAAAGTTGGGGATCGAGTCTTGTTGTCCACATGGAACATCAAGTTACAGTAAACTTGTAAAAAACTGAGACCCCGATTTATTGGACCCATTACTATTGAGAAGAAAATTAATGCTGTGGCATTCAGACTTAAGTTACCACCATCATTAAAAATTTCAAGTACTTTCCATTGTTGTCTCCTGAAAAAAGCTGCTTCTCCTAGCAAGTTCAATCGACCTTCTTCAAATAGGCCTCGTTTCTTGTGAATGGAGATTGTGAATTCATCGTGGAAATTTTTTTTGACTAAAAAAAGTTCAAGGTCAGATCCAGTTCCTAGTGCATTGGAAGGGTTATGGCCCAGAAGAGTGATGTTGGGTACTGCAGAGCCATCTCCACGCTGATAAACTCATAAAATAATTTTTTAGGAAATTCCCCACGAAGCCTGAGTGTCAGGGTTCCTTGACCCCTCCTAAAGGGGGGGGGTACTGTCACGAGCCGCGGCGGTGCCTCAAGCTCAACTCTTCGCACCCAGATGGCGTGTTCCAGCAGTCTTCATGACGACCGGAATGTAACTTCCTGTTTTCGGGCAGACCGTTGCCTAGGCAACGACCAGGACACTCTGATCTGCCGCATCCCGGCATTGAGGGCAGCCGGGCGCATGCACAACTAGTTAGGGGCTTACTATTAATTAGTCAGCCCCTGAGGCTGATTGCCCCAAGCTGGATTTGTCCGTGCCCCATTGGTCAGTCTCTTTATTTAAGGCAGGAAGGGCTTAGCCTTCCTACCGGTTATAGCGTCCTGTTTCCAGTTAGCTGACCTGCTCTTGTGCTGTATTTTGTGAAAACCTTTTGGATTGATTTCTGTGTATGACCTCTGCCTGTCTCCAGGATCGTGATACCTGCCTGTTGCCATGACCTTCTGCCTGTTACCTGGATTTGAATCACCGCTTGTTGCCCTGACCTTCTATCTGTTACCTGGACTTGAATCATCACTTGTAGCCCTGACTCTGCTTGTATCTTACTTTCCCGCCTCTTCTCAGTTTAGGCCAGCCAGATATTATCAACTCAGTCTCGGAGCGCAGACCTCTGGCCTCTCCCTGACTCCGTGTTATTACCTCCCACTCCTGTGTG
This sequence comes from Mixophyes fleayi, assembly GCF_038048845.1. Classification (NCBI taxonomy): domain Eukaryota; kingdom Metazoa; phylum Chordata; class Amphibia; order Anura; family Limnodynastidae; genus Mixophyes; species Mixophyes fleayi. The sequence goes on from NC_134402.1 coordinate 109,146,555, forward strand.
CTGCTGTGTGACCATAAACTTGTACTACACTGAGTATAAGACCTGGGGGCATCCGAATACCTGTGAGCATAACCAGTCTCTATGGGAAAGGCGGCTGCTATAGGTGAAGAACTCTTCCGCTAGTTCTACAAGTTTACGACGCACTGGTGGCCATAACACCAAAACCACATTTGTCAAGGCATCTGTAAACTTTGTGATGCCATAATAAGTAAAGATAGAAACCTCCTACCTTCATCATCATTATGATGTATTTATATAGTACCAGCAAATTCCGTAGCACTTTACAATTCAGAACAAGAGCAGTACTTTATCAATACTGGGTTATACAGATTACAATCTCCTGTTACATTATTTCCAGTGAGTTTGTTCAAGTAGTTTATAAAAAGGTGAAAAATCATGTATAGTAATAAGCAGTCCAGCATCGGCTAGCAGTAGAATGGATAGACATACCATGCAATCTTCACCGTCAACACCTCCATCGTAAACCTCCTCATTATTAGTATGTGGTCCAGTATCCAATTTTCGAAAGCAAATTGACTCCCCTATCGCAATCCATGATTCCCAAGAGGCACTCTTGCGCACCACAGCTGCTGCTGGAGGTGAAACTTCTATACAGAAGGGGACCAAGAAGAGTAAGCATAGCTTTAAACAACAATTGTCTGTGAAGCAAGCGTTTGCAAGTATGACAGCCAGCATCCTGTTGCACAGCGGGTGCCTAAAGCCATGACAACTATGTTAGCATTTGATGTGCATTCAATTTTCTGCCATCAATGCATCAAGTTTTAGCAGATTAGTTGAGATCATGTGTTCATGCTACCAAATTCCATATCGATTCAATTTCTCCAGCAATTCCTCAGCTGTTTAGAGAGGTTAATTAAATAGTAATTCAGTCCCTAGTAAGTGCTACTGTACCAACTAACCACTTAAATACAGTTATTTAGACAAGCGTTACTGTCAAACAAAAGACCAAATGACTGACAGCCCACTGAGTAGGTGTATCACCCAGAGGTGGAACTAGAGAACTGTGGGCTCCGGTGCAGGGAGGAATGAGCTGGGGGCCCCAACCCTCTGCATCTGCCAGCAGATGCAGATCAAGTGGGCCCCTTTATCTCCATGGGCACCTGCCACACCAGTGATAGTTCCACCACTGATATCACACTCAGCAGCAGCGGTTCCTGTAGCATCATCCTCCTCCTCATCCCTTCAGTATAGTAGAGCTAGCACCCAGGGCCAGGTAATTCACAGTACCCTATACTTTGTCCACTAAATAGTTTGGACGCCACTGATACTGCCCTTCACACAATTGCTTTCAGACTGAAACTTTAAAAATTATATATATATATATATATATATATATATATATATATATATATATATATTGTGGCAAGAGCCCGCTACTGCAGAAGCACACGCGAAAAACTTCTTCCTTTTTATGTAGCTTTATTGTCAGGATGGTAAATGTTTTGACACCGTATACTTTCACAGCAGTTATGGAGACCCTAAACGCTAGCTATACATGGACCAGCTCTCTCTCAGGACCAGCCAGCTTACCCAGCGTTGGTCTCAGTGCACAAATGATACAAACAAGCTTTTATACCTGATACTCCTCCCCCAGCCTTAGCTTGATGGACAGGTGACACACCCACCTTATTTTTAAAAGGAAACGCCCCATCACTGGCTCTGTTTGTGCTAAAAGACACACCCTGTCTGTTTGATGAGAGGAAGGATTTCTCTATCAGGTAAGTTAACCAAACTTAAACTATTGTTAGTTACACATAAGTCATCAATCTAGGTGCATTACTGCACAAATGTTTTACTCTACTTCCATGCTTTCTCTGCATATTGCCAACTAAATGCCTCCCTTTGTTACAATATATATATATATATATATATATATATATATATATATATATATAATTTTGAGGGGTTGCTGCTCAGAGGCAAAGAACACCCTGTAAAAAAGCCTTAAAGTAGGGATTACAGCACTCTTACTCTTGCAGCCTGCGGGTTGCAGGATTGGATATCTCTGGAAAGGTGGTGAGATGAGTAGCCTGCGGGTTGCAGGATCTCTGGAAAGGTGGTGAGACTCAGAAGCCAGGTAATGCTTAAATACTTGAGAGCAGACAGCTGGTAAGAGTGGAAGTAAGCTGAACAGGTTACACTGAGAAGCAATGAGCTGCAGAGAGCAGAAGTACAGAGATCCACACAGGTGTATAACTCAGGAACCGGATAGATGATGAGCTGTGTCTGCAGCAGTGGAATAAACAGCAAAATTACAAGGTCAGGTACACAGGTAAGTATAACCAGGAACAGGCGTCAAAGGATTGCTTCTTATCAGGTAGAGTGACCTGATGATCTGGCCCAGATTGCTGGGCGAGGCTGTCTTTTAAGGAGTAGTGGCAGGTGTCCTAAGAAAATGAGTTTAGGTCAGCAGGAAGGGAAACATTTCAAGTGCCACAATGGCCCCTTTGGTGGCATGGGGGTACTGCAGGCTACATATATCCAAAAAGACCAACATAGCTTCTGGCAAACAGGAGCTGCAGGGGGCAGACCGTGACACAGGGAAAGAAAGGGCAATTGAATATATCAAACTCACAAATTAGCTTACATAGGATAAACTATTTGAAATCATTAAAAAAACCATACCAATATAGCATGAATAATGAGAATAAAACATTTAGATAATTGTATGTAAATTACAACAATGTAGACAGAATAAAAATAAAACAGGCTTATCTCACTAATCAGTGACAAACTACAGTCTGATAAAATTCTATCTGAATGTAACTGACACAGTGTGTTTCCTCTTAACACTCAAAAACAAACTGATTAGATATATAAATGTCCCACAACCCGATTGGTTCCAAATAGGGCATATGCTATTATCCTAATAAAGCGGTACCTTCAGCTTGTATTGTTCGCAATAATAATGCCTGTCAATGAGTAAAAGTTAAGGGTCTCGGTTCCCCTAGACATCTATTACCTTAAGGGTAAGGCAGGAAGGGTTAGTAAGCGGATCAGTATGCACATCTTACCATCCGATCTGTACCATAGTAATACATAAAACACAAGGATACTGCGTCATGGTTTTGGCCCACTAAATACTTCAGATGTCACTGATACTTCTCTTCACACAATTGCTTGCGGACTAATACTTTTAAAAATGTAAAAGCGCTTATTGTATTTGTCTTTTGGGGTGTGCTGCTCTGAGTCATACAGCACTGCTTTTTCTCCACTAAATAGTTCAGATGTCTATACTATGTATATGATAATATACCATTACAAGATCTAGTAGCCATTGCCAGCGTCAGAAGCAGGATTTATTGAGGGAGGTTCATATGCCCTGCTGCCAGAATGTATTCAAGGGGTGTGGCTATCATTTGAGACAGTGGTAGGTTGCACCCCAACTCTTCCGCTCCCTTTCAAATACACAGGCTATGGTAGTCAACAGCTTCTCGTTCTGGTGTCCCAGTTTTGTGTGACTATCCTGCTCAGTCAGAACTTAATTCTGTCTGCAAGGATGGTTGAGAGGAATGTCCCGCTTCACACTATACTGATTGCTAAGGGCGAGCTGCTTACACCTAACAATAGTACACACAGCTTATCAAGCAGTATAGTGAGAAGCAGGAAATACCTTACAACTATCCTTGTAGTCGGCACAATGTCCTTACTGAGCGGGAAAACTGGGACTGCCCCACCAAAATCAGGACAGTTGGCAGACTGGGACAGTTGGCAGACTGTGCCAATCTCTCCTACCTTTCTTGAAACTGCAACTACTTGTTGCTGCACATGTCTTAAGCTGAGTTGCTGCTTGTCTGGATCCTGGGGATAAATGTATCAAGTTGAGAGTTTTCCGGCGGGTTTGAGAAACCAATCAGATTCTAACTATCATTTATTTAGTACATTCTACAAAATGATTGCTAGAATCTGATTGGTTGCTATAGGCAATATCTCCACTTTTCAAACCCGCCAGAAAACTCTCAGCTTGATACATTTACCCCCTGGAATCTCTGGGCCCAGTTTGGAAAAAAAGGGATTAGTACATAAAATATGGAACGTCTAGCAGTGAGTGAACCATTTAGCCCTCCTTCTCCCTAAACTCAGCCCCACATTTAATTAATAGTCCCCAAACCACCCTCGCATTAATTAAAGAATGCAATCACACCACCATAAATTAATACTCTCATTACTAAAGCCCACTATTAAATTAAAAAGTCCCCATCATCATTTAAACTGTCAACCACAAAAAAAAATATTTCCCACTATATTAAATGATTATACCCCATGTTTACCATTAAATTAATACACAACCTCCATCTCTACTACAGTAAGAGCCCTCCCACCACCACCCACACTTACTTTTTACCATCTGGCACTGTAGATTTCAGAGGCAGACTCTTCTGTCTGCCTCTCCTTATTTCCTTGCTGTCTGCACACAATTCTGGCAGACTGATCTCTAAATAAGCTGCAGCAAAATCACCCTGTCCAAACCATCGCCAAGCAGATTTCTTAGCACAGAATGGCAGCCACCCTCCTCCCCACATGCTATCACTTGTAAAATGGCAGATGAGAATGGAGGAGGGCTATAAATAGGAGTTATGGATCCAAAGTTTGCGAAATCCAACATTTTACCAGAACTTACGTATTGCCTCATTTTCAGATCTGAATTTGGCACACGTAACCAAGTCGTGTTTTAGAACCCCAAAATTCGTGTCTGTTGGATTTCTCAGAATCCAAACCTCTAATCTCTAATGTGTATGTTCTATAAGAACATGGAGTCCTCAACCTAATGAGAGTAGAAATAATAATATTCATTCATGTCCTGTACGGACTCTCTTGGTGTTCTGTGAATCGATGTCTGGAGAAGCATTTCATTAGAGCCAAACGTTTTTGGATGTGGTGCTTGAGGGCACAAGAAATATGTTGCTAAGATGTGGAGTAAATAGGTGTGAGCAAAAGTATGCTGAATAAAATGTGAACTATAGGGAAAGGGTCAAAAGAGAATAAAAAATAGAAATAATAATAAAAATAATAAAACTGAAAGTGATTAGAAGAATAATTGATACAGAAAGGTGATACTGGAGAAATGGATAGGGAAATCCAATGGGCGGAGAAGAAGTGGGTGCTAGGCTTGACAGGAGGTGTTAAAGTGCAATGCTTCATATAGAAAATCTACAGAGGTGTTTAAAAACACTTTAAAGCAGACAAGCAATGTACATTGAAATGTTCTTGGTAGACACCTAGAGAACCAGTGACGGTGAGCATTTTTTGACATTTGTAAATGACCCTTATGGTTATTAAATATCTATGCAATACAGTTATGCTATGTAACTATCACACATAAAAGTAAATTCATGAATGTGTGAAATTACATCATATTTTATGAAGCTGACAAGACAAGAAGCAATTTTCTGTATTCATTAGTTTTCATTTAGGTCATTATTGTCTTCCAGAAGGAGCAATGTGCTAAAAAAAAACCATAACACATCAACATTATGCCACTGCAGAGCAAATTATTACACCCACATGTCCTTCTTCTACTTCTACGGTGCTTATTGTGTTTGCACAGTAGTTTGAAAATGTTTATATTTTAGTTTTAAAAAGTCTATACATTGAATAGCAGGGTTATCATTCTCTATTGCATTACAATATCAAATAATAGGAATTATAACAACAGAACAATAACAACTATAGGAAAGCACAGTTTATTCCACACATAGGGTAAAAATCAGAAACAATGCCGAGGTGCATCCAATTTTTTTTGTAATGAGTAAGTTGCACCTATAGGTTTGACATTCTGTGGATTTTCTTCACACTGTCAAATGTAAAATTTCACATCTACTTGTGTAGACTTGTTGTCTACTTTTATATTTGAACTACTCTCTTAATTAATTATGACTCTCATGAGCAGCTTTGTGTTGCTTATAAAGCTCTACGGACTTCCACTAGATGCCCAGTCTTCACCTATTGATGTTCATTAAATTATCTTGCCTTGCAGAATGAAATCTCATTTTTGCATTTGTGCACATTACTGTGACTATTACTCATTTTGCATACACTGACCTGCCCATGTCTCGCCAACACCACTTGTTATGTATTTTATACTTCTTACAATGGATACAAACTTTCCGTACTAATCCATTGTCTAAAAATAGGCACATGATGTCATATAGCAGAAAAAACAGCCTTCAAGTGTATTTTTTGTGGTTCATAACTGACCTCCACAGACTTACCGTATATACTCGAGTATAAGCCGACCCGAATATAAACCAAGGCACCTAACTTTACCACAAAAAAATGGGAAAAATTATTGACTCGAGTATAAGCGAGGGGGGACTTTTTCAGCATAAAAAATGTGCTGAAAAACTCGGCTTATACACGAGTATATACGGTATATAATTTTGACATTTCAGAAATATTCTGACACAATGCACAACATTAGATTCACATAACATTCATACATTTTTATGCCTTGGGTATGACTTATGTTGCCCATTTATCCCTGTATTTATAAAGAAGAAACCTGGACCTCCTCTATTTGATGGCTTAATCAGATGCAAATCTTCCTATGAAATTCATATACATTTCTATACAATCTGGAGACATCACACATAGACAAAACATAGATAAAACCATATAAGATTTGTACATATCAACCAAATAATATCAGGGAATAACATGGAGTTTTTTAGAAGTTGAGCTACTCTTAGATGACACAAGGACAGGTTATTACCTTGAGTGTATCTTCACAATCTATGGTTTCAATTAATGCTTTATCTTAGAGCCAGACCTCGTAATCCTAGACAAGCAACTAAGAGGAAATTGTAAAAAAGCCCTCAGATATCACAGTGATATTTGTGCAATGCAATTGATACAGTGCATTAATATTCACAAAGCAACTCTGAGTCTTGTTCAAAGGAAGCAAATATAAAGAAACAACTCTGCCTGTCAGCGGTGGAATAGTACATCGCTGAGCCCCATACCAAAACTTGGGAAAGGGCCCAGTGAAGCCACTGTACTCTCCCAGGCCCCCACTGAAAAGAGCAGAGTGGGGACCTCTTCTGAGCATGTGCAGCTGGGCGATGCTCAGAACAGAGAGGGGGCTTTGGGGAGTGCTGCTGTGCTGGTTTGGGGAGATGTTTCAGATAGGGTATGGGACCCAAACAAACACCTTTGGGTCCCATAGCAGTCGCTCCCCCTGTGCCCATGGTAGATTTGCGACTGCTGCCTAGCTGATAAACCATACAGTCCTTAGTGGAATCACAAAGGAAAGACAGAAAGATTAGGCTAGTGTAACAGACATGTGCCCGCTCATAATATAGAAGACTACGGACTAAGAACAAGACATCTTAGAGAATAGCAGTCATAATTGCTCTCTGCAGATATAGCTATTTTTTGTGCTCAGACAGTGACTGTAGGAGGTACCCTATGTGGTTTTGCAGAAGGGAAATGAGTGACGGGAAGAAATATAGTGAAAGTGTAAGGACAGTATTTGTAAGACAATACATTGGGTGAACAATCACTTTAAATGTTTAAATCTGATTTACATTTCCTAAAATGCATGAATTGATTGTAAAAAGCACAGCAATGTCAGTGAGAGGTATTTGTGCACAATCCAAAAATCACATTAAAAAAATAATTAGTGCCATACACCAGTTAGATTCGTGGTACAAGCACTTGAGCACACTGATCAACAGTGCACCTTAGATGTGAAGAATCACATAGTCCCATAGGAAAACACCTCCTATATAATGAGGTATTTCTTCTATAACTTTCTGAGGCTGATGTAGTCAAATATGCATGTATTACTGTTATAAAGCAAACATGATGCCCACCCTGCACTTATGGAATTCTTAAGGTTTATTTATAGAATTTAGTCATGCAACTGTTCCTCTAAGTAACCATTCGTACTCACAAACAGCCTATAGCGCACAATAACATGTTGTCTACTCTTCTCACTTCCTCTCTTCTCATGTAATATTATTTTTTCAAAATTCTTTCCCTGGGAGAAATATCATCTGTTGTTTATGATTTGCTGGGCACAACTGGAAAAAAAATTGACATTTTATTTGTCATGAAGAGGTATAGTCAGAGTTTATTTGGAGCCTCATTGCTTGTTGCTGCAGAACTTGATTTGTCCGGCTTTGAAGGCACATCCTTTATGGAGTGGAGTGACCACCGCTGACTGGCATGTCCACTCATATAATCCTAAAGAACTATGGTCACACATACCTATTGCTTCTGAAAATTAGTGATAATAATTTAATTGCAGACTTATTTGTGTCAAAGTATAAAAGTGGTGAATACATTTGCTCTACACACTATTTGTTCAGCAGCTGATTTGGTAAATATTTTATCTGTATTTGTATTTAAATGAAAAACAGAATAATATAATATTTTGGATATTTAAGTTATGACCACAAAGCAATTCAAAACACTGGCCAGTAGATGGCACTTGTAGAACATTAGATTTACTTTAAAAAAACAAACATTTTTATTTAACGTTTTAAGTAACACAAGTGTGAATCTTTGAGATGATAGCAACTATAGTAGTGTCATTGGAGGAACATATAAACATAGACATTCTTTTTTACTTCTTGTTCATTTTGACTACCAATAAATGAAAGTATACATGGATGAATAAATAATACGGTGTTCATTCTTGTAGGTTATATTATGTGTGATTCTTATTGATTCAGCAATGTATTCCACTATGGATCATTAAAAACATAAGCCATACTTGCCAACTCTCTCGGAAAGTCCAGGAGACTCCCGAAATTCGGGTCAGTCTCCCATGCTCCCTCGAGAGCTGGCATTTCTCCCGCAACCCGGAATTCACAGAGAATCGCGTCATTTGACACGATTCCCGGAGAATCGCGCCATTTTAGAGGACGGGAGGGGGTGGGGCGTGGTCAATCGCGTCATTTTGGCCCCGGGGCGGGGTTGCAATGACGCGATTGCCCGCCCCCCGCCCCCTCCCGCCCTCCAGTTAAGCCCCTCTCCCGGAAACAAGTTTTCGGGAGTAGGTAAGTATGACATAAGCAGTATTCGAAATTGGAGGTAATGCAGTGGTATACCAAGTCTCTTACTGCCTTCATAGTAAAATTCCTTTCACTTACATTCCCATTACATTTTCCATACCGCCACTTCTAAATTTCCACTTCGACCACTGATCAAAAATGATATCAGACTAGTTGGTGGACATGTTTATATAGACAACAATAGACCAGTTAAACTTTTTAGCTGCTTTACACTTTTAGAAGCAAGTGGACGTATAGCTAGGAAGCAGGACAGTGCTACCATTAGGTGAACCTATGATACCGACAATGATTATGGGGAACTAAGATACTGGATGAGTGGCGTAATGCAAATCGTCTGCTGCACCCCACATGAAGCTCTGTTCACTGACATGGAGGAGATGCAGCCAGCGGCTTCTTACATGTGGAGCTGTCGGTTGCTGCTCTTTTATGTCAGTGTTATGCTTGGAGTGTGGCGCTAATATATCACAGCTAAGTGCCACATTCCCGGTCCTAGGAGGAGAGGATGCTGCACCACCTCCCATCTGCTAAGTTATACAACAGTTTGGGGGTACAACACAAGAGAGGACGTTCCCAGGGCTTGTGCTGGCCCTGCTAGGAAGCGATCCCCTTCACCCCAAGTGTACTGCAGATGTTGCATTAATATAAGTTAATAAACAGCTCCTACTTTAACCTACCTGCTTTTTATCCCACCCTACAGGATTGCTTCCTGGTCTCTCTATGCTGAGAACTTTCCCCAGATCATCTTTACACAGAGGCCATTTCCACTTTGAACTTACATAGCTAATAAGTACTGTTGTTCAGCTTTACTGTGCCTGATTTTAATTAGGGACTGGCAGCCATTTCATCAGGTGGTCAGCATCTTTTCTATCCAAAGATTTACAGAATCAGATTACAATAATGCTATCAACAAGTAGGGCCCATAATCTGTTAGAATACTGAGGTGAAACTTATTAGTAAGGGACAGATGGACAACCTTGGGGAGAAAAATCAGTTATATTTAGTGTTTAAACACAACAGATGGATTTGTCTGTAGCATCCAAGCAGAGGAACAAGAAGGAAGTGAGACACAAATAAAGAAAGGAAGAAACAAATGGTTATAACATATTAACTCTCATTTCCTAGCAATCATTTTCCCTCCTTGCAGTAATCATTTACCTGTCACTTCAGGTGCTCTACCAGACCAACGTCGCTGTGTATGTGCTGACTGATGGTTTGGGCAGTATAAGCTGCTCTGTATCATTTAATTGTTTCCTTATGGTGGAATCAGTGACAGATGCGATTATTAGATTATTCATACGGGAATAAACAAATCTGCCCATATGTGGCCACCTCTATAGTTGCCCTCTATAGTTTTTCTCCTATTAACTCGTTTTTGGTAACTACAAGAGAAGGCTATCCCTTGGGTCTCTTCCCTTTGCCTCACTTTCACTTAAATGGGTGAAAAACAAAGTCAATAATGATTGTACAAGGGCAATTGTAGGTACAGTTTGGGGCTCAGAGTTTTTGGACATCCACAGCTGCCCCATGACTTATGTGGCAATTGGTGGTATGATAAGTAGAGTAAAAAATTGACCATTGCTTATATTGCCTCCAAGGGCCCAAGGTGGCCACCAATGGACACAAGATGAATGAGCTGTCTAACTAACTGTCAGGTTTCAAGGAAAGCCATGTGGTGAGAGGGCTTATATTGGTTCTTTTATTCTTCATTCTGGCAGGGACTAGATAGGAGGGAATAGGGATTGGAAGACAACAGTTACAGAACCATGATGCAGGTTAATCATGTTGTTTATTTCCTTAATTGCTCATGTACCAAGCATGTCAGCCTATGCATCAGAACCTTACCATAACTCTTTTACTTGCTAATTTATTTTAATCTCTTTTGAGATTAGTAGAACAACGAATAATCCCAAAATAGAATTTATTTTGATCTTTTACTGCAACATTTTCATTCCAAGGCAACTGATATTACAAATATTTTCATTCTATTTTGACCATTTTCTTGCACTATTGGGTATAATTTCCTAATGGAAAGTATACCTTTGTTAAATGAATAAAAGAAGGTTCAAGTTCTCACTAGATGGCGCTGTTGTTACACATCACCCACTGGTATAAAAAAACATTTGGAGATGCAACACAAAGAATAAATTGGTCCAATTAAACAATAAGAATATTTTAATATGTACAAATAATAATGAGAATGTGTTAATAGTTATCTGTCTAATGTTACACTTTAAAAAAGTAAAAAAAATATCTTTTACTATAGTATATGCAATCAGATCACACAATCTATCATAAATTTTCAACATAAATTGTTATTGTCAATGAATGCACTCACTAGAGGTCGTTTATGACATATGTGCACTGCAAAACTCCTTGGTTATGCACCAGTGGTCTGCATAGCATATATGCACACCTTGGGCCCCAGTCATTTAATTTTATCCTGGACAAACCATGTTACAATGTAAGGGGTGCAAATTAGTTTATTATTTTGCACACAAGGGAAATACTGCCTGTTCTTTCATGTAACACACAAATACATGATAACTTTATTTTTACAATGACATTTAAAGTTGATCTAGGACATGCCCTACCCCAGCTATCATCATCAATTATATAGCGCCACTAATTCTGCAACATTGTACAGAGAACTCGCTCAGATCAGTTCCTGCCCCATTGGTGCTTACAGTCTAAAATCCCTATCAAACACAGACAGAGAGAGATTAAGGTCAATTTTGTTAGCAGCCAATTAGCCTATTAGTATGTTTTTGGAGTATGGGAGGAAACTGAAACACCCCCATGCAAACACAAGGAGAACATACAAACTCCGCACAGATAAGGCCATGGTCGGGAATCAAACTCATGACCCTAGTGCTGTGAGGCAGAAGTGCCAACCACTAAGCCACCGTGCTGCCCTTATATAGATCTGTCCCCACATTTTAAATTTGCCTCCACCTCCAATGCAATATGGTTTTGCCCAGGTGCAAAGTTACTTCTTTTTTTTTTGCTTTGCTCTCCTTAATGACTCAGGCCCTTTGTCTCCATTCTAAGAAGCAGCCATTGCAAATTAGTACCACCTGTTTCAACATTGTATGTTAGAAGGAATACCTGAATGATGTACTGTCTACATGAAACAGAGCTGGTATATTCTTCTAAGGCCTGATGGGTATTAAGGGTAGGTAGTACAAGATACCACAACTCTGTGCACCAGTAAGCTGTCCTACTAGTGCAGGGAGACATGGTGGCATGTCTCCCTGCAATTGCATCTGATTTTAGACTTCTTTACTTAAATCTATCATGAGCATTGGGGAACATCGGACAATTTTAATTATATGTGTCACTTTTGTGTGGGTGAAGCATTTCATTGCATTTTTCAGAGTGCAACTAGAAATATTCTTCTCTGCCAAAGGCCTATATTTTCAATGGGTCTGCAGAGATGTGCATTTGCAGGTGCACTTACCACCTGTAACAGTCACCATGTATAGAGCACTCCTTAAACTAATAAAATGAATTCCCATTATACAAAAAAATATACACACACAGTTTTCTAATAAAGTCTAATTGAATTAAAGACCCCAAAAACCCTTGTTCACTACTTTTTTAAATAAAAAAACCAACATTATTTCTTCTTTCTTCATCTATTGTAGTGAAATAAAATAAATCAAAACCAAAGTCGAGAAATCCTTATTAAAAAAAAGACCCTGTGAAGAAACAGTTTTATGCAACTGTAGGTTGTATCCCATGACAATAAATATTTAAAATACAGAGGTGAAAATATACAGCTATGTATTTTACTACAGGTTGCAAGAGATATGGACAAACCAATAAATGAAAGTCATCGGAAGATGAAAAACTCTTTTAAGCACTACTTTCCAGATTGCGGCACATTTAGAACAGACCAAGGCTATCCAGGGGCAAACGCAGGATTTGTAGAGGTGGGTTTCCACACCATGCCGTCAGTGGGCGTGACCAGCATGCATGGGGGCGTAGATATAATTTTAGACAGTGCTTGGCTGCTCTCCAACTCTTCCTATACCCATAATATACATGGGCAATGCTGCGTGCACTACTGTTAGGTGCACACAGCTCTCCCTTTTCAAGCAGAGCTGTGTGAAGCAGGAGTAGGGTCCAGCCACCTCAATTATACAGTGCCCCAGACATGGAGGGGGGTTTCCAGGCACTAGGAACCCCCCCCCCCCCCCTCGGTTTGCCTATGCTATCATTAACATATATTATGATTCTGAATAGTTATTTCATATAGTAACTTATTAATAAATACATCTATGGGAGCTAAACTTATATCAATCAGTTCAGTCTTTTCTTTTTGGCAACGGAGCTGGAACTGTCTCCTGAAGGAATGCTATTTTGACTCTTTCCACTGCATCTACCATGGATCCAGGGTCCTTCTATGAGGGAGAAGAACACAGGTAAGAAACGTAGCTTCCATGACTCCCTGTAAGTCCCACAACAACAAATGGAGAGACAGCTACCACCTTGCTTTTGTTTTAGAGGCGACATGTTCAAAGCAAACTTTTTTTTAATTATCATCCCAATAAAGAAAAATATTTGCCTTGATTGTCCCTTTAGTAATAAACTTTTAGTAGTCCATGTAACAGACATCTCTATAATGTACATACATTGGTACTTTTCAACGAATGCGTAGAGACACGAGTCAGAGACAACATCTGTGGATTTTATTATTTTTATGTTTAAAAAAATTTCTGCTACTCGGGTTTATAGCCCAATTAAGTTGTGTTCCCAGAGCATACAGCCCAAGAGATAATATGCTTCAAAAAGGTTTGTAAAGAAAGGTTCCTCAGACATAATTCCAATCTGACGCCATACCCTATCTGCAATCTAAACTTCAGTCCATCCCCAGCTCCCTGCAAGGGGGAAAGATAGATTTCTTTGTCAAAAATTGCAAGATGTCTATTGGAATGTCTAATAGTACTTTTTCTATTTTCAGCCAGTTTTATTTCTGTCTTGTAAATATTTGATTACTGTACGTAATTGTATAATATTTCTGTATAAGTACTATGTCTTTATTATATCAGATTAAATATAGCAATTCATACATTAATTTGAGGTCTAATTTACCCCTTATTTAGACGTATATTAATCTCAACACTTATTTACTATATACAAGTATCTACTGTGGGTGCTGTATAAATCATCTGTGGGCTTCTTGATATGTAGCTATGAATTCTATTTCAGGATTCGCCTATTTTTTTCTCCACTACTTTAGAGATTTTTTTGGGAGAAAGGGCTCTTAGCAGGTGACCCTTCAGCTCAGGAACATTAATCTCACTTGGTCTCAATTAGTTTTAGACTGACAGTCATGCACTGTCCTCAGTGGAGTCTCTTCTGTTTATAGTGATAAAAGCACACACAGACTCCATCCCACATGTAGCTGTGCAAAGATCTAACATCCAAGATTTCACTGGGGTTTTGAGATTTAATTTACAGTAAACAAACATACACACTTAATGTACACATACAATAGGAACACAATATATACAAGAAACATTCTAGGTTAAACAGTGAATTGTTATTAATGAAAAGAAAACTTGGGAATTTCGAAAAACCATAGTAAGCATCTCTTGCATGTATATTTCTAATATATTTGCACTTAGCTAGAATGTTGTAGCTTTCTGTGATCTACATACAATTTGGGGTACAGTTCAATGAGAATGAGTGGGACAATTCTTATTGTTTATTAAATTCCACACAGGGAAATGTATCCAAAGAATGAAATATGTACCATTTACATACCATAACAAATGCTGTTACTATATATCAAAATGTACTCATTTTATTTAGCAAGTGTGAATTACAAACGGGTGAGAAATAGTAAAATGTTAACCAGGCATAATCGCTGTAAAAAACCAAAGGAAGTAATTAAACAAATATACAAACTGGATGTTATATGTTAGGAGGGCTGGCAGGGAGTAGGGGGCCATCACAATAACATACATATATTTTGGGCAGCATAGTGGCTTAGTGGTTAGCACTTCTGCCTCACAGCACTAGGGGTCATGAGCTCGATTCTCAACCATAGCCTTATCTTTGTGGAGTTTGTATGTTCTTCCCGTGTTTGCGTGGGTTTTCTCTGGTTTCCTCCCACACTCCAAAAACATACTGGTAGGTTAATTGGTTGCTATTAATTTGACCTTATTCTCTCTTGGTGTCTGTGTGTATATTAGGGAATTTAAACTGTAAGCTCCTATCGCACAAGGACTGATGTTTACTAATGACAATGCTTTAAGTTGCTGGCTTTCTTTTATGTCTTCTCACCAAACTTTTATATTCCCAGTACCAGGCAGTCATTTAGCTTCACTGCCCTTGGACATGATGCAGCTCAGTTCTGTTCTGTGTGTTAGAAACAGTTTTATGCAACTGTAGGTTGTATCCCACGACAATAAATATATAAAATACAGAAGTGAAAATATACAGCTATGCATTTTACTAAAGGTTGCAAGAGATATGGACAAACCAATAAATGAAAGTCATCGGAAGATCGAAATCTCCTTTAAGCACAACTTTCCAGATTGAGGCACATTTAGAACAGTCCAAGGCTATCATTAACATATATTATGATTCTGAATAGTTATTTCATGACGTCACTTATTAACAAATACATCTAAGGGAACTAAACTTATATCAATCAGTTCAGTCTTTTCTTTTTGGCAACGGAGCTGGAAATGTCTCCTGAAGGAATGCTATTTTGACTCTTTCCACTGCATCTACCATGGATCCAGGGTCCCTCTATGAGAGAGAAGAACACAGGTTAGAAACTTAACTTCCGTGACTCCCTGTAAGTCCCACAACTGGAGGAAACAACAAATGGAGAGACAGCTACCACCTTGGTTTTGTTTAGAGGCGACATGTGCAAAACAAACTATTTTTTAATAGTTAAAGAAAAATATTTGCCTGGATAGTCCCTTTAGTTATAAACTTTTAGTAGTCCATGTATCAGACATGTCTATAATGTACATACATTGGTACTTTTCAACAAATGTACATACATACATAATAACACAATATTCTCTTATTCTCTCTTGGTGTGTGTGTATGTTAGGGAATTTAGACTGTAAGCTCCAATCGCACAAGGACTGATGTGAGTGAGTTCTCTGTATAGCGCTACTTATTTAGTGGCGCTATATAAAAAGATGATTATATTTTACCGATTCTAAGGCAGATATATGCCAAAGGACAGTTGGCAACAATAAACAAAAATTATTCATATTGATTGTAAACAACTGAATGCTCCATTTTATTATACAAACAGCAGATAAATTCATGGAACCACAAGTTATTATAAACGTAACATGAAAGACTATAAGAGAAAGCATGAAAAGCCATTCAATCTATTGGACTTCCTAAAATTCAAACTGCTTACAATACATCTCTCGTTGTAAAAATTTAAATTTTCGCAGTTATTTCTAAGCATCAACATCAATACTAATGTTCCACTGGAGTTCAGACATAGTGCCAGGGGTGGAGAGAGGGGTGGCATGTACAAAATACTGGTGCCCAGGCTTGCCTGTGTAACAGAAGGGTTCACCAACCTGGTGTGGCCCCCTTTGTTGGCTAAGGAAGGGGCCCCAAGAACTTGCTGTACGGGGCCTGAAATTTCTCTTGGCGGTCCTGCATATTGTTGGTGCTTTTCAGAAGTGTTTTTGAAAGGGCCTATCCTGAAAGAAACGGATTTTGTGAAGAATTTGATTTATGACCAGATAAAGTAACAGTGCTCATTTACATTTACACCTTTTTTTTTAACATTTTAGCAAGCTGGTTTTGTCCATGGAGTCACAGGGACTATTGATGGAACATATCACCCCTTTAGTATCACAGATAAAAATCACTAAAGCAGGTAACAACACACACTAAAAAAAACACAAACACCAAAAAGCCAATTGATATTAGGATACAGTCATGGCCAAAAGTTTTGAGAATGACGCAAGTATTGGTTTTCACAAAGTTTGCTGCTTCAGTGTTTTTAGACTTTTTTGTCAGATGTTACTATGGTATACTGAAGTAAAATTACAAGCATTTCATTATTGTCAAAGGCTTTTATTGACAATTACATTAAGTTTATGCAAAGACTCAATGTTTGCATTGTTGACCTTTCTTTTTGAAGACCTCTGCAATTCGCCCTGGCATGCTGTCAATTAGAGATGGGCGGGCTCGGTTGATAAAAAAAAAATTGCCAACATGCCATTCTACACACGCAGTGGCAAAAAGAGAATGAGGCCTTCGCCTTTCTCTATTAGTGGCAGATCCAAAAATGTTACTGAGCCTACAAGTGGTGCACAACTACTGTTATGCGTCAAAGCTGAGCTGCAGGATAACAGTAAGGCATTAGAGGATAATGTTTGCTCTGAATCAGAAATGACACCAGTCCCTGTGGAGAGTCCATCCAACAGTGGAATGTCTAATCGTGAGCATTCTGTTAGTGTACCCATAAAGAAGGGCCGTTTCAGCAGATCTGCTGATGTGTGCCTGAACAGCCCGAGTGTAGCCGGTGATACACAAATTGAGGATGCCACTTTGGAATTAGAAGGGGATGAGGGGGAGATTTGTGTAGGCGACGAGGGCGCTAATGATGATGTTGATGATTATGATGCAGACAAATACCAAATTGCCTTTCTCAATTTCTATTTATATTCTAGACTCTATAACGGCTGAATAGTTTTCTATTTTACTCCTAGTGGAGAGGGGGTCTGATGCAGACAGATACCAAACTACCGTGGTCCATTTATTTTTACTTTCAAATTCCACAGTCTATGCAGGCTTTTTTTTTTTTATTCAACTACAAGTGGAGGGTGTAATATACACCCAAAGACGATGGCTACATTGCCAATAATCAAAGATGGAGTAGGTAGACAACCAGGTTTGTATAATTTGCAGGCAAGTGTTCGCATTAAGGACGGCCTACCAGGGATTAAACTGTTTTTTGGATAATTTATTAGCTTTAGAATTACCTCACTTATCCAAGAAACTTGTTGAGCACTAAATTAGGTTATTTTAGACCAAAAAAATTGTATTTTTTTCAAAAATGGCAAAACAAAACCATACCCAAAACCAAAACATGCAATGGCGGTTTTGCAAAATCAAAACCAAAACACGAAGGTAATCCAGATCCAACACCAAAAACAAAACCAAAACACGGGGGTCAGTGACCATCTCTACTGTCAATCAACTTCTGGGCCACATACTAACTGATCGCCGCCCATTCTTGCCTAATCAATGCTTGAAGTTTGTCATAATTTGTGGGTTTTTGTTTGTCCTCTTGAGGATTGACCACAAGTGATTAAGGTCTGGGGAGTTTCCTAGCTATGGACCTAAAATTTCGATGTTTTGATCCACTTAGTTATCACTTTTGCCTTATGGCAAGGTGCTCCATCATGCTGGAAAAGGCGTTGTTTGTCACCAAACTGTTCTTGGATTGTTGGGAGAAGTTGCTCTTGGAGGATGTTTTGGTACCTTTCTTTATTCATGGCTGGGTTCTTAGGCAAAATTGTGAGTGAGCCCACTCCCTTGGCTGAGAAGTAACCCCACACATGAATGGTCTCAGTACTTTACTGTTGGCATGACGCAGGACTGATGGTAGTGCTCACCTTTCCTTCTCCGAACAAGCATTTTTCCAGAAGCCCTAAACAATCTGAAAGGGGATTCATCAGAGAAAATGACTTTACCCCAGTTCTCAGCAGTCCAATCCCTGTACCTTTTGCAGAATATTAGTCTCTCCCTGATGTTATTCCTGGAGAGAAGTGGCTTCTTTGCTGGCCTTCTTGACACCAAGCCATCCTCCAAAAGTCTTCACCTCACTGTGCGTGCAGATGCACTCACACCTGCCTGCTGCCATTCCTGCGCAAACTCTCCACTGGGAGTGCCCGATCCCGCAGCTGAATTAACTTTAGGAGACGTCTTGGCGCTTGCTGGACATTCTTGGGAGCCCTGAAGCCATCTTCACAACTATTGAACCTCTCTCCTTAAAGTTCTTGATGATCTGATAAATGGTTGATTTAGGTGCAACCTTACTAGCAGCAATATCCTTGACTGTGAAGCCCTTTTTGTGCAAAGCAATGATGACTGCACGTGTTTCCTTGCAGATAACTATGGTTAGCAGAGGAAGAACAATGGTTTCAAGCACCACCCTCCTTTTAAAGCTTCCAGCCTGTTATTCTAACTCAATCATCATGACAGAGTGATTGCCAGCCTTGTCCTCATCCACACTCTCACATGTGTTAACGAGAGAATCACTGACCTGATGGCAGCTGGTCCTTTTGTGGAAGGGCTGAAATGCAGTTGAAATGTTGTTTTTGGGATAAAGTTAAATACAATTCCTTGTAAAGTAGTGATCATATAAGATTTTTTAAAATTAATATTATGATAGATTTCTCATCTCAGCAGAGAAACAGCAACTTATTTTTACCTATACTTAGCACCATTATGGGTACAAATCAAACCAATCCATGAAATAATAACAATTACTATATAGATAAGACAACATATGAGACTATTCTTCTTTTCTGAGGAAATATCTGGGTGATGTTTATCTGGATTTCACTTGTCCACAAACGCAGTTGGTCAGTGACTTTTCGTGCTATGTCATCGGATGACTGCACTAATGAAGTCCCATTATTGTATTATTATTAGATTTTATTTATAACCCACAACAAAAGTTCCGCATGAGCCGTACATGGTGATCAATTATATGTGGACAAATTGGATACAGATCAAACTGTTCTGTGATCAGCCTGAATGGCTGGATCTCAACATATGTTACCACTATAATTGTTTCACTTCATTGAATCAATGCAATTACACATGTAATATCAGCTAGCCATTAGTGTTAGTGAGAAATTGATTGTTTTTATTGTTACTTTTCTTGTTAGGCAGTGGCAAAATTAATAACAAGATGGTTGCTTCTCACTTTTTGGCCTTCAAATCACAATAGCATCATCCTTATATAACTTATGAAGGCAATAAATGTGGACCTGTCACCTACACCCAATACATGCATCCAGTGTTGGGTGTATTTGACAGCCGCTACAGGGCCTGGCAATACTAGGTCACCCTCCTGCGCCCCCCCCCTATCTGCTCTCAGAAGAGCAGTATGGGACGTCTTCTGAGCATGCGTTGGTCCAGGGCATTCACAGTGAAGCCCCAGTTGGGACTGAGCATGCAGCTGCTATGAGGCCAGGCTCAACAATGCCATTTTACCCTCCTGAGTCCACTGCTCTGCTCTCAGAAGTGTGGGCTTCTTCTGAGCATTAGCTGTTCTGGTGCGGGTTCTTTATATAAAACAATATCAGAGAAACCATACAGAGACATATTGGGGTAATGAGTAGCACAAAAATAGGCGCTTACAATTGAAATGATTAGAGTAAGAAAAACACATTTCAGGATTTCTATAAAAAATGGTTAAAGTTAGATTGGAACTGAAAGTAACTGTTGAGACTAATTGGCACATAGCCCAGACTCAAATGAAAGTCAGTTTGTTCAGTGATGCCACAGTTTTATAAGACAAATCAATAAATAATTCATCTTTTCATCTTCTGTTGCTACATGCATGGTTCATCACCTTCAACGGCTGTGAGGCCACTTTTGTCCTGGTTTGTATTGTAATTTTGGCAATTGGAGATTGCCAAAATATATTATTTGCTTTTACCTGGCTATGCAGATATTCTAACCATACTCATCTTTTTACACATAGATACCCTGCAATATATTTAAAAAAAGTTTTATGAAGGCTCTTTTCATTTTGCGGTCAATTTACAATCCTTATATTATGTTGGGCTATTTTATTGTACTCTTTTGGATATATTTTAGTATTAGTGCTTTATCGTAGCTGTCAAACTTACTAGAAATAGCTGTCTAAATTATCAGTGGTATGTTTCTGTAACAAAGATTTAATGTGTTTCTTAAGGTTAACAATAGACTCACTAGCAGTTAAGGTTATCTCCTGGCTCACGGCCTGTCCAAGATCAATATCTTAAATTTACTTAAAAAATTATTATTGTTATTATTATTATTATTATTATTATCATTTATTTATAAGGCACCACAAGATTTATTCATCACCGTACACAATACAAACAGTAGACCATACAAGGTAAACAGTACAGTTATAATACCAATACTTCAGAAACTCCAGGCATAGCTTTTGAAGTGAAGTTGGAGCAGAATAACAGGTATACAGACAGGAGGGAAGAGGGCCCTGCTTGTAAAAGCTTACATCCTAAAAGGAGGGTAAACAGACATCAGGCACCGAGGGGAGTCAGTAGAGGGGATATAGCGCAGGAGGAGTGAATAAAGGGGCCAGAAAGTGAAAGGAGATGAGAACGAACATAGAAAGAGGTTTAGGTGGATGGCTGGTAGGCTTTGAGGAACAGGTGAGTTTTAAGTGCCCGTTTGAAGGAGCACAAGTTAGGGGACAGATGGATGGAGCGAGAGAGGTCGTTTCAGTGGAGTGGGAGCAGCATGGGAGAAAGCTTGGATTTTGGAGTGGGATGAGGTGATCAGAGTGGAGGAGAGGCGACGCTCATTGGCTGAGCACAGGTAGCTGAGGAAGTGTGAATGGAGAGGATGCTGTTGAGTGGACGAGAGCCTTGTAAGTGATAGTGAGAAGTTTGAAAAGGATTCTATAGGGTAAAGGGAGCCAGTGTGCGACAAGGCAGAGAGGGGAGGTAGAAGAAGAGCGGCGTCAAAGGAAGATATATCTTGCAGCAGCTTTGAATATAGAACAAAGTAGGTAAGGTGGGAGTGGGGGAGGCTGGAGATGAGAAGGTTACAGTATTTAAGATGGGAGATGATAAGTGCATGAATAATAGTTTTAGTGACATCCTGAGATAGGAAGGGCTGGATGTGGGTGGCCTAAATAAGAAAGGGCAAATCTCTCCAAGAGCAGAGAGGTACCTTACACCACTCTTTTTCTAATTAAGAAAGAGAAAATCTCTCCAGGAACATTTTACCATGTGTAACCACCTGGACCCTTTTACTTAGGCTTTTCAGAACCAGGCAGCCATAAAGTCTTTTGCAAAAACCTAAAGTATAAAGTTTTCATAAAATCAGGTAAAGACCGGTTAAGGGCGAGCAGAATTTGACAAAGTGAAGTTAGCAATGTAACGAGGACTATAACAAGTCCAGGTACAGGGTTACAGGATTCCCCTAGGGAATTCAGCCCCATGATGGCTGGCCTGGACTGGTTGGCACTATAAATAAAATAGGGGTTGAGATGTGCTCAGAACTACAGCTGGGGCGTGAAATTTTAGTGTAGAGGGAGGTGTCCTAACTCTGAAAAGTACATAGTAAAAGGGATAACTTAAGTGCTAAAACCTCTGTATGGAGTGATGTTAATGAATGTTCTATACAGAAGTGCTTCTGGCTGTGATTGATAATGATTTTGTACAATTTTGATTTAAATAAACAGTATTACCCCAAAGTTGATTGTGATGTTCATTTTCATCCCGATTATTTTGTCTTGAACCAATTGATTATTCACCTAATAGGATCTTAGTGGAGTGTGTGTGTTCTGGTGTGATGCCTAACACCAATAACACCAATACACTTCACACAAATTGTTCAGGTGGTAAACTTTTTATTAGTCCCCCCCTTACCTCTTCTAGAAAGTGACCATTCTATAATGCATGCAACTGCCTGTTATCGCTTGCTCTCCTGGAACTGTGGACATATGTGCAGACCTTTATGCGCTGGTATTCGGCTTCCTTATTTTCATGGCTAGGAGATGTTGTATCTGCGTTCACAATAAGTTGACGTTCCACTATGGGATGTCAAGTGGTTGCAAAGTTGCTTTCTCTGAGAAATAATGTCACAATGCACTATTTCTGTGCCGTCTGTACAATGGAGTTCATAATGAGACTCTTAATGTGTCCCTCTCAGGGACACAAAGGTGGTTGCTAGGTTCCATGATCTATCATTAAAATTTTAGTGTAACTCATGTAACCAATGCGTTTTAGCTTTTCAGCTTTTTTTTCAGAGTTGCCACTATGGCAGGGTGACCCCCATATTGGGGGTTTCTCTTTTAAAGTGTTACCAGCCCAGAGCTGATATTGGCAATTTTACCAATACCAGCCTAGGCTGGCAACATTAGGGCTGATTTGACCTTTGGCTTTTTTTTCCAGTTTACTTGTTTGTTGGGATTACAGCCTGTATCACTTAAAGTGTGTCATATGCTTTTAATGTAGGATAGCAGTGTATCTGCTTAAAATTTGTCTGCTATCCAGATTAAGCTATGTTGTTAGTCCTTCAACATTGTTGTTTTAGATATGAATTATTTCTGTGTAAACTCCATCTACTGGCCAGCCTAGTATCTGCCGAACTGAACACTCAGGGCCTCCGTAGTTAGTCCTCAATGCACATTGGGTGATGACAGGAGGCCACCATCTTAGTTCTTGCATGCTAAGTCAGAGATGTACTGTATTCCTCCTCTTAACACAGCATTGAAGATAAGAGTTCTGTTAAGTTATACAGTTATGACATGTTTTCATGTTATGCATTGCAATATATTTGTTCATATTGTTATTGAATTTTTAAATTTCTTTATTAAAGGTCTACCACTTATATTCACATGTTCTTTACTTCTTAAATAAACACCATTCTTCAGATTTTTCACATCTAAAGGTAAATGTATGAAGCACCGATTTCTGCAAGTCGCTGGAAATCGGCGACTTTGCAGGGGAAATTTAAAGCCGCGGTGGCTTGTAAACTCGTGAAGTTTGTGCATCTGATAGTATATTCATTCACCATCAGGGCTTAATCCTCACTGGCTGCCTCCCTGGCCAATAGGAGCCAAGGGGAGGTTTTATGTAAGTTTTCATATAAACCCCCCACGTTGCCAGGGCCCTCTTAACAACATTTTGGGCCCCCGGGCAAAGCAGTGCACCGGGGCCCCTATATATACATATATATATATATATATATATATATAAAAAAAAAAGATTATATATATGGGCCCTGCAGCCCAGGGGGCCCGTTGGAGGCAGCAAAAAAAGAAAAAAAAAACCTGAAAAAAAGAAAAGAAAATACTTACCTTGCGGCCAGCTGGCGATCCGGCTCCCTCCTTGGTCTCCTCCTCCGTCGCGCTCCGCAATGGATGTCGGGCTGGCGTGATGATGTCAATCCCAACATGCACTGTGAGCGCGACGGAGGAGGAGACCAGGGAGGGAGCCGGATCGCCAGCTGACCGCAAGGTAAGTATTTTCTTTTTTTTTTTTCAGTTTTTTTTTTTTTTTTTGCTGCCTCCGACGGGCCCCCTGGGCTGCAGGGCCCCCGGGCACCTGCCCATTGTGCCCAATGGGAAAGACGGCCCTGCATGTTGCTGGTTCTGCCTCTTTCTTCTGGTCAACTTCTCTCCCTCCCTCTCTCCCTCCCTCCCTCCCTCCTTTTTATATATGATTTACTGTCGTGCTGTTTTATTCCCTCCTACAGAGTATACACAGTTATCAGGAAAGCACTGCGATCATTGACTATTACATATGGTGCTTTCACTGATTAGTCCCCTGGTGGGAGGTCCCTTGACTGACTTTGTGGGGCTCGGCAACGTGAGTCTAGAGGGGTCTAGTCACTCTGATGCCAGATTTAACAGCGACCAATCAAAATATCCTTGGTTTAGTGGAAACAGTGCCTTGTCGGCCACCCACTCATTTGGTTCAGTATTTAGTTATCTTAGCTGTCTTGCAGATTGCTTTCTCCACCACCAACGTATTTAAAAACTGTGAATTATTTTGCCAAAGTACATTTGTGTTGTACCTTTATTATATTTACAGTAATTAAGTCAACACATCAGAGGGGTGTTGCTGGGATGTGCAGCCTGTACATTGCATGCTGCCCACAGAGCTCAAATATGTGTTTCTACAGACCCTCTCACCGGCTAGCAATTTATTATCACTCCAGATGTAAACGTATGTCAGGGCAGAAATATTGCAGAACAAAAATCATTATTTAGACATAATATTTAGTTATTTATCCACAATGCTGAATATATGATTAATTCATTTACTTATGAAAATAGACACAGTTATTTGCTCTTACCTATATCTTCTGCTGGGTGGGCTGAGTCTCTGATTTAAAAGTTAAAAAAAAGTTCCCATATAATGTAAAATGCACCTGAAGCTGAAGATCCACCCTCTTCTGTGTTAATCTGACCATGTGAATAATAGCTGAGTGCCATCAGCTGCAGATGGCTATCATGGGACAGCTCAGCTGGAAGACATAAAGCTGCAGTACAGACAGCTGGATGATGTACAGGATGATATAAGCTATTGTTATTTTTAATTACCGTACATTTTAAAAATATTTTCCGCCTGCACATAATGTAGTTTTTAACCCTTTGAGCATAGACGAATGACGGTGGATATAAAATTTGCACCCATTCAATGGGTTAAAACATGTTCTAGCTGCCGTGAGGAACAGAGAGCTAATCTGGCTACTTTCACTCAACACAATAGATGGAGATTGTACAACTTTTAATTACAGAAGAAAATGGAAATGCATAAACCGGAAGACAGATCCAGCATGACACCTAGAGTCTTATGTCCTACATATCACATCAGAGACTGAACCTTTTGGAATAAACATCCCTTATTAAATAAATCTACTTCAAACTGCTTTATGTACAGTTCCCTAACTGTACAATCTGCTCAGTAATTGTGTGTCCTTCACATATAATTTAATTGTTGTGTGTGCCAATGGCAGATTCAATATCATTTTGGCATATTGCAGTCTTCTGCTGCCTCGGTAATTGCATTCTCATGCTCAGTGAAACTGATGAGGACATCATGTCATGGAATAACAACACGGGTGTCAGTTAAGTGAAGGGATGGGGGTCTGTGTGAGTCACGCTTAGTCCTCATCAGTATGAACCCTTGTCCTGACAAACAGCACGTGTGAATAAAAATAAGGTCATTACTGTCGGCAATATGAACACACAATTATATAGTGGCATTTGAAAGGTACTATCCCTTAAATTAAATTCTAGAATCCTCTTATCCTGCAATTCCCACTGAATTTATGCTTCATTTTACATGAACAGTATCTCTAGTACGTATATTCATCTGTTATGTTTCTGTAATCAGTTATAGCATATTTTGTGTGCATCATAGAGTCCAACATTACAAATATCAAATAGTAGAACACCCTTATTTCCATATAACTAATTGCATTAGAACTATACTGCTCTTTTCTGTTGGCTTGATAAAGCATTTTGTAGTATTAGTCAACAAGACACTTCACAGGACTATTTGAATATTAGACTGAGCTGCCTGGCAGCTAAAGGCAGTGAGAAGATGGGAATGAAGCCAGACAACTAGAGAGAATTAACAATGAAGAAAAACATGCACCAGAAATGATGAGCAGAAGACAGCATATGAGCTAGTGTACGTTCTCACAGGGACAGAAAATAATAGATATTGTAGCCTACATAATAGATAAATATACACTGTCCTTTTGATATATTTTGCAACAACTACTTTTTATTTATTACAAAGCATTAAAACAAATAATCCCCATAGATGTGACTAAGGAATTCATTACTTAAACTGAGATGTAAAAATATTAACAATGGCATAAAAGTGTGTAACATAAATGGATATTTCTTAATTTAGCATAGCCTGCAAATATTTGAATCATACCCAATACAATAGACACGGACCTTTGTAGAGATAACTGAATCGGTTAAAAAAAAAGTGATTTTTTGCATCTTTTTTGGTTGCTTGTTGAGCCACTGTAGACAAATTTCAAAAAATATTTGTGACTTTCACACTGATATATTATATAAACTGAGTATATAGAAAGTATAGTTATATTTGTGATATATTAATTCAGAAATTAAATTGATTACTTTTTGTCAGTGTCTGTCTGAAATTACCTTTAGTAGAACCAAGCATGTGCTTACTGTTAATAGCCAGTTTTAATTAATTAAGTATATTATTAAAATAAATTAATTATTTTTTCTAGAAATTGTATTACATTTATGAATCACCTATTTGGAGAGTGAGGCAAGAATAAATAAAGAATGCCAACTCATGGGTGCATGAATCTATCTATCTATCGATCTATCTATCTATCTATCTATCTATCTATCTATCTATCTATCTATCTATCTATCTATCTATCTATCATCATCATCATCACCATTTATTTATATAGCGCCACTAACTCTGCAGCGCTGTACAGAGAACTCATCTCCAAAAAAACGGATTCAGTGCTGCTCAGAAGCAGAAACACAATGTATGCTGATTACAATCATCCTGTATAACACCATTACCCTCATCAACATCAACAATGGCAGATGTAAACATGTTCATTTTTATTTTTAGAACTGAACTACCATGTTGTTTGTCAGGTCTTGCATATTAAAGGAGACTGTGATTTCCATGTGTTAGATCAGGGCTGATGTTTGGAGTGCAGATTGTTTTTTTAATTTTTTTTATTGCTTGGGGTATTTAAACACCTATAAACAATGAGTTTTGGATTTATTATAGTATCTACTGAATAAAGAGAAGGGGGATGATGTGAAAATATGGTCAATTTGTACATTTTGAGAAAACCTACATACATCTATAGAAATCTAATAGATTTTAAGTTACTGTGGAGCTAACTAAGTAGGATTTAGAATAATAAAATAGGCAAAGCAGGCTACCCTCGACGCTATGTACCAAAATAGGGCTGAAGATGAAGATTAGAATAGTCATAAGGTTTATCACATATGTTTTTCCCTAGAACAAATATGAACAATGAGTGATGAAGATGCTGTACGCTGTACGATTCTCTTTATAAGGCTATAGAAATGTGACATTTGTTGATATTTGCTGATTGTCTTTCTTACGTTCCATGCACTGTGAATGGCCTGATACCTCAGGGGCGTAATCATCACTGATTTGGATTTATTCACCAATGGTGAATCTCAATTTTAGTTAAATGGTAGAATCGGTTGGATCAATTTGTCCATCTTTAGTGCTCACAGCATGTGTGACGAATGCAAAAAGTAGAAAGTAGGTAGGTATATATGGTCTGTAGGAAAACTAAATCATTATGATATTACTCTGAAGAAGTTACCTCGAGTAATGAAACGCATTAGGAAACTATAAGATCTTGCACATATGATTTTTCATATATGATATGTTTGAAGTTTGTTGCTAATTCTGAAGAAATCGCTTCTTTGAACTTTGGTGCGGAGTTTCCATCTATTTATTATATGCGGAGGCGACTACTGGTTTAGTGAATTATTTGCTGCCTTTGCTGTCTATGTGTCAGCCCAAACCACTACTTAGAGACAATCTCCATGATATTAAGCCTCCCAGATCTGTTGATGGAGAAAGTGCTAGACCTCTATGCCTTAGTTAGTTGGTCTAACTGTTGTGGAGTAAGTCATTGCAGCTGCACCTGTATTGTTTGCGGAGGAATTGTTGGGCCAGTGTGGATTTCACTGCTTGTTCAGGTGATCGCTGTCAGCGGGTATAGCTGAGGGGTTCTCTCCACTCGGTGAGCCATTATATTGTCGGTGGCACAGTGTTAAAGTGTTGATGTGTCTTTTTCCACAAGCAAATAAAGTGAAAAAATCTTATCCAAAGTAGGGTTTGTTACAACAACGAGTTATTGGAGACCTATTAACATAATATTGGTTCACTCAGATAAGCGACACACTGCACTTCAACAATATGTCAGTCATGAGCTCATGTCTATTGGAAGCGTTGTCTCAATTTAAGGTCAGCATCAAAGTGGGTGCTTCTGTTGAAGACTTTAGACATATACTTGACAGTCTGCTTACCAAGTTCTTTAATTCACCGTTTACCAGTAAATCCACCGGGATTACAAATCCACATTATGTGGCTACTGAATGTCAATTTAAGGATAACAGATTCAGACTGACTATTTATCCTTATTTTGTTGCTTTTTGTTAATGAAGTAATGCTTTACATTATGGCCAGGATTTAGACATACCCGTGGGAGTTTTATAAGTACAGAAACAGCCTCCCTTGTCATTAATGAGATATTTGTATCAAATTTGATGGTTGCAATGAAATTAATGCTCTTGAGACCACAACAGGTTCTTAGATAAATGTATTAGTTACATATGAACACAATTTTTTATTTTTTAATGAGTATGTTTTATTACTGGAGAGTTATATGTGATGTACATGATTGTGGGATTTGTTTAAATATTGTAGACATTTGTGAGAGATTTCATTGCTAACATTTATATTATTATTTAGAGTACAATTTTGGTTCATTAGTGCTGTATTTTTTTTCCTTTTTTGGTTTAACTGTGGAGGGTTGCAACCTCCTGTTTATAGCTGCATGATCATTGTACATATTTCTGATTATTATATTTATTTATTAATGCTGTGCACCATAATCAAAGGGTTTTTCTTTTTCCAGGTAGATGATCTAAGATACATTATATGGACAAAAGTATTAAGACGCTTGACCATTACACCGTCAGGGACTGTAATGACATTGTTTTCAAATACATATACTTTAATATGGAGTTGTGGACCCCCTTTTGCATCCATAACAGCTTTGACTCTTCTTGGAAGGCTTTCCACAAGATGTTGGAGTGTTTCTGTGGGAATTTGTGCCCATTAGAGCATTTATGAGGTCAGGCACTGATGTTGAACGAGAAGGCCTGGCTCGCAATCTCCGTTACAGTTCATCCCAAAGGTGTTCAATGGGGTTGAGGTCAGGGCTCTGTGCGGGCTAGTCAAGTTCTTCCACACCAATCTCATCAAGCCATGTTTTTGTAGTCCTTGCTTTGTCCAAGTTGGAAGCATAGCATTGTCCAAAATAACTTGGCATGCTGAAGCATTATGATTGCCCTTCACTGGAGATAAGGAGCCTAGCCCAAACCCTGAAAAACAGCCCCATACCATTATCCCTCCTCCACCAAACTTCACAGTTGGCATAATACAGTCAGGAAAGTAACATTCTACCAGCATCTGCCAAACCCAGACTCTCCCATCTGACTGGCAAACAGAGAAGCGTAATTCATCACACTCGTTTACACTGTTCCACAGTCCGGTGTCGGTGTGCTTTACTGCACTCCATCCGAAGGTTGGCATTTGTCTTGGTGATGTGAGGTTTGCATGCAGCTGCTTGGCCATGGAAACCCATTCCATTAAGCTCCCGCCACACAGTTACATTAATGTGCTTACATTAATGCCAGTGTAAGGTCGGTGCTTTTCAGCTATGCAATCAGCAGAGCATTCGCAACTTTTACGCACCATGCGCCTTAGCAGTTGTTGACACCCTCTGTGATGTTATGTGGACTTCCACTTCGTGGCTGAGTTGCTGTTGTTCCTAAATGCTTCCATTTTTTAATAATATCACTTACAGTTGATCGTGGAATATTGCAAAGGTGGCATCCTATCAAATTAACTTTGTTTGAAGTCACTGAGCTCTTCAGAATGACCCATTTTGTATAACAACCCATTTTGTATATACAAATGGAGACTGCATAGTGCTTGATTTTATACACTTATAGCAACAATCTGATTGAAACACCTCAATTCAATAATTAACAGGTGTGGCCAAATACTTTTGTCCATATAGTGTATATACATTCAGTGGGAACTTTATCAGGTACATGCGTACACCTGCTTGGAGGAGTAAAAACCCCTTGTTAATGAGAGAGGTCAGAGGAGAATGGCCAGATTGATTTAAGCTGACATCAGTAACTAAAATAATCAAGCTTTACAACAGTGGTAGCATAAGAGCATCTCTGAATGCACAGCACATCGAACCTTGAAGTGAAAGACCACACTGGGTTCCACTAAGTTTAGAACAGGAAACTGAAGCTACATTGGGCACAGGGTCACGAAAACAGGACAGATGAAGAATAGAAAAATGTTGCTTGATAAATGTGGATTTCTATTGTGACATGCAAATGGCAGGGTCAGAATTTGGCATAAACACTAGAAAGAGTCAGGAGCTACACAGAGTAGACACAAAGTACTGCAACCCTGGTGCAGACAGAAGTAACACAGAACAGATAGAAAACACTGCAACATTTCTCGAATCAGAAAATACATTTGCCGACTTGAAAAAATGCAGCTTTTTCTGGAATCATGAGTTACAAATGAAGACTGGAAACACTTGTCAGACAAAGGTGGATAAACACCTAGCTTGAACAGACAAGGAACCACCTATTGCCCCCCTGAGCCACATCAACAATTTCTTGAACATTTCTCTGCATGGCTCCCTCAATTCTTACCTTCTGACATCCCCACCATCATCATGGGGATTTCAACATTCCTATTGCTAATCCACGTTCCAATGCTGCTTCAGAACCACTTTACTTGACCTCTCCCAGTGGATTTAATGTGCTACTCATCAGGATAGCTTTATGTTTAGGGGGGGCGATTTTGCATAATCACGCCCCTCCTTTGCTCTGATTGGCTAGCCTGCGTTAACCCCGCCTTCCGCCCGTGATTGGCCCCGCCCCCTCCCATTGTGGTCGCCGGCTGGGACCACTCTGATTGGCTGGCCCACATTTAGCCCCGCCCCCGCTCACGCTTAGCTCCACCCCTCCCGTTTTAATCGGCGGCTGGGACCTAGCTTTTTGCTGCTAGGGGGGGGCGAATGCCCCGATCGCCCCCCCCTGGATCCGCCACTGATCACTTCCTCCCATTCTAGGTTACAAGACATTTTTCAGGCTGCACCCACTATATGGAATTCATTCCCTTGCATCATAAGACTTTCCTCTAGACTTCAAACCTTCAAGCGTTCTCTGAAAACCCACCTCTTCAAGACAAGCTTATAATATTCCTCTACCACTCTCTTAATCTCCCTAGGTTACCCTGTTACTACCCTCTACACAGCTAACACAAGACAACAACCTAGTTGTGTGACTGAGCATTCAGCCCACTAAATACTTGGTAATCTTTGCATTATAGCTGGACAAGTATTCAATATGATGTAGCACTTACCCTTGTGTATCAATTGTCCCATTGATTGTAAGCTTTCAAGCAGGGCCTTCTTACCTCTCTGTATGTATGTATTACCCAGTATTGTTTTATTAATGTTTGCTTCCAATTGTAAAGTGCTATGAAATCTGCTGGCGCTGTATAAATAAATGTTGATAATGATGATGAGCACGTTTCTGAGAATTGTATCATATAATGCTCAGAGAAGAGTTAATGTTTGGAAGAGGACTGCAATCGTGGTTGTCATAAGCCAAGGGTCTGGTAAGACAGGTAGTGTTACTGGTAAGACAGGAAAGAAGCAAGAACTCTGCTAACTTTACTGGTCTCAGCATTAGCAACTACTGAGAGCAATGTCAATTGGTTCAGCACACACAAAGCTAATGGCATAGATGTAGAGATGATAAGTACAATGGAGATCCAATACTTGTAGTCAGTAATGATCCAGGGGTCTGGTACACTGTATAACATCAGGATCAAGTTTGTAACAGTAAGCATGGTGTAAGGCACTGTTCCCGCATCACTCTCACAGAGCGGGGATGGCTGCCTGCCATTTCCGGCCGGGATAGCCCTGGGGCCAGACAACAGAAACGCAGCTTCCCCAGCCGTCTTTGCATATCCCGACTGCTAGGCATCGGGACACTATCGTCTAGCTTCCTGTCGGTGGTAAGAGATGTGCTGGGCAGCACAGTGGCCTAGTGGTTAGCACTTCTGCCTCACAGCGCTGGGGTCATGAGTTCAATTCCCGACCATGGCCTTATCTGTGTGGAGTTTGTATGTTCTCCCTGTGTTTGCGTGGGTTTCCTCCGGGTACTCCGGTTTCCTCCCACACTCCAAAAAAAACTTACTGGTAGGTTAATTGCCTGCTATCAAAAATTGACCCTAGTGTTTGTCTGTGTGTGAGTGTGTGTCTATATTAGGGAATTTAGACTGTAAGCTCCAATGGGGGAGGGACTGATGTGAATGGGTTCTCTGTACAGCGCTGCGGAATTAGTGGCGCTATATAAATAAATGATGATGATGATGTTACTGACAGCCGTCCTATCAGCCCTCAGGCATCTCTATTTAAACCTGTCCCTGGCACCATTAGGGTGCCAGAGTACCAGTTCTTACCTGCCTCCAGCACTCCTAATTGTTCCTGCTATTGTTGTCCCTGTGTTGACCCAGCTTGTTTGCTGACCATTCTCTTGGATACTGATTTGCTTCTGTTGCACTTCTGTTTTGACCCGACGTGTAACACAACCATTCTCCTGGATAGTGATTTGGTTCTTGTTTCATATCTCAAAGTTCATCGGCTCTGCTCCCCTATTGATCTCACATATTTTAATCTATATTTAACTTTAAGTTTAATAAAAGTTAATTTTTTTTATGACTGTGTGTCTTAAATCTACCATTTGGGTGATATAAAGCAGAACATCGTTTTTCCATTCCTCTGTCTCCTCCTGTAGATGACCATATTTATTAAATGTTATAAAGAGTGATAGGTGTGCCTCCCATAAGTAGTATTTTCTCTTCTTTTTCTTGGTTACTATACATATCTGGTTTGACATTGGCTGCTCTGACCTTCCTCTTGGATCTCCCCTTGGTACCGCTTCTCCTGATTGGCTTGATCTGTATCATTTGACTGCTCTCACAACTACTACACAGGTAACTATCCTGGAGAACCGTGACCTGCTTACCTCTGCCGCCAAGCCCCAACCTGCTTTCGGGGGTGCCTGGTGAAATCCAGGGGTGTGTTAGACTCTACAGCTCCTTGTTTAGTTGCACTAATTAGTAGCTCCATCCAATATACAATCCTGATACATGGTGACTGTAACACAATAATCTGGCTCAGCGTACCAGGTTAATATAGTGTCTAAGGTGCGTCTGGCAATGATGATGCTAGCACCAGGGAAATAAAAGGGCTTTCACTGTAGCTATACGCTGTTTACACATAGAGGTCAGATTAGATAATGGTACAGTGGCTCCTGAAACCCACATCTCCAGTCCTCCTGCATCTGAGCTTACAAGCCAAGCACTAGAATGTATGTGAAATATATTTAATTGGAAGATGTTTAAATTGATGGGCTTTAAGGACAAACCTTACCTTGTCTATCTGGGATTTGACCAGAAAATGTTACGATTTGTGACAACAAGGCTACAGGGCCATTTTGATAAAAAAAAGTCAAGAGAAGCATTTGAACTGAGTACACCATTAGACTTTCTAGTCTTGGAACATAGATAGGCAATTCTATTTCAGGAACTGGGTTTCCCCAAAAAAAAAAGATTATATTTTAAAGAAAGTCTCTCACTATTAAGTTGCTTAACCAAGGTGCTGATAACAACTCATGAGTAAAATAAATAATAATTACTTAACCATGGTCTAAAATACCTAATACTAACCCTTGTGTAACTTAATATAAATGGAAATCCTAAATCTAAACCTAAAACTATCCTATAAAAAGGTCCATTGTCAACCATTAATCCCTTATGCTCACTAATGTCTTTAAACATGCCTGCACGAGTGGCTACATTTTTTTGTGTGCTTTCCAGGTTTTGTTGAACACATGGAACTCTCAGAATATCACCCCCTGCTGTAAAAAGGGGTTCTGTAAATATGGACTTATTTTGAAAATTAAAAACAAGATCTGTGTACATAAACCATCTAAAATATTTGACAATAAAAATATCCAAATATTCTATTTTACTTTTGTAGAGGTCTGCACAATTTGAGAGAGAAAAAAGTTTTTAGTATAAGTTTTTAGTTGGCTTTGTATTTAAATTGTTACTACAATGGTTGTCTACTCCGTTAAATCTGGTTGAAACTGTCAGTAGTCCTTTAAATCTAGAGATTGTCTCCTGAAAAATAGCCCTGTAGGGAAGCACTCACACAAATGAGTTTTATTGTTTTTGCTGTAATATATGTGTTAGTTTTATGACCATTTTACTTCAATGACTTTCACAAGAATTCCTGTAATATATTTTAGTGTAATTTTAGTAAGAACAAAAGGCGATAAAGATGTGTGCATAAATCTGTTGAATTTTAATAAAAATGTTTAAGTTTTAACTGTAAACTGACTTTAGTTTTCTGCATAATCTTGACGACTGACATCAAATATATATAAATGATACAGTAATACAGTTTGTAAAACCAAAAATACTGCTATAGAGATTAGATGGGCAGGTGAATTCTGGACACGTTTGGCCTCATTTTGAGTTGAGTGTAAATTTGCTCCTGGACAAACCATGGTGCTTTCAAGAGTTGGACATGCATTTATTTTTTGTGTATGCAGTGAAATTACTGGCTGTTTTTGCATGTACCACACTAGACAGCTCTATATTTACCCTGCAATTTAGTGTTGAGCTAGGACACACCCCACCAAACTCTGATTCTGTCCACACATTTTAAATTTGCATCCCCTGCTGCAGTGCAACATGGTTTTGCCAATGTGTAAATTTGCTTCTATGTTTTTTTAGCTTATAACTGTAAATTAAGACCTTTATGAAGATATGCACCAATAAGTAACAGCATTAAAACCACTGACAAGTAAAGTGAATAGCATTGATTATCTCGTTAGGATGGAACCTGTCAAGGGGTAAATATTGGGCAGCAAGTGAACAGTTAGTTCTTGAATTTGATATGTTGGATGCAGGAAAAATAGGCAAGCATAAGGGTCTGAGTGACTTTGACAAGGACCAAAATAGTGATCACTCGATGACTGGATCAGAGCATCTCCAAAACGGCAGGTCTTGTGGGGTGTTCACATTATGCAGTGGCTAGTACTTACCAAAAGAAGTCCAAGGATGGACAACCAGTGAACCGGCAAAAGGGTCATGGGCGCCCAAAGCTCATTGTTGTGCGTGGGGAGTGAAGGCTAGCAAGTTTGGTCTAATACCACAGAAGAGCTACTGTATCACAAATTGCTGAACATGTTAATGATGGCTATGGTAGAAAAGTGTCATAACACACAGTGCATCGCAGCTTGCTGCGTATGAGGCTGCGTAGCCGCAGACCGGTGAGAGTGTCTATGCTGGTCCCTGTCCACCACCTAAAGTGCCTACAATGAGCATGTAAATGCTAGAACTGGACCATGGAGCAATGAAAGAAGGTGGTCTAGTCTAATGAATCATGTTTTCTTTTACACCATGTGTATGACCGGATATGGTTGCATTTACCTGGGGAAGATATGGTACCAAGATGCTATGGGAAGAAGGCAAATCGGAGAAACTAGTGTGATGCTTTGGGCAATGTTTTGCTGGAAAACTTTGGGTCCTGGCAATCATGTGGATGTTACTTTGACTAGTACCACCTACCTAAACATTGTTGCAGTCAAAGTACACTCCTTTGTAGAAACGGTATTCCCTGATGGAAGTAGCCTCTTTCACCTGGATAATGCGGCCTGCCACATTACAATAATTCTTCAGGAATGCTTAGAGGAACATGACAAAGAGTTCAAGGTGTTCACTTGGCCTCCAAATTCCCCAGATCTCAATCCGATTGAGCATCTGTGGGATGTGCTGAAAAAAACAAATCTGAGCCATCGAGGCCCCACCTCGCAATTTACAGGATTTAAAGGATCTGCTTCGAACAGCTTGGTGCCAGATGCCACAGGACACATCCATGCCTCAATGGGTCAAATTTGTTTTAGGAGCAAGAGGCTGACCTACACAATATTATGCATATGGTTTTAATGTTGTGACTGAATGTATGAGTATTTGCTTTAAAAACCAGAGGATCTTGTTGATATTTCATAGACAACTAGATTACTAGATTAGATTATAGATCCAATAAAAGGTACATCTATTTATGCAATTACTATAACAGTGGAGTGAGGGGTCGAACTAACGTAGGCCATGTACAGTAAGGGCACTCCGACGCAGATGTGGCCGATTCAAGTCCTGGGTTTCTTGGAAGCGCACTTGTTTTCAGCAGTAACATTTGCACCCACTACAGGTGTCAGGCGCCGCTCGGCGGCCGCCCGCCCGTCTGCATAGCGCGTCTGGTTGGCTAGCAACCAGACGCTTCACTTCCCCTTCCGCCCGGCCGGCCAGCTACAGATCTGCAAGCGTTCCCATTGCTAGACGCTGCATGAAGATAGCGCTACGGCGCTAAAGGATGACATGCGCTACGGCGCTGCAGCAATGACAGTACTACTAGTACTGAGGGCATTGGCTAGCAGCACTATTTAAGCCTCTCTGACCCCACCTCCTGTGCCAGAGTTTCAGGTCCTTTCCTGTCCTCCAGCGTTCCAGTGTTCCTGTGTTCATCTGTTTCCTGACCTCTTTCCTCCCTCCAGTCTATTGCCGTTTGCCTGTGACCATTGTGACCCGGATTGCCTTTACTACCCTTTTGGATCTCCCTTTTGTACCTCGCTGTCAGAACGTTATCGACCCGGCTTGACTCACTACCCCTTCGGATTCTCCTTGTGTACCTGCATTGTCCGCACCATTGCCGAACCGGCCTGTCTGACATTCCTCTCGTACTTCGCTATCTGACTCGTGGAAGGACCGCGACCTGCGTGTTTCCTGCAGCTAAGTCCATACCTCCTTGCGGGGGTCCCTGGTGAACACCAGGGGCACGTTAGACTCCGCACCTTCCTCCGAGTAGTGCCAACGATAGCAGGTACGCTATACTAGTCGTGACAACAGGGCTCCTGTAAATGTTAATTGATACTGTCAAAGTCAGATAATTGGATATGGTCATTTCAAATTAACATCTATCAATCCGATTGTCTATGTCCGAAATTATGCGAATAGCACGCTACGGCGTGCAGGAGCGTAATCAACCGCAACACGTGCAAACAATTATACACACATTTACACATACTTTTGTAATTAGCTCACATTAAAAGTAGTTGCAACACATTTATTTGTACTGAAATATAGCAGAGTTTATGGAGAAATATTATAATGTTATATACACGTTAGTGAGATCTAAGGTTCAGGTCACAGAAAACATATCATGTCTGGTATAATTCTAACACCCTATTTATCCGCAGACGTCTGGTTCAATCGCCGAAAGGATCGCCCCTTGCGTATGCTAGTTATGGATTATAAGTAATAAATGATCATGCATGGTTTTGTGTGTGTAATGCTACAGTTTGAACTAGTTCTTGGCGGGAAGATTAAGTATGCATCTTCTGGAGAGCTGACCCCCACCCTTGGATGGCATCGTTTGAACTGGCCAATGACCTGCATTACACTGGACCTTCCTGAAGCCTGAACCTATGGAAACATGCCAAATCATCTGTATTGATTTCACTGTACCACTGACTGTATATAAGCAGGGGCTCTGGGACCAGTATTCAGTCTCTCTGACCACAGACTTCAGGA
This sequence comes from Mixophyes fleayi, assembly GCF_038048845.1. Taxonomy (NCBI): domain Eukaryota; kingdom Metazoa; phylum Chordata; class Amphibia; order Anura; family Limnodynastidae; genus Mixophyes; species Mixophyes fleayi. The sequence goes on from NC_134402.1 coordinate 109,184,851, forward strand.
CTGAATTACTGTATACTGGATCCAGGGCACCTGCTAAGTAACGGCTGTACTTATTTTATTTGTATTGTTACTCTGCTACTTTTTGCTTTTAAATCACATTGTGCTTTGGAACCACATGACTGGAAGTGGACAATCGTTATTGAATAGCGACTAGACGCTCATAACAATACTGATGACTGTCTCGGCACAGTCTGATTTAAAAAGTATGAGTGCCACTCGCTAGCACAGAACAACTGTATGCAAATAAGATAGGCTATAAAAATGCATTATATGTACACTATGCATTGAAAGAATGTTTATTTATGTAATTTTATTAAAAAAGATAAAATTATTATTTAAAATATAATATTTATATAAATGATTATGCTGATAACAGTTATTTTATTTTGTGACCAAATTTTTTTTGTATGTGTTGTGATGTTTTTTTATTGTACATACACTTGTGAATATACTGCAGTCTGTTATGTGCGTCTACGTATGGCAAGTACTGTGTAGGCATAGCGCACTTGCCATATGTAGAAGTATTTGTACAAATGCAATTTACGTGAAATTGGTGTTCGGACTTGATCAATGCCCTCAGGGTACAATCTTTAGATTGAAGATTGCTAGCATAATAGTGCTAGTTAACGCTGTTTACAAAATACTTGCCTATTTTTCCTACTTCGCTTCTGGGAGATCCGGCTTTTAGGTAGGAAGAGACCAGGTGCACAAGGCTTTACGACATGAAAAGTGGGTAGAGCAATAATGCTATCAAGCAAGGCCCACCTCAGCACACCCTGGGTGGCTGGGGGAAAATTGGTGTGATTGCATCGTCATACCCCTCCCACTGGGGTGGACAAGGCATGATTATGCATTTTGTGGCAAGGCGCTACACACCTTGTAGCGGGTATGATGGAGAATTGCTTGCTCTCTCAGGAGTCTGGGTCTCCTCTAATTTGGTAAAACATTTAAGTTATGAATAGGTAACCCTGATGCAGGGCTCAAGATATATGAAATTGTCATTACTTTGGCTGTTTTAGGTGACAAGTGTAACACCTGGATAGAGCTCTTACCTGTATAAAGGAGGCTGGGCCCCATTGGTGGAGGGGCAGGGCAGGAGGAGCCACTGTCTGGGGACAGTGCAATACAATCACAGGGGGCGGAGACAACATCCTCCAGCATGTCAGGGGGGCTGAAAGGCAAGTGACCTGCTTTGTAGAAGCAGTTTGGTGCAAAGCATGAGAAACGGCCAATATGTGAGTATGGTCAGCACAATGCTAGCTGTTGGGGAAGGAGAGGCAACACACTAGATAAATTTTTCAGAGAGTCACACTTATACAATAAGAGTGAGTAAAGAAAAGGGAGCAATTAGAAAGAGGGGCACAGTCAGGCTGCCAGAGGGGGAGATGCCAGAGAGAGTGCTGCCAGACAGAAAGCTGCTATAGAGAAAACTGCCAGGAGGAAAGCTGCGAGAGAGAGCGCTGCCAACTTTAGAGGAAAAGCCTTCCAAGGTCCATCAGTCTCAGTGGCGCACGCAGGGGGGGTTTATGAGTCTCTAGAAACCCCCCCCTTCCGCTAACTAAGTGGCCACTGTCCTATACAGCAGCCGCGGCGCTGTCAAAGAAGCGTCCGCGGCGGTGCTGTATTGTATACAGCACCGCCGCAGACGCTTCTTAGACAGCGCTGGCGAAACGGAGCTGGGTTTTTTTTTCCGGTCGGCGGGGAGAAACCCCCCCCCCTGACAATCCTCCGTGCGCCCCTGAGTCTTGCTGTCCAAAAGGAGTCCAGATCTGGTACAGGTGATCCAGGGTGTCCAGATACCTGCTTTTATTGATCTTTTATACTGATTTTTCTTATTGTCATTTAGTGTGTAGCCTTATATTCTTCTGAAAACCATAACCTAAGCCACTTTCAACTATCTGAGGTCTAGTGCCTCTTCTTCATCATTATCCATTGATCCATTGATTTACTGGTCTGATCGTTTTTTAAGGTATACTAATAAATGTGCCAAGTGGTTTGTCCCTTTTATTTTGTTTGTGTGTATTTGAATAGTCACCAGTTATTCCTCTTTGAGTCAGATAAGGGTTTCCCAAGTCTACCCCTGATAGACATTGCAATAGAAGAGCAAGAGCATGACTCTGGAGGAGGCACAGCATCAGAGATCAGGCGGAATTTAGCTATAACTACAATAACTCTACACCGGTACAGTCAGGTACCAGGGGATACACAAGCAAAGGCAACACTGATATACATTTAGGGCCTGATTCATTAAGGCACATATTCTGAGTGCAACCTGCACTCCGTAATCTATGCACGTGTCACAGACATGCGTATTCTTAAACTCGTCAAGGAACGAATTGCAGGATGTGTAGCACGATGAATTCATTGGTAAGCTGGTTACGTAATGTAAAAGTGATGCAACGCATTCACGCGTCCGCTGACGAAATAGAGGGGTTTCTGTCTGTTCTGCCCACGCTCATTAGAGTGTACTATGTATTGCTAATATAACTAATAGTTCAGTTCAGTTCAGTTGCGTTGTGTTGGAATTTGATATGAGTTGATTTCATAATAAATAGCCTTGAGTTTACTGTGCAGGAGAGTTCTCAGGTAAATACAACATTATGTATATATAATGTAAAACCAAAACCTTAAATAAAGTTGCATTTACTTAAAACTCTCCTGCACAGTAAACTCAAGGCTATTTATTATAAAATCAAATTAACTCAAATCATCTGAACACAACTCAACTGAATCGAACTGAACTATATATTGTAATTTTCAATGTATTATAATATACATTTAAATAATATAAATAATATATTTACAAAGAGTTTACTCCGCAGAGGAGCTGATTTTGCATCATCGTCCAGGGTTTTGGTTTAATTTGAATCTAACAATGTATTACAGATGACAGACCCTTCATGTAGGTGACCAATAATGTGTGTGTAATTATGGCATTAAAAATGATGTTTACACTTGTGTCTGTGTTGTATTTACATTTTTAGGGCACTATAGGTCCCAGCATGACCTTGAAGCCATGGAATATACTTGTGCTTGTAGTACTAGTAGCCATCCTGGGACCTATGGTGCACCAGGGACAAAATACTTTCATTTATTATTATTATTATTATTATTATTACTACTACCCCACAAACCCTGCTCAGAGGTTAGGAAAGGGCTATAGTGCTTTCAGCACAAGGGTGGGTTGGGTGGAGGGCCACATCGCCCTAGGAAATGCAGCTCAGTACTGACTACTCTGGGGCTGGTTGCCATTATGGCAGGGTGACCCTATGCTGCAGGAGGCAAAGCCTAGTGCTGGTAATAGTGAAATTGGGGTCAACCCATGCTGTATTTTTGTTTTTGACTTTGTCTGTAGAAATGTAATGATTTATGGCAAAATTGTGACTGGGTTCCATACGATGATAATGTCATAATGGATTTAAGACCATAATGTGTGTCGAAAGGAAACAATTACCTCTTTCAAACTGACATTGTTTTAGATATTGGAAATGTTTGTCTGCCTGTGTCATGTGATGCGGCCGCGTCATTGCTCAGGTAGCTGCGAGCTTAAATTCCTCGAGCAATTACCGTATTAACGGTAAGATTTTTCGAGCGCTCGTTTTGCAACGTTGACAATTGAATACGCCCCTTATAGTCCAAAAACACAAATTTGCATTGAATGGCCTGATTCGTTATGAAAAGAAAAGGGAAAAAAGGATTAACTTTGCATGTTCCATTTGAGGGGGAAGTAAATTTAAAATGTGATTGCAGATTTATAGTTGGGGTATTGCATGTCCGAGATTAGCTGTAAATTTTATTCTAAAAAAAAAGCGAAAATCAAGTTAGCTACCTTAGAAAACAGGCACATTTTCACTTCTGTGCAAAATAAGAACCAAGCCTTTGCATTTTATCATAGTTTCTCCAGGAGAAACTTTCCTTTTATTTTCAGCTTACTTTTTTTTTATGAATCAAACCCTAGGTGCCTATTTATGGCAAGCAAAGCTTCCTAAATTTGGTTATTTGCAGCTTGGTTTAACCATGTGACATTGGAAACGTCGCTAACTTTGTGTGCATATTTCTATTTTGTATGAGCATGTCCAAAATCATGCAGGTTTGTTATTTAAGAAACATGGTAGACTGACATTATTTTCCTTTATGATGTGCGGAAAGTCTGCTCTTTATGGGCACAAGGGACACCTCTTCGAGTGGCAGATCTATAAATTGTCTGATTCACAACAGGAACTCCGTCAGCACGACCTTCAGTACACGACTAAAGGTGGCTTGAGACATCCCTACTGTGACTTTGACTGTTTTCTGGAATAATCAAGTGGCGCAAAAGTGCAGTGGCACAACAGGCTCTAGGGTACTCTGCACAATGTGCAGGATGTCCATGATGACTTGAGGAGTGAGCTGACAGCGACGGACCACCTCAGCATCTGACATCCCAAAGAGGCTGACATGTGGCCTGAAGAAACGATCCCTGGGCTGACGATGTTGGACCAGTTGCTAGTTTTGGAGGGGTGGACACTTGTCCCCCTCCTCTTGAGAGGCCACCCCCCGCTGGTTAAGGATTTCCTCTGCATCACAGAATGGCTAGATGTGAGAAAGATGGATGAAGTGTGCAAATAAATAAATTAACTCATGCCTTGCAACCTTTAAAGAGTTAAAACATACTTATACTTACAATTGGCCTCATGAGGCTCATTATAGATCTATTTGAGGGGTGGAGAAATTTCTTTTTTGTAAAGAAAAAGCATAAAAGCATATTTAAAACAACTATCACAAGTAGTATGGAGTGCATGAGACATATCATACATACCTCTTAAGATAAATCAATTAACTTTACCAAAGAAAAAAACAACAACCAGTCACCTACATAACTACCATTATAAACTCCCAAAATGAAATTTTACATCACTATGTTTTTTATGATGGTGTGTAAGGAGAGAAGTGTATTCAGGTGTAGGGTTCACACGTGAATTAGAGGACATGAGTGTCAAGCTGTGTTTATCCAGCGCTGTCAGCGTGGACTTAAACTAGACCCAGAGCTGGTGAAAGATTTACATGTGATGATAAGTAAATTTCTGCACGTGGCAGAGTATCATTCTCACGTAATTGCAGGTAAACGCCTACTTCGATTACGTTTTAGGGGTGTCAGCCCATCACACACCCCTTTTCTCTCCCAAAGTCACAGAATGTCGTAAGTGCTCCTTGCGCCTGCTTTCTCATGAACATTGCATGTGTATATGACCATATCTCCGTGTTTCTCGGCCATATGTCCCAGTTCTGGACATGCGCACAGTGATTTTCAAAATTGAAAATAAAAATTGGCAGATACGTGCCTTAATAAATCAAGCCTTTAAAGTACATTTATTGGCTGTATTCGGTTTTAGGATTAACACAAAATTGTAGTCTAACAAATGATTGCTTGAAACGCTTGATTACACATGTACACTACTGAAGATTTTTTTTTCTATTGTACAGCTTTCAATACAATGTGATGTTATTCTTCAAGCTCTCATCTGCATTGGAAGTGAATGCTCACTTACAATGTGTATTTCTGCAGAGGAGAATGCCTGTTGATTAAAGCTAGAATCTTTAAATGGGCACTTTTTGATGAAGCTTTTTCTCTCATACCTATACTAGGAGCAGACAGTCATAATGCAAAATCATATTATGTCTAGACAGTGCAATATCATACTGCAACATTCAGAATAATTAAATATTGCTTTGACTAATGAAATTCATATTTGTATAGCATTCTCATTTTTTTTTAGTGTGCTGCAAATATATTAGTTATTTAGTGCAGTAGAACACGTTGTCACATATGATGTATCCATATCACTGTTTCCTTTTTAGTAAACTTCATTAAAGAACTGGATTTATCTTGGGGGCAGATCAAAAGATTTTTAATGCTGTCACTGACTGTGTGATTAGAAAGTCTCTCAATGAATTATTTCTGCTGTTCCTGTCTCATAAACATCATTTATTCAATGAACTCATAAAATGATATATTAACAAATCATTGTTCTCACTGCTGTAGACACAGGGGGCAGAGCTAAGAATTAGTTTTCTTGTCGATTGCTATATGTCTTTCTGAGTCTCATAGGACAGAGCATTTGCTAAAGTGGAAAAGGAAGTAACAAGAACATTACGCTATGAACTGAAGTTTAATGTGTATTTATTATCATTTATTTATATAGCACCACCATATTGCAGAGAAAATGTAATAATTCACATCAGTCCCTGTCCCCATGGAGCTTACAGTCTAATTTCCATGTACACATACATTTGGGTCCATTTATTACCAGCCATTTAACCTTCCAGTACTGTGGGAGGAAACCAGAGCCCCAGAGGGAACCCACAGAAACTCGCCAAGAACATACCAATTCCACATGGATAAGGTCCTGGTGGGACTCAAATTAGTGCTCCCAGGCTATAAGACTGCAATGCTAACCACTGAGCCACTGTCCTGCCATGATTTCTAATTAAATACAGATATTTCTGCATTTTTATGTGGAAGTGGCTTTATTTCAAGACCAATGAGCCCTGACATGAGTGTTATATTCCATTGCATATTTTTGTTGAGGTGAAACACGACAATGCTGAACCATCCTTCAGAGCCCCCTTGATCTGATCCTCTGAGCAAGCGCAGGTCAGGTTTTGTGCTGGGAAGTCCTGTTTTGGGCTTTCAATCCAGCACTAAATGCCCAAACAGGGTTTGTGGTTAGGTAGGGCTGTCAGGACCTTGAACATAGGAGTTTAGCTTGTCCAAACTGTATTTAATATTGCTTGGATTTTGTTGTGCTAACCATGTATTAGGCACTTCCTATCTTTTCTTAAATGTTGCATGGTGGGGTTACTACTATTGTGCAAACATGCTTTTTGTTTTTGTCTGCTAAAATGGCTCCTTGCCATTGCTTCTATACACAGGCAACAGGCACCCAGTGAGTCACATTCTGCTTAGTAAACATGCTGGAGCCACACGTCTGGGTGCCTGCAGGACTGGGGCAGGTCCACAAGTAGTCCCTGGTAAGTGAGAACGTTTGAGGCAGGGTAGAGGGGGTCTCTCCTCAGGACAGTGCTGACTAGAAGCCATCACTCTTGCCAGACTGGTCCAAGATCATGCCTGTGTGGACATCAAAACCTCCATGGACTGTGCTTTCTTTGTTTACCTGCAAAAATCAGTGTGACAATGAGCTCAGTCCCATACCACATGGGTAGATGAGTAACTGGGGAGGCTCATCAGCTGGGATTGGTCATCGAAGTGACTGAGACAAAGATGCTGGTGAGGTACAGAAGTATGTAGTTCGCAGTGGTGTAGACTCTGGCACTTTTGGGTGCCATACATCGCCATTTAGTTTAAATTGAAGCCTCAAACTGCCCTGGCAATGGGTGGCGGTTTCAAAACGCCATCAAACTAGATTCTTAGTAAATCTAGCCCTTAGACTTAGTAGACCCATGGCATATTCACAATCCCCTTCAGAGAGAGTACACCTCCTACTCCCACCTGCAGGGAACCCATTCCCGTATATACTAGTTGTTAGTTTTCAAACATCTTTTTCACAAAATTAAGATCACCTCCATTAAAGATATAATAGTCTCTGACTAGGCCCATATTTATCGCTCTGAAACTTGACACACCTAAGTACTATTAAAAAAAACTGTAAATTCCTAGGTTATATGTTCCGTTCTGAAACCTTCCATCACTTTCTTCAAGCCACCTGGCATAACTTCGTTGATGACAACATTGAACAAGCAGTCCTTAGGGAACATGTTCTATCCTTCATTCATAACAAAAACAAAGAATTTACAGGCATATTCACTGACCTTATAGCTGCCCTCACAACAGCATACCAACTGTATAAACAGCATGACTCCATAACTAACAAAACCAACTACTTATAAACCAAAGAACTATATGATACTCTTCTCACTGAGAAGGCACAACACAAATGCGATTATTATAAAAACAAATTTCACAGATGGGACAATAAGTCACTCAACTCCTAGCTAATCTGATGAAGGGCCCATAACTCCACCCCTGAGTTATACGCTTACAACAAAATGACATGTCTATGTCAGGAGCCATGGAGGCCGCGGGCACTGCCGCGACTCTCCGCCCCTGGTCCCTGGCGTCCCGGCCGTCGCTATGATGACCGGAACGTCACTTCCGGTCCCGACGTCCCGGTTGCCTAGGCAACAACCGGGACGCCTGTATTTACCTGTCGCAGCGCCCGGCCAGCTGTCAGATAGCCGTGCGCGTAGGGGTTCTTTGTCTTATCCAATAGTGGCTAATTTAAGGGGAGCCTATTACTCACTACTGGCTGAATGCCAGGAATTTATTATGCAGCACCTGGCCAATTTCTACTAGCTGGGCACCTTTACTCTCATTGGCCACTAGCAATTTATCAATTAGTGTGTCACTCACCGGACTGTTAGTGCCTCTAGGTTGGGACATGGTCTCTCTCGCTCCTGCCGGCGCCTCTCCTGAGCCGCGGCCATCCGCCATCTTGACTAAGATTGCGCATGTGCAGAAACCCTGAACTGTTAATACCTCGCCTCTAGTCTCATTGGTTAATTAATCACCTCTCAGTACTTAAGGCACCTGTTGCCCTATTACCTATGCCTGTTCTTGGTTCTCATTCCTTGAGACTCTGAGGTGTTTCCTGTTTCTGCTCGTGTTATCCGTTTGCTCCTGGACAAGTCTCCTCTCCACATCGGTAGTAGAACTATCCTGCTGCAGACTACTCTCGCTACCTCCGTTACCTGCCTGCTTCTGGACAAGTCTCCTCTCCACATCGGTAGTAGAACTTACCCGCTGCAGACTACTCTTGCTACCTCCGTTACCTGCCTGCTCCTGGACAAGTCTCCTCTATACATCAGTGGTACAACTTGCCTATTGCAGACCACTCACGGTGCTCCGTTACATGCCTGCACCTGGACAAGTCTTCCCTTCACATCAGTGGTACAACTTGCCTATTGCAGACCACTCACGTTACTCCGTTCCACGCCTGCACCTGGACAAGTCTTCCCTTCACATCAATGGTACAACTTGCCTATTGCACACCACTCACGTTACTCCGTTCCATGCCTGCACCTGGACAAGTCTTCCCTTCACATCAGTGGTACAACTTGCCTATTGCAGACCACTCACGTTACTCCGTTCCACGCCTGCACCTAGACAAGTCTTCTCTACACATCAGTGGTAAAACTTGCCTATTGCAGACCACTCACGTTACTCCGTTCCATGCCTGCGCCTGGACAAGTCTTCCCTTCACATCAGTGGTACAACATGCCAATTGCAGACCACTCACGCTATTCTGTTACACACCTGCGCTGGACAAGTCTTCTCTATATATCCGTGGTTAAACTTACCAGCTGTAGACCATTCATGTTTCCTTGTGATATAGCTACTACTCTGTATGGTACCTATTAGCTGGACTAAAGTCTACAAGTGCCTCTGTATTGTGGCTGCAAGTCGCTGACTTTTCTACTATATTATTGATTGGTCTTTGCCTAACGTTATCCAGTTATCAAGTACTGGCCTGCTATATGCTACCTGCGTGCTAAGGCACTTGGACTCTTTTCTCATTTTATCCTGTTTACTAAACTGCTGTACCATCACAGTTCCACGGTGCCAAGACTCAGCATTTATACTATTGACATTCCTTTCCTCTATTCTACTGTATGGTTCCACTGATTCACCACACTACCCAGAGGTCCGCACTTCTGGTAAGTGTAGCTACACCTGGTGAATTCTGGGTAAAACTCCTTTGCCTGTTCCTGGATTCTGAACCTGTGCTAGTGACCCTGATCTATTGCCTGTACCTGGATTCTGAACCCAGATGATGCTAGACTTATTGTCCTACCCAAACTTGGCAAGGACCCTACACTTGTCTCTTCCAACAGATCAATCTCCCTTCTTAACCAAGACTTTAAACTTCTCACCAAAATAATGGGCGACACGATTACAACACGCTATGCCCTATATGATCTCACATTTGTCCAAAGCTCATCACAACATTTTCATTAATTTGGATGCTGAAAAAGCATTCAACAAAATAGTGTAGCCTCACATCACTCCCTTTTAAAGTTCAACATTTTGGCCTTGTCTTTTGAAATCTTATATGCACTATTTACACCAACCCTGGCCCACATGTGACAGTTCACAACATCAATTCACCTGCTTTCACTTTGTATAGAGGCACCAGACAGGGTTGTCCACTCTCCCCACTCCTCTTTAACTTCACACTAGTCCCCCTTGTTAGGCATCTCCTCTTCTGAAGTGATAACAAAGGCATTAAGATAGGAAACAGGGAGGTAAAACTCACAGCCTTCGCAGATGATCTCCTAATTTTTCTTTCCAATCCTCACCAGTCCATACCATGATTAATATACATGACTGACAGATTAATTCCATTGCTGAATTTTCAATTAATTATGAGTAGGGATGTGCACCGGCGACTTTTGAGGTCTCGTGTTTTGTGTTTTGGATCCGGATTTTCGTTATTTTTGAGGTTCGGATTTGTCTCGCAAAACACTTGACGAAAGGTCTCGGTTCGGATTTAAGGTATTGGATTCGGATTTTTTTTGAAAAAAACATAAAAAGTTTAAAAATCAAGTTTTTGGGCTTATTTTCACTCCTAGGCTATTATTAACCTCAATAACATTCAATAACAAGCATTTCCACTAATTTACAGTGTATTCTGAACACCTCACAATATAGTTATTAGTCCAAAACGTTGCAACAAGGTATCTTTCTGGACTGCGTAGAGGAGTGGGTCACCACAATATATATTAAAAACCCTGAACTTTTATGAATCGCACCAATAAATGTACCTGGACTGCGTAGAGGAGTGGGTCACCACAATATCTTAAAAACCCTGAACTTTTATGATTCGCACCAATAAATGTACCTGGACTGCGTAGAGGAGTGGGTCACCACAATATCTTAAAAACCCTGAACTTTTCTGATTCGCACCAATAATTGTACCTGGACTGCGTAGAGGAGTGGGTCACCACAATATCTTAAAAACCCTGAACTTTTATGATTCGCACCAATAATTGTACCTGGACTGCGTAGAGGAGTGGGTCACCACAATATCTTAAAAACCCTGAACTTTTATGATTCGCACCAATAATTGTACCTGGACTGCGTAGAGGAGTGGGTCACCACAATATCTTAAAAACCCTGAACTTTTATGATTCGCACCAATAATTGTACCTGGACTGCGTAGAGGAGTGGGTCACCACAATATCTTAAAAACCCTGAACTTTTATGATTCGCACCAATAATTGTACCTGGACTGCGTAGAGGAGTGGGTCACCACAATATCTTAAAAACCCTGAACTTTTATGATTCGCACCAATAATTGTACCTGGACTGCGTAGAGGAGTGGGTCACCACAATATCTTAAAAACCCTGAACTTTTATGATTCGCACCAATAATTGTACCTGGACTGCGTAGAGGAGTGGGTCACCACAATATCTTAAAAACCCTGAACTTTTATGATTCGCACCAATTTTTGTACCTGGACTGCGTAGAGGAGTGGGTCACCACAATATCTTAAAAACCCTGAACTTTTATGATTCGCACCAATAATTGTACCTGGACTGCGTAGAGGAGTGGGTCACCACAAGATATATTAAAAACCCTGAACTTTTATGATTCGCACCAATAAATGTACCTGGACTGCGTAGAGGAGTGGGTCACCACAATATCTATTAAAAACCCTGAACTTTTATGAATCGCACCAATAAATGTACCTGGACTGCGTATAGGAGTGGGTCACCACAAGATATCTTAAAAACCCTGAACTTTTATGATTCGCACCAATAAATGTACCTGGACTGCGTAGAGGAGTGGGTCACCACAATATCTATTAAAAACCCTGAACTTTTATGAATCGCACCAATAAATGTACCTGGACTGCGTAGAGGAGTGGGTCACCACAAGATATATTAAAAACCCTGAACTTTTATGATTCGCACCAATAAATGTATCTGGACTGCGTAGAGGAGTGGGCACTGGGCACCACAATAAAATATATAAAAAACCTTCAACAGATCTGCATTACACTACACATACGGCTGCTCCTCCATCCTCTCCATCATATACATGTTGGAGTTTTAGCGTGTGACAACCTCTTGTTTTTGATAATGTCAGTGCATTTGGAATATTTTTCAATTTGCCCCACACCACTGAATGTACTTTATCTATGATACGCAATACGCATCTATCTATCTTGACTGCGTAGTGTGGTGGCCCCGGTACACAATTTGGTACCGAGGCCACAATATAATTAAAAAACCCTCCACGTGTCGGAATTCCACCAAACAAGTATCTGGACTGCATAGTGGGGTGGCCCCGGTACCCAATTTGATACCGGGGCCACAATACCTCCTCCAAACATGCTACAGACAATTCGTCATTGAGAGACCCCAGACAGACAGGGTCGAAGTGTTATTGTTTGACTTTGTAAACCCAAAAAAATGTCCCTGTTGCACATAGTCGTGCAATGAAGACTGACTTTTTCATTTAAAGGCACGATCTTTAAAGTGTAGTGTTTGTAAGTCTAAGTCATATTATACTTTTGGTAAAATTGGTTTATTTTGTTCCTCTTTATGGTAATTAATTAGTAATAGAATTAAAGTAGGAAATAGAATTAAAGTATGAAATAGAATTAAAGTAGGAAATAGAGTGGTATAGAGTTGTAGTGTGGTATAGATAGAGTGGTCCACACAATATAATAATAAAACCCTCAACTGGTCTGAATTCCACCAAACAAGTATCTGGACTGCGTAGTGGGGTGGCCCCGGTACACAATTTGGTACCGAGGCCACAATATAATTAAAAAATTGGGCATCAACTGTCACCGTTGTTTAATATCTGATACACCTAAATATGGACTGCACAGTGGAGTGGCCCCGGTAGTAAATTTGGTGCCGGGGCCACAATACCTCCTCCAACTTCCAAGTGTAGTGTTTATAAAGACACACAGCGTCGAAGTGTTATTATTAGTTGACTTTCTTAACCCTAAAATTGTCCCTGTTGCAAATATTCGTGCAATGGACAGTTACTTTTCTATTGAAAGACTCAAGCTTTCAAGTGTAGTGTTTATAAAATATAAACAACAATACAGTAGTTTTAGAGCACGTCAATACCTCTTGTTTTAAATTATGACACGGCATTTTACTTTTGGTTTAATTTCTTGAATTTTTTTACATTTGGTTTTACTTTTTGAACATGGCAAACGACTGTTGCTTGGTCATATAATGCAAAAAAAAAAGTTCCAAGATGGAATTGTCCTTGGGCCCTCACACCCACCCTTATGTTGTTGAAATAGGACATGCACACTTTAACAAACCAATCATTTCAGCGACAGGGCCTACCAAACAACTTTGGCTGAAATGATTGGTTTGTTTGGGCCCCCACACCAAAAAAGCTATTCATCTCTCCCTGTACAGACTAAACAGGCTCTACTGAGGCAAGATGTCGTCCTCATCCTCAACCTCTGATTCCTCTCCCCCTACAGTGTGTACTTCCTCCTCATCACACATTATCAATTCGTCCCCGCTGGACTCCACAACCACAGGTCCCTCTGTAGTATCTGGAGGGCAGTGCTGTACTTCATTGAGGAATTGATTATTCATTTTTATAAACATCATTTTTTCAACGTTGTGAGGAAGCAACCTCCTTCGCCGCTCACTGACCAGGTTCCCCGCTGCACTAAAAACTCTTTCCGAGTACACACTGGAGGGGGGACAACTCAGGTAAAATAGAGCCAGTTTGTACAGGGGCTTCCAAACTGCCTTTTTTTCCTGCCAGTAACAATATGGACTGTCTGACATGTCTACTTGGATGGTGTCAGCAAAGTAATCATCCACAATTTTTTCTATTGTGACAGCATCCAATGCAGCGAGAGTAGACATGTCTGCAATGGTTGGCAGGTCCTTCAGTCCGGACCAGATGTTATCAGCATCCCCGCCAGTGCCTCTTTTGGGAAAACTGAGCTTTTTCCTCGCAGCCATAGATGTGGAAGAAAATGAGGGTGGAGCTGTTGGCATGTCACGGTCCTCTTCAGAGGACAATCTCCTGACCAGCAGGTCTTTGCACCGCTGTAGACTTGTGTCCGCCGGAAACAGAGACACAACATACGCTTTAAACCGAGGATCGAGCACGGTGGCCAGAATGTATTCCTCTGACTTTAAAAGAGTGACCACCCTCGGATCCTGGCAAAGCGTACGAAGGGCTACATCCACAAGAGCTACATGCTTGCTGTAATTGCAATGGCTTACCAGCTCCTCCCTCACTTTCTCCAGCTGCTTCTGCAACAGCCTGATCAGGGGAATGACCTGACTCAAGCTGGCAGTGTCGGAACTGACTTCTCGTGTGGCAAGTTCAAATGGCTGCAGAACCTTGCACAACACGGAAATCAGTCTCCACTGCGCTTGACTCAGGCGCATCCCCACTCCTTTGCCTATGTCGTAGGTGGCTGTGTAGGCCTGAATGGCCTTTTGCTGCTCCTCCATCCTCTGCAGCATATAGAGGGTGGAGTTCCAGCGCGTCATAACCTCTTGTTTGAGGTGATGGCAGGGCAGGTTCAAGCTTTTTTGATGTGCCTCTAGTCTGCGGTAGGCAGTGGCTGAATGCCGAAAGTGTCCAGCAATTTTGCGGGCCACCGCAAGCATCTCCTGCACACCCCTGTCACTCTTGAGGTAATGCTGCACCACCAAATTAATGGTGTGGGCAAAACATGGGACGTGCTGGAAATTGCCCATATTTAATGCCCGCACAATGTTACTGGCATTGTCTGACACCACAAATCCCCATGAGAGTCTAAGTGGGGTAAGCCACTGGGAGATAATTTCCCTCATTTTCTCTAATATGTTGTCAGCGTTGTGCCTCTTATTAAAGCCTGTAATGCACAATGTTGCCTGCCTTTGCATGAGCAGCCATTTTGTAGATGCTGCTACTGATGCAGCTGTTGCTGTTGCTGCGGAAGGGGATGCATCTACCCAGTGGGCTGTCACAGTCATATAGTCCTTCGTTTTCCCAGAACCACTTGTCCACATGTCCGTGGTTAAGTGGACAGTGGGTACAACCGCATTTTTAAGAGCACTGAGGACACTTGATCGTACTTCTCTGTACATTTTTGGTATCGCCTGCCTAGTGAAGTGGAATCTCGAGGGGATTTGGTACCGGGGACACAATACCTCCATCAACCCTCTAAATCCCACTCCACTGATGGCGGACACCGGGCGCACGTCTAACACCAACATTGCAGTTACAGCCGCAGTTATACGCTTTGCAATAGGGTGACTACTATCGTATTTGGTGGTCATGGCAAACGACTGTTGGACGGTCAATTGTTTGGTGAAAGACTTAGCGGTCTTACGACTTCCCCTCTGGGAAGATGACCGACTAACAGCAGCAACAGCAGCAGTGGCAGTAGTAGGCGTACCGCTGCAGGATTCCTCGGATGAATCCCATATTGAGGAGGACTCAGTCTGGCTGCTGACTTGGGCTGCAGGACTGAATCTGATGGAGATTGTGGAGGAAGTTGACGAGGAAGGTGTTGCTGGTGTGTATCCAACTGGACCACGGGATTTAGGTGTCCCTGTACCGATGAGGGTCCTAGCCCCAGTTCCTGAACTAACCACTGAACTATGAAGGTTATTCAGGTGACGTATAAGGGAGGATGTTCCTAGGTGGGCAAGATCCTTACCCCTGCTTATTTGAGCTTTACATAAGCTACATATGGCCATACATTGGTTGTCTGGATTTGGATAAAAATAACTCCAGACCGAAGAGGTGCATTTTTTGGTCTTCTGACCAGGCATGACGATGGGCTTTTTCATCCCATGGACATCAGCTGTTTCCCCCCCTGGTGCCTCATTTACAATAACCACATCACCATCCTCATCATCAAGTTCCTCCACAGCGCCAGCTACATCATCAATAGCCTCCTCCCGAGCCACCTCTTCCCGTACAGTGATGGGAAGGTCAGGCTTGACAACCACCAACACCCTTGGACTCGCCTTGGGGATTTGTGATAATTTCTCTTTAGAAGGCAGAGTTGTTTGCTGTTTTGTTGCTGACAGCATAACTCTCTTCAATTTTTTGTAGGGGGGGGGAGGAGGAGGAGGGCTAAGATCCGTGGGTGAAGCTGAACCACTAGTCATGAACACGGGCCAGGGCCTAAGCCGTTCCTTGCCACTCCGTGTCGTAAATGGCATATTGGCAACTTTACGTTTCTCCTCAGATGATTTTAAGTTTCTCTTTTTGCTACTTTTTCTTAACTTGGGCTTTTTGGATTTTACATGCCCGGTACTACGAGATTGGGCATCGGGCTTGGAAGACGACGTTGATGGCATTTCATCGTCTATGTCATGACTAGTGGCAGCAGCTTCAGCATTAGGAGGAAGTGGGTCTTGATCTTTCCCTACTTTATCCTCCAAATTTTTGGTCTCCATTATATGTAGCACAAGATACTGCAGAATGTGTGAACTTGGTAATATTGCAGTACCAATGGACTTATACTGCTGGATTGGTTTTGCAAATTTGGTTATAATTATTATTTTTTATTTTTTTTTTAAATTTTTTATTTTTTTTTACTTTTTTCTTATTTTTAAAAAACTTGGGAATAGTGGGGAAATAACTATGCCCTTAGAAGCACAGAGCACAGGACACAGCACCACTGGACTGAACAGGACACGGCACAGGACCCAGCAGCACTACGGAACTGAGCAGGACAGAGCACAGGACACAGCACCACTGGACTGATACTGCAGAATGTGTGAACTTGGTAATATTGCAGTACCAATGGACTTATAATGCTGGATTGGTTTTGCAAATTTGGTTATAATTATTATATATTTTTTTTTTTTTTTAATTTTTTATTTATTTTTTACTTTTTTTTTATTTTTTAAAAACTTGGGAATAATGGGGAAATAACTATGCCCTTAGAAGCACAGAGCACAGGACACAGCACCACTGGACTGAACAGGACACGGCACAGGACCCAGCAGCACTACGGAACTCAGCAGGACAGAGCACAGGACACAGCACCACTGGACTGATACTGCAGAATGTGTGAACTTGGTAATATTGCAGTACCAATGGACTTATAATGCTGGATTGGTTTTGCAAATTTGGTTATAATTATTATATATTTTTTTTTGTTTTTAAATTTTTTATTTTTTTTTACTTTTTTTTTATTTTTTAAAAACTTGGGAATAATGGGGAAATAACTATGCCCTTAGAAGCACAGAGCACAGGACACAGCACCACTGGACTGAACAGGACACGGCACAGGACCCAGCAGCACTACGGAACTCAGCAGGACAGAGCACAGGACACAGCACCACTGGACTGATACTGCAGAATGTGTAAACTTTGTAATATTGCAGTACCACTGGACTTTTACTGCTGAATGTGTGAACTTGGTAATATTGCAGTACCAATGGGCTTATACTGCAGGATTGGTTGTGAAAATTTTGTGGTAATTAAAAAATATTAAAGTAGTTTTTGGTATTTTTTAAAAAAACTTTTTTTTATTTTTTTAAACACAGGGGAATATTGGGGAAATAACTATGCCCTTAGAAGCACAGAGCACAGGACACAGCACCACTGGACTGAACAGGACACAGCACAGGACCCAGCAGCACCACTGACCTCAGAAGGACAGAGCACAGCACACAGCACCACTGGACTGATACTGCAGAACACAGCACAGCACAGCACAGCACAGCACAGAACTAAACAGCACAGAACTAAACAGCACAGAACTAAACAGCACAGAGGACCACCTAACACACCCTCCCTCTACCCTGATCAATGCCCGAGTGAAGATTGCGGCGACTAGCGGGGAATTTATAGGATCCGAGTATCGCGAGATCCGACAACGGGATTATGAGTCAGAGCCTCAGTTTCACTTTTGAATTTGGCGCCAATACCCGGATCTGTCTCGGATCCGACTCGGATCCGCAACGTTCGGGTGGGCTCGGATTTCATAAATCCGAGTGCGCTCATCCCTAATTATGAGAAGTCTGAAGCTTTGGCGATGCATTGCAATGTAAGCGGAGCTGGCATGACTCCTTCCCTTTTGTTATTGCTCATAAGTATCTTACATACTTGAGGATCAACCTCCCTCCACACCAAGAACAGTTATATGCTCACAATGTCAAGCCTGTTGACAGGAAGTTCCAATGGGAGTTGAATGATTGGCAAGACCTTAATGTCAACTTTCTTGGGAGATGTAACTTGATCAAAATGTTCAGTTTTCCCAAAATTCTATTTATCATGCAGACAATTCGTCTTCTGCTTACAAAATTGGATCTTCATAATCAGATCAAGATCTGGAGGAAATTCATATGGTGGAAGAAAAAAGCTAGAATAAGCATTGTCAAGATGCAGCAATCACCTTAGAGGGAGTAATTAATTAGTTAATTTACCCTATCTTCAGTTCTACAATTTTGCTTGCCAGCTCTGCTTTGCAGTGGACTGGATTAGGGGCAAGAGGACAGCCAATAATTTCTTACTCGAGTCTCAATTCTGTACCTTTTTCTCTTTGAATTATATTCTCCATGCACCTTTGCATAAGTTAAAGAACTCAAGATTGATAATATTCTCAGAAATGCAGAAGGATTGATTGCTTACTTGACTCTTTGGAAATTGTAGGTGAGCTGGCCACCAGCCACTATCTTCTAGTACATGTCATCTGATATTATTTGACATTTATTGAGCTTGGGATTCTCAAGACAGAACTTGATTTTTGGGAATAAACAGTCTATGTTGAATGTATATACATATTGATTACATGATTGCATTTGATCTGATCTCTTTATTAATTAATTAACTAGAGAGGAACCCTGTGGGGAAACGAGGTATTAATATCACCTCAATAAGCAAACAAAAGATGAAAAGAACTATCCGCGCACAAATAGAACAGCTGCCGCTATTTACATATATAGAGGGTCCACCCTACCCTAAAACATAATGTATAACCAGAAGATTATGTAACAAACGGCGCTAATCTCCAGCTCATACCATATACAGACAAATATATAATATCCAAAATACTTTTCCAGTGTCCGTTAGTTCATGTATATAGATGGTATATATATATATATATATATATATATATATATATATATATATATATATATATATATATGTCTCTTCATATATTAATTCCTTAGTACAGATGATGTATAACAATATCTTCAAAAAGTCAAATCCACTTATGAGAGTAGTCACAATGTTGGTAGTGTAGATAAGGAAGCACTATTAAGATGGTATATCATAAATCCCATATGTATTCCTTAAATGAGACTCTCTTCGGGATCTCCTCAATGTTATTTGGAACCAGGAGCATAGGAGAAATATAGGGAGATATATAATGCTTTATCTTTTATTAAAAATACAGAGTAAAAAAATAACGCTCATACAAAGACATAAACAATTAAAATCTCCATCCATGAGCACAGCGCATACAATAGGGGCAAATCCGCCTACCAGAACTCCGGAAAACAAACAGCATGTAGCATGCCGATATTATCTATCTGCTTCCAGCAAAGATGTTAACAGCTCTGTAACGGCGGTCTGTCTCAAACAGCAACAAACGCGTTTCGACCCTATGCATGTTGGGTCTTTATCAAGGCCCTGATAAAAAAAGATAAAGCACTATATGTCTCCCTATATTTCTCCTATGCTCCCTCACACATTATAGCAGCCCACCCTCCTTTCATTCACACAGTATAGCAGGTCCCCCTCCCATTTCATTCACACAAATAGCAGGGCCCCCTTTCCTGTCACTCACATAAATAGCAGCCCCCTCCCCTGTCACTCACATAAATATCAGCCCCCTCCCCTGTCACTAACATAAATAGCAGCCCCCCTCCCCTGTCACTCACATAAACATCAGCCCCCTCACCTGTCACTAACATAAATAGCAGAATCCCCCTCCCCTGTCACTCACACAAATCTATCTATCTATCTATCTATCTATCTATCTATCTATCTATCTATCTATCTATCTATGTGTGTGTAATAGAGTACATATATATCCTCTATGTAAATGCTGCTGCAAACTAAAAATATAATACTCATTCTTTAGAATGTTATTTTTACTCACAAATCCAATATTTTTTACATAGCTCTGTAACCTCCTATGGCTCATTAAGTGTTCAATTGGTGCTGAAATTTCAAATATCCAATTATACTTGTCTTCTCTCATGTTATAAAATCAGTCTAAAAGTAGCTGACACTCAAAAAGCAAATGGAACCTCTGAATGCAAAGGGAGAGGAAAGGCCGGCATGGGGAAATTTTATCTAATTTAGGATTTCGCAATGCGCTTTACAGTGGATCTTATTAACTGAGGTCTATAAATGAGATAACAATTTTATCTTAAGAACAGCTTTCAGAAATAATTGCAACTAAATGGAATGGTATTAGGATGCAGGGGTGATGGAGTAAATTAAAACAAGAAGTCATTTCATGCTTGAACTTCATCCGTTTGTGTTTTTCCCTCTTTAGATTTCTCATAGCAATTTGCTTGGATAGATATGAGAGGCTTTTATTATTCAGGTTTCTTCCTGTGACAGAGTGTGAACAGGTTGATAAACTTGCAATAGCTTGAAACCTCTTGAATGTTGGGAGCTATACTTACAGAAACGAGTGTTGAGTACAGTTTTGCAAGTTGTCTGCAGATTATTAGCTATTTGGGACGTTGAACTGTTATAAATAGATAGAGCAAATTAAATTCAGCAATGGTTCCCATCCTCTTACATCTTTGAGATGCACAGGTTTTGTAATTCATTTTTAGAGTTACACCGTGTTATAAATAAAATGGGAGCCATAAAAACATAAAAACAAAGCCAAATCTTGTTTATTAGCGTTTTCATTTTAAATATATTACTGTATTATTCCAAAAGCTTTTCTTTACGTTCAATTTTGATTTTAAGACTTTTCAGCTATCAAAGCATTTTATTAACACATATGACACAAAGGGGTTATTCAATTGTCAGCGAGTTTTTTTTTTGACCGTGTTAAGTCTTTTTAACGCTGTTTTTTTTTTATCCTTTTCGAGCGGGTTAACTTTACCCGCAATCCAAATCCATTTTTAACGCTACATTTTTTTTCATGAAGCGGTCCTCTCGCGCTCCAGTTGAAGGTCTATTGAAAGTATAGGGTGTGCGAGAGGCAGCCGCGTTAAAAGCTATTTAATTGTTTTTTTACGCGGCGGGTAAAACAGGAAACTATGCTGTTTTATCTCGCACCTCCTTGGGGTGTGTTAAAAATAAAAAACCTCTGAAAAGTATTTGAAATCATGTAAAAATATGGAAAAAAAAAGTTAAACTTATGTTTATCACTAATGCCTAACTTGTGTCAGTTGATTTTCTTGTGAAAAAATAATGAAATTAAAAATAAAATAAACTAAATAAATCATTATTATATATGTATGTTTTTCGTACAAATATGAATGCAGTAATGTGTTTTGAAGTACTGTAATGTAGATATTATCAATGTGTAATGCAATCGAATGTATGGAAATGTATGCAAAACCTTTTTTTGTGTTATACATAACCGCGTTAAAATTCCCCATCACTCCCCTAAAATCTCTCAAACACAATTTTTAATGCATGGGGGCAGCGTTCCCTCTTTTGCATATTGACTTGTATGAGTTTTCCTGCTGCGCTAACTCTAAACAGTCGCTATTGCTGGCAAAAACCTACGGGAGATTATTTTTTTTTACACTGCGGGGAAAAAAAAAACTTGCTAACAATTGAATACCCCCCAAATTCTGTGATACACAAATGTTCCTGACATACTGGTTTGGGAACCACTGAGACTGAACATGTTCTTCTAAATCGTCAGCCCTGTTGTGGAGGAGGAGCTGGAGAGTCACAGAAATTCGGGATTGCCCCACCACAATCATGCGATACCAAGAAAAAGGAAAAAGGAATAAGGAATACTATCTATGAGGGACAATCCTGTAGTTGGGGTATAGTTTTAACTGCCCTTGACAAAATTCAAATAATATATAACATTTATTTTTATGCCCGGAAAAAAGCTTTTATTAAAAGTGAAATATTCTAAATTTAAAATAAATAAGTTATCAGTGGGCAGATATCATCATGTTAACAAGGAAAATTCCTTAAAGATATGGATTCTATTGGGACCGGACCAGGATATCATAATAATTAAATACTGTATTCTATGTCATAAATATATCTAACACAGATTGTTGTGTACTTCCTATTTTTTTTTGCCCAAATCTAAAGTTTATAGTCTGTGGGATTACATGAGGCCAGGAAATACCATTGCACGGTGCCCTGTACTGAAATGTACAAAGTACTAATTCTGGGGAAAATATGATAAAAATAATTAGAAAACAAAGAGCAAGTTTGTAACCAAAACCTCTACAATCCATTACATTTTTTTTTAACATAAATTAGCTTTGAGTTGTTACTGTAAAATTGAGATAAAAATAAATAAGATAAAACATAAATTTGAACATCTATTTGATAATGTAGAAAAGAAAGGTGCTTAGCTTCCTCTTTGGGATGCAGTCAACCACCTAGCACTACCACACAATAAAATGCTCATGGTGCAGAGTCCACATAGAGGGATGGAAACCTGAGAGTTTAGCAGAGTAACACTTTGGGGCTTCATTGAAGAATATAAGGATATTTGGACAAACACCGCAATGTAATAGATTAAAGGTATGCTTTTATTATTGTTACTATTATTTGTATTAGTATTATTATTATTACTACTACTACTATTATTATTGTTATTATTATTATTATTATTTTTATTATTATTATTTTATGCGCAATGGCATCTGCACCTCATACTATTGTTAAAGTTACATCCTTCAATAAAATATCAATTTTTATGACACTACTTGAACTATAATCAAGTGGAACAGTTTATGAAAAAATATATTATAGCAACAGAATTGTTGATTTAAAACACTCCATCAAACTGTAGCAAGCATAGAAATAGTGCTTGCTATCCATGTACAGTAGTGATGTGCAACCTGATCCCCTTCAAGGGTCACATGTGCAGCCCTCTAACCCTCGAAAGAGCCCCATTACCTGTAATCTCAGTAATCATCTCAAAGAAACACGCTATTCCATAATAACATATCAACAGACATTCTAATATAAGATAAAGAAGAGTTACAAGCTTAATAAACAAATCTGACAATTCAATGTATTCTGGGTGACCAGATTTTCCACCAGCTATTGAAAATTGTGTCTGTTGCTTTTAATGTGCTGCGTGACAGAGAATGACTACTTCAATGAAGAAAGCAGAAATCCTGCAGCTCTTTATCATGGAAGAAGGAGGGAGCCCATGTGTCACATACTGTATGTCCCTTCTCTGATCTCAGATGTGCTGCTGGCACTATGTAACGTTCTGCTTTGTGTAGAGAATGTAGAAGTTGGCTGCTTCAGGCTAAGAATAGAATCAGTGGCTTTGGCTTAAGCGGTATAAAGCAAAGAATAAGAGCTGGGACTGAGGGGGCATAAAACAGAGAAACGACCAACAGGTCATAAATCAGGAATGAGCTGTGAGAATCAGTTGAGGGCTCGGAGTGCTGCATGTGACCCTAGGGCTACCTTATGTCAGTCACTTATGTAGAGGTTTGCAGGAGTTTTTTCCAGTAACCTCCATTTATATTTATTGGCCAAATAGTCTCTGAAATACTTTCACTTGGGCATAATGGTGAAAACACCACAGACTGGCCCTTCTGTACTTTTTGAGCCTGATTCATCAAGGAACGTATTCTGAGCGAAACCCACATTCAGTATTATACACACCTATTTAGGCTTTGCATCTGCCCAAATTCAGCAAGGCACAGATCTCAAGATGCGCATGCTTTTGAAATCGGGGACAGGTCTGCTGTGTTCTATTATACCGGAGGCAGGGCCACCATCAGGGGGTACAGGGAGTACAGCAGTATAGGGCCCAACAGCAGTGTGGGACTCCAACAGCTCCGGGCCCAAAGAAACTTATTAGGGGAGGCGGCCTCTGCAATGAATTAAGGGAGGTAGGTAAATTTCTAGGCAGCAGTTGCTCCTGAGATGTGAGAACGGGTGTGGGAAGAGATCTCAGCACAGAATTAAGCATGCGGCAGCAGGCCCCCTTGTAGGGAGCATGTCCACTTCCACTGCCAAGATGTCAGGGCCACAAAAACACAGAGAGGTAAGCAAAATACTGCAGGAGTTAGATAGAACTGGAGATGGGTGTTGACTGAAGAGAACGGGTAAAATGAAATGTTGGGTAGAGAATAATTTGAAAATGAGGTTCAGGAAGGTCAGGTGAGAGAAGAAAGGAGGGGGGCCCTGCCTGTTACAGTATGCATACGAGACTGTCATTACTACTGATCATGACTTGGACTAGTCCCTTATCTGGAGCAAGAGCAGAAAAACAAGTAACTTTCAGGCGCTCAAAGATTGTTTCCCATGTGGCTGCATGCACTTGAGTTTGGCACGTCCCTACTGTAAATTCACTATGGCAAAACGCCCCTTCCTGCCCATTTCACTCACTGAAATCGTAGGCTGTAGTAAGTGTGCTTTGTGCTCGTAGGCGTGCAGAGCTGCGTTCATGGGCGTTTCTGCTGATTCTATGCGCAACTCAACAGATATGTGCCTTGATGAATCAGGACCTTTCCATGCAAAACATAATGTTTCCTTTGCTACATGTTTGGACAGCAACCAGTGTCTTTTCCCCATCAATACACAGTGCAACAACATTTATCATGATGGTACAGTTATTATTATGCTCACAAATCTACACATGATTTAATTGCTTAGTGTCTGAAGTGGTTGGTAGCACCCCCTTCCCCGTAGATTAGCCGGGTGTCTATGTAAAGTGTATTGTGACCTGTGGTGTTTGCTTTACTTCTATTCTCAGTTAGTGCAGTGCCTCCACCTTGGACTGAGTGCAGTAGGCTCTTCGTTGGGTAGTGTTCTTGACAATCAACACCAGATGGCGACCAAGGAACCCTCCGTCCCTACTAACAAAACCACAGGCACACATAGATACACACAGCAATAAGCAAATTGCTCTTTGAAAAGCCACGCCGGCACTTTTATTGATTGGGCGCGTTACCTCAAACGATTTTCATGTCTAATTAGAATTTATATATACCAAAATAGAATATCTCTTATAAAAACTGTATTTTAAAAGTATCCCGTTAAAACAGATGAATATAGTGAATGTACAAGAATACAATGCAATAATTTAACCTTTTTTACCCATCCAAGAGGTACCCTTACCCTAAATGCTTACTTCCAATTATTCTCCAACTGTACTAATGTCTAGCAATAGTACATTCTAAGCTCAACTCATATCCACTAACTTAACATGTTATACATCAACATATTCATATTTAGCAAGAAAATGCATTTAAGTGATCTTATGAGGGAATTAATGACAAGCAAATGTCTCTCCACTTCTCTATCCAGAAACAGTAGACTATGGTGGTAAAGGCTCCAGAATAAAGTCACTGCTGTCAGTTTTCCTTAGCTTTTTCAAACATAAATCTCTTTTAATGGTGACACTCTGTAGCATCCCTCACTTTTCCAATAAGCACAATCTCTAGTCTGAGTTTATTCCGGCGGAATATGACTTGAAGAAATTAGGCGTGTGCACATTTTCCTACTTGTCACGTCCTATTACACACGCACAGTCCTGCAGTGAGCTATCTCTCCCCTGTACTTCACTGTAACAAATGTCACTGGTCTGAGGTCAATTTTGTTGTTTAGTGCAGATGTTCACAATATATCTCAGACTCTGATCCCTAACTGTCTTTCCCTATCACTACGCCTGATAGTTTATCACAGGCGTGCAAAGGGGTGTACAAATTATCTTCGGGCCTTTCCACCAAGTCCCTATCTACCTAATAACAGAGTCACAATACACAGGCCCATCAATTGATAAACAGGGGTTACTTATCCATTTAGATTTGGGTTTCTCCTCAGACCTCTTACAGGAAATGTCAGCTGTTTCTCTCACAGGACAGTGCTGACAAGTCTGACCGGGCTCTCCCTCCTGTCAGAGCTGATACTCTTCTGTCCCTCCTGACTGTTTCCTCACGGGCTGATTTTCTTCAGGGACTCACAGGGCTTTTTCTACTGACAACATCACAGGGTTTTTCCCTGACAGACATCATAGGTTTCTCCGCTGACAGGGACCACCTGCCACACTGCAACTGCCAGTTTACAGATAAGCCTACAATATCTTACTTTTTGGTACGCAGATTTATGGTGGAGTGTTTGTGTTTTTAGATATCACAGTTTCTAGAGGATATTACATTATGATGTGATCTTTTTCTGTTCCTTTCATGAGAGTACCTGATCTTCCCGGACGTTTTTGAGAGGACACCGTTACCTAGAAGTATCATCAATTCAACAGACTCTCTGAAGTGTCTATTATTATCATCTTTCTGGTACGCACATTATTTGAAAATATCTATTTACAGAAGGCGCCTACTTCATATCTATTTTCTATATGTATATATATATATATATATATATATATATATATACACAGGGTGATTCAAAAGTCGCAGTACACCCTTTTATTTCAAAAACTCTACAGGAATTGGGCCGATTTCAAGATGGCGCCCATGTTTGGTACATACCATAAAAGATAGACTACGTCACCCATACCTTACTGGAGTATTCAGGTTTCCCAATTTCCTGTAGAGTTTTTGAAATAAAAGGGTGGACTGCGACTTTTGAATCACCCTGTATATTAAATTGTTGATGTGTGAATTTATTGACATCCTTATAAATCATTTCTGTATGAATATAAGGAACTTATCTACTAATTAAGGTCATGAATAATAACTAAAATGATACACTTTTTTTTTAAAACCTGGAGTGCACCAAAATAATTACTCAATCAGAGAGTAAAAATATTCCACATTTTCAGTATTTGTGAGGAGTATAAATGGACCTTTACAGTAATTGCAATTAGTGGGGAGGGTTATTGTTTAATAATTAAATTCACTATCTTACTTATTTTAAGACTGTCACTAACAAATGCTGCTGATGCTATTCAGGGGCTAATCTGCATAGGCATCATTGGTCTACTTTCAGCTCCTTCGTAGGTGGTGACTAGCTGAGCTAGAGTGAAGGGGAAGGCACCTCGATGCACTACTGGCTTCTGTGTCACGGAATGAATGTGAAGCTCACTTATAGATATATGATCAGCAATGACTGGGAGCAGCATGTGCTAAAGCTAGCGGCATTGGATGTTAACATAATTGTGCTCCGCAGCTGCATTCAGAGACAATATTCATCATATCGTCATCATAATCTATTTATTTATATAGCGCCACTAATTCGGCAGCGCTGTACAAAGAACTCATTCACATTAGTCCTTGCCCAATTGGAGCTTACATTCTAAATCCCCTAACATACACACACACACACAGACCAAGAGAAACTAAGGGCAATTTAATAGCAGCCAATAAACCTACTAGTATGTTTTGGGAGTGTGAGAGGAAACCGGAGCACCTGGAGGAAACCCACGCAAACACAGAGAGAACATACAGGGCCTCATTTAGAGTCGGATGCAAAGTCCGTCTAAGACGTGTAGGAGTGGGAGTGTGCCACAGCTTGGTAGGGTATTACGAGTGGCATGCAATCCCAGTTGCATCCCACTCATAATACCCTACCGAGCAGTTTGTGCAACTAGCTAACCACCTAATTCCTGCATCTTTAACCCTTTTTTACCATGTGTTGCATTTGCGCCTTACTGCATCTAGGATTTACTTACAGGGTCACACCTTTACAATTCCGCGTTCCGCCCTTTCCCTAGTAGTAAGCCGCAAGCTGTAGCAAGTGTAAATTGTGTCAAAGATGCAGGCAGATATGGTGCTTGCTTTACAAGGCAGCGCCACTTTAAATTTAAGCGCTGAAGACGCCGATCTCGCCGGAGTTGAAGAATCTGGACATTAATACATTTACCCCCTAGTCTGAGACCAAGAGGAGTTTTATAGCATGCAATAATATACCAATTGGTATTGCAAATACATTTATAGTAGGGTTCCATATCTTTATATATTTTGATATTTAGCGGACCAATTAATCAAATGTAGGTCCAACAGCATGATCAATAATTTTTGATAACAGTGAGGCTATGCAATTTTTTTGCATTTTTTATATCACAGCACACACTGATTTTATGCTTATTTTATTTTCACTGTTTTCCTTATTTTGCTCTTTTCTTTCCAATCTTTTTAGCCCATATTTAATAAAAGTTATATTTTAAATTATAGCTACCCTGGAGTGCCTCTGCAATACACATTCTTTCTTTCCAATTTCATAAAATGTTTATCTACTGGTGAAAGTTGGATGCTATTTGCAGTATTATAAATGTATAGGATATTAGTGCTGACCTTTCTAGGGGGAGGATCAGGAGTGCATTGTGCGTTTTTGATTTTTCTGGAAGCTGGCGAACAGGGAACCCAGTAGTACAACTGCATCAATAGTGATAGTGTAGTCAAAGAAAAGAAAGGAGAATGCAAGGCTGATGTCAGCAGGGTCTGGGGGGGGGAGTATGTGCTGTAATGCAGTGAGAGTTGTGTCAGTTGAGTTATAAAGGGAGGTCAGCTGTGATGAGAAGTGATGCTTTAGGTCTCTAGCTTGAAGCTGTTTAAAAAACAGAGTTAGTCAGTAAATAACAATGACTAATAGCACTTCACTACAGTAACATAATTTTATGAACTTATGCCCCCATAAGTACATAAATAGCCACTAAGTGAAGACACCAGTGATACACTAAATCTGTTGTGATCTGCTGTGATTGTGTTACATAAACAAGACTGTGTAACAATCTATAAAGATGTGTGATAAGAATAGCCAGTAGAAATAATTGAAAATGTCAAGCAGATTCTAAATGATAAAAAACTCAACCAGTTTAAGGGTATTCGTGGTACATCTTTCATATGTGCTTTTTTGATCTTGAAAAATTTGCTGCTTGTGTTTGCAGTTTGAGTTAAAAGTGTGCATTTGAAATGTTGCGACTCATGTTAAAAATGTTAAAATAAAGTATTAATAAAGTATTGTTAAAACTGTTTTAATTCGAACAGCAAACAGGTTTTGTGTTACCATGTTTGAACTGGCTTGATCATGAGGGAACCTGCCTGATCAAGTGCAAAGCGGTATCATCCATGGTCAATCTGAATCATAAAAATGATGTAACAAAATGCGCATTTATGTGTGTATGTTGTATTGACACTTCTCAAGATGTGTTAAAAAACTATAGTATTTCTGCGTCAGGCACACGTTGGGCATACAAATGCATATATTTGCGTCCTAAGATTGCATAGCAGCTTGAAAGTGTTAGTAGAACATTGAAAGCTGCATTACCTTATTCATGCACAATATAATGTAATGAAGTGTCATAAACACAAGAGCGAAATAGTGTCTTTACAGTGTTATTAATAAGAAAGTTATAGTTTCCATATGAAATGCCATTAAATACAAACACCCCCACATTCATGGTTTCCAGCTTTAAAAACCCAATAGGAATTTTCTTTTCTGCAGTAGTCCAAATGGGAATGACATATGAGTAATCCAGATAGACAGCAGCAATGTGTTGTAATATATCAATGCCAAGGAATTAAGTGCTACAAGCTGGAGGATTTAATGCACAAACAGCCAATCAGAAGTAGCTAGAAAGTACTGCTGGCATTCTCCATTGTCATCATCGTAATCATCATCATCACATATCTTTGCAACATGTATCATACTAGATTGCATATACACTTGCACACACACTTACTTTACCCAACTTCTGCTTGCCTGTCTCTCCAAGCGTAATAGGCAGCAAGTCTAAGACACACAAAAATCTATAAAGGAACTGCATATATATTCATTACAGAATATACACACAACTCTCAGTGCCATAAACATTATCCTTTACAAATTTTGCTGTTCATGATCATTAGCTGGAGTTATATCAAACAAGATAATAATCAAAGATTTTGGACCTATGAAACAATAGTTAACAAATTATGTCCTTTCGCAATTTATTGATTCCTTTGAAATTGAAAATGTGAACTAAAAAAATAAGTTCTTTGGTTTCTTTTATCCAAGACAACTATGTGTAAGGTTAAGCGAGTAATATGTCAAAATGCTTTTATTCCTTATTACAGAAAACACTTGAGAAACGAATAGCTGGCAGCCAAAAACATATTTCATTGACTTGTTGTTTTATGAAATATTTACAACACTTAGTCAATAGCTATTTCATTCATTGTTAGCTGTTGTGCCAGCAGAATTTCTGTTTAGTATCTAAAATGTCAAAAAGTCTAATGCTGTCTTTTACTAACAAAGTCAAAAACATGGGTATATGATAACATATGATGGAGTTATAAACAGCCCTTTAAAGGGGAACCCGACTTTTAATAAATAAATGTATTCACCTCACTGTTATAGTGCTGGATGTCCATGGATCCCTTATTCTTAATCTACTGTCGCTGGAACAAGAGGGAGAAGCGAATTGGGATCAGCATATTATGTTGAAAGCAAGTTAGACCCCTGCCCAATACACTTGGGCTACTTGGGTGGCAAAGTAGCCAATCAGGTGGTTCTAACTGTGATAATTACCCTGGCTCCCACAGCACAGGGTGGTTGGGCATATCCCCCATAGCTTTTCAGCACAGGACTTGTAGTCATTGGGAGGGAGGCTTGCTGTTTGTTATGACTCTTTTCCCCATAGAGGCACTTGTCCTTTTTGTTGACCAGCCTTGGGCTTGGTTTTCATTAGAGCAGGGGGATCCGAAGTTTGTGGTCTCCATGTTATAGCGTAATCCAGACCAAGAAGTATAGAACTGGGGCTTGTTGAGTTTTTTTTGGAGGGGACTGCTGGTTATTTTTTAATTATTTATTCACTGTACATTAAAGAGTGCCAGTTCAGTGAAACCAGAAATGACACTGAGATCTATATGCATCAATAACAGTACCAGACCATAGAAAATGGAGCATAGTAGCAATGTTCCAATGATAGACTAGCACAAGTCCTCATTGCTTTGTAAATGGAGACACCAATGAGACCCTATGTTGTGTGCAAATAAAGCCATTTTAATCATCCTTTAGTAAATATGGGCAATGGTGTTTTCAGATGAGTTCCTTAAAATAGTAACAATGTCTAAGAGTATCCTACAGCATAACTGTTCACTGTGAGGTTACCACAGACACTCAGCCAGAATATCCTTGGAGTCTGTCTACTCCTCAAGGTAACAACATATCCACATTTCACTGATCCAACATCAGTGGTTGACCTGGTTGAAAACTTTGCTTTCTTCATTGGCTGCTGCCGCTAACCAACAGGGAATTGGCTCTTTGTTTTAGGCTCTCCCCATGTTGGAGAGAAAGGAGAAAAAAGACACCAGGAGCCTTAAATTTTCAAAAGATCTCATGTCCCTGCAGAATAAGCACAATAGTCCTGCAATAGGGTACCTGCAAATAAAGAATATCAGGCTGCCTGCAGTGGACCACTATTAACTTATTTATTAACATTTATTTATCTGGAGCCAGCATATTCATAAGCGCTTTACTATCGGGAACAGACATAGTGATAAAAAGAGACTGGGTAATAATAGACAGACAAAGAAAGAATTGGGACCTGCTCTCAAGATTACAATCTATAGGACAATAGGTGTTTAATACATGAGGTTAAATTTCATATTGATCCAGATTGAAAAAAGTGCTTTGTGGGGCTAAGTGATCCAGTGTGGGGCTAAGTGATCCAGTCACACACCATTGTTGGTGTTGGGGTCAGAGCGTTGTTTGAGCTTAGAAAGAGAACATATGTAAGATTTGTGTGAACTTTTTAGAGGGATGTTAATCTGATAGACTACCCTAGGGAGGTTAGGAGGGTAATTTGGTAATTTTATAAGCTTGTCTGAAGATGTAAAGAGATTGTTTAAAGGTTTGGAGGCTAGAGGAATGTATTGTTGTGTGAGGGAAGGCATTCCGCAGACTAGGTTTAACCCAAAAATATTCTGTAATCAATAACCTTGTGCAGAGCAGAGTGGACGAGTTGGGAGATATTTTGAAACAAATAAAGAGATGTATTGTCCCCACTCACCTGCCTCCCTACAGGGACTGACGCCTTCTCTTCCCCCTTCCGATCACCGCTTCTTGTTGCCTAGCAACGAGACGCAAGTGTCGGCTGCTTCCTCCTCTGGCCGGCGCACTGTGTGGAACAAATGACAGTTTTTTGTCAAGGATTAAACCTAGGCAGCGGGCTTCAGGGGTAGGGTTTATTTTTGTGTTTTCAACACAAATTGAGATGATAGATAGGTAGCTTCTGTTGGCTGGTGGGAATATTATTAGGGCAGTTTTTTAAAGATTGAAATTGAGGTGGTGAGAGGACATCCAAGATGACATGACAGAAAGGCATTCAGTAACTTGTGCCCAGACATATGGTGAGAGATCCAGAGAGGATAGATAAATTTGGGTATCATCCGTACAGAAATTATACTAAATAAAACAAATTCAGTTGTCACTTCATGACATTCTTTGTTACTAACCTATATCTGCATACAGAACAGAACTAACCATCTACAAGATGCTCACAGAGAGTATACCCTTGTTTACTCTTTCTTGGCATGGACTGGCACAGTAAACTACTTGCATATACTGTTTATAGAAATACATCAATATGGTATGTATTGATATCATACATATCTATTTGTCCTTTTTTTAAAAAGTGACAGGAAACGTATGTATCAATAAATAACGGAGTGCATATCTCTTCTTTTATGTAATTTATATATGCCTATATTAACTATTGGCCTTAAGTGCTTCTTCACTGAAATGTCATTTGATGAAAAAATAGAACCTTTTGTTTAATAAATCGTCTTTGTCTGTGTCTTTTACTGTCATAAGTATTTAGCTCATAGGTTAATAAGCAGTATGTCAAACAGTTGTTAAAATGTGTCATCCTGCATATTGCAGCCTGACAAAAATGCATGATGTGACACATCTGTAATCATTGAGAAGGATCTCCAAATTAACTTATTCAAAATGACAATCTGTTGTGCTGGCTGAGTGCTCTGCTTTAAATAGGTATCTATATGATGGCTGATGCAGGGTTTCAATTTAACTACTTCATTTCCAGAGGTGGTTTGCACCTTAATGACCTGAACAATTGTAAAGTTTAAATTATTTTCTCCAGCAATAACTTTTTATGATCTTTTTTTTATATTTTTGAAGTGATATTGACCAATTTAATATTTTTCTATACAATGTTTGAGGCAGGTGTTCCTCAAGAAACAAGGGTATATTGATATATTTTTCTAGAAATCTTTATTTTTTACTTTTACTAAATAATAGCTTCAACATAAACATGCCAATTACAATTACATGAAGTTTGCAATCTATCTTGTAGCGCTAACATGCAGTCATGAACTTCCTGTCACTGAAAAGGAAAGTTTAATCTGCAGTACCACATCCACTCACCTGATTTGTTTACTGCATTTCTTAAATATGAAAATAACTCTTTTCCCTCATTTAGTGTTTTTTGTGGGGTTCCCGCCCATGCATCCTCCACCATAAATATTTAGTTGGGCTGAGCTTCATCCAACCTTGAAGTTACAGGGACTGCGCAAGACTGGCAGCAGAGGCGGTCCCCAAGAAGGGGTGTACTTACTCTGATGCATTGGCAACTGGGATGCCTTACACTGCCGTTGTGTCCCGTCTAGTGACAGGCAGTCGGGGAGCATGGCATGTAATTAAATTATTGCTCTCTCCTGAATGGACATTGGGGGCGTTCTCTTAGCCCCATTTCTCCTATCTCCATGCTGCCGGTTCCTGCTCATAAGCTTTTACTATGTTGAATTAAGTCCTGGGGGAATCCGAGTACTTGTGAGTGCGTCCAACTCTACAGAAAAGGCAGCTGCTATAGGTGAAGACGTAAAGGATTATATGCTGCGACCAGTGTTGTAATAGCAATCTCACCTTACACTGGTCAGTTTTGCTATTAGTTGTTAGCTGACTCGCATTGCTCTCTCCAATACATTTTTGTTTAAGTAAAACTATGCCAAATTTACATTAGTGTCCGTGTGGTTATTTATTTATTTAATTACAGTAATAATAACTCTGAATGTTCAAAGGAGGTTTGGGTGCAATGAAAGGGAGATATCAACACAATGAAGTTTATTATTTTTTTAATTGAATCAGAGAAAGAAAATGTAATGATGGCAAAGTTACAAAATCCTTTATTAAAACAACTCGCTGCGGACTTTGGCCACAATTGGTGAAAATTTGAACCGTTCTGAAGGGATAACTAGAAAATAGACTGCAAATGACTGGAAATGGATGTTAATGCTATAAAGAATAATATAGGAAGAAAAACAGCTCATAATTACATTATTTTACTTATTTATCCCATTTTTTAAATAAATCCTGATCCTAGAACAAAAACTTTTGTGATTTTTTGCCAAAACTGGTATCAAAGCCGAAACACAAACGCGGTTTAGAACCGACACCCGTTTCTAAAGCGAAACATGGGGACATTGCACATCTCTAATATACACAAAGAGCACCTGCTCCTTGTGGAGCCACAAAGTGAATGACAGGATGGGAGAACTATACCAATGCAATGTAGCAATGAACTGCATTGAACTGCAATAAACAGTAGTGGATCTAGCAACTACTAACCAATCAGAGTGGTTTTCTTATGCTGTGACCAATCGGAATGAAGCCACTCTTTATTGGTTAGTTCCTAATAGAAAATGTAGGGTATACATAAAGTGACTAAATATCACTTCACAATGTATAAGTCTATAGGCTAGAGCAGTGTTCATTTGAGCAATCTACAGAGCCAGTTGTTGGATACATTCTTTGTATTAAAGGCCTAAAAATAAATCCTGAGGTTTTTGCAGTGAACGGGTCAGCCTCAGCCTACTGGACTAAAGCAAATTTAACAAAATCTTGGATTCACCCATTACTACAGCCAATCTATAAAAAAAACAAAAAACAAAAAAATATTCCACTCTTTTATCCCCCTTCATTTCCATGAACAAAAAGATTCCAACTCAGAAATGGTCATTATAGGCTATATCTGTTTTTGTTTATTTTAAGAAGGTCTTTTCCTTTTTGCCGGGTGTTTCATCTCCCAGGTCCTAATAGACTATTCTTTAGGAAGTAGATGCATCTTTAGTGTGTGTAGGGCTTATTTTTTCCCATAGTCAAGAAAGTCGATTGTATGGTTTATTTTCCTAAAAGTTTTCTTCTACTGAGAAAATGACACTGTGGACTGTTAGTTGCTGGCTATCAAGCTTGATATTGAGGCATGGTACTAACTTTTGAATGGAACAAAACCCCAAATAACTGTTTACTCCAACCACAAGAATCATTTTGTATTTTTAAAATGCTCAAAGGCTTAAACCTTGAATAACATGTTGCTCTTAGATTTACAAATGCTAAGGAAAATGTCTTGCTTCATTAGTCCTTAATAAAAACAAATTCCTGCAGCGCTAATCAATACTAAATCTATGTATCTTACACAGTATAAAAATTGCAAACTCTTGGTCACCAATTTAATCAAATTATCTGTTTAATTATTAACACATATATAAAAAACACATTTTATCATTAGTTAGAATATAAGAACTCCCTCAAGTTTTAAACACATATAGAAATGTGACTAAATAACCATATATAAAACTGTTTCCAGCAATGCAAGTATTTCTGACA
This sequence comes from Mixophyes fleayi, assembly GCF_038048845.1. Taxonomy (NCBI): domain Eukaryota; kingdom Metazoa; phylum Chordata; class Amphibia; order Anura; family Limnodynastidae; genus Mixophyes; species Mixophyes fleayi. The sequence continues at coordinate 109,220,571 of NC_134402.1, forward strand.
ATAAAATGGTGGACAAGCTTATTTCCAATAAAGTAGCTCTTAGTATTCAGCAAGTTAAATAAAGATATTCAAATCAACAGTCTTTTAGTCCAGAATCTTTTGTATGTTACTTATATGTGGGCCCACACATTGTATGAAAACTTAGACAGATCTGATCATTTTAAAAAACAAAATGATTAGTGTACACTTCTATTAGTGAATAATAATGTAATCCAGGCAGCAGGGTCCGTCCATTGCCGCTTTAAAACTGTCATTTTCACTCTGGCCATTAGAAGTGATGTCATTTTTTCCAGACGAGACTCGTGAAAGTCGCATTTTACATGTGTCGGTCATTAAGCGTGAGGTAAATAGTGGCTGTCTGTTAGATGGTAAGTCTAGATTTTGTGCTTGTCGCTCTTACAGTCTTCGCTATTTTAGTGTAGCTGTAAGGTGAGTCAGGATTTTGACAGCAGAGAAAATGACTACCACCGCTGGAGACATATGTCAATGGACCATTCTGGCAGATGTTTCACAGAAATATTTTTCTACTGCATGGGCTGCCTTCTGATATTGTGTCCAGTGTTTCCAGATTTCCTGGTCTTGACCTATTTATGAAAAAATTAAAAAATCCCAGGAAAATCAGGGAAAAAAACTGCCAATGGAAGCACTGCTGGAACCAGGAAAACAGGAAAAAAGGGACACACTCATGGTGTCTGACCAATGAGTTCAGTTTGTATCCAAGCTATTTAAAGCCTTTTGTACTTGGTTTGAAATTAAATTTTATTACAGTCTACCATCCTCAATTGAAGGATAAAACAGAGAGGGATGATTAAACAATGAAACATTGCAGAAATGTCTTAGAAACTATACATCATGGCAAGTGGTAAGACCTGGAGAAAATTTGCCAGAAATAATCAGTGAACACAGAGGGTCTAAATCATTAACAAATGCCAAACGAACCTAATGTGCGTTTAATCGCACACACAAGATGCAGATCTGAAGAAATGTCTGTTGAAGAATACAGGTCTAGGTTTGCTGCTGGTTTCTTTAGTTGCAGCTTGCCTGGATCCTGGAATGTTGAGGGCCCTATTTGAAAAATATATTGGGTACATTGAGAAAATTCCAACCAGCCCAGGCGTTAAATCAATAGGACCCACAATTAATACTTAGGCCTTCCTCCAGCCCCGATATTAAAGTAATAGTATTCCCATTTAATAAACCTATTTCCCTCCCTCCAGACAGCCCCTGCAATAAATGAATCGCTTTTACGTATAATAAATATACCTATTTCCCGCAACCGTCACTGCCATTAAATAATTCATATTCACATTTAATAAATAGACCTCATGCTCCTCAAACTTAGCCCCACATTTAATTAATAGTCCCCAAATCATCCCATCTAAAATTTATAGTCCCCACTATAAAATTAAATTGCCCACCTTCATCCTACAAACAAAATAGCACCCATAATTTAGCCACCACCTACCACACACATTACATTGCCACAATCCCGCTGTGCCATCACACACACATTACTGTGCCCCTTAATCACCATGCTGTGCCTCCTTATGATCACACTGCGCCCTCCATGCTGCTTTTGCCCCCCCTTCTCCTGGCCCTCCTTCATCACCCTGTGCCATACTGCTTTGGCCCCCCTTCACACTCTACCATGCTGCTTTGGCCCCCCTTTCACACTCTGCCATGCTTCTTTGGCCCCCCTTTCACACTCTGCAATGCTTGTTTAGCCCCCCTTTCACACTCTGCCATGCTACTTTGGCCCCCCTTTCACACTCTGCCATGCTGCTTTGCCCCCCCTTTCACACTCTGCCATGCTGTCTGTGCTCCCCCTTTTCAGACTCTACCATGCTGTCTGTGCTCCCCCTTTTCACACTCTGCCATGCTCCCCCTTTGCACTCTCTGCCATGCTCTCCCTTTGCACTCTCTGTTATGCTCCCCCTTTGCACTCTCTGCCAGGCTTCCCATTTGCACTCTCTGCCATGCTTCCCCTTTGCACTCTCTGCCATGCTCCCCCTTCACTCTGCCGTGCTCTCCCTTCAATCTGCCCCCCTTTCACTCTGCCCCCCTTTCACTCTGCCGTGTTCCCCCTTCTCTCTGCCATGCTCCCCTTTCACTTCCCCCTTGCTTCCTTTCCTTCACTTACCTTTTCAATTGGCTTATTGCTTCTTTCTTCCCTTCTTCTCTTCTGTCTTCTTCCTGACTCCTCTCTGCGGCGCTCCTCACTGAACATCAGGCGTGATGTCATGCCCAACATTCAGTGCGAACGGAGCAGAGAGGAGTCGGGGAGCGCAGCGGTCAAGTAAATATTCTTTTGCTTTTTTAAGTTTTCCGCTTCCCCATCAACGAAGAGGGGTGTGACCAGGGTCGGGGCCTACTGAGGGATAGCCCAGTCCCCTGGTGGCCCAGTCCAACCCTGGGCCCAATGATATGAGCTGTGGATCTGCCTAAGGTCCTTGTAATGGTCATCATTGCTTGCTACAGTACAGCAATGCATGTACTGCTCAAGTACTACATGTGCTCTGCTCCTCCAATTGGATCCCAGCAAACACACACTGACCAGCCTGCAGACTCTGATCTGGTACTGACTGAGCGTCTGGTCCCGCATGTGCATCCAATAGGGTGGGTACTAAATACCAGGGGATGGGGGCTGCACTGGAGCCCTCCTTTCTTTTTATAGTAGTCTTTATTTCTGTGTGGACCACATGCAATGGGGTGGGGGCTGATGTTGGTGTGTGCTGTCTGTTCAAGTCATCTGTGTCAGTGAATTCTTCTGCCACAGAGCTTGTGCAAAGACCATCATCATCATCATCATCAGCTATTTATATAACACCACTAATTCCACAGTGCCACTAATAACTCACTCATATCAGTCTCTGCCCCATTGGAGATAACAGTCTCAATTCCCTAACATACATGCACACTAACAGAGAGAGCGAGAGATGAATGAATTATGGGATGAATCATTCATAGGTAAATATAATTTCAGTGCCACATACTAAACATATCAAAACAGGGCCCCAACATTCCAGGATCCAAACAAGCAGAAAATGAACACAAGACACAAGCAACATCAGCTAATGAAAGCTGCAAGAACAGGTTGGAGAGTGTAGGACAGTCTGCCAACTGTCATAATTCAGTCAGAACATTGTGACTGCAAGGACAGTTGGGAGGTTTGCCCACTTTACATGGCTTTGTTTGTGAAGAGGAAACTGTTCCCACTACTGTTAGTTGCGTTGCTGTGTATTTGAATTGCATGAAAAGGGGTTAGAGAAGAGCCTAGTACTGGCCAAAATGAATGCCACACCCCTGGCATGGTGATCTTGCCAACTCTGACAGCATGGCATGGAAACCCTCCTCTGTGTTTGACCAAGAATTCAGTCACGTTAAGCAATCAAAGGGTTCATTGCTGTTCTCTAGTTATAAGATTTGTGCTACCAAATACCTTTCCAGGTACCTGGGGTAGGTGAGTAGCTGTTTTAATATGTAAACCACTATCACGTGTATTCTGTGTCCCTCCCATGGTGGAGGGGGTGTAGGAAATCTGTGTAAAGTGCAGCCTGTGCATAGGCTGCAGAGCAGAGACTGCAAATGTGACTTTGTATGATATAGCTATCACTAGGATGCATTATTTTGTGGACACTTCGCTGCTCTCTGTATTGTATGGCAGTCATTAGAATGCTTTCTGCATTGGATACAAGTCCCTAGAATGCTCTCTGTATTGTATGGCTGTAACTAGGATGCTCTTGGTGTTGTATATTGGTCAATAGGATGCTCACTGTATTGCATATAACTAGTACAGGGCAAATTATTATGCCTACAAATACAATACCTGCTTTTACTTACTCACACTACATGCAGATATGTAGTGTATTTCTATTTGAGGATGCAAATGTCTCTTGTCTCTTTTGCCATTATTTACTCCTCATTAATTTGATTATAATTTTCAGTCTTCTGTTTAAATTGATACCATTTATAAGCAGTGTCAGTTTTGTCGTTATTCATTGTTGTTCAAGTTTAATAATTGGACGAAGGAAGTAATCAATAATTTATGTACACTACAATCAGCTGTGATGCTATTAATACACAACCTAATCTTTATTGTAGCATCATGTAAATTCATTTAATATATTGTGGCAAGAACCCGCTACTGCTGAAGCACACACGAACAACTTCTTCCTTTTTATGTAGTTTTATTGTCAGGATGGTAAATGTTTTGACCCCGTACAGATTTCACAGCAATACTTGGAGACGCTAAACGCTAGCTAGACATAGCTCAGCTCTCTCAAGACCAGCAAGCTTACCCAGCGTTGATCTCAGTGCACAAATGATATAAACAAGCTTTTATACCCGATACTCCTCCCCCAGCCTTAGCTTGATGGACAGGTGACACACCCACCTTCTCTTTAAAAGGAAACTCCCATCACTGGCTCTGTAATTCAAACAGACACACCCTGTCTGTTTGCTGAGAGGAAGGATTTCAAGTCATGTAAGTTAAACCAAATTACAACTATTGCTTTTCATACATAGGTCTTTACATTCAATCTAGGTGCATTACTGCACAAATGTTTTACTCTACTTCCCTGCTTTCACTGCATATTTCCAGCTAAATGCATCCTTTTGTTACAATATTTATATAATTTAATATAAAATATAATGGGGTGAAAAAGCTAATTCATGTTTCCAACATATGATTTGCATAATAATTAATATTACTTTTCATACACCAAATAGCAACACCAGAGATGTCATAAAAGAACCAGCTTATACAGGTCTAGAGGTGGGAACCTGATTAAAGGACACCTGGCCTTACATGGAAAGATGACCTGCACCTCAAGGAACAATGGCCAGAGGAATCAGCCAATGGGGCATTGAGTTTTTAGGCGGTCATGACCCATCGACCTATGAATGGGGACCTTAAAACTGTAACTGTGTATCTTTGTGATGTAACTGCTTTTTATTACTGTACAGTGTACAAAATTGTTCACCTCTGGCTTTGAAAACAAGATCGTTCTCATAGAAGCTTGTTGTTGGTACCAACCTCGCAGGCATATGCATGCGATACTGTGCCCTATAATCTATTTTGTGAATAAAAGTCTTGTGCTTTGGAACCACAGCGATCGCATCGGAGAATCTTTATTTAATATGATACATACAGATGTAACATCAAGGTCAGTAAAATAACATAACTTTAGCTCTCAACTGTCCTGATTCTATCACTATAGTTCTGAATTTGGGACATTGTCCTGATCAGCCATGAACATGTGGAACAAATGGGATGTATTTGTCACTCTTCACTTTCCTTAAATCCTGCACAAACCAGTTAGTGGTGTTTACATCATGTAAGGGAAAAGGAGAATGAGATGGAGGTGGTTGGAGGGAGGCACTTGCAATGCCTTCTCCTCTGGTGGCACGGTGCTGCTCACAATAGGACCTTCATAATTTTCAGCTCCAGGCCCATGTGGGCCCTTAAACTGGCCCTGGAAAAAAACTATGTAAATATCAGAGAACTCCATACAAATGGCACACAACTAGTGCCTTGGTTGGATTTTATCCTATGGCCTCAGTGTAGTAAGTCGGCTATGCTAATCATTATTCCACTGTTCCATGATGCCACCATCACCTTCTCCTCACTGGAGGTCAACAGATCTCTCTGAATAACTACTTTAAAGTTGCTCCATCTGTATAGTTCACCTAAACTAATAAAGCAGGAGTATCACAGATTATCAAGACATCTTTAGCAAAGAGATGTCTTTTAAAGCATAAAGCACCAACAAATGTTCCCATGGTACTTATACTGCAAATGATAGAAACAGGTTCAAGGAAAAGAGCAGAAAAGGTATTCATTTAATATTCTTTTACAAATGACATCCATGTTTTTGTGTACCATGGGACCTTTTAAAAAGAATAGCTGCAGATAGCACACTATTTCCTTAGTGACTCACTAAAACCTTTAATTGATTTATGTAACTGACTTACATGTTTCCATAGCAACTCTATAACTGCTGAAATACAGAAAAATATAGCAGACTTTAAACTGTTAAAGAAATAAGAAGTACATATTAGAGACGAGCAGTTTGGATTTGGAGATCCGAGCTTTACCGAGTCATTACTGGTTTCGCGCCAATTTCGGCTGTCAAAATGAGGCAAAATTCCTGTGAAAATTGCAGCGAAGGGAAGAGGTTAGCTGCAGTGCTCTGCTCTGAAAATAGCGTTCAGGGTGAAAGAGGTATAAAGAAAGCAATAGAATCATGTAATTATTGTAAAACATTTTTGTAGAGATTGGTCAGCTAGAATAACTTGCTGATCAATTGCTTTTAATTTTAATCTTTCAGAGAGCTTAGACAGACTAGTGGCTACTGGTTGTTATTAATGCATATATAATAGTACTAGTATATAGACTTAGTTAGGGTCATTCATTGATATATATATTTGAAAGAGGGTGTTTGGGTGTAATGTTTTTTTTTTGGGATAATTTCAACATTCAGCGACCGCATGTAGAATGGCTGCAAAAAAAAATGACATCTGCCATGCCACCAACTGAAGCAAGCCAATTAGATAAATGAAATAACAACAAAAAAATGAGTGTAACATGCAAGAGAGAAAACTTTGAAATGCTATGCACACACTAAGATTGGAAAGTTAGACAGCATGCATCATGGAGAGTAAAGAGGCAGTGACAATCAGATGTCAATATATGGACAGAGGCATCAATAGATATTTAGACAAGTCGATACCCAATTGAAAAGTGCTACGTAATTTGCTGTATATAAATAAATGATGATGCTGATAGATAAAGGTAGCCTGTACCCATACTACAAAACTTCAAAGATTACGCACACAATATATTTTGAATGTTACAGGCCATGTATGATAGACAGTGAAGCTGCAGTAACAGGCAGAGTTCATTGGATGGACGGTGGTATGAATGACTAAAGTTTGACATTTATAAAAGTAAATAGATGAAGGTGTGCTGCACCCATACTACAAAACTTAAAAGACTATTACTATGCACTTCTCAATGGGCAGAGCATTCACCAGCATCCAAGAACAGAGCTAAAAAAATCTTTCCGCTATAGAAATTAATATAGATGATGATAGATGAAGGTGGCCTGCACAAATATCCGAGTACCAAGCCGAGTCGGCTCTGTAATTTTGCGAACCCTTTAAATGAAGATGAGGCAAAACGTTATTGTTGCGTCGTCGGATCTCGCGACTTTTGGATTCTATAAGTACCGCCCTCCACGGAGATCTGGCGCCATTTCACAGACAGACTAAGAAGGGTTAGGAGGGTTCTTGGCAGACTCCAGTGCAGTTGGGCAGCATCATTTATGAAACAGAAGGAGGGGGGGTGGCAGTGTTCAGAAAAGTCTTCAGTCACATTGCTCTGTGCCATAGCTCACACAGAAACAGGAGAGGTGGCAGTGTTCTTGCCAATCTACAGTGTTAGTGCCATTGCTCATTGTCATTGCTGAAACAGAAACATTAGCAGTGGCAGTGTTCAGAAAAATCTCCAGTCACATTGCTCTGTGCCATAGCTCACACAGAAACAGGAGAGTTGGCAGTGTTTTTGCTAGTCTACAGTGTCAGTGCCATTGCTGAAACAGAAACAGTAGGGGTGTCAGTGTTCAGAAAAGTCTCCAGTCACATTGCTCTGTGCCATCGATATGGATTCATATCAGTCCACAGATGACCAGGAGCACAAAGCAGCTGCTGGCACCAATCATGATGATTATCCCTCTACATCATCAGCTAAAGCCTATGTTAAAGTGCATAGTGTTTTTAAGTCAGTGAAACAAAAATGTAAAAAATTAAGCTTTTACCTTGGCAAAGCAAAAAACACATGTAATCAAGGCAAAGTTACCAGAATAAAAACATAAAATTGCCAACATGCCATTCTACAAACACAGTGACAAGGAAAGAATCAGGCCTTAGCCTTTCTGTATGAGTGCTAGTTCTGCAACTGTCAGTGAGGCAGTAAGGTCAGTCATGACGATGCAAGACCTTGTAATTCAGACTCAAAAAGTGGTGCCCAAATACTTTTAAGTGTAAAAGCCGAGCTGGAAAAAAACAGTAAGGCAGAAGAAACTGTATGTTCAGATAAGAAATGACACAAATCCCTGTGGAGAGTTTATTCATGAGTGCAATGTGTAAGTCTGACCTTTCTGATACTGTACTCATAAAGAAGCATCCTTTCAGCAATTCTGCAGATGTGTGGACAAGCAGCCCAAGTGTAGCCAGTGATACACAAATTGAGGATGCCAGTTTGGAATTGCAACAGAATGAGGGAGATATTTGTGTAGCTGATGATGGCGCTAATGAGGATGTTGATGACAATGATGTTGTTTGTTAAGTCCTGCACCAGTGGAAGCAGTTATTGCCAGTGATAAGAAGTAGGCCATTGTTATACCTGAACATAAGACCAAAAAATCCCCCTCTTCTGTGTGGAATTATTTCTAACCAAATCTTGACAACAGTTGTCTAGCCATTTGCAGTGTATGTAAAGCCACAGTCAGTAGAGGTAGGGACCTTAACCATCTAGGGACCTTATCCATGTTACGCCATGGGAAACTTTTGGGAAAATCTGAAACTTATGCTAAAAAAATAACAACAAGCAGTCCAGCATCAGCTAGGTCCCTTCTCTCAGCTAGATTCCTGGACCTGCAATCTACACACACAACACCGACCTCATCAATATCCTCACTAGCGATTGGAGTTAGTCCTGCATTCAAGTTGCTAAGGTTAGATGACCCCTCCACTTTCCAAGATTCCTCTGAAGAATTATGTAGCGTTAGACCCACTGCTGTTGCTGCTGTTGTTGTTGCTGCTGGGGGTGGATCTTCATCCCAGAAGCAGACCAAGAAGAAGACTACTAGTAGTTTACAACAATTGACTGTAAAACAATCCTTTGCAAGATGAAGCAAGTATGAAAGCTGTCACTCAGTCGCTAAGTGGATCACAGGCGCCATGGTGACTATGCTAGTATTAGATCTGTGTCCAATATCCACTATTAATGCAGCTGGTTTTAGACAGTTAATTGAGGTCTTCTGTCCCCATTACCAAATTCGATCACAACACCATTTTACTAAAAAAGCTTTTCCTCACCTCTACCAGAAGGTTTGTAAAAATGCAATTATTGGGCTACAAAATGCCATTCTATCCACTGTACACTTAAACACAGATATGTTGACCAGGGGAACTGGGTAAGCTAAAGATTATATGACTGTAACAGCCCAGTGGGTTGCTCAATCGCCTTCAGCAACAGGAACAGCAGCAGCATGTACACAACAACACCAGATTTTTCAGAGGCAGACTACTTTGTGTAGCACCAGCTTTACTAAAATTCATACAGCTGTCAATCTGTTGCAAAAACTAAGGGATGTCATTGCTACATGGCTTATCCCACTTGGACTCTCCTCAGGATATGTAATTTCTGATAACGCCACCAATATTGTGAGAGCATTACAGCTGGGTAAATCATCACGTTCCCTGTTTGCTCACACAATCAACTTGGTGGTGCAGTGCTTTTTGAAAAATGACAGGGACGTGCATGAGATGCTGTCTGTAGCCCTAAAATTTCGGGACATTTCTGGCATTCTGCAGCAGCATGTAGGAGATTGGAGCAGCTACAAGAACAATTTAATTTGCCCTGCTACCAACTGAAGCAAGAGGTGGTAACAAGGTGGAATTCCACCCTTTATATGCTTCTGAGGATGGAGGAACAGCGAAAAGTCATCCATGCTTACTTCACAAACCATGACATAAGGAAAGGAGGGGGAATTTTTTTTAGTCCAGTGCAGTGGATTAAAATTTCCGTGTTGTGTAAGGTGCTGAAACCAATCGAAGTAGTCACCTGTGAAGTGAGTTCAGACACTGATATCTTGAACAAAGTGATTCCCTTAATTAGACTTTTGGAAAAGCAGCATGAGATGCTGAAGGAGGAGATGAAACAAAGCAATTATGCTAAGTATATCACACTTGTAGATCTAGTACAAAATTTTTCGCTTTTGAAATCAGATCATTGTCTTTGTTTCCAAATGACCCAGATCTCAAAAGATACAAGGAGCTCCTGCAAGCAAGATGGCAGTTCAAGTGGTATGTGACACAATGGTGTCTCCCTTAGTTTCTCAGGCAATCGCTGCTAGGAAACAACTAAGCTTTCCCAAGAGACCCAGGGATAGTGCAGATGACTCAGCACAACATTTTGACATCTGGTCTGGTCTGGTCTGCTCTAAAAGAATTGATCAAAAACCATGACATCTTTGCCGTAACTTCACCTGATCCTACTATCAATAGCCAAAAGAGCGGTGGAGTATTATTGTAATGACACCTTACAAATAAACACGTTAGACAGTCATACTAGGAGGAAAAAAAGGCAATTTGGAGACCCATGTGCAAACTCAGTTTGCAAAACCTAAGCTGCCAACCCTCCAGTGTGTACTCAGTAAGAGTTTTCAGAACAGCCGGGAACCTTGTCAGCGATCAGTGAAGGAGGCTACTTCCTAAAAATGTGTAAAAGATGATGTTCATCAAAATGAACTACAAATTCCATTAGGGAGGCCTTTACTGCCAATTACATCAAAGTACTGTAATGATGGGTTCCAGTGGGGATGAATTAATATTGTGTGAAGATGATGTACACACTGATGAGGGTGAGGATGATGACAACAGCATCTTGCCACTGTATAGTTCATTGACAGCACTGTTGGGATTAAGGCAGCTAAGCTATTGGTAGCTTGTTTTGTTGGGACCCAAACAAACCAAGCACTTCAGCCACAAAATTGGCACTGCTTGTCGCTGGAGTGCTTGCTTGTTAAACTGTACATGTCCTTTTCAATATCTTACATAAGTTTGGGTGGGAGGCACCAAGGACAACAACTCCATCTTGCACAACTTTTCTTTTCTGCTCTGCTGTGTGGCAATGTTACCTAGATGTGCTGTGAACTGCCTTGTGATTGTGTCATTGCTCTGTCGATTAGTATCCAGCCAGATTGCTGCAGTTTCTGGCCAAAAGCAGATGAAAATAATATTGTGTCTTGTGAGGTGGTCAAAATTGACTGGAAATGACTGGAAATTAGTGTTTTTGTGTTATTAATAATGTAGGAACAAAATAAAAGAGCCAAATTATGTGATTTTAGCATATTTTGGCAATTTTTAAAAAAAATCCAAATCCAAAACCAAAACCAAAACACGCAAAGGCAGTTTTGCCAAATCCAAAATATGAACTTAATACAGATTTAAAACAAAAACCAATACACGGGGGTAAGTGAACATCTCTAGTATTTTACCTCTTCCATCCCATTACAACATTTTTGGTTGGATGTCAACCCTGCCTCTTGGATGTAAACTAATACTGCATGTACCATGGGTAAATGTGACTGTAAGATTATACTTGACTACATCGTAATGATAGGCAGCATCAAACCAGCTGTTCCTAATTTTTCAATTAGATAATCTAAACAGTTTATAGGGTAGGCATCAAATTTAAGAATTTGTGGAAATTATTGAAGTAGTAAACTCTCATCTGTTTCAGGATCAGAAAAATGGGGTTTGACCAATCACACCGTCACTCTTTAATTATGCGTAACTCCAGCATCTTTTTTATTGCCTTAGAAATAGCCTCTTGTCCATCTTTGGGTACTTTATAGGCATTTAGGTTGACTTTAACTCTCGGCTCCATAAAAAATTCTACCAAATTACTATAATTTGGCCAGGTGTAACTCAAAAAGACTTAGATTTTTTTTTTCTATAAAAATGTTAAAACAAGTTCCATTTAATCTTTAACATGAGTGATTTTGATTTCTAGTCCATTGCTTGTATAATTTTTGGAGCTGATAGACAGAAAGCTACTGACATATACAAAGTGAATATCTATTGTTACAATAAATGGCACATTAATAAAAATATTATTCAAATTTGGATGACATGCAATGTTGACAATTTAGCAGGAGGGATTATCATGTTTTACATAAAATCATGACAAACTGGCAAGTACATTCCAGTTTGTATTAAAGTATACTAATATGGGAATTAAGATGATATCATTGCATGAGACTATACTTTTGCAAAAAGTACAGGCATGCATTATCACATGATATAAGCATACTAGTACAGGAATTGCACATTCCCTTCTTTTAATATTATTTATCAAAGATGGGAAACTGAAAGCTTTAGAGTGGGGGATAAAGTTGGGTTAATTGGTATAATGCAATATAAAATGAATGGTTCAAGTATTTTATTTTATTTTATTTTATTTGTTTCTATAGCTAAACGATTATATCAAATATATTCTTGCTGGTTTGCCCCCCCAACATATATGGTGTTAATTGATGAGCAACATTGTATACATTATTTTTTTTTAAGCACTATAAATAGAAAGTGGAGTTGGTGCAGCCCTCATATGCTTCTGAAGCAATCACTAGTGGGTGATGAAATACGTCAGTCATTGTTTAATCAAGCTCTCTTCTGAGTCAGAGGACAATCTTTCAATTGCTGCTGCCTGTTTTATTTCTACAGATCAAACCGGGACCTAGGTTTCATTTGGCCGATTAGTTACCTTTCTCCCAATTGTGAAGGAATAACTTGAGATGGCCGTGTATTTTATTTAGTAAGTGTGGTAATATAAACATAGGTTAGTATTGTTGATTAAGTTAGTTAGTAGTTAACATAGGTCATTAGTCATAAATTTGGTCAAGTATAGGTTAGTTAAATTAGAGTAGAGTATAGTTTTTATAAGGGTTAGGGGCACTAGCTAGACTGGCAATCAGCTGGTTAATATTTGAGGCCAGTGTTCCAAACTGTTGAGGAGTTATAGTCAAGCTATGTTTGTTCGCTATTTTAGTCAGTTAAGATCTGGGGTCTCATGCAGTGTCTGTTGACCTCATAATAAAATTGTGTTGTACCATAAGCCTGGTGTCATTCGAGATACCAATTTGCCTATATACTCACACGTATCTAGACTTGTTATATTTTCTGTGCTTACTGCTCACACTCACAAAGGCGAAAAAAAATATTCATCTGTGTCAAAAACAAGCTTAATAATCTTTGAGATTTCTATACCAGATTGATCCTAATCAATAAGGAACTGTGCAGAAACTATTTCTCACTGTCAAACATCTGTATATAATCCTAATGAGTTATAAGCTGCCTTTTAATATTGTGCAAAGCAGCTACCAATCATTCTGTACATTTATATTCTGAAGGAAAATTTTCATATTTGCTCTTACCAATTATATTATACATCTGTAATAAATGTTATTTGCAACTTAAACTATAAACTAATGAGTATTGATTAAACCAACTTTGTTTTTTGTAACATATTGATGATCATGTATTTCGGTAATTAATTATTTATTGATAATTTTAAGACTTTTTATATTGATGCATTCATATATACATATTTACACACACACACACACACACACACACACACACACACACACACACACACACACACACACACACACATAAAGATCACACCCATGGTGGCAGCTATCCAAAAAAACTGTTGCAATTGGCATAAAATGTGATAAGTAAAATCAAAGGGATCAGGGCACTCTTGTTAAGTTAATGCTGCACCTTATAGAGTAAATATACCAAAACTTCACTGATATGGCGCAAGATAAATATTAAGGTGGTGTACTAAACTGTCTCATATGTAATATATTGAATGAGTGGAGACACTATAATGTGACAGGCGAAGATAAACAGATAGTAGATAGGATTAAGAAATCAGGTAAACACAGACCCATATAGTGGGTATAATGATTACAGCTTTTTTAGGAAAAAAAGGTAGCGTTGTTTCCAGCAAGATGGAATCACTGTCTGCACATAGTTTGCACCGAACACGGAAATCTTACCATAGAAATCCCTATAAATAGGTCCTGAACTTGGTTCCTTCTGTTTGGCAATTTTCGGCATCCACGCTCGGTGTAATTGGAGTCTTCACCACGTCTAGAACGTAGAAGTGACCTTTGGAACGCAAACTACGCTGGCTGGTGTGTGTGAAAAAAGCATCCAACACGTGTCTCCACTCATTCAATATATTATATATGAGACAGTTTAGTACACCACCTTATCAGTTATCTTGCACCCTCTCAGTGCTGTTTTGGTAAAATGTGAAAAGTAGAGAGAAACCAGGAGGTTCTACCCACAATAAATGCATTCCTTTTAGAAATGTCTCATTGCATTGGTCTTGTCTTGTTTGGGTGGATTGCCTCCCTCTGCCTCAGTATCTGAAGAAGGAGAGGTCACCATCAGCACACCATTCAGAGAGTACAACGTATATATAATATTGTAACTTATTGCGGCAACTCTCACAGTCTCAATGCTTTCACTGAAATTGTCTGTGATAAGGAAAATGATAAATTATGGAAAATAATGGAATATAATAACATTGAACGTGGTTTGGTTGTTTTTTCAGTCCTCTAATATGTAAATTTGGAGATGATTTCCTTCTAGGTAGGTATTACTCCTAGTGGCGATGTCTAGTGGGATCCACTCCTAGCGAAAATGGAAATGTTCTTGTGTACTTCTTGTATTTGTCTACTTTTTCCCAGTTTCAGAATGTCAGTATTGCAATCTGGTCCCTACATACCTACACATTTGATTGCGTAAGTACGGTTAGGTTTGCTGGTTATAAGGCACTAAGGCAGTATCCTGATATGGACATTTTACTTATTTCTTTTTATTTGTTTCATAGAAATTTGTAAAATTCTACACCTTCTGTTCTCAGGCAGACGTCTATAATATTAAAATAAAATACACTATGTTATATTTACAATATATTTTGACTTTCTCTTGTTTTCACTGAATCAGTAATAATATAATAATATTGTGACTGTCTCGCTGGAAACAGAACAGTTTGGAGCTATGCCTTGGTAAATATGCTACCTCAAAACTGACTTCCTGTGTGGGAACTTCAATAACATTAGTTATTGTGATTTTCTAAATTGGATTTATTTAATGATATATTTTAGCCATTTTTAGAGCTAAATAATTTAGTACACTATTTATACAGAGTTGATAACAGCACAGTGGCTAAGTGGTTAGCACTTCTGCCTTACAGCACTGGGATCATGAGTTTGATTCCCAACCTTGGCCTTATCTGTGAGGAGTTTGTATGTTCTCTCTGTGTTTGCATGGGTTTCCTCAGGGTGCTCCGGTTTCCACCCACACTCTAAAAACCTACTGGTAGGTTAATTGGCTGCCAACAAATTGACCCTAGTCTGTGTATCTGTCTTGTGTGTGTGTGTTAGGGAATTTAGAATGTAAGCCCCAATGGGGCAGGGACTGATGTGAGTGAGTTCTCTGTACAGCGCTGCAGAATTAGTGGCGCTATATAAATAAATGATGATGATGAAACAGCATATAGTTAAATTTTTTGTCATTTTCATAAGCAGACATCACATTTATCAGTCATTCATAAAGCTCCATACATTAAGGTCTGAATTGAATTTCTCCTGTATTTTAAACAAGGAGTAGAGTCATGGCCAAAAGTTTTGAGAATGGCACAAGTATTGGTTTTCACAAAGTTTGCTGCTTCAGTGTTTTTAGACCTTTTTGTCTGATGTTGCTACAGCATAGTGAAGTAAAATTACAAGCATTTCATAAGTGTCAAAGGCATTTATTGACAATTACATTAAGTTTATGCAAGAAGTCAATATTTGCATTGTTGACCCTTCTTTTTGAAGACCTCTGCAATTCACCCTGGCATGCTGTCAATCAACTTCTGGACCGCATGCTGACTGATGGCCGCCTATTTTTACCTAATCAATGCTTGGAGTTTGTTAGAATTTGTGAATTTTTTGTTTGCTCACCCACCTCTTGAGGATTGACCACATGTTCTCAATGCGATCAAGGTCTGAGGAGTTTCCTGGCCATGGACCCAAAATTTTGATGTTTTGATTCCCAAGCCACGTAGTTTCAAGTTAATCACTTTTGCATTATGGCAAGGTAGTCCATTATGCTGGAAAAGGCATTGTTCGTCACCAAACTGTTCTTGAATGGTTGGGAGAAGTTGCTCTTGGAGAATGTTTTGGTACCATTCTTTATTCATGGCTGTGTGGCAAAATTGTGAGCGAGCCCACTCCCTTGGCTGAGAAGCAACTTCACACATGAATGGTTTCAGGATGCTTTACTAATGGCATGACACAGGACTGATGGTAGCGCTCACCTTTCTATCTCCAGACAATCGTTTTTTCAGATGCCCCAAACAATCTGAAAGGGGACTCAAGAGAAAATGCCTTTACCCCAGTCCTCAGCAGTCCAATCTCTGTACCTTTTGCAGAATATCAGTCTGTCTCTGATGTGGCTTTTTTTGCTGGCCTTCTTGACACCAGGCCATCATCCAAAAGTCTTTGCCTCACTGTGCATGAAGATGCACTCACACCTGCCTGCTGTCATTCCTGAGCAAGCTCTGCACTGGTTGTGCCCTGATCCTGCAGCTGAAACAACTTTAGAAGACAGTCCTGGCATTTTCCGGATGGTCTTGGGCACCCTGAAGCCTTCTTCACAACTATGGAAGCTCTCTCCTTGAAGTTCTTGATGATCCGATAAATGGTTGATTTAGGTGCAATCTTACTAGCAGCAATATTCTTATCTGTGAAGTCCTTTTTGTGCAATGCAATGGTGACTGCACATGTTTCCATGTTTAACAGAGGAAGAACAATGATTTCAAGCCCCATCCTCCTTTTAAAGCTTCCATTCTGTTATTATAACTCAATCAGCATAACAGAGTGAGCCTTGCCTTCTACCACACTCCCACCTGTGTTAAAGAGAGAATCACTGATCTGATATCAGCTGGTCCTTTTGTGGCAGGGCTGAAATGCAGTGGAAATTTTATTTTTGGGATAAAGTTCATTGTCATGGCAAAGAGGGACTTTAAAATTAATTGCAATTCATCTGATCACTCTTCATGACATTCTGAAGTATATGCAAATTGCCATCATAAAAACTGAGGCAGCAGACTTTGTGAAAAATAATATTTGTGTCATTCTCAAAACTTTTGGCCATGACTGTATTCAGAGTTCTTGTGGTATGTCCTATATATTGATAATTACAATTGAAAATATATTTGCATGTAATGCACTCAGATCTTCTACATTGGTAGAAACCCTTTATTTTCAATAACAAATTATTTGTACTTTCATTAGTAGGCACCTCATTTATATAAAGTTTGCGGCTAATATGTTTATATAAGTTTTAAGCTCCTTTAAAAAGTATGGAAGGTTGTAAATTTATATCTGTCTTCAATATGGGATACAATTTTAAAATGGATCATTCCTCTTTATTATTGTCATACGCTGGGTCTTCGGTATCGTTAACCCGAGACTCGACTCACTTACCTCTCTGCTGGCATTCTCTCTCCCCCGCGGTCGGGCCCCATCTTAGTTGCGGGTCTGCATATGTGCAGACCCGATTTCTCTTTAAACCTTGCCTGGAGTCCGATTGGTCCTCAATATCCCTCCCACTATTTAAGGTACCTTTTTCCTTTTCTCAGTGCCTGTTCTTTTGTTCATTTACCTGTCCTGAGTAGGCTGTGTTCCTCCTTTCCTCCACCATTCCAGTGGTAATGTTCTGCATTCCGCAGATCACCTTTTCCGACCATTCCAGTTGTAATTTTCTGCAGTCCGCAGATCATCTCCTCCACCATTCCAGTGATAATATTCTGCATCCCGCAGATCACCTTCTCCGCCATTCCAGTGGTAATTTTCTGCAATCCGCAGATCATCTCCTCTGCCATTCCAGTGATAATATCCTGCAGTCCGTAGATCATCTCCTCCAACATTCCAGTGGTAATATCCTGCAGTCCGCAGATCATCTCCTCCGCCACTCCAGTGGTAATATTCTGCATCCCGCAGATCACCTTCTCCGCCATTCCAGTGGTAATTTTCTGCAATCCGCAGATCATCTCCTCTGCCATTCCAGTGATAATATCCTGCAGTCCGTAGATCATCTCCTCCAACATTCCAGTGGTAATATCCTGCAGTCCGCAGATCATCTCCTCCGCCACTCCAGTGGTAATATTCTGCAGTCCGCAGATCATCATCTCTACCATTCCAGTGGTTTTCTCTGCAGTCCGCAGATCATTATCCAAACCTCACCTTTCCAGTGGTATTCCTCTGCAGTCGCAGACCGACCGTGTACTTACCCTTCAGTCATCGACCATCTTGTTGCCCATTTTCCGCTGATCTTGCCAAATACTCCCTAGAGGACCGCAACCTGCGTAGTGGAAGCAGCTAAATCCTTCTTGTGAGGGACCCTGGAGAAGACCAGCTGTTATGTTAGACTCTGCACCTCTGGTAATAGTAGCACCAAAATTGGAAGATTAAGGTCCGAGAATCCTAGACACCCGTAACAATTATATTCTTTATTTTAACAGAGAAGTTTTTATGTTTCGCAATAAAGAATAGGGTGGAATTCAATTGGCCGCGTTACTGGTAAAAGTAAAGCGACCTGCGCATTATTACCGATATTACGGTAATAATGAGCTTAATTACTGTTATTATGGTAGTTTTAACGCCGGCTTTCTGCTCGCAGCTCCCTGAGCTTTTATCTATCTTCTATCTTATCTATCTTCTACATCTCATTTTTATTATTGCATCCCAACAGTGCTATTCCGTCTATTTATAAAGTCTTATGATAACCATGTTTAAGAAATTTTTCTGCATATTTTTGCACCCAGCCTCCATTAAAACATTTGCTTGTTTTATAAATTTCTCATCTCATTATTAGTATCGATTTCTTTTCAAAATGTGAAAGAATATTAAATATTTTCTATTACCTGTTAAGTTATATCCAAATACTGAATACAACAGGTAATTAAAAAATGCCCATAGAGGACCAGGTACGCCTCAGTCTCCTCTCCAGATGAATTGTTCCTCAAACATGGCCATTTAAATGTTCACAAAACTTGGGGCCAACCTGGTCCCTATCTCCGTGCCAAAAATCTGAAGGTAAAATACGTGAAGAATAGTAATATTTTCAGAATGAACTCACTGTGCCCCTGAGATTCCTCTATTGGTCAAAAGATATTTTATTTTCTGTTGGCAAGCTAAGGTGGGTTCCCTGGGTAATGTGGTATAGAACTCTTTATCTAAAAATTGTCTCATTTCCTCTATTATATAATATGTTTTATCTTAAACCACTAATACCCAAAAAATATCATCTGGTTTAATAATAGTAAAAATAATAGTAATAGTAAAAATAATAATAATAATAATAATAATAATAATAATAATAATAATAATATATTATATATTATATATATTATATATAAAATAATGATCTCTTCCTCTCAAAAAACCTCAACCTTCTGGCAATAACAGAAACATGGCTCATGCAATCAGACACTGCCTCACCTGCAGCACTTTCACATGGTGGCCTCCATCTCACCCACACCTCCAGACCTGAAGGCAGACAAGGAGGTGGGGTTGGACTACTTCTCTCCCCACAGTGCACATACACAGTTCTACCAAATGTCCCATCACTCACGTTCACATCTTTTGAAGTACATGCTATTCGCATTTTTAATCCATTCTCCCTACGTGTTGCGGTGATCTATCGTCCCCCTGGAGCACACCAACAATTTATTGAGGATTTCTCTGCATGGCTCCCTCACTTCTTATCTTCAGACATCCCCACCATCATCATGGGTGACTTCAACATCCCCATTGATAACCCACCTTCCAAAGCTGCTTCCAAACTACTCTCTCTAACATCCTCACTTGACCTCTCCCAGTGGATTGAATCATCTACTCATAAGGATGGCCACTGCCTTGATCTTGTTTTCTCTAGACTATGCTCAGTTTCTAACTTTATTAATACACCCTTCCCCCTCTCGGATCATCACCTTATCAGCTACACTCTCACCCCCACTGCTCTAACCTCTCTACTGTCTAACTCAACCAAGCCTCCTCATACTTGTAGAAATCTGAATTCTATTAATCTTCAACAATTTTCCACCTCTCTCCAACACCTTCTCTCCCCTATCTCTACATTCTCATCCCCTGAGATGGCAGTACCTCATTTTCACCTAACCTTAGCAACGGCCCTTGATCAAGTGGCTCCAGCGACACTTCATACTACACGTCGACTTCGATGTCAACCGTGGCACACCAAAGCAACACGAAATCTTCAAAAACTGTCCCGTAAAGCAGAACGTCACTGGCGTAAATCTCGAAGCTCTAATGACTTCTTCACATATACTTCTGTCTACCACTCCTATCGAAATGCTCTGGACACTGCAAAACAAACATACTTTCAATCTCTTATCTATGCTCAGGCTTCTAACCCCAAACGCCTTTTCAATACATTTAATCATCTTCTCAATCCTCCCACCCCGAACCCTCCATCTACTATCAGTGCTCAGGATCTTGCTACCTACTTCAAGGACAAGATTGATAAGATCAGACTAGAAATGGTATCCTCTTCCTCAACAAGCCATCAGCTCATTTCCTTCCCACTACCCTCTGACACCCTCTCTTCATTTGACCCCACAAATGAAGAGGAAATTTCTACGCTCTTCTTATCTTCCTACTCTACCTCCTGTCCTCTTGATCCTATTCCCTCGCAAATTGGTAGATCCCTGTCTTCTGTGCTCATTTCACCTCTAACTCAAATCTGTAATCTCTCACTCTCTACTGGCATCTTTCCATCACTATACAAGCATGCAGTGATTACTCCTATTCTAAAAAAACAAAACTCCGACCCAAACTCTCTCTCAAATTACCGTCCCATCTCTCAGCTCCCTTGCCCCTCCAAGCTTCTAGAGAGACTTGCCTACACTCGCCTCACACGCTTTCTTTCCGCAAACAACCTGTTGGATCCTCTTCAGTCAGGCTTTCGTTCTCAACACTCCACAGAGACTGCGCTGACCAAGGTTGTTAATGATCTGATCACTGCTAAGACTGAACGCCATTACTCTCTCCTAATTCTCCTTGATCTCTCGGCTGCATTTGACACAGTTGACCACTCTCTTCTCATACAAACGCTGCAATCCCTAGGTCTTCAAGACACAGTTCTATCCTGGTTCTCATCTTACCTCTCTAATCGCTCTTTCACTGTTAATTTCTCTGGAGCCACATCTGCTCCGCTTCCCCTATCAGTTGGAGTACCACAAGGCTCGGTGCTAGGTCCTCTGCTGTTCTCTATCTATACCGCTTCTCTTGGAAATCTAATAAGTTCCTTTGGCTTTCAGTATCATCTCTATGCGGATGATACCCAAATCTATCTATCCTCTCCTGATATCTCGACATCTGTGTTGTCCCGTGTAACTGACTGTCTTTCTGCCATTTCATCTTGGATGTCCTCTCGTCAACTCAAACTTAATCTTTCTAAAACAGAGTTAATAATATTCCCACCCGCCAACAAGAGCATACCTGACATTTCTATCTCTGTTGATAACATGACCATAAATCCCACCCCACAAGCTCGCTGCCTAGGTGTAATCCTTGATTCACGCCTATCCTTTGTTCCCCACATTGACTCTATATCTAAATCATGTTACATACATCTAAAGAACATTTCCAGAATCCGCACATATCTCACACAAGACACTGCTAAAACCTTAATTCATGCACTAATCATCTCCCGCATTGACTATTGCAATTCCCTCCTTACTGGTCTTCCCAAAAACAGACTCAAACCCCTAAAATCTATTTTGCATGCTTCGGCAAGACTGATTTTCCTTGCAAATAGCTATTCCTCTGTTGAATCACTCTGTATGTCTCTACACTGGCTGCCTGTCTTCTACCGAATCCAATATAAAATACTTTTACTAACCTACAAGGCCATCAACAAAGCTGCACCAACATACATCTCCTCTCTTGTCTCAAAATATCTCCCAACTCGGCAACTCCGTTCTGCAAAAGATCTGCGTCTCTCATCCACCCTCATTACATCCTCCCATTCCCGGTTACAGGACTTTTTTCGGGCTGCACCCACTCTATGGAACTCTCTCCCTCGCACAATAAGACTCTCCTCTGTTCTACAAACTTTCAAGCGTTCTCTGAAAACCTACCTATTCAGACAAGCGTATAATATTCCTCAACCACCATCTTAACCTCACTACCTTTAGCCTGTTACACAATTTCACACAAGACAACTACCCCCGGACCAACATTATTGTGTGACAGGATCATTTAGCTTATAAATCACCCTACCTTTGCAGTCTGGCTGGGCCAAGATGCAAAATGTATACTTAACCTCATGTGTCAATCTCCCATTGTCCCATAGATTGTAAGCTTGCGAGCAGGGCCTTCTCACCTCTTTGTCTGTTTTACCCAGTTTGTTTATTAGTTTATTACGTTTGTCCCCAATTGTAAAGCGCTACGGAATATGTTGGCGCTATATAAATAACTGATGATGATGATGATGATAATAATAATAATACATTTATCCATGGAAAGTTCTCTGAACTTTATGTTCCAAACTTGAGATATTATGATGTTTTATTTCCCTACTTGTTTAGCTTCCACATAATACTCTGCCCTCCAAGGCCATCTTATAAAAATTAAGAACTTTTATATACCAAAGAAATGAAATGTAATTTAGATTTAAATCTGAAATTTATAGGATTTTTCATTGTGGAATTTATATATTAATTTTGGGGAGTCTCTACTCCTTTTGTATTACTGTCTTCCTTTATATTTAGTGAAACAAAGTTGCCCATCATAACCAACTATATTGCTTTCCTTATAGAACCTCTTGCATGTTCAATTAGAAATCACCAGTCATCAGTAATTCATGATAAGGCTGATAAAACTGATTTAATAGCAGATGACATGTTTCTATTCTTGTCTGATTTGTCAGGGTCCCTTACAAATTCAATGCAGATGGTGAAAGGGTCAGAATTTTTCTGGTCTCAAATTCATCTAGACAAAAATGTATTACTTTTCTAGTTAGAAGGCACTGCCCACAGGATTTTATTCATTCCTTGCTATACAACAATAATTGTAAATATTAATGGATTTGGCTAAGTGGTACCTAAAATAAAATTATCAACTTAATATTAACTACTTGTTTAAATACCTCCATATTAAAACAAACACATGGAAAAAAATACCTCTTACAGTTTCTGATAAAGTTAATTAAATTAAAATGTTAATGCAACCTAAATTCCATTATTCCCGAACCTATGTTTAGGATCTTAAAAAAATTGTCTCTTCTCTGTTGTGGGTGGACAAGAGGGCAATAACATATCTATGTGTGTTATATAGAACTCATTCTTCTCTAAGTTTTGTCCTCCTCATCTATAAATTATACAATTTTGCATCCCAGTTGGCCCAACTCAGAGATTAGTTGACAGACCCTCTTCCTAATAACGGTTTAGTGGCTATTTCTGATTGAGAAAGTTCACTTCAACCACACACCTCTACTGGTCCTTTTAGAGAGAGAAACGATAAGAAAAAGTCTCCACTTATCATGCAAGCTAGCCATATCTGGAGCGCCACGCATTCAGTAACAGGTGATAATGGGATGGACTCAGATGAACTAATTTGGTACAATGTTAACATGGAGAAGCTTCCCAAAGTGGGAATTGATTAGTTTTAGTCCAAATACCATATTACTAAAATAGGTCAACTGTTTTTCAAAATCATTTAAAAACTTGAAGAAAAATTAAATACCCCTAAAACATAATTTCACAAATGTTGAAATAACGACTCTTAGTAAGACTACATTTTAAATTGGCTTGCCTATATGTAATGTTGCTGAAAGATTATAGTACAGATTGCCTTATTTCTCTTTAAACAAATTGGGAGCACAATTGAGTCTGTTTCAGATGGGGAGAGTTGTTATATTTTGGGCTTAGCTCATGATTCTATATTTTCAACAGTCCAGTTACACATTTTGGATAGGGTTTATTTACCTCCTATAAGGCTAATGTAATTTGGAGCATGCACTAGTTAATTTTACCCCAGGTATGGTAAAGGGCTGGTTTCATTCTGACATTTACGTTGGGAACATTTTGGTATGATGTAATTAGTAGTAGTAAAAAGACTTGTATCTTGTCCCTTCCCCCTTACAGTAAGCCGTGTACATGCAATTGCAAACAGATGCAGACTGTGAAAAAGGCGTATATATGCATAAGAAAGCCGAATTATTTGTGATCAAGGGCAGGTGTAAATCATGATGATGACAGTCTCTGCACTAGAGAACTGAAACTTGTACTGCTGATGCTGATTGGTGCTTTCTTTGTCGCTATGGCAAATACTATGCTTTTGTGTGCATGTTAAGGGGAAAAAGATGTTTATCTAGCAGCAGCACAAGTATCCTCTCCTTTCTCAACCTGAAAACTCATCTTTTCAGAAAAGCTTATCCTGAAACATCATGAGTAAAATATTGATGCTTTGTATACACTAATTTAAAAATAATAAAATTTAAAATAATAATAAAAATAAGAATTATTATTATTATATACAATAACTGTCATGCCAATAAGCATTCCATCCAATGATACTCATTAAGGCTGAGTTTTATGACCAGAGTGCTAAAGAATAAAGCTTTAGAAACCAATTTCTCAATATCAAGACCAGTGTTATGTGAAAGTTTAGTTTTCAAAGCACTTTATATTGTTAAATGTCCTTGAAACCAACAACTGTTCCAATTATTGAGTTCTTCTTTGTACATAGCTTAAATTGTTCCAGTTCAATACAAAGAGCTATTACATAATTAATATTTAACACTAATTCAAGAATACTGAATGTGAAACCTATAATTAAATTGTTTGTTTTTACATAGGCCGTATTACTTTTAATTTCTTTAAAAAATAAGAAAAAACCCAGAGGTGTACAAGTTGGTCACTAATTTATTAAATGTCCATCACAAGATTAGGCTGCATGTCCTTGGGGCTGCAGTCACAGAAACAGAAGAAGGTTTTGCATATAAATTGGGATATATCCTGCTTGAAACCTTTTCTGCAAATTAGGAATGTCTGTTTCCTCATTAGCATGCACAACCAAAACTCAGTTTGTACCATTGTATAGTTGCCTGCGTTTTGCAATATTTTAACAAGATGTTGCAACCACGGAAGTTACGCGTGATACTGTCTTTGTGGACCTTGGAGTGCAACAATGCTCATCGTGTCATTTTACTGAATTTAATATTAGTGTGTACTTTTAAATAAATATTACATTCTAAAGCCTAGAGAATAAGAATATATTGTAAGACTTGCTGTAACATGTAGATTGTGGTAGATGCAGTGGTCGAAATAGTCATGTTGAAGTGGCATTATATAAATTTAGAAGTGTCAGTATGAAAAATGTAATGGGAATGTAAGTGAAGGGAATTTGATA
Organism: Mixophyes fleayi; assembly: GCF_038048845.1. NCBI lineage: Eukaryota > Metazoa > Chordata > Amphibia > Anura > Limnodynastidae > Mixophyes > Mixophyes fleayi. The sequence goes on from NC_134402.1 coordinate 109,245,860, forward strand.
GTGTTACAATGAAGGCAGTAGGAGAAGTGGCGGTATGGCATACTACCGTATACACCCCCACTTCCACCACTGGGTAGATGTTGTTGTATAGTTGGTGAAAACTGAAAACTAGGGACATTGCCAGGGATAAAAATTTCCAGGGACATATATTCAAAATCTAGAGTCAAGGGAACCTATGCTGTTGCTCTGCACCTTGGGGCTTATTTACAAGTGGACACATTTATGCTCCAATCGTACATGAAAAGTTGCACATAAAATAAAAAAACATAATTATGTGCATATATTTAGCTCAGAAACTCAAGCATTTGCTGCACATATACGTAGGCATACAAGTGTGCATACTTATAAACTGCGAATTGACAGTGTTAGTAGTAAATGCTTACGTTACATTACTTTATTATTTGTATACAATAAAATAATGTTATGAAGTGTGTTGCCATTATGATAATACACTTTTACTGTACTCACTCTATGCTTCCACACATACCTGCCTGTCAGATTACGGCTCTCCGCACATAAAGAGATGCAATTCAATGATATCTAAAATACGATATAATATGTATGTGTATGCATTATTAGTGCATATATGCAGTTGGAAATACATATCTTGTGCAAAAAAATTGATGTACATCCAAGTTCAATTGAGCCTCGCTGTGTTTAATCTCTCAGTGATAGGATTCTTAACATAATTTGGGATTAATTGGAAAGACTCATTAGAATATTTTTGTTATGTTTTGGCTAGCAATAGAGGTGCAGACCAAACAAAAAAAGCAAAGCTAGTGAGTTAGTGATTAATGCATTATATATTAAGGTCATTGCGGATGATACCTTAATGTCGGTTAATTTGGTTTGCCCTATGTTCCATTTTTGACAACTGAAGGGTGGAGGCAAAATGTTAACTAAATATTATTGTTCTTAATGAGAGACATGCAGTGCCCAAAGCTATCATAGATAAGTGGATGACGATAGCAGGCAGGGAGCAAAGTAAAGCATGAACACTTAACCAGGAACAATGATGTCTATATGAGCCTCCATCTCTCCTTCATTCAGTGAATGAGAAATTGAATTAAAACATGTTTGCATTGCACATATCCTTTGACAACTTAGGGCAATTAAACCACATCACACAATGACCACGTGTGTGTGACATTACTGCAGTGGCTTAATTATCTGTCAATGTGAAAACAATTGGTGACCAAATCACCTGTTTACTAGGAATTATACCAACCAATGGCAGATTATAATTGGGGTAGATAGGGCACCTGCCTGAGGTTCACAGCATCATGAGGACCCATGGATCTGGCCTCATCCAACTTGTTCCAGTGTTATTGTGTTAATGTTGTTATAAAATTACAGTGTCACACTTCAATGCTGAAAGCAGGAAACAACAGCTATGGAGCCCAGAATATAGTGAATACACATGATATTTATTGAACAGATATGATCCAGATAATGCAGAATGGTACAAACCGACTTTTGAAGATACTGTACAAGGATTGCTGAGAGAGGCTGAAAGCAAATAGACAAGGCAGGTGCAGGTGAACAGGCTGCAGAGAGAAACCAGGTAAAGAGATGTCAGCAAGCAATTTGTAGAAGTCCCATGGAATCGGAGAAACAAGTGAGCACAACAATGCCAGACACAGCAACATAAACAACAATGATGAGCAAAGGTAACTGGGAGAGGCAGGTATAAATAAGGAGACAACAGGTGCAGATGATTACTAGTACAGCAGATTAACCCAGTGGTTCCCAAACTGTACGCCACGGCTCCTTGGGGTGTCACGGCGATCTCAAAGGGGTGCCGTGGCCAGGGCCAGTGGTAAACATGGCAGGGGACTAGTTGTTAATTATTTTGGCTTAGGGGTGCCTTGAAAAAATTAGGAAGACCCTAAGAGTGCCTCGACCTGAGAAAGTTTGGGATCTACTGGAATGATAACCCCTGGTGGTGAGAAGAGGCAAGGCACAATAGCAGCACCTCTGGTGGATTAGAGGTACTGCATTATAATACAATAATCTAAAGTCCAATATAGTCCCAGAGGCAGGAGTTGCCGATGCAAAGCAGAATGCAAACATACTGGTAGGCGCGTGTGTGTTTACATGGTAAAGAATATAATTGTAAGCTCCACTGGGCCAGAGACTGATGTGATTAAATATTCTCTACAAAGCACTGCACAATGTGTAGAAACTATATAAATGAAATATTAATAATAATATTATATAAGATTATCACATTCTGGACTAGTTTGTGTTTTGGAAATTTTGTACCCTAAAGTCTGGCAAGGTAATCCCTCCATTTTACTTAATGCTGTTAACCTTGTAAACCTCTTTAGGCACCATCTGTGTGCTATTAGCTTTCAATTTACCACTGCACCAACTTACCCTTTACCTTCAAAGGTAAGTTTAAGTCTAAGTTTACATCATGACCTGAAATAATGACATGGTCACATGTTTAAATTTTGGCGCACTAAGGTCACAGCTTTAATTGTTACAGAAATGGTGAAAACATAAGCAGATGCAATAACAGTTACCAGTCAATACCAAACAAATCTTAGGGTGGCAAGCCAGCCCAGAATCCCGGCGCTATCTTACTGGCATCAGAAAGACTACTCCCCTTCTGGCCTCAAAAGGCAGGCTTCCACAAACAATACCCCGGGCACCTACACAAGTGACCCTGAAGAGACAAGAGCGAAGGGGGATTAATACTGTGGCTCAACATAACATTTGTGCCAAGGTACTAAACCACTGTTTTCCCACCGACTGTGCTTCACCTGATTTAGGAAAGAGAAACAAGGTTAACAGCAATACACAAATGACAGTGCAAAACAAATGCATCAAATTGGGAGGGCAGGAGGGAAATCCTGAAGAAACAGAGGGGAATTTCCTGTCCCTCTTGCATATGAAAGCTTCTTAACCCCACCCCTTGGTATCCTATTGGCTACTTCAATATCCTGATAGAAGCTTCACCCTTCAAGGTAAGTACAGTGGTGAGATTGCAAGCCCAGCATTTAAATACATTGACCCCCATTCAGGTCCTCATTTATCCTTATCAAGTAAATCTGAGAAGATAGATACCAGGTCAGTTTTACCTTCCTTCTGTTGTACATCCTTATTTCATAAAAATATTACAGTAAACATGTATGCAGTCAAAATCTTGTTCTATGTAATACTGTTTGTATGTTGGCTTCACATGTACATCCAAATCTATGATTTGGATATACATTTCTTTTATTCTAGCACCTTCGTCAGTCAATCATTTTTGCCAATGAATGACTCCCTGCAGAAATTATGTTAGATTTCTATCACTGTCTTATAGAACATAAATACACATAATTAATTCTGCCATCTACATTCATTTAGAAGCTTGTACTAGTCACATTCATATTTTAAATGTCATTTTGTTTTTACTGTCATAACTTAAATTTGTGATTGATATACCCCTGGCACGAACAAAAATTATAGATTGATAGTAGCTGGGCTATAAGCCAATCTGGATTCCCGAAATAAAGACATTTTGGAGATGGACCAGTTTTCAGTACCTATTATAATTTCCAAACAAATTGTTGCAGTAAGCTTGAATTAAATTGTGTCACACGTGTCCAGACAAAAGGTTAAGGATTTCATCTGTCTGCTCACAAAATATGTTTGAGAAGACAATGAGATACTGCATGATATAATAAAAAATATAGTAAATTTTATCAATGGAATAAAAATGTGGTTATATAAATGACCTTCAAAAATAATTTCCTGTTACATATTATATTGGTTGGACTTGGCTGTTAGGAAAAGAAATGTCATTGCTTTAGGTAATACAGAAATATCCAATCATTTCTACTAATTACTAGGAAGATCACACTCTATTACCTAGTGTGACAGAAGGTATATGACAAGGGTTATGTAGTCTCACATACTGTATAGTACTGGTGCAGTATATACAATGCTTGTGTTTGTATATGCAAATAAATACAGCTGGATTATAAATTTGGTTAGGGTATCTGGCAATTTTCATTATAACTGCAGTTTTAAATTCTAAAATTAACGTTTATTATTCCCTGCTGCAATACTAAATTAGTTGATTTTGAAGGTCATCAGACCTCTTCAGACATCAGATATCTTTGTTGTAAGGGTACTACAGCATATACTGTCATGACTCACATCAGGATGGCAGATTCATTAGCGCCAGCCAGAGTTAGCACTGGAATGACAGAGGTACAGAGTTTAACAGACCTCCCGGCTTTCATCGGGGACAGCGACGGCACTGCAACCTGAAGTGATGAGCTGGTAGTAGTAGAATACGGAGTACACAGCGGAAGACCTAGAAGTCAAGTTAGCTGGGGTCTGATACAGGAGTAGTCAATGAAGTGTCAAATCAAATTCAAGGGAGAATTCAATAGCTAAGCTGGGTTCAGAAGAAGCAGGAGAATCAATGACAATGGACAGAAGAAGAACAAATCGTTGAGGCGTGACAGCTTGACCTACATCTAAGTTTAAATAAACTACACATTTTAAAACAATGCAATCTGCAAACTAATGAGAGATTTTACACTGTCAAAAGGCAGGATACATGCTTATAAGTATAGGTGTGATATATACAAGACAGTAGACACAGTAGAGAACTGTCTGCTGCAGAAAAATTAAGATCAAACAGTAATTAGCAAATTTGAATTTTATTACAATATCTGCAAAAACGTTCTGATATAGCGCAAATTGTTGGGAAAAATATCAAGGGCCTGATTCAAGTCCGAACGCAATTTGCATGAAAGTTACTTTGTAAGATAAGCACGAAAATTGTGCATAGTACTGGCCATGTTCAAATCCAAGTGTATCTCAAGATACATTTCAGATTGAATCTGGGTGTAAGTATGTGCAATCTTGATCAACCTTCTTGTCTATAGACTAGGTCACTAGACTTTATCCACAAAACAGACGCACAACATATATTGCATAACATAGTGTAGTATGTACAAGTTAATCAGCAATATAATACATGTTGAACATAATAGGTCTAATCCTTTCCACCGTGAATGGCAAAGTTTAAACTCTTAGGTTTTCACCCGTATTCTCCACACACTTTCAGACCCAAATGGGTATATACTTACAAGATTCCAAATCTTGACAGGCCTTTAACACATCCCCACTCCAAAAGGATGTCCACAAATTCTTAATGCAGAAATCCACAAGACCCAAAAAAACAGGAATGAACGGAATCTAGTGCATTAACTCTTTAATTATAAAAACCCTAACAACATCTGATAACAAGTAAAGGTGGACCTGTACCAATGATTGTGTACAAATACATGTAGAGGTGAACAGGCTGATCTCATGTACCCATCTATCATATACTCCTCCAGCTTCGCGGTGTTATGATCAGATGGGAAATAAGCAACGCGTTTCGACTTGTAGCAAATCTTTTTCAAGGCTGAATTTGAAAAAAACACCTACACGAAGTATATATAGTACTTCCAATACCTTGCTTCTACATTGTGTCTATGTGAGAACGAGGCTTGGATGGGTGCGTCTCCTAGGAAGTCATGTGATCCTGTCCTCTCATCCTATTGGTTGAAATTCCAAAAAAAGAGGCTTGGCTTGTGTCACGGGCACTAGGAGTCGTTGCCCAGGATATCCCCAGATGATGGACTTACCAGAGTAATATAGCTGGTACTATGGTTCTCTGGTAGCAGGGTGACAACGGAACAGGAGACTCAGCAGATGGTGAGAGAATGCTCAAGGAAAGTCTATGACTAGCAGCAACTGGTAATGAGTAGATGTATATACACGAGGAACCAGATGGACAAGTAAACGTGAGGAAAGTCAGTGGTCTGCGTATAGCAAGTTGTACCACTGCTATAGTGAGGAGGAATGTCTAGGAGTAGCGAGGAGGTAGTGAGAGTCAGCGGTCTGCGTATAGCAAGTTGTACCGCTGTCTATAGTGAAGGAATGAAATCCAGGTGAAAGTAGGTAACGGGGAAGTCAGTGGTCTGCGTATAGCAAGTTGTACCACTGCTTATGTGAGAGGATACTTGAAACTGGTGTCACAGGGAACAGGAGTCAGTGGTCTGTGTCAGCAAGTTGTACCACTGCTATATATATGTGAGGAGGGGCACGAGGAGATGAATGTAAAGAGAGTATACACGGGGCACACAGAACTTGATCCCACGATGATATCCACAATACAACAATAACTGACAAGCGCTGCTTGAAGTATAGAAAGTCACAATAGCTATCCAGGCAATAGGAAACAAAGTCAATGGTAATGTCACGGGCACTAGGAGTCTTTACCCAGGGATCACCAGGTGATGGACTTACCAGAGCAATATAGGTGGTAATATGGTACTCTGGTAGCGGGGTGATCACGGAACAGGAGACAGCAGATGGTAGAGAATGCTCGTGGAAAGTCTATGACTAGCAGCACTGGTAATATATTAGGTAATAGTACACGAGGAACTGAATGGACAAAGGAAACGTGAGGGTAGTCAGTGGTCTGCGGATAGCAAGTTGTACCACTGCTATAGTGAGGAGGAATGTCCAGAAATAACGAGGAGGTGATGAGAGTCAGCGGTCTGCGTTTAGCAAGTTGTACCGCTGTCTAGGTGAAGGAATGGAATCCAGGTGGAGGTATCCGGAAAGTCAGTGGTCTGCATTAGCAAGTTGTACCACTGCTATGTGGAAGGATACTGGAAACAGGTGACACAGGAAACAGGAATCAGTGGTCTGCCTCTAGCAAGTTGTACCACTGAAATATATATGTGAGGAGGAGCACAGGGAGATAAATGTAATGCAGAGTATACACGGGCACACTGAACTTGATCCCACGATGATATGCACAAAGTATTAATAACTGAGCAGCACTGCACAAATATACAAAGTCACAGGAACTATCCAGACTACAAGGTAACACAGTCAAATGATGGCAATAGTCTCAGTGGATAGGCAACTCCAGAGAAGAACAACTCAGTCCAGCAAGGTATGCAATACACGAGCACAGTCAATGATAAGTATGCATACCGTGGTTCAGAAGAGCAGGCTGTCAGAAAGGAGTGCAGGGATACCTGAGCGGCAGGAGGCCGGCAGGATGCGAAGTCCCAGGGAAATGGAAGCGGAATCCAAGTAGGTGCAGCGCACAGGTAGGTAGACCAGCAATGATGGAAACAATACTCAGGAAGCAGTAGTATATAGGACTGGTCGCCTGGAGATCACTGAAGAGTAGAAGTGGTATGGCAGAGAAGACAGCAGCGGAGCATTGATCCAATGCAGACAGGCGAGTTGACACAGGCAGGAACACTGTAGAAGCACGGAGAGCGGATCAGCTGGCTGCAGACACGAGGAGTACTGGAGGGTAGCGATAAGCAGGACACTGCAGATACACGGAGTTAGCGGATAGGAATCAGCAGGTGCAGTCACGATGAAACACGAGAGAGTTGAGGTAAGCTGGAACTGTTGAGCACGGAGACAGCGGATAGGAATCAGCTAGAGCAGTCATGATGAAACACGGGAGAGTTGAAGTGAGCTGATAACTGTAGTGCACGGAGGCAGCGGATAGGAATCAGCTGGTGCAGTCTCGATGAAACACAGGAGAGTTGAAGTGGTCTGGAAACCACAGGAGAGTTGAAGTGGTCTGGAAACCACAGGGGAGTTGAAGTGGTCTGGGAACCACAGGGATCAGCTAGGCTGAATACACGAGGAAACACAGGAACACCTTCAGAGGCTCATGGGGAATGAGACTCCAAGATCAGGCAACGAGGTATAGACAGCAGGTGCTTTAAATAGGGAGTGTTGCCTGATCAGCCAATTAACTAAAAGGAACAGATACTGAAGGTTTGAAAGAGCTGCACATGCGCAGACCCTCAGGATGGTGGACGGCCACGGTTCCTAAACATACGGGAAGAAGCACTCACAGTCCGGTGAGTGACAGGTAACAATAGCTTCAGTGGATAGGAAGCTCCGGAGAAGAACACAACTCAGTCCAGATGGATATGCAATACAAAAGCAAAGTCAATGGAAAGTATGCATACCGCGGTTCAGGAGAGCAGGCTGTCAGAGAGACGTGCAGCTGAGAGACGTGCACCTGAACGGCTGAAGGCCGGCAGGCGGTGAGACCACTGGAGGGAGGAAGCGGTAATCAGGTTGGTGCAGCGCATGGCAGGTAATCCAGAATCAACAAAGCAATACTCAGGAAGCAGTAGTAAGTGAAACTGGAAACAAGATGAACACGGGAGAGTTGAGGCTGACTGGTATCCAGTAGTAGTGGTGGAGGCAGCGGAGAGCTGACACGATAAACACAGGAGAGTTGAGACGATCTGGAACTCTGTAGTAGTAACGGAGGCAGCGGAGAGCAGACACGCTGAACACAGGAGAGTTGAGACAAACTGGAGTCCGGTAGTAGTAGCAGATAGGAATCAGCTGAGTGCAGGCACGATGAACACAGGAGAGTTGAAACAAACTGGAGTCCGGTAGTAGTAGCAGATAGGAATCAGCTGAGTGCAGGCACGATGAACACAGGAGAGTTAAAACGAACTGGAGTCCGGTAGTAGTAGCAGATAGGAATCAGCTGAGTGCAGGCACGATGAACACAGGAGAGTTGAAGTGGTCTGGAAACCACAATAGCAGTAAACAGGAATCAGCAGGAGCTGAATACACGAGGAAACACAGGAACACCTTCAGAGGCTCATGGGGAATGAGACTCCAAGATCAGGCAACCAGGTAATGATCACAGGTGGTTTAAATAGGGAGGGTTGCCTGATCATCCAATCAATTAAAAGCAACAGGTACTGAAGGTTTGATAAGGGCTGCACATGCGCAGACCCTCAGGAAGGCGGACGGCCACGGTTCCTGAACACACGGGAAATGGCACTCACAGTCCGGTGAGTGACAGCTTGTCTGGAACGCATATCACAAACGTATAATAATATACCATTTAAAATCCCTACATATAAATAATTGCACCATATACCCATCTCAATAGTCCACATTTCACCCTAATATGGACGATCTCTATAACTAATCCTCCTGTGTGATTCCCTGATGGTGATTGGCCGATACCTCGGAGAAATAGACATGTGTAAGATCCACATATAATCAGATATATACCATATGAATACAAGGCTTATTCAAAACCATAAAGAAATTGTACATATACTATGTAACACAGCATCCTGATATATAGTCTACAAACTTCAGAATCAGTATACTACAACATAAAAGTTCTATATTATCCATTATAGGATGTAATCTCTTAACAGTTAGAGAGTCCATATACTGCACTCTATCATGTGTGCAAACTATTACCATAAACTATTAATATTCAAGGGGATATCATCTAATGGTATTCTTTTACAAAAACTATTTTATCTCGAAATCCACATTCATTCCTGAAGGGACCAATGTGTCCAATGTGAATATCCACTTCATCTCTGCTTTTGATAAGGAGCTGACTAAATCTCTATTCCTCCAACTATCTTCCATCTTCTGTATCCCCCAGAAATTGTTTATATGTTGCGCTTTACAGTAATGTTATGTCTTAAAATGATGTGATAGTGAGTGAGTGTGAAGCCCTTTTCGGATATTGTACACATGTTCACGAAGTCTAATTTTGAGTGGACGAGTTGTTCTACCTATATAGACTTTCTTACAACTGCACTCTATAGCATAAACTACATTGCTCGTATGACACGTGATGAACTGATCAATTCTCAACTGGTGTCCATTAATGGACAGTTCTGTGGTTTTGCTATGATCAGATTTACATGTTTTACACGCCATGCATGTTCCACATCTGTGGAATCCAATGGTCCTAATGAATTTTTCTTGTATCTTTGAATAGGTGTCTTCTTACTAATCTGTCTCTTAAATTGGTAGCCTTCCTATAAAAAAAAAACTGGTTTGTGCGAGATAGAATTCCCTATAACACTGTTTTTCTTCAAAGTGCCCCAATACTTCCCAAATATACTTTTCACTTGTTTAAAATTGATTTTGTACTGAGAGATAAAGGCTCAGTCATATCTACTTGATCTTTCAGAGGAGGTGTCTTTTTCAGGGACTAAAATATCCTTCCTATTAATCAACAAAACCTCACTTTCTACCTTATCTTTTTTATACCCACTGGAAGTAAAGGCTAATTTCATGTCTTTAATTTGTTCGATAAACACATGGTCCTCTATGCAATTCCTCTCCACCCTTTTCCTCTGACCTAAAGGTATATTATTAAGCCAGGTGTGATGGTGATTACTGCCATGGTTTATATAACTAATAGTATCTGTGGGATTGGGCAGCACAGTGGCCTAGTGGTTAGCACTTCTGCCTCACAGCACTGGGGTCATGAGTTCGATTCCCGACCATGGCTTTATCTGTGTGGAGTTTGTATGTTCTCCCTGTGTTTGCGTGGGTTTCCTCCGGGTGCTCTGGTTTCCTCCCACAATCCAAAAACATACTGGTAGGTTAATTTGGCTGCTAACAAATTGACCCTAGTCTCTGTCTGTCTGTCTGAGTGTGTGTCTATATTAGGGAATTTAGACTGTAAGCTCCAATGGGGCAGGGACTGATGTGAATGAGTTCTCTGTACAGCGCTGCGGAATTAGTGGCGCTATATAAATAAAATGATGATGATGATGATTTTTGTAGGTCTTAGGTCTCTACCTAGCCCTTCACTGGCTCCCATTCCCCTTCAGAATCCTCTTTAAGCTCCTTACACTCACCTACAAGGCCCTCGCCAACTCCACTGCGCCCTACATCTCCACCCTCCTCTCTATACATGCTCCATCCCGCCCTCTCCGTTCTGCCTCTGACCCTCGCCTCTCTTCCCCCCTTATAACCTCCTCCCACGCACGTGTCCAAGACTTCACCCGCGCTGCCCCCCTCCACTGGAACAAGCTCCCTCCCTCCATCAGAACTTCCCCTTATCTGTCCAGTTTCAAACGGGCCATAAAAACCCACCTTTTTCTTAAAGCCTTTCTGTCTGCCACTTAACTTCCTACCTTATCTTCTGCCTCCGTCCCCCTACTCTCCCTCTCTCCCCTGCGTCTCTCTGTCTGTCCACCCCTCCCCTTAGATTGTACGCTCCTCTGAGCAGGGCCATCTCTCCTCCTGTTTCCACCACTTCTAACTCTGCTCTCCAGCTACTTAGCCCTCCTCCTCGAGGGTCCTCCACCCCTCGCCCACTCTCGCTCCCTCCTCCCCCCTGGGGGTCTCCCTGTCTTCCGCGCCCTCCTTCTTGGGCCCCGCCATTTGCGGATCCTCCCTCCCCCTTCCCCGCCCTCTCTAGCTTACTGAGTTACTGTGCTTACTGTTTACTGTACTGTGCTGTCTCCCATTGTATTGTAATTTGTTTGTCTCTGTACGGCGCTGCGGACGCCTTGTGGCACCTTAGAAATAAAAATGAATAATAATAATAATAATAGTCTTGGTTTGTAAGCCCATATCATTCACATATACCATTATCTCTAAAAAATGGATGCTGGACTTGCTCCATTCGAAAGTTATTTCAATATGTGAGTGATTCACATTTAGATGGTTCCAGAAAATGTGTAAATAAACTGAGTAACTGTTTCTCATCTTTAAGTCTTGATAGTGCCTCCACCTGAACCTGAATTCCTTCTCCAGGTTGTGTTTCTGGAATATGAACACTGACGGTCAATTCAGGAGAACCACTGCCCCATACCAGATCTGGTTCCCCTCCAAAGGACAATCAAGCAATATAATGCTGTAATAAACACCCCTTTGACTTGAGATTTATTTAATATAGACTTGTTAAGCTAATAAAATATTAGCAAAGACAGACAATTATACATGCACATTGGGTTTGTTTTAAACATGAAATATACCATAAAGTAGCCCATTTAATGTACATGTTATCTTCCTTCCTGGAACATATTACCCTGGACTAATCAATACCCTTAGTAATGCAAAGCTTTCCCTAATTGTTGTCAACTATTAATACTCTACTTTAGAGAAAGATTAGGGCACTAATTTCACTTAATGTTCTGTTGATATTAAGAGGTACTTCGACGATACTTACTATCCAATAACTATAACTTATTATTACTGTCAGCTGAAAGGATCCCTATTCACTATCCTCTATGTATGCCATTGTTCTCTTATTATATTTAGGACTTAATAAAACTATTAGGTATCACTCACTGAGTGATATACAATAAGTAAGAAAGATGTAGATGGCTACCCACGATTGTTCCACCATAAATTAATTGTACAAAATCTTACTGTCTCTACTCAATCACACAACATATTCCTCAGTAGATCACATAAGTATTTCTTTATTACTAGCTAGGAATAATTAAAAATTATACATTACTAGCAACTAACTAAGTTTTAAGACAATAGTATAACATACACTGTTTATTGTGGAGATGGTGCCCGAGAAGCGGGCGAAGGTGCCCGCCATCGCTATGCCCCTGGAGGGGCTGAAGATGCGCCTGGTGCCCGGGAAGGGGATGAAGAGTCCCCCGGTAGCTGAGCCCTGCAAGTGGGTGAAGACAGAAGAGGAGAAGTACTCACCCGTCCATCGATCCAGCGGCGGTGAGTATAACTTCTTTTTTGCAGGTCCTGTGCGCGGGGGAAGGATGAGCCAATCAGGGCTCATCTTTCCCCGCTGGCCAATCAGCGGCCGGATGCGCGAGCCAATCGCGGCTCGCGCCCGGCCATTCAAAAGATTGGCGCCGACGCGAGCCAATCAGCGCTCGCGCCGGCTAATGACGTCACGCCGGCGACTATATAAGTCGCCGGGTGGCGCCATTTTGGCAGAAGTCCGTCGGCGGGGAAGAGAGAGGACGTCTCGTCCAGACGTCCAGCAACTGAGGCAGCAGCAGCGGCGGCAGGGGGCCCTTGTAAGGGCCGTGAGCTACCCTGCCGCCAGAAGACTTCAATCAAGCCGCCGGAGCGGAGATCGTCGGCGGGGAGCCCTTGTAAGGGCTGAGAGCGCCCCCGCCAAGCAGCCTTCAACAGCGCCGAAGAGGAGAAGAGGCGCCGCCGGCTGGAGGGTCTGGAAGACCCGGAGAAGAAAGAAACAGAAGACGGCGTGTCAAGTTGAGTATCCTGCGCAGAGCAGGTAAGTAGACTCAACAATAACGTCGGGCACTAGGCCCGTGGGCACAGTCGGGCACAAGGCCCGTGGCACGCTGAATTAGGGGCACAAGGCCCAGGGACCTGGGCACTAGTCCCCAACGAAGTAGTGGGCCAGTAGGCCATTAGTATATTGATATAAAAGGGGACAAGCCCCTGTTAGATAGCGAGGGGGACTCTGAGCCCCAGAGGTACAAGGGCACAAGGCCCTTAGGTAGTTAGTGGCCTAGAGGCCATAGGAAGGCCAGAGGGCCTGGTTAGGGGCTGGTAGCCCATCTGCTATTAAGGGCACAAGGCCCTCGGTTAGTTAGGAAGGCCACAGGCCTCAGGCAGGGGCTAGGACCCCTAGGTAGTAGGGCACAAGGCCCTAGTGAGTGGGCTCAGAGCCCTGAGTTAGAGAGGGGGCTGAGGCCCATTAGTCAGAGCAGAAGGCTCTGTGTGTAGCTGGGCAGAGACCCATGGTGTGTAGGGCATAAGGCCCTGGTGGTGTGAGGTAGAGGCGTGAGAGCCTTGTGAGTGTAGGCGCGGTCCTGTGTGAGGTGAGCACACGTGGTTAGGAGGTACGGTCGAGCGTAGGCTCCTGTGGTGCTGTAGCAACCTGCTGGTTGGCTAGCAGCGGTGTGTTCGGGTAAGTAGCGGGCAAGGTACTGTATACTGTATCTATTTATTCTGTCTGTGTGGCGAGTGTAGTTTACATTACAGTATTTTGGTGTGCTTTCTAACTGTGTCCAGGGGCAAGACGTCAGGCCCCCATTAAAGGTAGGCTCTTGTTTCCTGTGGTTTTCCTGTGTTAACCCGTGCTGTGGGGGGACAAGTGTAAGTACCAGCATACACATAGTCAGGGGAGAACACACGTAGTTTTCCTGTCCCTTAGGTCCCCGGGGTCACACTGGTACCCAGAGGGGGGTGGCTGAGTGAGTTGGTGGCAGTACAGCACACCTTGAGGCAGTTCCAGGGGCGGCCGTGGTTCTGATCAAGGGTCCTCAAGGCCGGTTCCGTGCAGGTGGACCTGTGGTTCCGGACGTAGGGACACGTGTGAGATACCCGAGTACAGGCAGTCGGGCGGTTCAGTTCGATCGGCTGTTCCGTGCGGCAGTCGGCCCGCGGGTTAGTGTGCTGTTTTACTGAGCCTCAGCCGGGCTTAAAGAACCCGTACTTAGGGCCTGTGTGTGACTCCATAGCAAGAAGGCAGCTTCTTGGTACGACCTGGGTGAGGGGGTTAGGAACCGCCCTCCGGTTTAGGCTGTGAACACCGGCTGGTGTTCCCCGTAGCGTGTAACTAGTAGTTCCATTAGTGCACCACATTTAGTTAGTCCTAGTGTTTGACTTAGTTGCGTTGCCGACCATTAGAACGTTGTTAGGGTCGGGTCGCCGTTGTAGTTAGTCCAGTTTTGTGGGTGCCATCTTAGTTCACGGAGAGCGTAGAGGGAGGCTGTGTGTTCTTGTCATCCGCAGGAGTCGGGAAGGTGCAGGAGAACCGGATCGGAAGTGGGAGTGTCCCGGTGAGTATCACGCTCGATTCCCCCTTTCGGTTAGGCCCTCACCGGCAGGTGTGTGAGGCACTTGAGGCGGGATTAGTCCTCGGATTAGTCTTGGCCTTCAGTGCCTGTAGTCCCCCGCGTCTTGGCAAGAACAAAGTGAGGAGGCGGCAAGAAGCTTGGACTGACCGTGTCCTCGTCCCTTGCCGTAATCTCGGACAGCCCTTACCTGGTAGGCACGGCCGTAATCTCTGCCTCTATCTTAGAGGGACGTGATTGGAGGTGACTGCGGCTGTGGATCTGCTGGGATTGGATCGCAGCTGGGAAATCGGAAGCGGACTGGAGGTGACCATCGTTTACAAGGTGAGTTCTTTTCTGTTGCGTCTGTCCCTGTCTTTCCCCGCAGGGGGCGTTACATTTTGGCGTAGTCGGCAGGATCAACGATGGCTCATCGGGGGATCATTCCGCTGTACGAGGGATACAGCTGTGTCATCTCTCGTGACGAAGTGGCAGCGTTCACGAAGCAAATCCTGGAACGTTGTGAGACAAGGAAGAAGAAGAACAAAGGTACTAAACGGCAACCGGTGGAAGAAATGCTGTGCTGGAAGTGTGGGTTGCCTGGACACTTCGCATACCAGTGCCCAGTTGCCGAGGAGCTCTTTGATGAATGGGAGGACGAAGAAGTCTCCGATGAATGGGAAGACGTAGAAGTCTTCGAGTGGAAGGACGAGGGAGCCTTCGATCCATGGTCTCAAGAGAAGTCGGAATCTGGAGGGAAGGATTGGCAGAGCCTGCTGACTGTTGGATCGCAGGTGATCGTCCCGTCCAAGCAAGATTCGCGACAGGAATACCCACGACAGCCGGATGCTGGAGCTGGGGTATTGGAGACGTCGGATACGTCAGACGACTTGTCCGTGGCTGTGGAAGAGTTGGTCCCTGAAGACGAAGGGAGAACTGAGCAGACCCTCCACGGGGCAACGTTGTGTCCGGAGACATGTGAAGATGTCTGCCCGGTGGTACCTGAGAGGATGGAAGCCATCAGTACCCCGGAAGAGAGAGCTGCTGAAGAAGTACTGCCTGAAGAAGACTGTACTTTAGAGAGCGCAGCTGGAGAGTGGTGGATGTTGTCACCTTCTGAAGAAGCTTCCCGCACAACCGAGGAGGTATCGGACGGATGGGAGGTTCCGGCAGGTGCCGAGGAAGAGACTCCCTGGATACCGACTTCGGGCGAGGAAGTTGCCAGGATGGTGTGGATCCTGCGCGAGAGGGCTTTACCGCGAAGGACCCGGTGGACGCAAGTCAGGGATGCCGGTAAGCGACCCTTGGAGGTGGACGTTGAGGAGAAGACGTCGATTGTGGGGACCACAATGGAAAAAGGCGGCGGAAATGTGGAGATGGTGCCCGAGAAGCGGGCGAAGGTGCCCGCCATCGCTATGCCCCTGGAGGGGCTGAAGATGCGCCTGGTGCCCGGGAAGGGGATGAAGAGTCCCCCGGTAGCTGAGCCCTGCAAGTGGGTGAAGACAGAAGAGGAGAAGTACTCACCCGTCCATCGATCCAGCGGCGGTGAGTATAACTTCTTTTTTGCAGGTCCTGTGCGCGGGGGAAGGATGAGCCAATCAGGGCTCATCTTTCCCCGCTGGCCAATCAGCGGCCGGATGCGCGAGCCAATCGCGGCTCGCGCCCGGCCATTCAAAAGATTGGCGCCGACGCGAGCCAATCAGCGCTCGCGCCGGCTAATGACGTCACGCCGGCGACTATATAAGTCGCCGGGTGGCGCCATTTTGGCAGAAGTCCGTCGGCGGGGAAGAGAGAGGACGTCTCGTCCAGACGTCCAGCAACTGAGGCAGCAGCAGCGGCGGCAGGGGGCCCTTGTAAGGGCCGTGAGCTACCCTGCCGCCAGAAGACTTCAATCAAGCCGCCGGAGCGGAGATCGTCGGCGGGGAGCCCTTGTAAGGGCTGAGAGCGCCCCCGCCAAGCAGCCTTCAACAGCGCCGAAGAGGAGAAGAGGCGCCGCCGGCTGGAGGGTCTGGAAGACCCGGAGAAGAAAGAAACAGAAGACGGCGTGTCAAGTTGAGTATCCTGCGCAGAGCAGGTAAGTAGACTCAACAATAACGTCGGGCACTAGGCCCGTGGGCACAGTCGGGCACAAGGCCCGTGGCACACTGAATTAGGGGCACAAGGCCCAGGGACCTGGGCACTAGTCCCCAACGAAGTAGTGGGCCAGTAGGCCATTAGTATATTGATATAAAAGGGGACAAGCCCCTGTTAGATAGCGAGGGGGACTCTGAGCCCCAGAGGTACAAGGGCACAAGGCCCTTAGGTAGTTAGTGGCCTAGAGGCCATAGGAAGGCCAGAGGGCCTGGTTAGGGGCTGGTAGCCCATCTGCTATTAAGGGCACAAGGCCCTCGGTTAGTTAGGAAGGCCACAGGCCTCAGGCAGGGGCTAGGACCCCTAGGTAGTAGGGCACAAGGCCCTAGTGAGTGGGCTCAGAGCCCTGAGTTAGAGAGGGGGCTGAGGCCCATTAGTCAGAGCAGAAGGCTCTGTGTGTAGCTGGGCAGAGACCCATGGTGTGTAGGGCATAAGGCCCTGGTGGTGTGAGGTAGAGGCGTGAGAGCCTTGTGAGTGTAGGCGCGGTCCTGTGTGAGGTGAGCACACGTGGTTAGGAGGTACGGTCGAGCGTAGGCTCCTGTGGTGCTGTAGCAACCTGCTGGTTGGCTAGCAGCGGTGTGTTCGGGTAAGTAGCGGGCAAGGTACTGTATACTGTATCTATTTATTCTGTCTGTGTGGCGAGTGTAGTTTACATTACAGTATTTTGGTGTGCTTTCTAACTGTGTCCAGGGGCAAGACGTCAGGCCCCCATTAAAGGTAGGCTCTTGTTTCCTGTGGTTTTCCTGTGTTAACCCGTGCTGTGGGGGGACAAGTGTAAGTACCAGCATACACATAGTCAGGGGAGAACACACGTAGTTTTCCTGTCCCTTAGGTCCCCGGGGTCACACTGGTACCCAGAGGGGGGTGGCTGAGTGAGTTGGTGGCAGTACAGCACACCTTGAGGCAGTTCCAGGGGCGGCCGTGGTTCTGATCAAGGGTCCTCAAGGCCGGTTCCGTGCAGGTGGACCTGTGGTTCCGGACGTAGGGACACGTGTGAGATACCCGAGTACAGGCAGTCGGGCGGTTCAGTTCGATCGGCTGTTCCGTGCGGCAGTCGGCCCGCGGGTTAGTGTGCTGTTTTACTGAGCCTCAGCCGGGCTTAAAGAACCCGTACTTAGGGCCTGTGTGTGACTCCATAGCAAGAAGGCAGCTTCTTGGTACGACCTGGGTGAGGGGGTTAGGAACCGCCCTCCGGTTTAGGCTGTGAACACCGGCTGGTGTTCCCCGTAGCGTGTAACTAGTAGTTCCGTTAGTGCACCACATTTAGTTAGTCCTAGTGTTTGACTTAGTTGCGTTGCCGACCATTAGAACGTTGTTAGGGTCGGGTCGCCGTTGTAGTTAGTCCAGTTTTGTGGGTGCCATCTTAGTTCACGGAGAGCGTAGAGGGAGGCTGTGTGTTCTTGTCATCCGCAGGAGTCGGGAAGGTGCAGGAGAACCGGATCGGAAGTGGGAGTGTCCCGGTGAGTATCACGCTCGATTCCCCCTTTCGGTTAGGCCCTCACCGGCAGGTGTGTGAGGCACTTGAGGCGGGATTAGTCCTCGGATTAGTCTTGGCCTTCAGTGCCTGTAGTCCCCCGCGTCTTGGCAAGAACAAAGTGAGGAGGCGGCAAGGAGCTTGGACTGACCGTGTCCTCGTCCCTTGCCGTAATCTCGGACAGCCCTTACCTGGTAGGCACGGCCGTAATCTCTGCCTCTATCTTAGAGGGACGTGATTGGAGGTGACTGCGGCTGTGGATCTGCTGGGATTGGATCGCAGCTGGGAAATCGGAAGCGGACTGGAGGTGACCATCGTTTACAAGGTGAGTTCTTTTCTGTTGCGTCTGTCCCTGTCTTTCCCCGCAGGGGGCGTTACATTATAACATGCTCGCTGCCTTGGTGTCACACTTGACTCCGCCCTCTGCTTTATTCCTCACATCCATACTATCTCACAGTCCTGTCGATTCCAACTTAAAAACATTGCCAGAATACGCATTTTTCTTACTCAACATGCTACCAAAACTCTTATCCATTTTCTCATCATCTCCCGTCTTGACTACTGCAACCTCCTGCTATCTGGCATTCCCGACACCCATATATCCACACTTCAATCTATCCTAAGTGCTGATTTTACTCTCTCACTGCTCCACATCTGCTGCACCACTTTGCAAATACATACACCGGCTTCCTCTGTCCTCCAGAATCCAATTCAAATTACTCACCCTTACCTACAAAGCCGTCAACAACACCACCCATTCATACATCTCAAATCTCATTTTTTTAAACTTTATGCATTGGACATCCTAGAGTGCCCCTTTACATACCTCTCTTTTCTGTCTCTTGTTCTTAACCCCGATATTACTATTCACACTAATACACCCTCACAGCTGTCCCAGTCTCCACTCTAAGCCACACTCACTCCTCCTATTTCAGGTGTGCCCTCTCCCTCTGAGAATGTAAGCTCTCTAATGAGCAGGGTCCTCCATACCCTTTGTTATCATGTCTGTATATATTTTGCCTGCCTTGTCTGTCCCTGTTTTATGTATGTTCCTGTTTTATGTATGTCCTGTTTTCCCTACAGTACGGCACTGTGGAACACTGGCACCTTATAAATCTACGATAATAGTTACACTGCAGTACACATTCTATAACTGTGAAAAGTCCTCCTTTTTTCTAATAGTACACCTATGTATACTTGGTCAAGGACATTGGTGCACATCAAAAGATAATGAATTATTTATAAAACATTGGCAGTTAAACGCTGGTAGAAACCACTGTTCCTGAATGGGATGCAGTAGTAATAGTGACAGTCAGATATGACTATGAGCTCTCAGTTTGTCAGATTCTCAGGCACATTATGACATTGTCATTAATTAAAGATAGCATGAATGCTATATAATTCTGTTAGCTTGCTTGAGGATTTACTCTGTAACTCAGTCCTTTCAATCATAAGGTGAACTTGTCCAGAATGAAATGTATTGGAAGTTTATATATAGTTATATATAGTTGTAGCGTTTAATTGAAAACTGGCAACTTAACTGACTGTAAGTAGATACATTGCTCCTTATCCTCCTGATGTGACATCACCCACTTCATATCACTGTGATGGTAGCTACTGGGTAAACTGATTTTATCACTTTGTATACTTCGATCAGTATAGTTACTAAGTACTGTTCACAACTATATTTATCCTGATACACATTACAAAGCTTCTCTGTTCTCACTGAAACTGCTCATCTTCCATTCCCCTCATATCAACTGTCAATTGACAACAACTGAGCTCTGTATACTCATTAACTGTCCTGGTTCATGGATCTCCATGCTCTTAGTCTCCCTCAAAGCATGTTGGGAGTTGTAGTTATTCAGTGTTAAAAATAAAAAATGTCTCTATACAGTAAATTATAAATTCATTTTACAATCAATAAATAATGATTGCCACAATAATTCATAAGTAAATGGTGCCTGCTCTTATGTTCTAAATAGAAATCAAACAGCATGCTGCCCTCAAACTGCCCTTTAGGAAATCAAGGCCTAAGACTCATTTTTGTGGGGATCTGCTTAGAATTAATAAACTGTGGCTATAACAAAATGGATACTGTTATTGTTTTTACTTGTTTTTGGCTTTTGCGCATTATTCATACATTTTGGTGCTAGTGTCTTTCTGTGATTTTATGAAAAACAATAAGGCAGTAAAAGGAAGTTACATATTCTCTTCTGCAGTTTGGCTGCTGAGAGTGTTGAAAGCCCTGGGTAAGTTTCTGTAACACTATATGTATTTTTTAAATGTATTTTAATTGGGTTTGAAGGGGCATTAATAATAATTTTGTAGAGTTGTATACATTTATAAGGTTATATTAATCGGTGCTACTCATTACCACGTAAATGTGAACCCCGACAACGTTTTAAGTGACATGAGAACAACAATGGCTATAAGCCCTACTGTAATAAAATGCCTACTTACCATATGTCAGACATGCAGTTTGTCCGGAGCTTGAAATCACTGTGCACTGTCCAATCCGAAGGTCCTAAACACCTACAGTATGATATGACGTCATTTACTATGGACACACTGAAAATGCCGGTTTTAAAGCGGCAATACCCAGAGCCTTTTTCACAGTTTCATTTAAATCCAGATGCAAAACAAAAACCTTTTTTGTTTGTTTGACAAAACTGGCAGCAAAGCCGAAACACGTAGTTGGGGTAGAACTGACATCGGTTTTGAAACAGAAACACAAGGGTCAGCACACATATCTAAATATACATATATATATATACACAAACACACACATATATATATATGGTAATAGTTTGCGGCCTGTGCACTTTTACCATTACCATGATAATTTCAGCACTGACGTTCCCTTGCAGCTCTGTGAGCTGCGATCAAAAATCTGCATTAAAATTACTTTTGAAACAGTAATTGAGCACGGCCCGTGTTGTTCTAAAGAATAACGTGGGGAATTCAATTTCCCCCATAGTATCTGATTAGTCAATTAGTGAAAGCTGTAGGGTAATAGCAGTTGAGTAATTAAAAGTAAGGAAGAGACATATGATTGGTTCAAATAATATCCTTTATGCTTAAAACTCAGGGTTGTGAGGACAAATCATAATCTTTGAGAGAATGAAACATGTATGGTTTTGTCCCCACAATAATGGTATTTTTTAGTAATTTTTTAGAGTGATTTTTTTTATTGCCAGTGCGATATTTGTGGAACAGTTACACCTGCTGATCCTGACAGCTTCAAACGTTCCTCCTTGGTATCAACATTACCGTAGATGTTTTTATGCTACCTTTTGTAAGGGTCTTTACCCTTGTTCAAAATAAAAAATTGTCTGTTTTAAGATTTCACACATGAACGGTTGTCTTCTCGATGTGTTTTTTTCTTCACAGATAATAAAGTGATTATAAGTGAGAGCTAAGGATCCTACCTGTAGTATATCTATCGAGCATTTGACAGTTAAGCTTAATCTTTATTTGAAAAATGTGCGCTGCTTTCAATCAATAGTTTCATATTGATTACTACACCATGGACGCCCTTTCTTCCTATGGTTTTTGTGGCTAGATTATTCAAATTTGGGTGTTAAAAGTTTAGAAGAAAGGAGCTGCTATTTGTCTTTGAACTTTAATTATTATTTTTTATGGTTAATATGTATTGAGTTGTTCATGAATTTAGTGTATGTAGTTTATAGCACGGAACCAAGAGGTATATTTACTAAACTGTGGGTTTGAGTGGAAATGTTGCCTATAGCAACCAATCAGATTCTAGCTGTCATTTTGTAGAATGTTCTAAATAAATGATAGCCAGATTCTAATTGGTTACTATAGGCAACATATCCACTTTTTCAAACCCGCAGTTTAGTAAATATACCCCAAGAGTTTCTATGAATACTTTCTATGAGTATAAGTACTATGAATCTAGTTGGCACGCTACTCCATGTATATATATATTACTAATTGGCTAATCAGATACTACTCTCTCTTTCTCATTAATGATTGCCTCTACGACATATAGGCCATTTAATATCTCTCTCTCTCTCTCTTTCTCCATATATATATATATATATATATATATATACACACACACACACACACACACACACACACATACATACATACATACATACATACATACATACATACTGAATTTATATGGGAAATGAAGGGCTGAATGTGATGCAAACCTGCACATACTGCTAGAATATTGCCATTTTCTACAGGATTAGCACAAGTCACTGTTTTTTTGTGGACATGAAATGAAAAAGTGATTCAAGTGCATTATATTCTAGAGGCAGTATTCACTCCAGAAGGCAAGTGAGTAGCCTATGCACAAGTCCCATGACACACAAAGATTAATTATACACAGATTTAGATATGTGTTATATTGCGGAAGGATGAGATAAATTTCATTATTACATTTATGGTAACAGAAAAATTATGAAAATAGACCATTAGCTGTTGCTGATGGTTTCACCATGCCTGCAAAGAATATGGCTGATATTATAAAAAAAAAATAATAATTATAATTGAAATATTCCACTACTTCATACCTTGCCTTAGTGTCCAGTGGAGGAGGGGAACGGAGGTTGCAATCCTCTGACCCCCTTCCTTCAGATAATTCCTTGGTAATTATTACAGTATTTATAACATGCCAGCATTTTACATGTCATTATAACATTTTAAATAAGAACTATAACTTACACTGACTGCTAACATACAAATCAAAATAAAATGGTGGAAAGGGCCCTGCTCATGAGGATTCTAAACATATATTGTAAATGCAATATTTATGTATGTAAAATACCATTATATAATTCAATAAAAACAAAACGAATTAGTGTAGAGGGGGCAATAAGAAATTTAAGGTGTAATCAAAAGTGTGTCCATGATGCTAAGCTCTGGCAGATGATTATTCACTGCTATATATTTTAAGCATGGCTTCATTTAAGAAGTTTGTTTCTGACTGGACATTTAAATATTCAGTAGAAGAAAGGGTAAGATAACTCCAGGGGTATAGAACAATGTCTTACAAGTCACAGATCATTTGTACTAAAAGGTACTGGGAATTGGTATTCTTGAGAGGAGAACAGAAGGACACATCTTATCTTGGAAGATTAGTGATGAATTATTTGAAAGATAAGATAAATGTATAAGTCTGAGGACTATCTAGGTATGGAATACAAAGTGACAAGAATAGGGGTATGGACAAAATGCAACAGTGCGCTAGTTTATTTTAAAGGTGCATCTTTAAAAGACATTTTAACCTCTATTCACTGCATGTGATTCAAAATATAATTGAGGTGAAAATAACAAAAAAACTTTATGGTAGAAATTGTCATTAAAATAATAAGGTCATAGTTATTAGAGATTCTATGTAACTATGACATGCACCAATATATAGGACATTAAGCCATACACAAATCTGGGCCACTGCTGAGAAAATTGTTTCCCTGCACTTTTGCAAGTAATGGTTTCAAAATGGAACTACACCATGATTCCCTACACTTTTCAAACTTTTCCTCTAGGAGATCCGGAAGAAAAGTCATGTGACAGGGGATAAGATGGGACGTGGTGATGCCAAGAGGGGTGGGAGATGGGGGCGGGTCTACAAAGGCTGACTACTTGTATGTCTGATATATGAGTTGTAAGTGTCAGACTTCAATCTGCCAAGAACTTTAATTGCAGCAATGATGGACTGACCCTCTGCAGCTGTGGCAGTAACCATCCCAATCTGAAAGGAATGGGTGACGTAGAAAGTCGGGTCTAAACCCACATGCTCTAATGTTCGCTTAAACCACACGTTAAACTGGAATTTTATGAGTGGGGAAACGCTGGCATGCACCACTCAATGACTCAGCCCCTCTCAATAGGTATAATTCCTTGAAATTTAGAGCACAGTTGAACCAGGCATATGTCCTACTTATCATGAACCGGAATCTGCATCCATTTTCCGCGACCACTCTGATCCAATTTTGACCTGAGGAGCTTACAAGAAATCTTGTCATCATGTATCATCATGTGGCTAGCCGCCATCACTGCTCCTACATCACGTTTTGTTTGCGTGATCAACCCGCTAACTCTAAAGGTGGTAAAGAATGCAAACAAAAAAGCCATGCTAAACAGTAATGCCTCATACCTGTCTGTAGTAAGCACGGTCAAGGCAGAAATGATTTGTTGCAGTATTTCAGCTTCTATTGGCCTTCTGGTATCCACTAAGGCCATGCACAAATCAGACTAACCCTTAAGACCAGGAAGCCTTTAGTTAGATCCTCCCCACCACGTAGTCGAGACATGAAGCATATGCCTGCTAGGGAAGCTGACATGGAAGTCTTTGTAGTACCCCTTTGATACCTATACCACAAAAACTCTAGCATGTCAATGCTCTGACCTGCGTCGCACTGGCCCTGCAACTTCAGAAACACAGCCCACGACTCCCAGGCTGCTTTATAAGCTCGTCTTGTGGAAGGGGCCAGCGCCTTCACAGCAAGTCCTTGTATTCCATCCCAACAATCTGCCAGACAGGAGAAGGACAAAGGGTGCCAATCAGTTGAGCTCACGGAGCTAGAGACCTAAAGCTCAACTACTGGAAGCAGGAAAGTGCAGTGAAGGATATGTCCTGCTTTTAAAGGCGGAGCATGAGATAATGTAAGAGATAGTGACAGCGGGAAGTGATGAAGTGCTTTAGTTGTTAATGGCCTGTACCACACCCATATTGTCACACAAAAACACCACATTACATCTGTGTAAGAATGTTGCCCAAAGTTCGCCTGCCACCACTATCTGGAAGAGTTCTAAAACTATCAAGTTATGAACTAGGCCCATGCTACGCCAGGTGTCCGGGTAAAGCCACGGCACACCATTCTTTATCAAAGTATGCCCCAAAACCTATGGGCTCTGATGAATCAGTATGCATTTCTAACTGTTAGCTGGACATTAGGGGCTACGCCAAATGTGTCCTCCACTTAAGTCCTTCAAGAATGACAGCCAAACTCGAAGGTCTCCTTTTATCTCATCAGACAGCGGCAGGCGTGAGTGTGGTCGTGTGACACAGAAACCTTGTTCTAAGAACGGGGCATGCACCGTGCCAGGAAAGAGCCTTAGTTATTTGGCTAGCTCTTGATATATTATTGAAGAAGAGGCCTTAAGGAGCATCCCCTGCAGCACTTCGACCTCTGTTGGTGGCTCTGTGGCCTCAGGGGCACTCTCGGATGGAGTGTGAACCTTGGCAATGCATGCAGGCATGCTTGTATTTCCACCCTTCTCCTCTGGAGCATCCTCCTTCATTAAATGAGAAACACCTATTTTTATATTCGGCAGGAGAGTACTACGCCTCCCCTGTGCCAAAAACCACATAGGATTGCTAGTTGATGAAGCCACACTCACAGGGCATACCATGTCCATCCAGCTTTCCATATGCCATTAAAATGGAATGATGTCCTTTCCACCTGAAATGCTCATCACATGTGCGCCAGGTCACACCTATATCACTCATATGCATGTCGGGAATTAAGTGAAGATATTGCCAAATATTTATAAGGGCGGATGGCCTAGTCTCTAAGTAAGCTGCTGCATATATACAGAAGCCCTGTAGCCAGTTGGTGAAGGATCGAAAGGCTTCTTAGCCTATTCCCCTCTGTCCCATTGATGCCAGTAATTCTTTTTGTGCCATTTCAGTGAAGGCAAACATGTGAAAGTACATGCCCTTACGTTTCTGTATTGGAACAATGCATTACGTCGCCACTAGGCTCCTGACTCTGTGCCACTGCTGCAGATCCCCCAGCTATTTTATTACTTCCAAAGTGCATGTTGAGCAACTTCAATAGCTTGTGCAGGCCACTCCCCTGATCAGAAGATTCTGCACTGGCACTAGATAGTGCTGGGCTGTGTGTATGTGGCATGTGCCATATTACTTTCATACTCACCGACAGAGTGCCAACGCTGCTTCCATAAAACAAGTCCTTGTAGCCCCTGCATTCCATTCGCCTCCGCTGAAGTCCTGTGGTTGCGGCCTTCTTACCCCAAATGAACTGGAACCACTCGAACAGACCTCTTCCTGACGCCTTGAGACCTGCAATGCTAAACAAAACTACATGTTAAGCCTTTACCTCTCATGATAAGTCTCTGCCAGACCCATGGGACTCTGGGATGGCACAGCACGTGACAGTGCGGATTCGTAAGGGTTCAGTATGAAACTAGCAGCAATCAGTGGACCATGGACACTGTCATTTTATGGGGTGTACGTGAGGAAAAAATTGATGGTCATGAAATGTTCTCCCCATACCAAAATGCATGGACTGTGGGTAGGTGGGTGAGTGGTGGCCAGTGACGGAGACGAACATTGAGGCCCATGAGTGGCAGGGAAGGTGACTGCCTGGGCGGGAGGGGCAGTAAATACTGGGAAAATAGTGGTGGGGAATATGAACAATCATATGGGTAGTGGTCAGGGGCCGCGGACTGTCAGTAGTCCTGAGGGGGTGGCCGTGCCACCAGTTGGCTATGCAACCCATAGCCATGGGGGTAGGGACGGACCACCGCACTAGCTTCACGTAGGTACCAATTTCAGCCGGTAGCAAGTCGGAAGAAGCAGGTCCCCTTCACCCCTACATCCTCAGCTGCAGTCCGGGGTACAGCATTAAATCACTAATGCTTTTGTATTACCTGCCCTCCCTGGATATAAGGAGTTTGGCTAGGGAAAATCAGACACAAAAAATTTACCCCACATAGGGGGTTTCTCTATACACTTCCACTACCCCCCACCCCTTCCCAGGGGGGGCATTGGCACAGCTGCACACCCCGCCAGCCCGTTTCTTAGGGGCCCGCGGTCCGGAGCTATACAGCACTGCTGACCGCTCCAGAGCGCGCATGCTCCGATGTTGTGCAGGGGACACCAGGCACGCATTACCCGGCTTCCCAGGTGGGAATTTTTGTCCCAGACAAAAATTCAGTTTTGGCCAGGTAAAGCGGCCCAGAGTTGGAAACGCTGACACAGAGATAGGTCCCTGAAACGTTTTTTTTATGAGCCATGGGCCTGATATTGACAAATAACATTAATAAGGGGAGCAAAGTTGGGGTGCTCGTGAGAGAAGGAAAATAGCGGGGCTAGTGCAAAATGAAAAGGAGAAGAAAACAACACAAAAGAAAAGAAGAGCTTTGACAGTTAAAAAGCAACCGGAGGAGGAGGAAGAAGAGGAGGGTATACTGTCAGGCGCCATCCCGTGATCCTTGCGGGGGTTCCTTGTGAATACCAGGGGCACGTTAGACTCTGCACCTTGCTCCGAGTTGTGCCAACAATAGCAGGTACGAATATAGTCGTGACAGTATACTCTGGCCATGACAACTGTGGGGTCTGGTGAACCGTCGGCTCGAGATTTACTCCTGCACCTGGCGCATCGAGTGGAACAACAGGAAGCAGCCCAGGCGCATCTCCTGCAATGTGTTCAAGGTATAGCAACCCGTTTTGATGTATTACAGGGTGCCTTACCCACTACACCAGCCATAACCTCTTCTACGTCTGCATCATCCAGTGTGGTTACGGTCTCTACAGCGGCCTCCGGTCTACGCATCCCGACACCTGAAAAATTTGACGGAGATCCCAAAAAATGCAGGGGTTTCCTGAACCAATGCACCATTCAATTTGAGTGTAACCCAGGGGCCTTCCCATCAGAACGCTCCAAAGTGGCGTTTCTCATTTCCCTTCTCAGTGGTCAAGCTCTTGCCTGGGCCTCACCTTTATGGGAACGAGGGGATCCCCTCCTCAGCAGCTCACACTCTTTCATTGAGGCCTTCAGAAGAGTTTTCGACAATCCCGGGAGAGTCGCTTCTGCAGCTACTAGTCTATTAAACCTCCGTCAAGGTGATCTGTCCGTGGGTCAATACGCGGTTCAATTCCGGACTCTGGCTTCCGAGTTAAAATGGAACAACGAAGCACTGGTGGCAACCTTCTGGCAGGGTCTGGTTGATCGGATTAAAGATGAGTTAGTTTCTAGAGAACTCCCGGCTGATCTTGATTCCCTCATCTCAATGTGCATCAAGGTGGACTTGCGCTACCAGGAGCGCACACAAGAACGCCCCTCTGGCAAACGGTTCTTACCACGGCTAGCACCTTAGTTTCAAAACCCCATCTTGCCAGTAGATGAACCGATGCAAGTAGGACATTCTAAATTGTCTCCGGAGGAAAGAGAGAGACGCTTCAAGCAACGTCTGTGTCTTTTTTTTGTGGAGACCCGGGACATCTTCTGAGAGTTTGCCCCAAGAGACCGGGAAACACTTCCTCCTGAACGGTGGCGGGGAGGCCGCTTTAGGAGAGTCCACTGTTGCTCCCTATTCCAAAAATTCCCCAGAATTTCTTATGGCCGTCATCCTGAGCACCCCTAAAGGTACCTACTCCACCACGGCCTTTGTGGACTCCGGCTCCTCCGGGAACTTCATTTTGGCGGATTTTGCTTCGCAGCTCCAAATACCTTCAAAATCCTTGCCTCAACCGTTATTTTTGACGGCAGTCGACGGTAGTCGTGTCACTCTCTGCTCCCTCTCCAACGTTACCTCTCCTGTTCGGTTGGTGGTAGGAGCACTTCATAGTGAGATGATCCAACTTTTGGTTCTGCCTAAGTCCATTAACCCCCTCATCTTGGGGCTACCGTGGTTAAGGATGCATTTCCCCAAATGGATTGGAACCGCACTCAAGTTATTGCATGAGGTTCAGGATGCCATCATAAATGTTTGTCCAAAGTCTTGCCTCCAAAATCTCAAGTTATGGCTCATTCCAAGTTAACCAGTCTTCCTGCTGCCTACATGGAATTTCAAGATGTATTTAGTATGATTGAAGCAGAGACTCTGCCTCCTCACCGTCCGTGGGATTGCGCTATTGTTTTGTCTCCGGACCAACCTATCCCCAAGGGGCATACCTATCCGCTATCCCGTCTTGAGACATTGGCCATGTCCCAATACATCACGGAAAACCTTAAACGGGGATTCATCCATAAGCCCACATCCCCGGCCGGTGCAGGCTTCTACTTTGTCAAAAAGAAGGATGGGTCTCTTCGTCCTTGTATCGATTATCGTCCTCTTAATCGGATCACCATCAAGAATCGATATCCACTACCCCTCATCTACGATCTATTTTACAGACTCAGTGGATCTCAATTTTTTTCTAAATTAGACCTCCGTGGGGCCTACAATTTGATCCGCATCAAGAAAGGTGACAAATGGAAGACGGCCTTTAATACCAGGGATGGGCACTTTGAGTACTTAGTGATGCCCTTTGGTCTCTGTAATGCCCTGGCTATCTTTCAAACATTCGTCAATGACATCTTTCAAGATTTGTTGTACACCTCGGTGGTAGTCTATTTAGATGACATTTTAATATTCTCTAAAGATCTGAAGACCCATCAGGAACAAGTAAAGGAGGTCCTACGCAGACTCCGGGAGCACCATCTCTACTGCAAGCTAGAGAAGTGTGTATTCGAAGTAACTCAAGTACCCTTTCTGGGCTTCATTGTGTCGGGTCAAGGTCTATGTATGGATGCCACCAAGGTGACGGCTATCCTGGATTGGCCTCAGCCACAAGGCATTAAAGCTATCCAAAGGTTTATTGGCTTTGCAAATTATTATCGCCAATTCATTCAAGGAATCTCCTCCACCATTGCACCAATCACTGCCTTAACCAGGAAGGCTGCTAATCCGAGGGTTTGGTCCCCTGAGGCCACTTCTGCCTTTGAAATATTAAAAAAGGCGTTCTCTTCAAACCTGTTCTTTTCCAGCCAGACCAAGAAACGACCCTTCTTTCTAGAAGTAGATGCATCCTCTGTAGGTATTGGAGCTGTGCTATTTCAAAGATCTCCTTCTGGCTCGCACAACCCATGTGGGTTTTTCTCCAGATGATTCCTTCCTAGTGAATACAATTACGGAATTGGGGATAAGGAGTTGCTGGCCATCAAGGCTTCCCTGGAGGAATGGCGACATCTGTTGGAGGGGGCTATATATCCTGTTACCGTGTTTACTGATCATCGGAACCTAGTCTTCATTCAGGAGGCACGTTGCCTTAACTCACGGCAAGCACGGTGGGCATCCTTTTTTGCTCGATTCAACATGACGCTCACGTTTTGTCCTGGTACTAAGAACAGTCAAGCGGATGCATTATCTCGATCATTTGATGATTCGGATCGTCTAAGACCTTTGGTTCCTCAGCATATCATTGATCCTTCAAAAATTGTGGCTCTCACTAGAACCAAGTCTTCCTCTCCTCCTCCAGGCCGGTCACTTGTTGAACCCCATCTCCGGCTCAAGATTCTACAGTGGGCTCATTCATCCCGCATTGCTGGTCACGCTGGTATAAAAAAGACTACAGCATTGCTTTGTCGTCGTTTCTGGTGGCCTACTATAGATGCTGATATATGCAAGTTTGTTGCCTCTTGTACCACCTGTGCTCAACACAAAACCTCTGGGAGAGCTCCATCCACTTCCTATTCCCAATGTGCCCTGGGAGAGTGTGGCCATGGATTTCATCACAGATCTACCTTCCAGGGCAGGGTTTATCACTATCTGGGTGGTCATTGATCACTTCTCTAAGATGGCACACTTTATTCCACTAACTGGGTTGCCTACGGCCGGACGCCTAGCAGATATCTTTATCAAAGAAATATTTAAGTTACATTGCGGCTCTAAGGAGATTATTTCGGACCGCGGAGTCCAATTCACCTCCCGGTTCTGGAGAACCTTTTGTCGCAAGTTGAGTATTGAACTAAAGTTCTCTTCGGGGTACCACCCCCAAACCAATGGGCAGACGGAGCAAATCAATCAGGATCTGGAAACTTTCCTGCGATGTTTTAATTCTGACAATCAGAATAAGTGGTCTCAATTTCTTCCTTGGGCGGAATTCTCCCATAACCAACATGTTCATGAATCTAAAGGATTCTCCCCGTTCTTTATTGTGTATGGAAATCATCCTGTCTTTCCGGATCCTTTTCCTGTATCCTCCTCCTCAGTACCAGCCGTAGATACCCTCTATCAAGAGTTTTCGCTCATCTGGGCCAAGGCCAAGATGGCTTTACTCAAGGCCACACAGCATCACAAGATTTTTGCAGACCGTCATTTTAGGGCCACTCCCCTCCTGAAAGTGGGGGACCAGGTGTGGCTATCAACCCGGGATCTGAAACTTAAGGCTCCTTCAATGAAGATAGCTCCACGATTTATCGGTCCTTACACCATATTGCAAGTTATCAACCCTGTGTGTTTTAGACTGCCTCCTTCTCTGAAATGCCACAATACCTTCCACGTATCATTACTACGACCATTGGTACTCAATGAATTCTTCCGACCTCCCAGTCGACCTCCACCAGTACAAACTTCTTTTGGAACAGAATTCGAGATCAACCGAATCTTGGCTTCTCGCATTTTTCATGGCAAACAGCAATATCTTGTCCACTGGAAGGGTTATGGCCCTGAAGAAAGATCGTGGATGGACAAGCAAGACCTTCACGCCCCCAGGGTCCTTAAGAAATTCCTTCAAACCGGAGGAGTAGGAAGAAGAGGAGGGTATACTGTCAGGCGCCGTCCCGCGATCCCTCCGGGATGGTCGCCTGTGCTTGCTCCATCCTTGTTCTGCCTGTGACCTTCTGACTCGGACCGTTTGACCACCTCTATTTGGATTCTCCCTTTGTACTTCCCTACCTGAACGTTATCGACCCGGCTTGTCTCACCATTCTTCTGGATAGCCTTGTGTACCTCTACTACCAGAACGTTACCGACCCGGCTTGTATGACACCTCTTTGTATCTCGCTGTTGACTCGTGGAAGGACCGCGACCTGCGTGTCCTTGGAGCGGAGTCCATACTTCGTTGCGGGGGTTCGTTAGACTCCGCACCTTCCTCCGAGTTGCGCCAACAATAGCAGGTACGCATATAGTTGTGACAGGTAGTGTGTCACAAAAGCTGTTGGGGGGTATGTGAGGAAACGGGGTGCTACTGGACTGAGAACTATGTAATCATCACTCGTTTCTCACGGTTTATTGTACTTTTTAATCCTTGGCCCAGTCTAAGTATATACACCAGAGCATTGGTGTATTATATGTATTATTATTTCATGTTATTAGATACATTTTGCCCATACTATTACCTGTGATATTGTATGTAGTATAAATATAAACAATATTGCCATACTGTGTGAAAATATCAGAACAACAGCAGTCATTTTGCTTGTGCTAGCTAATGTAATTACTATTTGTCTCAAATGTCTATTGTATGAGGTGCAGCTGAGATGAAGTTTGTAATCAGAACAATGTCTGAGTTAACTAGCTGGCAGCCCATGTTAATTAGCTAGGTCAACAGATAACCTGAGAGGTAATGAGGTTAGAACTTCTACTCATATGCAATGTGCCTCCACAGTAATATATTGGTTGAAATAGCATGGGGAAATGTATCAATATGTGTCAATATATGTAATTGTATCAAAAGGTATCACAGACTTATATTGTGTAACCCTGCTGATATAATGTGTCAAAAGTCTTATTGTTCCATGTAAGCGTGCAGTGTCATTCCTTGATGTATGTACTATTGTAACCCCATGTGTAGTGTATCCAGCCAAAACAGCTAATTGAGTCAAGCCATTCTATTCTCTAATCAAGGTAACAGGGACAGTATGTCTAGCAGCTAAATTGTTGAGTGGGAGGTCCTTCTGTAAAGGGGAGGTTTGAGACATTTGACCCTACTTCCTGGGTACAGAGAAAATAATATAGGGGAGGAGAATGCCAGGGAAGGGATGCTAGTTTGGTGGATCCTGGTGTAGAAGACATCAGTGAAGAGGACTCTGGGCCAGGCATTGTGGTGCCGCTGGAGGGAACCCTACCAGGACAGGGTTGGTGTGAGCTAGTAACCCAGGCTAGGAGACACCATAACTGTTTTGCTAAACGGTAGTGGTAATATTGCTGTAGGATACATGCTACAATTTACCCTGTAACTTGTGAACGTCTTGTGGTGTTGTGCTGTCGTAATAAAGTCTTATTTTGGATATATCCTGGTCTACCCGAGTGAGTTGAATCCCACAGAGGGTAACTTCCATCCCAGCTAAGGGTGGTATCCTCACAGGGTAGAACAGGAGAGGGCAGACGTTTGTTGAAAGGGTGAGTATATGAGAGGGGGCAGATGGTGACAAGGGTATGGACTGGAGATTATGGGATGAAAAGACAGAGAAAAAGGCAGATAGCAGAAGGATAGAGACAGTAAGGCAAGAACAGAGAAAAGGGGGAACTGGAGGAGAAACCTGGCGAAGAAACAGCAGACAATTCTGAGCCTGCTACATGAACTTTGTGAAGCAAAGAGAGGCCCAGCAGCCACTGGGGGAAGACTATATAGGAAAGCTACAAGCCCTGCCCCTTTGATTCTATTGGCTATAATATGCAGTGGACATAACCCTAGTAGGTAAGTGCATGACTTGGCACAAGCAAATGCATTTGCTAATGGCCTCACCAGAGCTGGATTAAGGCTTTGGGGGGCCCGGGGCACTTAAGACAGGGGGGTTCCTAAGATCTAAAATTAAGGGCATAGTGACACATCCTGCATTACATCACCTACAGCCCACAGTATGACACTTACAGATCTCCCAGAGGGTTCGGTTAGGTTGTCTGCATAACAAAAATCATTGCTTCCACAAACTAAAATACTGTACATTAAAACAATCATCAAAACACCACATTAAAATGGGTATTGACACCACACATTAAAACTAGCAATGATATTGCACATTAAAAATACCATCGATAATGTACACTAAAACTAGCAATGATACCGCACATGAAAAACACCATTGATACCAACATGAAAAACACCATTGATACCGTACATGAAAACTACCATTGATACCGCACATGGATACTATCATTGATACCGCACATGGATACTATCATTGATACCGCACATGAAAACTATCATTGATACCGCACATGGATACTATCATTGATACCGCACATGGATACTATCATTGATACCGCACATGAAAACTATCATTGATACCGCACATGGATACTATCATTGATACCGCACATGAAAACTATCATTGATACCGCACATGGATACTATCATTGATACCGCACATAAAAACTACCATTGATACCGCACATGATAACTAGCAATGATACTGCACATAATATATATATATATATATATATATATATATATATATATATATATATGTACTGAAATCTAATTCAACCTTTAATATAAGTGGCTGGCTTCAGTAATACTTTAATAATGATTGATGAAGTAGGGGATTCTTCTATAACATTACTATTCCTTTTCTCTTTATTACCTCTTTAAATTAACATAAATTGTATAAGATATATTTAAATGAACTATTATTATAAACAAAGATTGGCCAGGGAAAGTGTGACTCACCTAGGAAGCCACGATCAGCCCACTCTTCAGGTCTTTGACAGTTGTTCTTGACTGTAAGGAGCTGCTGCAGCTGCGCATGCGCAGCAGCTCCATTTTGCCCATTTTAGAATGTACAGCAGCCGCGGTGCTGCTGTACATCTGCCCCGCTGACAAGGAATTTTTTTTATTTATTTTTTCGTGTGCGCATGAGTCAGCGGGGCAGCCGCAGCTGCACCAGCAGGAGATTTATCCTGGTGATCCGATCATCCGACGGCAGACGGGGGAGGCCTTAGTGAGGGGGGCCCTCTTAGAGAGGGGGGCCCGGTGCCAGGGCCTGATTAAGGGTTCCAGCCGCCCTAGGCTAATACACCGGTTGCCGCCCCCCCCACCCACTACCAATTTATAAACAGTGGTAAAAGTTTTACAATGAAGAAGGTAGAAGTGGTGGTGTGGCATATAACAGTCTATACCAGCCCACTTCCACCACTGTGCATGTGTGTAATATAAATATATATATATATATATATATATATATATATACCCACACACACACAATTGTACAATATTAATGCATAAAACACAATTAATTCTGCAAACATATTAAAATGTCATTACAGCAAGATTCCGCAGTGAAAGTTAGACAAATTGCGCTGTTCTCTTACCTGATCTTGCAACGTAGACTACCTGATGCTCTTGCTTGTTCTTGGAGCGTTGTTGCTAGCTGGCTGGATTCTGGAAACTTGGAGTCCTGTATTGGAAATATGCAAAAATTTTATTATAGTGCAAAATGTCAACAAACCCTGAATGATACAAACACAACACTCCATTATGACCAAATAAAACAACCCCCTAGTACAGGCACATATAGACAATAAAATATTTAAAAAATATTTATAATCATACACTAACATCCACCAGCCCCATTTGTCTAGTATTTAACATTCTAATGAGTGACCGCTGAGACTACAGAGAGCATCCACGTCACAGCCACACAATACAGAGATCATGGCCCCCATAAGCTATTTCATCACCTACCCCAGTCATTTTTGTAAACCCTCACCAGAAAGTTTGACACCCCATTCATATTATCACCCACCCAACCACTTATTTGCTCACCCATCCCCCAGCCAATTAATCACCTCACTTTTACAAATCCATTAACCCTCCATAGCCAATCCATTAACACCCCTGCCCCCCCCGCTAGCTAGTTCATCAACAGTTGCAGGTAATTCAGTAACCCCCCCCTAGGTAAATTCATCAACCTGTTGCAGCCAATATATTGCCCCCCCCCCCCCCCACAATTCTTCAACCCACTGCAGGCAATTGATTAACCCCCTCCCCAGTCAAATTGACCACCCCATTGCCCCCCCCAGGCAGTTCTTCAAACCCATAGCTGAGGAGTCATTAACCCCCTCCCCACAACAGTAATCTCCCCCCCTGCCCCTACACAGTTGCCACCTGTATCACATCCTCTTCCTTTATATTCTGGACAGAACTTACCTGGCTGTCTTCTGCTCCTCCTCTGTTCAGACGCTGGAACTTGTCTTCTGACAGACAGCTAACAGTAATCCGAGGATGTTAGCTGTCCTGTCAGTGCGGGCGCGCTGTCACTGCTTAGTGTGGTCACGTCAGACGTGACCACACTAAGCAGTGACATCGCTCCCGCACTGGCAGGACAGCTAACATCCTCGGATTTACTGTTAGCTGCCTACCTGCCTCCTAATTGGATCCGCTGACAGTCGGGACGCCACCTAGAGACTAAGGGGCGGCCTCGAGATTGAAAGAAGACTGCGCCGATCACCGGTAATTAAAAAAAAAATTAAGTATAAAAACAAATGTTATTCCTGTGCCCGGCACTGCGCCCCCCTGTTGGCTGATCAGGCCCTGCCCGGTGCACCTGCCCCCTGTGCCCTCCCCTTAATCCGGCCCTGGGCCTCACTTGTCATAGCATGAAAGAAGTAGGTACTTATTGTTCATTACTTACACAGGAAAAAAAGAGCACGTTAAAGGACACATGGAGGTATATTTACTAAACTGTGGGTTTGAAAAAGTGGAAATGTTGCCTATACCAACCAATCAGATTCTAGTTATAATTTATTTAGCACATTCTAAAAAATGACAGCTAGAATCTGATTGGTTGCTATAGGCAACATCTCCACTTTTTCAAACCTGCAGTTTAGTAAGTATACCCCATTGATTCTAATTAATCTATAAGACACAAACATGCATATTTGCCAATACAACATGGTACCTTTGAGTAGTTTAAATTCTGTGGAATTATTCTGTAGTTTAGTTGTGTGTAATAGTATAATTTTATACACAGATGCATACATCAGGGAATATAATAGACTAATTCTGTAAAAGGTAAATTA
This sequence comes from Mixophyes fleayi, assembly GCF_038048845.1. NCBI lineage: Eukaryota > Metazoa > Chordata > Amphibia > Anura > Limnodynastidae > Mixophyes > Mixophyes fleayi. Next base: position 109,282,763 of record NC_134402.1, read on the forward strand.
ATAAAATAACCTGAGCCTACTTTGAGTATGAAAAAACAGCATAAACTGGGAACAGTAAACATATGCATCAAACAAATCTCAAAAGGTCATTAACAGATTTGTCAGTGTCAAAAACTGCCGTATGGGTGAGCAACAGACAAGGATAAACAGGAAAAAACTGAGGTCAGTACAGACAGGGTGAAAGGTAACAAACAATAATCAGTTTGGGGGCTAGACAGGGTAAATAGTAAAAAGAGGTATCAAGCTGCAGATGGAACTAAAGGCTGAGGGCAGTACGGGCAGCAGACCGATAACAAGCAGAGGTCAGACAAGAACAGTCAAAAATGAGCAGGGTCAATAATGGCCAGGCATTAATATGCTACAGAGCATGGAAACCTAGGTTAGCTAACTTTGTTACAGACAACAAATGAGTGGCAATGACAGTCTCATAAACCCACACTGGACCAATCCCCGCAGCAGTTCTCACAGAACTAATAAGCAAGGCAAAATATGTGAGAGATAAACTGTCAAGGCAACCAACACACAGTTCAAATGGGCAGAGAGGCAGTGGAACACTTGAGTCAATCATGACACACAGAGTTCGAGGTCACTGCAGTCTCTTCTCACACATTTTGACTGCATTTTGAAAAGATACAATGTGAGAAAGCCAGAATTCACATAACTCATACAAAGGATATTTCAGTGCTCACAATAATAAAACACAAACATTAGCTGTATGACATACAGTATATCATCTTAATGTAGAATTATCAGTTAATGTTATCAAATTAGCCTGTTTGGTCTTGAAAAAACATGGTTATTGGAATGTTTTTCCAGAGTACTGCACATTCATATCGGAATAATAGCTGTTTGAAACTTATTTTCTGTTAGCTGAGCAGACAACAATAGTAGCATCCTAAAGAGAATACACATGGGAAAACACAGCAAGTTGAAACAATTCAGTTTTACCAAGCTCCACTGTGAAGTCAAAGAAAACACAATCAACTGTGTGTGATTAAAGTGAACTGTGAATTGGATATATATATACCAGCATTAGGGGTAAATTTACCAATTTTTTTGGTAGTTTTGAAACCACGGCACCTCGGCTGCTGTACCCTTGGGGAATAGGACTAGCCCCATACACATCCCACTGGTTGCTCGAACATAGGTTTAGAAGCTCGGACCCCGCGGGTGATGCGCATGCGCAGTGCCGCGATACCGATGTTGGAATAAATATAAGAGATGATGCTCATGAGCTGATAGTAGATGCTGTGTATCAGTCCTGTACAAAACCTATGCGTTTCGCCCACGTGGGGCTTCGTCAGGGACATGCAGATTTTGAGCCTTTATTGTTCAGTTATATTTGTTCAGTTGTTTCTGTACGCCAGTAATACAGCACTGTCTTGTAACACTACAAAAGGTTAGTGTAGGACTGTGTGTTGATTGACTACATTGTCACTGTTTTTATAAGTGCCGGCACATCAGTACACTGGCTATCAATTATATTATGAGTAATAAACCAGGCTTCTAGCCGATTGCCAAGAACTTTATATACCATTTCAATTGAATAGCGCCAGGGATCCTCTTTTCTATTTACTGTACCCTTGGGGAATAGGACTAGCCCCATACACATCCCACTGGCTGCTCGAACATAGGTTTAGAAGCGTGGACCCCACTTTTGTGTATTTGTGAACAAATATAGCTTTTTGTATACTTTCCTTATGGATGGCATGCAGGGTGCCATTTAGAGTTGGACACATATTGATCTCTGAATGTACACGTAAAAATAGGCTTCCCAATCTTGAATATACTGCCCAGGATATTGTATTTATGTCAGACATTTCCAATCTAAAATCCTACACATATACTCAAACACGGGCAACAAATTCTTTCCAAATTTATATGGGCAGGCCGCAAACCTAGGTTCCAGATGCGCATTTTATTTAAGCACCAAACAGCAGGTGGACTAGGTGTAACAAACTTACTAAAATATTACCAGCCACACACTTAGCCCAATGTATCCTTTGGCATTCACCTCCCTACCAATGAGTGTGAACACATAGAAATTCCTATCAGTTACAGGTGTTTTCACCATATTCCTTACTATAGGTACCTCTGAAACATAGGATAAAACTTAAAGCTCAAGTCCTCACTTAAGATTTTCCCTATCGATATGGGACCATGTCACATGAGCCTATGAATTACGTTCCAAATATTCATTGATGGTGCCCCTGCAGAACGATGCTGGACTTGTCAAACAGGAGACTAGGTTTACCACATAATTTTTTTTCCCCAATAGCTTCAGATTAGGCATTACTTTTAGTCCCTTAAACTTTTCACTCCTTCCAATCAATCCTCCACTCTGGAATCTCTGTGTCGCAACTCCCCTTCAACAAGAGGTTTAGTATCTACATTATATCAACTGATTAATAACCAAAATCTACTCACTAAAGACCCACATTAGCTAGAGTGCCAGAAGGACATGGGGGAGAAACTGGATCTCGAAGAATGGTCCAAAATTAGATAAAATCTAGCAAAAATATCAATAGCAGATAAAATAAAATAAAACTTCTTTAAAATCTTACATACAGCCTCGGACTGGCCTGCCGGGCAGCCGGACTATCCACCGGTAGGTCCGGCGGGGGTGAAGCTCCGCCCACTGCGCTGTTGGGGCGGATCTTACGGGGAACACTGGAGTTCAGATGTCGGCGTACAGCAGCACCGCAGCGAACACGTCCACTACACGTCATCACTATCGACGAGGATCTCTAGTCAAGCGCCTAGCAACACTAGCGTGCATTCCAGCTGACACGCAGGCTTACACAGATCCAGATCCATTTCCGGGACTGCCGCGCGACTGAACAACAGCAAGTATTACTTAATGCTGCTGTATTAAATGGAATTTTCTCCTATTAATGATTGGTACATTCCGGATGGACACCCCTTTCTTTATCAGGTCTTAACGGCCACTGAAACTATATGTTAGATATAGATAGTTAGATATAGTCCTCTAAGTGTGTTGCTCTGTAATATTGCATGTTCAAAGATATTAACACTATGCAATGTAGAATGTAAATCTTGTTAGAGCAAACTAGCTGATCATAAGAGTTCACTTCTACAACTTGAGGACTATACCCCCCCGGGATGGATATTATTTGGGTTTTTTTAACACCAGTAATACCTGCATCACATAATCGGCTGCAGGTCTTCACTCCTTAGGAGTGAATATTGCTTCCATATCACAGGAGTAGTGGTCTATATGGTGTAGCTTTTTACTGAAATATTTTGAATTGTGGTGTTTTTATTGTTCAATTCATTTACTTGTTATAGCTGATGGTTTTAATTCTATTTTATTAACAATAAATTATACAATCAATTTTATCTGGTCACCCATATATATTCACTTTGAATAATACGTATTACCAAATCTGGTTCAGTATACAGTTAAAAACCAAGAAGTCAATGAGCACCCAACAATATTACATTTTTGGACCTTATAATGAAACTTGTTAATGTCCTTCAAAATAATACTGCAGCATAAAAGAAAAAAATCTACGTAGGGAATGGAAGTTTTTTGTTTAACAGCAAGTTTTACTTGTGTAGCTTAAACACACTAAAGCCTTATAAGATGGATCACAAGTAAAAATAAAGACTTATTTACCAACTATATATATATATATATATATATATATATATATATTTACCAGGTGTCCTTGTTCTTTACGTTGCTGTTGTTTAAGCTGACTACACCCCCTTGACTGGCCACACCCACTCTTACCGTTGGCCACACCCCAATGTAGTGGGCCCCTATCACTGCATTCCCCCGGTGGGCCCTTCATGCCCCAGTCCGACACTGCTTACATAGGTGGTACTTGGTCCCCTCTCGCCTACAGGCCATATTTCTAAAAATTTCTGATCTAAAATGCTGGTGAGTATGTAGCTGTTGAGGTATCCTACTTCACGTGTAGGGAACATGTTCAAAAATAAGGCCGTATTGGAGACAAGTACATGCACTCATTGCATCAATCACACAGGTAAAAATGCCTGATTACCCATTTTACTCACTCCCCCCCAGGCCCATTCCAGGTACATCACGGCCTGTACAAAAACTGATTAAACATATTTTCAACACGGCAAAATGCCTTATAGCATCACATTGGAAGAATGTTTCCCCTCCATCAATACCTGCTACCATAAATAGTATTTGGGCCACATACCGAATGAAAAGTATTATGACTACCTTGAATAACACAACGGTGAACTACCAATCCATTTGGTCCCCCTGGACAAGTTATTACGAAGCCGAAGCTTTCTTAAACACCATTTGACATTCTCTAGACACTTTTGAAGTAAACTCAAATGACTCCTTTTAATTTGCTGAATCACACAACAACCCAACCTAGCATTAGTCTATCAGAACTAAACCCCTTCCCCAAATGTGATTACAACGACATAGCAATGAAGCAAACAATAGCAATTACTTACTTTAGCAGCCTCACATTGAGACCAGATTGAATTGAATTGATTGGTGTCCAGAAGAATTCTCTCTAAAGAAATCAGGTGTCCGCAATGAGACAGAGGGGCTCCATGATTGTGATCAACTGTTTGTAGGTGAGTATATACTATTTAGTTACTTCATTGTTGTTTGTTTTTATTGCTAGTAAGTTTATTATAGTCACTTAATAAATCACTGGTATAAGTTGAACATACATTCCACTGTGAACAACATTAGAGAAGTCTTGGCAGGATATCAGTGGTTTATGTTGATTGTAAACTGATACTAGGTAAGAATGCTTAAGTGGTTTAGACAGTGTTGAGAGAAAAAAAAGAGAAGATAGAATTGTTTCCTTCATGTGGGTAAATTCTGGAATGTAGACTCTGTGTATGAGAGAAATCGTTAAATATGTCATACCAATGTTGTTAGCCGACCCTTGTCAGGCAGCTTGCAACATAGATCTATCAAGGTATGACAAGAGAGAAAAGAAAATAGTTGCTAATGCTTAAAATATATGCGTACAAGTAAAGGTAGATCAGGAAAGGTGAATGTGAGAGATTGAAGGATGAGAATCTTGCTTTGAGTGAGAAGCTGGCGCTTTACTCAGAGTTTGCATAAGAGATCAAGGAAAATTTAGAGCAACAATCCATTAAGGATGTGGTATTTGTTGTAGACAAAACACAAAGAAAAAAAGGTAATACCTTTGTAAATTCTCTTCATGTGAGGATGCTCATACAGACACAGTATTTATCCCATATTAGTACAGATTCCTCTAATGAAGAGAGTGAATACACAGAAGATATAGTAGGGAAATTATTGCCTAGAACAACTAAGCAGCAGAAGAGAGACTATAAACAAGATGGAAGTGGGACAGTTCAACCGCAGTCCATAGTTGGATGGACTGAGGAAACCAGGCCATATACTGTAAAGCAGCAGAATTGTGAGAAATTGGAAATAAACACAGGGAAAGATATAATGAGGATTTGTTAAGCTGGTTGTTAAGATTGAGGGAAACTGGAGTAGACAGGGGGATGTTCACTAGTACAGAAAGCATGGAATTAGGTTCATTAAGCATAGATCCCCATGCCAAATTATACATGCAGAGAGCAAGGGAGACTGAAAATGCATTTTAACTGTTACATTTAGTGAGAGATTCAATTGCACACATGTATGATCACCTGTCTGACTTGGTACCTAAAACACCTTGGACTGATATCGAAACAGGGATTCAGATATTGCAAGAATTAACATGTTTGGCTGAAACAAAGAAACATGGGTCAACAACTGCGAAGTAGGATGCAGTTGGTACTGGTTTCTTTGAAAATGTTGCATGGACAGCATGATTATACAAATTCTGCAAACAGCTCCTGTTCATTTGAAAGCTACTTTATTTGTACTGTTGTATGTTAAACTGTTGAAAGAACTGTATTTGCTGTATGTCAAATGTTGAGTCAGTTGGCAGTATTAGACACTATTAGCAAGCACGAACAATGCCTTTTACAGTAGAGATGGGGGGACAGCAGAAACAGTATAAGCCCCTTACCACAGGTACTCAAAACAAAGAGGCTAGAAAACAAATGTTTCTTGATTTGGTAAATGCAGGAATGCCTGAAGACACAATAGATTTGTTTAAACAGTAGAAAGTACTTTAAGAGAAATAGAAGGGCATTGTCCCTAAGCACATTGCAAAGAGTGACATCCCCCTCCCCCAGTGACACCCACAGCACCATCTTTTTTTTAACCCATATGCAGAAGTACAAAAAGATCTTGAGGACAGTCCCATGAGCCACAAGTACATTTCAATATCTGTTTTTTTGAAAACTGGGGGCCAATGTCTCTATTTAGCGAGCAGAAGGATGCCTTTCAATCTGAAATGCATGCAATACAGACATAAAAATGCTTTAGGTCCACTACACCAAAATCAGCCTTTCTTTCTAGATGTTACTACTGTGACTGAACATGGAATGTCGTGTGATCTCTGGCAGAAGTCACCCACTTCAGGAGATAGAAAGACTTCTATTGGATTTTGGACAAAACAGTTCTTTCCAGCCCAAAAAATATACTCACCTCTAGAGAAGCAGCTTCTGGCTGCATGCACAGCCCAACAGCATGTAGAGTCAGCCACAAAGCAGCAGCCAGGGACCATAAGAACTGAATTACCAATTGCTATATGGGTCAGACAAGAGGGAATTGAATCCAGAACAACAGTTGCGCAGAAACCCACTCTTCAGATATTGAAGTGGTACCTGTCAGAAAGAAGAGGCGTATCCTCACAAGAACCCTCTACAATCAACACACAACTGGCTGGCATGATTATATTTGAAGCTGCAGAGCAGTAGTTACCCCTACAGATTGGAGGTGGACTTGTAACAGTAGCCAAACCCTACTCCTCTTTGATTGAAGAACAGGGGCATTTGGTATAGTTTACTGATGGTTCAGCAATCTTAACACAAATAGGTTGAAGTTGGACAGCTGCAGCATATCAATCTATACAAAAAATGATACTACATGAGAGTGTAAAAGGTGGATCCAGTCACTATGCAGAATTGATAGCAGTCAACATGTGCCTTGAAGAAACAACTGTTTTTTTTGTCACACATACAGTTGGGTAGTGTTCAAGGGACTGGAAAGTCAACGGCAAGCCAATTTGGAAAGGTACTGATTTATGGCCTAATATATGGAATCAATGTAATAAACGATCAGTCAGCATAGGCCAGGCAAATGATCATACAGGCCTTGAGCACTAATATATTGCAGATGATCTTGTGCAAGTTAAAGCTGTAGAACTATGCCCAACAGATGAGACTGAATTATACAATCTTGGAGAGTGGGTCAATGACCAGGCCCTGCGCTTCCATTAGGCAGCGTTAGCAGCGTGTCAGTATAAAGTCCCGGGTATAACCAGCCGATTACTCAGCTGGTTATACCCGGGACTTTATACTGACACACTGACTCATCTCCTGCTTTCTGGTAGGAGTGCATTAGCTGCTTTAACATCAGGATTCAATTTGTAATTGATTATTTGGAAGTTTTTATCTTACATGTTTTAATAAATCTCTGAGATATTAGACTAGATGTGATTTTGTTTTTCTCCTATGTATATTGGTTTAATAACGGACCAGTGGGAGAAATGTATGTAAAAGAACATCATACCATCAGAGTGAATTTTCCTATTGGCATATATTATTCAAGATAAAGATTCTTTTGTTGGATGGGACTTTGAATATCACAAAGGAACATTACATTAATAGAAGATTGGAGGATAAAGAGAGAAAAGAAAAATAACTCTATGTTGGACTCTATGATCATATGTTTTAGGCGTTGAGAGCCTAAGTATTTTGTTCATTCTGTTCAAGTGCTTGATGCACCTCATGTATATTATTGTTATAAAATATGTTTATTCGGATTACTTGTCATTTTCAATTGGGATCAATAAAGGAAAAGATATGCCCATTGCCTTTAACAAGTGCATAATACATAGGCTTATTGTGTCACGTTTATAGTTCTGAACTCTAACGCTTGGATACCTCCCCTCTAGAAATCCTGTGTCTGCAGCAGAGTCTGGACAGCATTCTGCATCAAACATCACTGCATCTGGACCGCTGGAGGAGGTAAGGCTTATTTTTTCTTTTTTTAATACAAAAGTCAGGCGTGTGAGGTTCTGTGAAGTGTATGTTTGGTATGTACGCAGGGGTGGGGGGGGTTGGGGCATAGTTTGAAATTTTGCCTTTTTGCACCGGCCCTGCCAATGACCAATCAGGGCATCGAAGAGCAGAAGGAACCTATGATTGGGCCAAAGCCAAAGGGATTTCTTTGACCCAGATCCTGGCCAGGGAGGACGTTGTGACTGCAGGGCTTGGACAAATCTATTATGTTTTTATTGATGATGAAACTAACCCTGTGTATCTTCCTGTCTCCAAGCTATATTCCTTTGAAAATTAGACAACAGCATCTGTACCTGCAGTTTAATTCCAGAAAGATGAATCTCCACAGTACCTTGTTTGGACAAACGATTAACAAAACCTATTAGCTCTATTATGATTAACTGCTATAATTGCTTTACTGTTTTTAATTGTTTAACTGACTTCAGATACTTCCATGAGTAATTCCATGAATGATACTTTAATAAGAGGAATAAGAGAAATGAAACAATAAGATCTAGAGTGGCATAACCCATTTATCCTCACACATCCCTGGTTTATTGAAGCAGAGGTGGGGAACATCTGGCCGGCGGGTCGTATAAGGTCCGCAAGTCTTCTGGCATCCCCTGTCCAAAGAGACAAAAAGAAAAAAATAAATGTAAAAAAACCTATGTGACAGCCCGGATCGGCACAATTCTCCCCGCACACAGAATGTTGGGCATGATGTCATCACATTCGACAGTTGCAGTGCAGATCGCCGAGGGAGCAGCCACAAGAAGAAGAGAAGAAAACAGAAGATAAGACAAAGAGAAGAAAGAAGGCAATAGAAAGGTAAGTGCAGGGGAGAAAAGGTGCACAGTATGATAGAGGGGATACAAATAAAGGATAGAAAAACAGAATGAAGTTGATTATTTTTAAGTTGATTATTTTGTATGGCCTCTGAATGATGTTATAAGTATCAAATTTGCCCTTGGCAGAAAAAAGATTTCCCACCCCTAGGATTGAAGACACCAACCTGAACAAAACCTAGAAGGTAGTTGATCAAGTTGGGTAATCGTTCCAGTTGGTTCAGTGGTTGAAAATAATGTTTAGTAGGATTTTTTAACAGTATTTTATATAGTATAGCGATAGTATTTGTAATCTAGAATAAGATTAAATTTGTATTTTGCATTCTTGCTAAACGTATCAAAATTTTAGAGATGTTGCCATTTAAAGCAGTGGGATCATATGCTGCTTGCACCTCACATTATCATAATGGTAAATAGTCCATATAAAAATCAATAGTGGATTGTAAGGGTTAAACAGAAATATTGTTTCTACTTGAATGATGTAACAATGCTGTGCTAAGCGACTCATATATGTACATCAGTATCACCTTATATGGTCATGGTCAAGGAGGTCATCATTCAGATAACATCTGTATAATAATGACTTAAACAAAGAAACAGCAGCCTCATACCCTGAGTGTGATAAACTGTCTGTAGCTAAGTATATACTATTTGGTCACTTAATTGAGTTTGTTTTTATGCTAGTAAGCAGGGGAAGGTTGGGTTGGAGGGCAGGGGGCATCTGCCCCCTGGTCTATTTCCATAGTGGGCTACCTTGGGCTGGGTCACTGGGCCATCTTCATTTTTCCCTTTAAAATGACTTGAGTCTTGCTACCTGGGCTAAAATTTGCCAGCCCACCCCTGCTAGTAAGTTTCTTATAGTCACTTAATAAATCACTGGTATTATTTGAACATACATTCCACTGGGAACAAAGGAGCAATGTCTACAGGGCCATTGTCATGTGGGTTTCACAATTAGTAATTTAGAGCATTTTCAACTATAATAGTTGAAACATTTTCCTCATGAAATAAAAATCTTTTTTATCCCATAAGGCAAATATCACCACGGGGTATATTTACTAAACTGCGGACTTGAAAAAGTGGAGATGTTGCCTATAGCAACCAATCAGATTCTAGTTGTCATTTTGTAGAATGCATTAAATAAATGACAGCTAGAATCTGATTGGTTGGTATAGGCAACATATCTACTTTTTAAAAAACCCGCAGTTTAGTAAATCTACCCCCAAGACTTTGAGTTACAAACCACTATTTTGTGAATCTGTTCCTAAACAATTTTTTGACAACAAAAATTTATTTCGAGATTTTCTGAAAATGATTTAAAAAGTCAGTGAATTGATCAATGTTGCTGTTTAGCTAGCAATTGCTGCAGTCAAGAAGGGTCATTCTTCCTGATAAATTGAGAAAAATAATTATTAAGTCACGTTTTTCTTGTTTCCTTGCAAATCAATATAGAAAATCTACAGTATGTACAATCTACGAGAGCAAGAGCTGACATTTGATAGACATATGCCCTTTTGAAATAAACTTGTTTGCTACAATATTTCCTTGTATAGTTTAGCCTTGAGCTTTCGGAATGACATGTTTGCAGTCTTCAATAACAATTCAGGAATAGTTGTCAATATTTATATCTTCATCATCAGCATTTATTTATATAGCACCACTAATTCCACAGGGTTGTATAGAGAACTCATTCACATCAGTCCCTGCCCATTGGAGCTTACAGTCTAAATTTCCTAACACACACACACACAGACCGACAAACATAGAGAGAGACTAGGGTCAATTTTTTTTATAGCAGCCAAATAACCTACCAGTATGTTTTTGGAGTGTGGGAGGAAACTGAAGCATCCGGAGGAAACCCACGCAAACATGGGGTGAACATACAAACTCCACATCGATAAGGCCATGGTCGGGAATTGAACTCATGACCTCAATGCTTACATTGTAAAGCTGGATTTGTGTGATTGTAAATGATTAAACCAGTGTATTACTGCTTAAAGTACATATTTTGCAACCCATTAATATGCAAGTTTAAGACAAAGAAAATATGGCTTGCATAAATACTGGTACTAAAATAAGACATAGAGGATATTTGATATGGTGTGTACTAGAGATGCTCAAACTGAATGGAAACATATCTCGATTCAAAGACAAACGCAAAAATTCTCAAACTTCTTCAGGCTTCAAAGATTTCAGCTTGTCCTTTACGGTTACAACAAAAAATCTATGTAGACGTTGTTAGGGCTAAAGGCAATTTAGATAAGTTTTTAGAACCAGACTGATAGAGGTCTTTAACTATAGCAGCCGCCTTTACCGTAGAAGTACTCAGATGTGCCCAGAGATAACCGTAGCAGGTACTGAAGACAGACCAAAGGTCTGTCTTCAGTACCTGCTCCTCCTGAACATCTCCTCCTCCCATTCCTCTGCCGCCCTCATCCCTTCTCCCTCCAACAACCAACTCTGGTGCTCCTTCTGCCCCACATCGGGTGAAGAAGTTCGCTCCCTCATTCTTTCCTCTCCACCCTCCACCTGTCCTCTCGACCCTATCCACTCTCACCTCCTTCGCTCTCTCTCTCCTACTGCCTGCTCTTAACTTACACACCTTTTCAACCTATCACTCTCCTCTGGTGTAGTCCCCTCTTCATTTAAACATGCTCTTATCTCTCCCATCCTCAAAAAACCCAATCTTGACCCCACCTCTCTTGCTAACTATCGCCCTATCTCACTTCTCCCCTTTGCCTACAAATTACTTGAGAGGATTGTCTGTAGCCGCCTCACTAGACACCTCTCGGACAATTCCCTCCTCGACCCTCTTCAATCAGGTTACCGCCCCATCCATTCCACCGAAACTGCCCTGGCCAAAGTTACTAATGATCTACTTTTAGCCAAATCCAAGGGTCACTTCTCCCTGCTCATCCTCCTTGAACTCTCTGCGGCCTTCTACACCGTGCACCACTCCCTCCTGCTTCAAACACTTCTCTCTCTTGGCCTCTCTGAATCTGTCCTCGCCTGGTTCACCTCATACCTCGCTAACCGCTCTTTCTCTGTATCCACGTCTGGCTCCTCCTCCACCCCCTTCCCTCTCCCTGTTGGTGTCCATCAGGGTTCTGTTCTTGGCCCTCTACTCTTTTCGCTCTACACCTCCTCCCTGGGGGCTCTCATCTCCTCCTTCGGTCTTCAGTATCACCTTTACGCTGACGACTTCCAACTCTACATCTCCTCGCCCAATCTCTCCTCCACCCTCCTCTCTCGTGTATCTGACTGCCTCTCTGCCATTTCCTCCTTAATGTTCTCGCGCTTTCTCAAAATTAACAACTCCAAAACTGAACTCATTGTCTTTCCTCCGCCTAGACTCCTCTCCCACCACATCCTCTCTATCACTGTTAACAATACCACCATCTCCTCTGTCACCCAACTCCGCTGCTTGGGCGTCACCCTCGACTCCTCTCTCTCATTCGCCCCCCACATCCAATCCCTTGCCCAAGCCTGTCGCTACCAGCTATGCAACATTGCCCGCATCCGGCCCTTCCTCTCCCAAGATGCCACCAAAACTATCATCCATGCACTCATCATCTCCCGCCTTGATTATTGCAACCTCCTTCTTACCGGCCTTCCTCATTCCCATCTTGCCCCCTTTCACTCTATACTCAATGCGGCTGCAAGGCTCATCTTCCTTTCTCGCCATTCCTCATCCGCCTCCCCTCTCTGCCTTGCCCTACACTGGCTCCCCATTCCTTACAGAATCCTTTTCAAACTCCTGACCATCACTTTCAAGGCTCTCTCCCAGTCTACTGCCCCCTATATCTCCAACCTCCTCTCCATTCACACTCCTGCCCGCTCCCTGCACTCAGGCAATGACCGTCGCCTCTCCTCCACTCTGATCACCTCTTCCAACTCCAGAATCCAAGACTTCTCCCGTGCTGCCTCACTTCACTGGAACGGCCTCCCTCACTCCATCCGTCTTTCTCCCAATCTGTCCTCCTTCAAGAAGGCTCTCAAAACTTACCTGTTCCTCAAAGCCTACCAACCTTCCACCTAACCCCCTCATCTCATCTCCTCTGCCTGTTCTCCCCCTCTCTCCTCCCAGCCCCTCTGTTCTCTCCCCACTTCTTCAACATGCTCCCTGTGTGCCTGAGTTCTGTCTACCCTCCCTTAGGATGTAAGCTCATTTGAGCAGGGCCCTCTTCCCTTTGTTCTCCATACCTGTTCTTCTGCTCCGTCTTTACTGCATTAGCCTGCCTGGAGTCTCTGAAGTTTTGGTATTTTTTGTTTACTGTGTGTAATGTTTCACCTTGTTTAGTCTACTGTTTGTGCTGTGTACGGCGCTGCGGAACTCTTGTGGCGCCTAACAAATAAAGGATAAAGGATAAAAAAAGGTCGTGGATCAGTAGCAAGCAGGATAGCCGAGGGACAGGACAAAGGTCAGAGCAGGTTGCAAACACAGGAATTCTAACAAAAAGACAGAGGTCAGGGGCACAAGAGATCAAGCACGGTCCAAGAAGCAAGCCAAAGGTCACAACAGGTAATCAGATCAGAGATAGCAGGGTGTCCACAAGAGCAAAGCAGGTCAGTAATTCATGCAGCACACAGGACACTATAACTGACGGAGAGGCTAAGCCCTCCCTGCCTTAAATATTAGAAGTGGCCAATCAGGAGTCAGGCTCCAACAAACATAGTAATGAGCCCCAGATGCAGCTTAATTAGAATATATCTAATGTGCATGCACCCGGCTGCCACACTTGCCTGGACGCGGCGTTTATTAACTAAGCATCCCACTCGTTGCCATGGTGCTGGCCAGGACAACGAGGGCGGAAGTGATGTCCCGGCTGTTGCCGTGGCAACTGAGATGCAGTCCGTGGAGCGCGGACACAAACCATTGTGGCTCGTGACAGATGTTTGCATATTTGCATCCTCTTACTCCTGGAGAGGTAGACTGGGGGCAGGCAGAGACAGGGAATTGTAAACTGAGTACAGTAAGGGTGTGTTCACATAATTGCACCTCAATTAGACTTGGACGCATCCACTGATACGTCTTTTTTACATGTTTATCTTGAGATGCATCCAACACAATCATGAGCCCTGTTTATTTTAATGTAATGTTGTGTTGTTTGGTACCCAATGGTTTACTTCCATTACACCTTCCTTCCCCAGATCTTTGGATGGCTTCTGTTCATCCCTTTCATTCTCATTATAAATGGGAGAAGATAATCACTGCTACGTCTACTCTCCTTTTTGTTGTTTTTTATTACAGTAGCTAGTAGCATCGTCATGGATGGTACTAAAACGCCACACTCTCCTCTCTTGTTACTATTTACTTAAAGTTGCTGTTCCACATGTTTTTATTGTTTTAACACAAGTTTTGTACTTCTTTCACATGAATCAAAAGGGAAAGTAAGTAAGGTTAATGTAAGACCAGTTACATGTTGTCCCTTCAGCCTTAATAGCCTAGGTATATACCCCCATATAATAACTAGAGTATTATTCTATTGATACATACGGAAAGTGGATCTTATAAATGCTTACCACCATTAAAACAAAACTGTGTGGTTAAAGAATGCAAACTTTAGTTAGTAACATATAAAACACAATGTTTATCTAGGTATATGTGTCTATGTGTATTATTCATGAAAAAGGTATTTCCACATAGTCTGTTTTTATCTGGAATTTAATACTAAAATTGTACTTTTATTCTAATATGAATTTATATTTTTTGCTACAAAAAGTTATATTGTTAGTTAATTACATTTAATCACGATTCCTTTATTGTTATATATTAGATCATGAAGGTTCATCATAAACTGTTTTGTGAGAAACAAGTGAATCATGGTCAATTAATAGTGTATGCTACAATCACCTTCACCCTTATTCATATCATTGACAACGGAAGATGCCAGTGTCATTTTCTTTTCTAAACTGTTTGTAGCACTATGTTAATACAGCATAGACCATCACTCACAGTTTCTCAGTCTCCTCTAATTATCATAATTGAAGCACGGTATTATTCATTTCATCAATGATTCACATGAATGATGATGACATCCAAATTAGTTTTATAGTGAAGAATAAGTGCTAAAAATAATCTTCAGTTAAAGAAAGAAATCGCAAGAGCAGCAGTCCACGGTTTGTGATTCCTCATTTACATTAAGGTCATCCACACTTCTTTTACCAATGGTACAGTAAACCATTTAATGCAGCATTTCAGACAAATTTAATATGTGCAGATAAATTATGGGACCTTTTTTTAAAATAAGGAAAATCCCAAATCTGGCAAAAATTGGTGTCTTTATTTGTAGTTAGGGCTTCTCCCTATTACAAGCCCTCCCTGCTGATTAACATTGTCGAAAGATCTGTCCAGTAAAGCTTCACCAAGTAAAGTACAAGTACCGCTGCTGTCCTCCTATTGCTATCATTCTGACTGCGGAACCCACTGAGGAAGCCACTACACATGGTGAAACACATTTGTGACCTACCTACACTCCACTGCCATTTGGAGTTCACATTTATGTTAAAGTGTTGACTGGTGAGGAGTAGTCCATGCAAAGTCCTGGCGGTGGGAGTGGGAAGTAGTTATCAGTGAGGTAGTGAGCACTGAGGCACTGGTCATTGGCAGAGCAGAGACGGGAAGGTGTATGGAGGAATGGCTGAAAGCTTTGTAAGTGAGGGTGAGGAGTTTAAATTTAATTCTGCAGGCCATGGGGAGCCAGTGTAGTGACTGACAGAGAAGGACAGAAGAAATAGCGCCCAGGAGTAAAAGAAGGCCAAAGTAGCTGATGAGGTCACCAAGTGAGGAGGCAGAAAAGCAGGCGGCCAGGGATCCTTGGGAAACTCCGAAAGATAAGGTTGAAGAGCGGTATTCAGAGATAGAGGCAGGGGCAAGAGATGCTTTTAATTGAATATGAGGAGTCTAGAGTATATTTGAAGGAGGAGGAGAAGGCACCAGAGGAGATGGATTAGGCCTAGAGAGAGAGGGAGTGGAGGTGAAAGGGGATGAGGTCAATGGGGCAGATATAAGGGTGTGAGGAGGATAGAAGGGTGCAAACTTCATCAGCAGATACTGCAGTGAAGGACAAGAAGGTGAGTGGACTAGTGGGGGGAAGGGCATGTGACAATGGGGAACAGCGGTGGAGAGAGCATCCCTAGAGAAGGGTTGGCGGTGGAAAAACATGGGAGGGAAGAGGGAGAGGGATGTCATGACATATGAACTTCATTATGGAGGTGAACTGAGTAGGGGAGTGTGAGAAAGGGAGTAGAAAGAAGGGAGTTCAACATAGTAAAGAGGCAATGGGAGTCGGAGGATTGGGAAGACATGAGGGCCTTGGAGTAGCACTGGAATCTTCATATCAAACTTTCCCATATTGTGACCATATTGTGGCCTTACAGTTTGCTTGACATATGGTAGCTTATTCCCCCATGGTCAGCATCAGGAGGCTTTATTTATAGGCCATTAACAAATGAGACACAGATGGCACAGTGCAGCCCATGCAAAGACCTGGAGGTTGGAGTGGGAAGCAGTAATCAGTGAATCAGGAATTGATAATCACATTGTAAAAGCAGATATTAGTTTGTCTAAACAACTTTTTTATAGAAAGAAACAATTGAAGCTATGCCTGTTTAAGTTGTCTGAACTGCAATGCAATTACAGTTAGGTGAGTATAGGTTTCCTATTGTTTACATGGTTATATCATTCCTATTAAAATTTCCCTTAAGTTCTTCAAATGTTATTTATTTGCTTACATGCAATTTGGCCTATGTAGGAAAAAACCAGTAGAACTTTTAAGATTAGTCTTAATGAACATTTATCCAGCATCAGGACATATTCACTGGAAGGTAGACAAGACACAAAAAAAAACAGTTCTCTGATGTTCAGAAAACCAAAAAAGAAAAAATATAACTGTTGATAAAGAAAAAAATACATATTCTGCAGAACCGCCGATTCATGGCGCTTTGAGTCATTTTCTAAAAAGACACTTTCATTAAACACAAAGTTAATCGTCTTAATCCAGCTCTAGAAGTACTATCACCATGGAAAAGGAGAATTTTTTTTGTTTGTTTAAAACCTACCTTTATGTTACATTTAGAACCATGATAAAAAAAAGAGCAAAATATCAAGCACTGGGTTTTAAATTCAAAGAATAATCGCTCTCTGGTCTGTCATTTCGGTAATCACCAGCCTGCAAAACGAAGTATTGAAGATATGTTTAACCTTGCAAAACCTTTCCGATTGCGGTGCTTCTCTCATTGTTGAACACGTAATGATGCTTTAATAAGCACACACATTTTTTTTATCTTTCCACAGTGAATAAAAGACATACGCAATATGTATTTTACACACATGACCTGCACAAATGAGGTCTTGCAACCAATGTAGAACTCTTATGACATGTTATAATGTTATTGAAAAACAAATACAATTAAAAGGTTAAAAGGTACAAAGTAATTGAAGAAAAAACACAGGTTGATACTCTGTAAAAATCCTCCATCTTGTAATATTCACAAATATGTATGGGTTGAATCAGTGTCATTGAAATATAGATACTTAGCAACACATTGTGTTGCTATATGTTTGCAGACACCTTTATGCACCGGGCTATCCTGTTTTTGGTCAAATTTGAAACATTTAATGGTTTGGAGGCCATTTTATAGGGTGTCCTACCATTATACTTGGCTACTGACTACACTCTTAACAATCACATTAACCAATCAATGTTTTGCCAAGAATGATTCGAATCTGACTGGTAGTTGGTGGAAGCCAAGTCTAGTCAACATCTGCCAAATTAGCAAAAAAATCTCCAGTTTTAGTCCATTGAATGTTCTTTGAATAAGAAACAAACAAATCCAGTAGGTAGTCCTTTCTATGTAGATTAGGAATTGTTTTTTAAAAATGGAAAAATAGAAGATAACCTCATTTATAAATCTCAAAATATTTGAGGAACAGTGCAAAATCCTCTTTGGTGGTGCCAATTTGTCCAGACTTACTGAGATAGTTGGCGATGAGCAGAAGTCTACATGGCTTTTGATAGTAAGTATGGAGTAATAATATTAGTGCTGCTAGTTTTGTGTAGCAAAATGTTGCAGAGAGATGCAATTGGATAAAAGAGTGGAGAGGACATCTTTTAGAGATATTCCTGGCTTGGTGGAAAAGCACACTTTCCACTCCACAAAAAAATTTGAAATGTGCACAAAAATGTCCAAATTTCAAGTTTTACAGAGGTGCAGAAGATCCAGCAATATAATCTTTGAATTTCCCCTTATTTTCACCATTCCACAGAATGTCATTCTGCACTGTATTTGTAAATTTAAATGTTGCAGAATTGATAGTCTTTGAATACAGCTAGGGCAATAACGGTCAATTGATGCTGTTGTAGCTAAATTCAGAATAATGTGCATATTTGGATGAACAGTATTGACAATTTTACTCTAATCATAATGTAATGCATGTAATGTGCCAATGTGATAACCAAAGTGATGAATGGCATGAATGGTACCTCCTCCGGGCCATGGTAGTGCATAAAGGTGGGACTGGAGCATTTAAATATATCCTCCATTGACCAGGAGTAAAACTCTGACACGCCAGCTAAAATGACGACCTTTGCACCTGGACATGTTTGAATCCATATGATTGACAAGTCAAGAATAACTGCTAACTCACCTGCAAGTAACAACTTTTACCATCAACTTTAAATTTCTGTATTGATGCTTGCCCTTCCTGGCCAGTACTCTTCCAATATAGCAGGGACTAGGGATAGTGACAGCCACAGTGTGAATGAGCATTACATAGATATCCCATGTTGTAAATGACAAACAGCTTTGTATTTTGTTCACAATGAATAGATTTGAGCAAACCGTTGATACATTCTCTTTGATATTATGGATCTGCTATTAATATTATTTACTCTTCTATTTATAAGAATAATTACCCTGTTTGTTTCGGGAAAGTTGCCAGTTGATTCCCACTACCTCATACTTTTATGAGAGAAGTCAGAGGATATTTTATTCATCATTTTGCCTTTTAGACAGCATGACCTTATAATGAATTTAATTTGTCAAATGAGTGCTTTTAGTAAGGTTACGTGTTTAATATCCACAGTGTTCCAGGGCTTTGAGCTATATTTGATTGAAAAGCCAATATTTTATGGAAAATAAGTAATAAATTTGGTCAGTTATAAATGGTGTTTTAAAGCTGTAGATGGTACAGCCAAAGTGTACAAAAACTTCATGATATAGGTTTCGATTGAAGTAAAATTTATTTTACAAATTATATAATTAAGTAAGTAATATTAAGCTGCAGTATGAAGCATATTGGCAGAAAAATGGCCAACTTAGCTACACTGTGTAAAACTATCATGATTTTTTTAGCACAACTATTAAATTGGAATATAACAAATATAATGTATTATTTATTTCCTATTCATCATAACATTTTTATTGTGTTATTTTTTATAGATGCACACCTCATTTCAGGGTCGGACTGGCCATCTGGCATTTCTGGCCGGTGGCTGGATGGGCCGGTCGACACTTCTCCTGGCTTTCTGATGGCTGGCTTCTCCCCAGGAACCAGCCACCTCCGTTGCGCTGGATCACTCTGCACTGTGCCCTGTAATGTGGACACAGTTTGCAGATTTTTATTTTTCTGAATGAGGGAGGGGATCGTGCGTGGGGGTGCCGCAATTTTTGCGCGGGGGGGGGGGTCGCGGGGGGTGCCACAATTTTTGCGGGGAGGAGGGGTGTTGCGCATGGTGCCACGATTTTCGGGAAGGGGGGGTGAGAGAGACAGGGGGAAAAGGGGTGCTGGAAGAGGGGTGACAGAGCCAGGGGGAAAAGGGGTGCTGGAAGAGGGGTACAGAGCCAGGGTGGAATGAGTGCTGGAAGAGGGGTGACAGAGCCAGGGGGAAAAGGGGGTGCTGGAAGTGGGGTGACAGAGCCATGGGGAAAAGGGGGTGCTGAATGAGGGGTGACAGCCAGGGGGAAAGGGGTGCAGGAAGAGGGGTGACAGAGCCAGGGGGAAAAGGTGGTGCAGGAAGAGGGGTGAGAGCCAGGGGGAAGGGGGTGCAGGAAGAGGGGTGAGAGGGACAAAGAATAAGATGGTGCAGGGGCATAGCTAAAAGAAAGTGTAAAGGGAGAGACATCTTAAGAATGGGAATGTCAGGGATGCAGCCATCATAAAACACAAGTAGTAATGAAGAACGGGAATGCACAGAGGGGACAAGTGTTAAAAAAAGAATAAAAAAAAAATCAAGCCTTCATACTCCATTCAGGTATATTTTCTATACCCCCACTTCTAAATTTCCACTTCGACCACTGCCCTCGGCCCCTGCTCCAGACTGGCTGTGTGAGCTGACAGCTGCTGATCCCTCCTCGCCCAGCGCGCCCAGTAGAAGAACAGAACACAGGATGCCATAATCAGGTAAGTTCAGATATTTTATCGTGTCCAATGTGTTTTTCACCATCCGTTCTTGAATTGCGGGCACTACTGTGTATCCAATGATGTTTAAAACACTATGTATTGCTCATTATTGCGCTGTAATGTTTCTTGCATATTTATCTGTACAGAGATTTTTAATTAAGAGGAAAAAACGCTGCTTGTCATACATTTTATCTGTGATTGTGTCAATATATCTATTTTTCTTTGCATTGTAAATGGGGTATTAAGCTGCTCCTGGGACTCACACTCTCAGTATCTGATATGCTGTACCAATTTTTATTTGTGAATGAGTTTTTGTCTGGTCACTACTATTGATTTGGGGCACTACTATGGCATACTGTTATTTGGGGGCACTACTGTATGGCATACTGCTATTTGGGGGCACTACTGTATGGCATATTGTAATTTGTGTGCACTATTATGGCATAATATGATTTGTGGACACAATTGTGGCATAATATGATTTGGGGGCACTACTGCATGGCCAAATATGAATTGAGGGTAATATTATGTGGCATAATATGACCTGAGAGCATTGCGATGTGACATATTATGAGCTGGGGGCACTATGGTGTGGCATAATATGAACTTCTGCCAAAGGCAAGTCTCTCATTGTTGAATATGACGGGAGCCCAAAATTCCTCTTGTCGCCCCTGCCTGTGAGTCCAGGGGGTAGACGTCTCCAGGTAAATAATCTAAATGTTTCCTATCTAATCAAACTGACGGATCACATCCAATTATCTCTCACCCACCTCCTTTACCCCCCTTAATTTATATACTGTGTTATTTAAAATGACTAGAAAAGACGCATATCCAGTTACTGTAGTAAAAAAAATATTTTTCTCTGACATTTTGCTGTAGATGGAAATACTTTTAATGCGGCCGTGTGGGTTCAAATGATCGTTCAATAGTTATTTTTTTTTAGATATATGTTAGTTTTATTTCATATGGAATGATTCATGAAAATTCTGCCATTACTATTTAATTGAGGGAAAAGGGTACCTGTTACCTATATGTGTGTAAGTATTCTGTTGTTGCTATTTTGTGGGAGATTTAAAAATAGCAAAACATTGGTTTCCTACAGTGGCGCCTGTATAATTGGTGGCATTGCTGTAGTATGGGGTGACGTAGTGGTGGCAATGTTGTAGTGTGTTTGGGGCTTAGTATTGCTAATAAGTAGGAGACAGTATTGCTGTAATGTGGGGGGTGATGCCGGATACTGTAATGTGGGAGTGATGCTGGTTGCTGTAATGTGGGGGGGTTAATTCTGGTTGCTGTAATGTGGGGGTGATGCTGGTTGCTGTAATGTGGGGGTGGTTAATTCTGGTTGCTGTAATGTGGGAGTGATGCTGGTTGCTGTAATGTGGGGGGGTGACGACAGTATCTGTAATGTGGGAGTGATGCTGGTTGCTGTAATGTGGGGGGGTAATGCTGGTTGCTGTAATGTGGGGGGTGATGATGGTATCTGTAATCTGGGAGTGATGCTGGTTGCTGTAATGTAGGGAAGGGAGGGTAATGTTGGTTGCTGTAATCTGGGTGGGTATTGATGAAGTATGAGTGTGTGGGGGTTTTTTTTTTACTGCTGTAATTTTGGTACAAATAATGTATTGTCATGGTATTTATTGATGTAATATGGGTGCTAACAATGTAATGTTGAGGGTCATTAGGAGAAATAAATACCCCCGCACCCCATACACACACATACACTCATACTACATCATATTGTACTGCACCAGCAACGCACACTACCCCAGCATCAGTGTGCAACAATATAGTGCATGAAGCCCACAAGACGTGGGCCTGTGTGCTTTAAATGCCAGGGCTGATTTTTAGTCCCTGTCCGGCCCTGCCTCATTTTATGTTACTTAATAGAGATGCTCGACTGTCGACATAGTTTGAAATTCTATAAAACTTCTCTCGTTCAATCAGTTTTGGATTGGGGCATGAAGGGCCCACCAGGGGAATGTATTAGTAGGGGCCCATGAAATAGTGTGTACTTCGGCACCCTGCTGAAGCAGCATGGCGAGGCATTAGAGAGGACGTGGTAAGTCCATGGAATAAAGTTTACTTTTTCATTTGGTACTTGTTAATAATATGGTCACTGCTGAAGCTCCTCAGTGCTGCGCCACATCTTCCATTTGAACAACTTTTTTCAAACCCCCGCTGTCAGCCTCAAGGCGATGAATAAGTCTTTACATCAGCCAGGCAGTGGAAGATTTGAAAACAGCAGCTCAGGTGTAAGTAGCAGCACAGTGCAGACAGTCTACAGTTGGATCCGTATAATTAGCAAGTACCCAAAGACAAAAATAAATAAATAAATATAGCAACTGCAAGGAGTGACTGGCAGCAGTGGGGTTTCTGAAAGCAGGGAAGAAGTATTGTGGCAGATGGGGTGCCTGAAAGCTGGGGATTAGGGCAGGTGCGGTATCTGGAAACAGAGAAGAAGACAGATGGGGTGCCTGGATGCAGGGAAGAGGGAATGTGTCACATGGGGTGCCTGGATGCAGGGAAGGGGGGATGTGGCACATGGGGTGCCTGGATACAGGGAAGGGGGGATGTGGTGCAATGGGTGTTTGATGTAGGGAAGGAGGAGTGTGGCAAATGGGATGCTTGGATGCAGGGAATAAGGGGGGCTGGCACATGAGGTGCTTGGACGCAGGGAAGGGGGAGTGTTTGAATGCATTGAAGGGAGAGAGTGGCAGGTATAGTAACATATAGATTTAGATATAGACACAGTATGTTAACCAAACAGTATGTGGGGTTCACTTCATGTTCCGAGCATTTCTATTACTTAAACTATCTGAATTGATCTCATTCAAACTTATTTTTTTCAAAATAGACTTAATGAGAGTCAATTACTAATAGACAATGCGGATAAACAGCACATTACAAAGGTTTCATTTTTCCCCTTAATGCTGGAAGTCTTACGTGTAAGGGGACAAAAGCTTTCCTTGTTGCAAATGTCACATTTGTGGAGTCTAATGTTTATATTGTTTTGTGATGCACATTATATCATTATTTCCTGCTTTATATCCTAAGCTATCCTATGATGTCCTATGCTATAACATTCATAACCCCATTTTACTTTCTCTGATTTTACACTTTTTGTAATGTTTTTTTCTTCTTCCCTAATGTATTTAATTTACCCACATCACTTATTTACACTAGCATAGTGTAAATCAACCATAAATCATTCTTAAAAATCTTAGTTAATATCATTAACAAACATCTCCACTTTTTCAAACCCACAGTTTAGTAAATATACCACCAAGTAGGTATGAATCTTATTTATTTGACCAAATACATCAGAAATGACACGTTATATTTTTATATAGATTGCCTGGCAGAAAGTATTCCAGGGACAGAGGATAGAAATGTCTATGAGAAAGAAAATTACCAGCTAGGATGCCAAAGGAATAAATAGTTCATTGTGTCTGCCCTTCTTCACTTTCACAAGACTTTTACATACTTAACTAACTAATATAAAGTAAAGACACAGAGACATAAGTCAAGTGGCTAAAGGTCACAGTTTATGAATTAAATTTGGTGGCAGAAAAAGAGAACTGCAACTCAGCCTACCCACTGTTATAGGTGATCTATAACAAAACCCCCTAGGGACCGAGTAACCTTCCGGATTGCACTATTCAGATTTTCCGGCATTGTGAGGATCATTTTTAATGGAATTACAAACCTCCAAGACAGTCGTGGGATCATGGTGGACCAGCCTATGGTAGTGGCAGGCCATGTTGTACTAATATACTGTAGATTTTCTCTAATCCAAATAATCAGGTTAAGGTATTTTCCTCTAACTAAATTATTCCCACCAAATGAATAACTAGAATATCAGGGGCTCCCCATTGCTCTACTTGCCGCTTCAACCATGGCAGGAAATTGGGCCAACAGAGCCCCCGTCTACCTAGCCATTTAATGCGAACATTGTCCAATCTCTCAAACTTCGTCTGCAACCTAGTCTGCTTAACTGCACAGAGTATATATGAATGCCAGATGATCCAAATGCTCTTGGCAGCTGTCGTACAACCTGCAAGGAGAAATAGAATGTTAAGTATCGCCACAAGTACCAGAAGCTTCACACATAACGCACCATAGTGCACATATAGGATGACATAAGCGACATGTATGTCAGGCATGGAGAATAGCAAGAACTAAGGAAAATGGGTTGGGGGGTGTGGTAGGGCTTCAGGGGCTGGATAGGTCACCCAAACGAAGGTAAAAACCCAAATCAAACCCTGGAGGCTCACCACTAATCAGGCCGTGATCCAGGGAAAAAAACAGGAAAAATCCCTTCATGCCCTTGCTTATCGCGAGGAGCGAGGGACCCTTGGGTAACCAGGAAACGAAGGAGGGATTCCACAAAGGAGGGCTACTGGGAGGGGGAAGAGGTTTGGTGCAACAGAAAAGGTGAGGCCTTAGTTAGCTCAGGAACATAAGTGAAACCAAAAGCAAAAGACCATAGGCCATAAAGGCATTGGGTAGATGGAAATCCTCGGCCTACAAAGCTTACATTAGACCTAATGTTTAAGTGCTTCGTAGTTTTTTGTACTAAAAAAAGGGTCACAGTTAACTAGGTATCAGTTTAATGTCATTTTGAAACAGTCAGTAAATTTTTTTTTAGGTTTAAACCCGGTACTATATAGTACCCATTCCTTTAGGATTGGGGCAGCTACTTACACAGCCTTAGCTGGGATTGCTGAAGCCCCCACCCTAGTGAATCTGAATTTGTCCTAAAACTCTAAATGTGTCTGGGATCCGGGTGTGCTGATAGCCTGGGGGCCCACTGTATTGCTACACCTAGTGGGAGACACACTGCTCCTCGCAGCTAAACTGCGCCTGGTGCCCCCTGCAGCCGCGGCTCCAAAGCCGGGGATCACTCCCCGCTCTGGCGCGCAATCTGTACATAATGAACTGCCGAGCCGCGCGCTACAGTTGCCCTGCGGCCCCAAGCTCCGGGTAAGTTGACGTTGGGGGAGGGAGCGCCTATAGCCGAACGCCGGCGGGATGCACTATGCATGCTCCTGCCATAGCCTCTTTGCCCTCCATTACCGGCACCCGAGTTCCCTAGATGGCGCCCGGAATCACTGGGAGGAGGGGGGCGGAGACGAGCCTGCCTGAACACCGCTTTCTTAGGGCGGGGCATGATAGCGAAACAATGTGTATGGGGATAAGGGGAGGGGAGGAGGTGGATGGAAATGGAGATGACAGGGGGGGAAAGGAGAAACGGAAAAAGTACAAGAAATAAAATGGGAAGGATTGATGAAAGGAGAAAAGGAAGAAAAAGGTATAAGAAGGAAATAATAGAGATACAGCAAAAGTAGAGGAAAAATCAATAATGGAAATCAATAAACGAGTTCATATCTGTTTTCACATCTGCTCTCCCAGAGATCTTGCCAAGCAGAATGAGGCAAACCAGGAAATGAGACACCCTATAAAAAAAAAAGACTCTCCCATCATCCATTCATTGGTCAGGCTTGAAACAAGGTAAACACCTTCAGGTAAGTGTCAGCTGTATTTATTGTTATCTAAGACTCTACAAAGATTTGATATGTAGCTTTTGTTACTATCTAAGACTCCAAAAACAGTACCAACCTCGAACACAGGCAAATAGATCTCCATTGCATTCCGGAAGCCTATTAATAATGAGGGTGTGTAGTCATAACCAAGGTAGGCCTAGCATAATAGGAGATTAAGGATTTCATATTAAATTTAATGCAATTTGCATTCTTATTGGTTTGTGTGCATGCTCAGATGTAAACAAACGTATTATACACCAATTTATGAACTAGTACTTTGTGCGCATGCTCAGTAGTTAAAATAATGTATTATACGCGATGAACACAATTTGCATTCAACTTAACATGAGTCTCTAAATGCATGAAATCATATAGAAATATTGAAATATACTGTGTAAAACTATCAAATCCCTTTACATTTTCCATACAGCCACTTCTAAATTTCCACTTCGACAGAGAGACAGCCATGAGGAGCAACCTTAAATAAAATCCATGGAGTAGTTTATATAGCTCTTTTCTTTTGGATTCCATAAGTACCTCTCTCAAAAACAGGGGTAGCAGTGTTCTTGCCTCTCTCCATTATCCAGTGACATTGCTCAGTGCCATTGCCCATACAGAAACAGGAGGGGTAGCAGTGTTCTTGTCACTTGACAAAAATGACTGGAAATTAATGTTATTGACTTTAATAATTAAGTAAGAACAAAAAAGAGGCAAATTATGTGATTTTATAAAAATAAAATAAAATAGGGATTATAGAAAAACATAGGGATCCAAAACCAAAACACACGAGGGAGGTTTTGCCAAATACAAAACACGAAGTTAATCCAGATCCAAAACCAAAACACGGGTGTGAGTGAACATCTCTCATACCCTTCTCTCTTCCTCTCCCCCCTCCACTTGCACACAGGACCCAATCCCCTCCCACCTCCTCCGCTCCCTCTCTCCCGAAGCCTGTTCCCACCTTGCACACCTTCTCAACCTCCCCCTCTCCTCTGGAATCTTCCCCTCCTCTTTTAAACATGCTCTTGTCTCCCCCATACTCAAGAAACCGTCCCTTGATCTCGCCTCTCTTTCTAATTACCGCCCTATTTCGCTTCTTCCTTTTGCCTCCAAACTCCTTGAACGGGTTGTCTACATCAAAATCCTGTTACTTCCACCTTTGGAATATATCTAAGATACGTCCCTTTTTCACCACGGAAGCCATGAAAACCCTTGTTCATTCGCTTATTATCTCTCGCCTTGACTACTGTAACCTTCTTCTCTCTGGCCTACCTGATTCTCGTCTTGACCCTCTTAAGTCTATCCTCAATGCTGCTGCCCGCCTCATTTTTCTCTCCCGCCGCTCTATCTCTGCAGTCTCCCTCCAACAGTCACTACATTGGCTCCCCATACCCTACAGAATTAAATTTAAACTTTTCACCCTCACCTTTAAAGCTTTTAGTCAATCTTCCCCTCCCTACATCTCCAATCTCATCTCTACCTACACTCCTACCCACCCCCTCCGCTCTGCCTCTGACCGTCGCCTCACTACTTCACTGATCACCTCCTCTCACTCTCGTCTTCAGGACTTTGCCCGGGCTGCTCCCCTGCTGTGGAACGATCTTCCACGTTCCATCAGGTTAGCATCTACTCTCAAAGGCTTCAAGCGTGCCCTTAAGACTCATTTCTTTATTCAAGTCTATCAGTCCTCCTAACTTTCTTGTCCTGGCTCTCTCCCCTAGTTAGTAACACCCTTTATGTGTCTCCCCCTTCCCTTTAGGTTGTTAGCTCTCATGAGCAGGGCCCTCTTTCCTTGTGTGCTCCTTCTACTGTTCCTTGACACTCTGTACCTCTTGGCCTGCTTCGCTAGTCCTGTTTTCCCTGTTTTATTAATCTTCGGCCTTCTTCTCGCTGATTTCTACCATCCTTTTCACTATCTGTCAGATATAATCTGATTTGCTTTACCCTGTCACCTGTGTTTGTATATATTTGTGTACCATGTTGTGTCTTGGTTCTGTTTTTTGTATATGTAATGTACGGCGTTGCGGACCCTTTGTGTCGCCTTATAAGTCAAAGATAATAATAATAATAATAATAATATACATATACATATATATTGCGTAAATACAGTGTGAAACCTGAGAGTGTAATCAGATTGTATGAAAGCAAAACTTGAATTATAAATTGACTTTTTTTTTTAGTTTTTTTTTTTTTAAGTTAGTGGAACAGAAAACCCAAATCTATACTTTCTGTTCCACTGCACATGCTTAATCCAGTTATCCAGCTCTCTTATGTAAAATCATCAAAAGATAGGATAAACATTTTAAATTAAATTTTCCTTTGCTGAGTTCATCTCTTAAAAACATGTATTTACATTTTCATAGCTACTTTATCACAACCTGCATTATTCCACTTAACTAAAGAATGAATGGTTAAACTCGACTTTAGGAATTGTGGGTAGAGAAATAGCAAATCACCTTGTACTACACAATATACTCAGCATCCATGCCTTCGGTTGTAGGCTCTTATTGAAAGATTTGATGGGAAAGCACTCTTCATTGTTCCTATGGGGGACAAGTACAAAACAGTAAAAGAATAATAAGAATAAAACAATGTGACTTAATTCAAATAGGAAGCATAAGTAGAGTAAGCTGTATAAAAAAAAAATTATTTATGAGCTATAAGGGATGAAGCAGAATCTACAAATTGGAAACTAAATAGACTTAAATAGAAAATTAGAATCTAGTTGCTAACAAAAAAAACATAAAATGACTGCCATGAATAATGTAGTTATAACAGTAGCTCATTGGCTAAGACTAAGCATATTAGTCTCTTAAACATGTGGAGATGGCTTCAAGGAACAGTGAAAAGGGAGACATTATTTTGTTTGCCTTTTCCTATGTGAATACAAAAGATACAAATCTGGGTTTTCAGTTCACTGTGCATGTATGAGCCGGCTAACTAAACGCACTTGGGCATGTTTACAAAGACTGGCCTGGTAAATTAGTAAGTTTACCCTTATCGTTCAGTATTGCTTAGCTACATTGGCGATATTTTCTTTATAAATTGCCTCGTTAAGAGAATTTTATTGCTTTGATAAGCTTTTTCTCATTGTCGCTTTTGCAGAGATAGGCCCCTATGATCTTATATATAAGCTACATAGCATCATCATTTATTTATATAGCACCATTAAATTGCATAGCACATTACAATTGGGAACAAATATAGTAATAAAACAATACTGGGTTAAACAGGCAGAGAGGTAAGAAATCTCTGCTCGCAAGCTTACAATCTAGGGAATAGTATAGTAGCTTGCGGTATGCTATGTGAAGCAGCTATATGTAGAACTGTAGTACTGTTTTGGGGCAATAGAAACCTACTTAGCAGAAATGTCTGTATTGTTGCCTGTGATGGATCTTAATCATCAAGATACAGAGTACAATGAATTTACATGTTTTAGCTTGCAATATCGATGATTAACTGTCTTATTTCCATGTACTGTGATGTGCATCATAAGGGATTGTGCTGTTTGTGGGGAATGCTCAAGGACATTGCTGTGATAATAATGTGGTACAATGGTTGGGGTGTAGATTATAGGGACACCAGTATCTACAGTTCAATATTCTCCTGTTCATATTGCTTAATAGGTGAATTTTAATATTGACATTACCAAAGAGTAGTTATAGTAATTTACAGCCTTTTCTTTACTGAGCAGATAAACCACTATTTCTCAGATTTATTTCTCCTGACCTGAATTATATTTTCCACTGTGATATGTTTTTTAATTAGAAAGTCTGGTTTCTTGCTGCTCGTGAACTTTTCAACCTTTGTGTGGTTTCCTTAGATATACTGCTTTCCATGATGGCACTTTTATTCATTTAATTATTTTCTTTTGAAATATCTCTTGTGTTGGGCTCCCTCACGGGGACATTTTTTTTACTGTATTTATATATATTTTAACTTTTAAGGTTTTTATGAAATCATAAAATTCTATGTTTCTATGCTTAATGTAACCACTTGCTAGTTTTGTAATGCAAACATTTACATTCATTATACTTATAAAATTCTTCATTACAGAGTTTGAAAAATGGAAAGAAGGCTAACAATGAGCATTCTCCAATGTATAGCAACTATAACTGACATTTTACATTTCTGGTTTACCTTGTGTTTTCAATTCAATGTTTTATTATATTTATCTTGAGTTTAAAAATTGAAAATGTTAATTTCATGCATCTATCCGATCCATTGTAGTGCCACAATTTTATTAAAATAGCATATTATTCATATTAAGTACCATTACGGAGTACATGTTCTGTGGATCATGATAGCTGTACTTGATCAATTATAGACTTACATTCCTGGAATCCTACTTTGATGATAAGCAAGATGACTGACCCTCTGTCAGTTTTTCTGGTTTTGCCCCTGTTCCCCTTTATGCTGTTACTTACTTAAGACTACCAGTGGTAAAATCCAAAATCCAAAATATAATCATTCAAAAACTCATATACAGGACCTGATCAATCAAAAGGCTGATCAGGCTGCAGCTTAGGATGGACTCTGGAAGGGCGCGGCTGGATTTTCTTTCTGGTGTTTTTTTCCTTGTGAAGGTTGCCAGAACCCATCGAGGCCGGCCCAGTCTCCATTACATAACAGGAAACCTGGCAGCAAATCCGATTGCTGTCAACTGCCTGTCAGTGTAGGCTTCTGTTACATCCAGATATTGGAATTATCTGCTGCTGTCCCTGCCTCTTTGAACGCAAAAGCATGGGGATTGCTATTTTGCACAATTTAATAAGTTCAGAACTTGTGCCCAATGGCTAACACCATTCAAGCCTATGGGGAGAGCTTTGCAGTAGAGGGCTCTTCCTCAGAGATCCCTCATCTTACCTGCTGTCCCCTTCAGTTACTATTGCAAAGGTGGCAACTTTGCCATAGTGACCATAGAGGACATAGGAAATAGGTGTTCGCAGGAACAGCAGTTTTTCATGACTGCTGTTCCAAAGGAAGAATTTTCATAAATAGTCTCAATCTTTCATTCCTTATCATTGCGATAAGGAATGAAAATGATTGTGTGTAAAACACAGAGCCTGTTATATATGTCCATACGGGTCGGATTCAATAAAGCATTGAAAATGAACGTACTGTGTTTAATTTAATAAAAAAATTAACATAAATCGGGTATGCACACAGCCGCATTCAACAAGGAGAGGATGTAAAATTACACCTGTTGATGAATACGAGTCTAGGTGCGCTCTGCTCTAACAGACACTACACTGCAGGATACGTCCAATACATATGTGGATTATAAAGTCCCACAAGTAGGCACAGGAAAAAAACTATTAAAATAATGTCACCTGTTAATAATAGTCATGAATGACAAACATTTTTTTGGAAAAATGTTTTTCTTCACCCACCCCGCCCATAAAATACATTTATTAGGATGCTCTTAATGACTATTGTACATAAAATGCATTTTTAGAATTGCTGCTGATCGCAAACACATCTTCTAATTTGCATATTCAACCGTCATCACTAGTAATCAGCACTTACACCAGACCTGTAGCTGGTGCAAGTGATACGACTGAAAAACACATACCTCTGAGATGCCCGAAGCTTGAATCGGATGTTCCTGTGTGCACTTGAGTTTGGCATGCTCTTACTGTACATTTACTATGTACATATGCCCCTTCCCCTCCCCAGTCCGCACGTGAAATTGTAGGCTGTAGTAAGGGTCCTTTGCGCTCAAAAATGAATTGTACATTGCTGCATTCTCTGGCATATGGTTCATTTCTGGGCATGCGCAAAAGCGTTTTTATGCAAAATACATCACGTATCGGCCCCAAATATCAATGATGTTATGACTCAGTTTGTATTTCGCCGTATAGCAGAAGCTCCATTTACAATTGATGCTGTGTTGGATCTCAAATCTCAAATGCTACAGAACTTATTATAAATGTTGAAATTTAAGGAGAATAGCAACATAGTCTGTTTTGATTGGCAGGATAAATACTTAAAAACCTGTATTCACATTATCACAGCTAGTTTATAACAGCCGGCATTATTCACTTAACCAAAGAGCCAGTGGTTAAACTACCCTTTAGGAATTGTGGGTAGAGATATGCAAATCGTCTTATACAATATAATATGCCCAGAATCAATGGCTGTGGTTGTAGGCTCTTACTGCAAGATTTGATGGGAACTGATTTGTTTCAGCATATTCCTGTGGGGAAAACAAGTACAAAACAGTAAAAAGAGCATGAGAGAAAAAATCAATGTGACTTAATTCATATAGGAAACACAAGTAGAGTATAATTTTTAAGATGTTCACAGGGACTTTATTTATAAGTTAAAATTAATGCAACAGTTATAAAATGGCTTAAATATAAAATAAAAAAGAATTTAGCTGCAGGGCTAAAATGACTCAAAAGAAATTTTTTAGGTATATCATTAGTTGAATGGCTAGGACTAAGCAAAATGATCCCTAAAACATGTGGATTTGGTCTCTGTGAAGATATATATAATACACTAGATTACATTTATTTAATCTAAAAAATGTTTTCAAGGCTTATTTACAAAATTTAATAACAAGACATGCAATATGTTTACACAAATGAGTTTCAGAAAATAAAATAGGAGATAAAATCAGAGTACTACTTACTAGGTAGACTTGATGTGTGTGAGGGAACACAATGAAAGAATATGGGACATTTCAGTCTTGATAGACTCCCTCATAAAAATGCACAAAGTAATGTCTACAGCAGAATATGTTAATCCCTTCTTACAGGCTCTTCACCCCATCCTTAGGAATTACACTTTCAATTAAGTCAGATTGATTCCCAAAATAACAAAAAGCTTTCCAAGGTAAATTATCACTAAGATATATGTTTGGACACCTCAAACAATCTCTCACCTCTGCTCTGCTTGGGTGACTAGACGGTTTACAACTTTGGGCTTCAAACTCCTCCAAGATCCTTATCTATATGGGTAATTTCAAAAGACACTTTGTTAATTGCCCAGCTCACCTAGATTACATAAAAAACTCACATGGTTATACATGTATTAAGCTTCATAGGCGATATGCTGATGTGCTTAAGAAATAAGCGAATCAGCATATCGCCTATGGAGCTTCACGCAGAATTTCATTTCCCACTCAGGGTTTTTCAGGAGTGATTGCAAAAGAGTTATGTCCTGAAAAAGTACTTTGTATCCCTGGCTTTCTCCTTCTCTTGGCCTTATACCTACTTTCAAGTTATGAGTGGGTCACACATCTGTGTTTTCTACCAGTATATCATATATTATGCAACATATTAGCTGCAGTTCATAGGAAAAGGCATATATATATATATATATATATATATAAAAAGGCATATATATATATATATATATATATATATATAAAGGCATATATATATATATATATATATATATGCAC
The DNA here is from genome assembly GCF_038048845.1 of Mixophyes fleayi. Lineage (NCBI taxonomy): Eukaryota > Metazoa > Chordata > Amphibia > Anura > Limnodynastidae > Mixophyes > Mixophyes fleayi. Next base: position 109,316,087 of record NC_134402.1, read on the forward strand.
AGAGTGTATATATATATATATATATATATATATATATATATATATACATATATATATATACACACAAGTTAACCCGTGCATGATACTCATGCATTCTAGTCAAATCAAGCTACTTAAGGTGTTAAAAGGTTCTTGTCATGCATTCGGGCCATAGCCCAGGCCTCAACCACCAACCACTCCCTACTGTCACCCCCGGCAACCACCAACCACTCCCAACTGTCACTTCTCCTTCAAGAAATATATATATATTTTTTTTAAATCTTTATAAACACTTTTAACAATGAACAAAAATAAATTAACAAATTGAAAACATCTTAGTATACCAAATTTCAGCCCTTTCTGAATTATTTTTTCCACACACACTAAGAATTTAGTAGGTCAGTGTATAACTCCGGCCAGCAGGTGGCGCTGCAGCTTGGTTTTATTTTTTCCACACAGACAGACTAACACACGCCACTAAGCATTTATATTTTATATATATATATATATATATATATATATATATACACATATACATATATATAAATGTTTATATATATACATACACACACACACACACACACTCTGTGCATATATATATATATATATATATATACATATATGCCGCCCTAGTTATTTGTTAGGCATGTGACTTTGATTGCATACTTACAGAATAGAGCCCACAGCTGTCCGTATTATGGAAGCTAATCTAATGCCATTAACTAGGGATTTCTTTCTTACAAATTTACCACTTACTTCATGATTTTCTCTATTTTGTGCGTTTGAAATTAGTTTTGTAGGTTGAGATCTTGGAAACTGGCTTTATAACATTAAATATAAAAAGAAGCTAAATCTTATAGAAGATCATTATCTTTAAGAGCTTTAAAGATGCAATATTAGGGTCCTCATAATTGCAAGCTGGTTGGTATTCCATAAAAAATAAGGCTCCTACTTGATGATTATTTTACATGCAAATAAGAAGATAAAAAGTAACTGTAAGAATACTTTTCTTCTAGAGCACAGAGGATCCTGACAGTTCTATGACGTTGGCTGTTTTGCAGGCTGCTGTAAAACGTGTTGCTTTGTGTTTGTCTTCCGTTTAGTAAAAAGTGTTTTGCAGCATGCATAGCACAGCTCCTGGTCTCCATGTCTGCTTGTATGAACGAGCACAGACACTGTATTTGAGGAACTACTTCTCAAAAGAAAATGTTTCCTATTAGGCAGGTTGTTTTAAATGTTTTTAAGACTCTGAGGCAAAAATTCACACATCTCCCTAGCCCTCTTCTTGTTCAAAGTGCTCTCACAGCATGAAGCAGAGACACAGAGGGACAATTAAAGAGAATTCTTCAGATGCATTCACCAACTTTCCTGGCATCACCCATATCAGGCAGCATTAAGTGTGCTCACAGCAGGCACACTGGCCCAGCCCTTAGTGGGCATAATTATTCAGCATAAGGGGTCAATCCTCCTTGAGCCACAACGCTTCTCCCATAGAAAAAGATTGCCCCTTCAGGTTTTTCCACTGTAGATTGTAAAACCTCAGGCTCTTCTAAACGAGGTGAATTGAGTGAAATCCAAATAATGGTTATAGTGGGTAAAACACCCCCTGCTAAATTATATTCTACACATTGGACATTAAAATATATATTTAAGGTTCAAAAATTTGCATAGCTGGTCTTCCACTTCCCTCTAATTAGAGAAGACAAGTGGGCTTTACATAGCCAGATGTCCCTGGTGTCAGAGATAGCCTCTATTGGGTCCTTTCTCTCGAGCCCTGGCACCTGTCTTAAGTGGGTATCGATCGATAGAGAGACAGACAAAGTTCAGTTGTAAGGCTGAAACTCGATCTGGTTCTGACCAGCCCCCAGTCAGAGTAGCTTTATTTATACACAGAAGATGGCACAAAAAGATGTATGGTTACACAACAAAACAGCAGTTTGACATTTAGGATCAGCAGATGTTCTTGTTTCAGTCGTGCAAACCTGAGGCGGAAATGGCTGCGATTTCAAAGGTGTGGGGTTTTCACAGGAAACTGCTAGATGTGCAGACTTCTTGAGAACATGTGAAACAAGCAGAAGAACAAGAAGTCAAGTATCGGTTACATGGTAATAGTCTGCAGAGCCCTGCAGACTATTGCTCAAACATTAATTATACAAAATGTATTATTCTTCAGAAACTGATTAAATGGATATCTCTCACATAAACCCCTCTTTTTATCATTTTTATAATTATCCTGCCTATCCTTTTGGTGTGCACAAAGTATTCCTGCACCTGACCTACTTCATTCAATTCAATGGAACCCCTAGCAGGCCCTTAGAGGATGGTAAATGTACATTCAGCCAGGTCTATAGTTTATGTACACCTGGGTTCTTGAAAATAATAAAACATAAGGGAGAACCTTTTTAAGTATGTAACTTATTCAGAGTCTAGTGAGAGCGAGTTGTACCTGGGTTTCTGGATCGGACTTTAGATGTTTCTTAAGTGACCTTTTTATCTTGATGTCTTTTTTGCATCTTTTCAAACAGCATTGGAAAAAACATAAGCTTAGTTTAAAAGCAACATATAGTATCAATATTGAAATGCATATCTTGGCTATCCATATTGAAACATACATTTATAGTTATTGCAAAACACAGAATGAACACACCCTTCATGATTGATCCTGAGCCACCGTGGCCTTTTTACAGTGGCTGGCGTGGATCCAAGGATCTTTCCCCTCTAGTTTCACTGAAGTGGGTGTGGTCAGCAGGACTTGGTATGGTCCCTCAAATCGTGGCTCCAGAGTTTTTCTCACGTGTCTTTTCACAAAGACATAGTCCCCTGGCACCAAGGCATGTGTTCCAGTACAATCCTCTGGATCTGGGATAGAAGAGAAAACTCGAGAATGTGTATTAGTGAGGGACTTCTGCAATTCTTTCACATAATTAGTCAGTTCACCTTGGTGTTTTACCATAGATTGAGGAAAATAACACCCTGTTTTTGGCGGCCCCCCAAATAATATCTCATAGGGGCTTAGCCTGTGTTTTTTGTTTGGTGTCGTCCTGACTGAGTATAGGGCAAGGGGGAGGCACTGTAACCAGGGCATTCCTGTGCTTTTCATGGCTTTTTGTATCTTAAGTTTCAGAGTGCCATTTAATCTTTCTACCTTGCCACTACTCTGTGGATGGTAGGGGGTATGGAATGCCTGACTGATCCCCAAATCTGACATGATAGTTGTCATTACTTCACCCGTAAAGGTGGTGCCCCTGTCTGATTCTATCACTTCTGGGACACCATATCTGCATACTACTTCTGACAGTAGTTTCTTTGCTGTATTTTTTGCTGTGGCTTTAGCTACTGGCCAGGCCTCCGGCCAGTTTGAGAATAGGTCAATGACCACTAGGACGTATTCATATATCCCACATTTAGGTAACTGTATATAGTCTATTTGTATACGTTAGAATGGGTAGAGAGGTTTTGGGGTTACTCTGAGGGGTACGGTCACTGTGTGACCAGGATTGTTTGTGTTACAGATGGCACAGGCCTTTACCAGATTACTGGCAGCAGTGCTGAAGCCTGGTGCAATCCAGTGTTTAAACAAAGAGTTAATTATCCCATCTTTTGAGACATGTGTGGGGCCATGTTCTAGTGTGGCCAGTGTGGGAAAAAGGGCTCTGGGAAGACGGTGTTTGTCTGCTGATCCCCATAATCCCTTTTCAGGTTCTGCTCCTCTCTTTTTCCACTCCTCTTTTTCTGACTCTGTAGCCTGTTTTTGTAAAATTTTAAGCATCTCTAGGTCTACAGGGAATGTGGGAGTGGCAGTGGTCAGTAGATAATGTTTGACCAATGGTAAATCTGCTGCTGCCTTAGCAGCTTGGTCTGCCAGTCTGTTTCCTTTTACCTCTAAGGTTTGTTCCCTTGTGTGCGCTTTTATTTTTATGACTGCCACTTCTTCAGGCAGTTCTAAAGCTGTGAACAATCTCAAAATGATGTCTGCATTTTTTATTGGTTTCCCATTGGAGGCCATAAAATGTCTGTTTTTCCAGATGCTTTGATAATCATGTGCTACCCCAAAAGCATACCTGGAGTCTGTGTAAATATTAGCTGTTTTCCCTTCTGCGTATTGGCATGCACTGATTAGTGCTTCTAGTTCGGCCTGCTGTGCTGAAAAGCTAGGTGGAAGGGATTGCTGAATCAATATTTCAGTTTCAGTTGTGACTGCATACCCCGTTTTAGGGGAACCCTCCTCGTAGTACCTGGACCCGTCTACGAATAGTAGTAGGTCAGGATTTGCTAGTGGTGTTTCTTTTACATTGCCTGGAGGTGTGGTTTCCAAGTCCATTAGGGCTAAGCAGTCATGATCATTAAATCTGTGAAAATTTTTGAGTTGCATTTCCTGCCCTGTCACAGATTGTGCACTCTCTGCGCTGTCACTGTGTGCGCTGTTTGCGCTTACATCAGTGCTTAGGCAGATGCCACTGTCATTAGTGCCCGGGCGGATGTCACCGTCTTTCTTACTGCTAATCCCCTCTTTTATATCCATGCAACTTGGGAGCAATGTTGCTGGATTTAAAACTGTACATCTTTTTAGTGTGACATTCGAGGGTGTGAGAAGTGCCACTTCATATTTGGTTAGTCTGGCTGCAGAAATGTGTTTTGTTCTGGCTTGATTAAGTATTTCCATTACTGAGTGTGGAACCTGAATGGTGAGTGGGTGGTCCAACACTATGTCTGCAACTTTTTGTAGCAGTAACGCAGCCGCAGCTACTGCTTTTATACACGTGGGAGCTGCTGTTATAACAGGGTCTAGCTTTTGAGAGTAGTATGCTAGTGGTCTCTGTTTGCCCCCATGTTCTTGTGTCAGTACCCCGTGTGCATGGCCATTTTGTTCGTGACAAAACATGTTGAAAGGTAGTTCATAGTTAGAGAGGCCAAGAGCCGGGGCACTTGCAATCAATTCCTTTATTATTTCAAAGGCTGTTAGTTGTTCACTTGTTAGAGTGATTGGGCCTGTGGCGTTACCCTTGGTTACAGTGTAAAGAGGGTCTAAGAGTTCTGAAGCATTCATTAACCACTCCCGGCAGTAGCCAGCAAGTCCTAAAAAGGCACGTAGCTGTCTCACTGTGGTGGGAGGCGGGAACTTTTGTATGGCAGTTACTCTAGAACTCAACAGGTGTTTAGCGCCTGCTGATATGCAGTGATCCAAAAATTGTACTTGAGGTAAAGCACACTGCAATTTTTCTTTTGAGACTTTACATTTCTCTTGTGTTAGAAATTTTAGCAAACTTTTTGTTTCCTTTAAGCAAATTGTTTCAGTGTCTGCACAGAGCAGCAAATCATCTACATACTGTATTAGACGTGTATTTTCATGTTCTGGTGCCCATGCAGTTAGGACTGTATGCAGGGCTTCAGAGAAGGCCGATGGGGAAATGGCTGCTCCCTGGGGCAATCTAGTCCAACAATATTGTGCATCATCTACTGTAAACGCAGTGCATTTCTGACTATCTGGGTGTAGTGGTACAGAGAAAAATGCATTTGCTAAATCAATTACAGAAAACCTGGTAGATGATGCTGGAATGTCATTGAGTAATACATGGGGATTTGGGACAATCTCTTTTCATGTGTCCTGTCTGTTTGCAAAAGAAACATGCTCCGAGGGTTGTGCCACTAGGGTCTCTTGCCCCTCTTTTATCACTGGTAGTTTGGATAATATAAATAGGGGTTTTTTTCTTTTTCTGCTCTTCCCTATCTTCCATTGCCCGTAATATATCAAGTAGGACTTCCATGTCCATACTACCTGCCTCTGGTCTGTTTCTGAATAGAGATTCTCTCATTTCTTGTTTAAGACCCATGAGAAAGGTATTTTTAGTAATTGTACTTCACGGAGTTCAGCAGTGCCGAATCCTCCGTCCGTGTGATTGATTAGGCACCGATCATACCACTTACGGCAGTCTTCCCCGTTATCTTGCTTTAAGGGAGTGCCTACCGGGACTTTACGTTGTTCTGCAGCTGCCCATACATTCATTTTGGCTAAAAAGGTAGTTGCAGATTCAGAGGTTAAGGCATTATCTCCTACGGGACATTCTACATTATCCGAGTTTTTAAGGACTGCAGTTCCACTCGGGCCAATTATAATTTTGGCTAATTCTTCCAAGTCTGACCATGTACAAGTGTAAATTCTATTCATTCTTCTAAAGTAGGCAAGACACTGGGTGGGATGTTTTCTGGGATCGGGACTCTTATCACAGATATCCCTTGACTCACTCGGGGTCCATGGTCTATGTTGGACAGTTCTGCGTATTACTGCAGGGGGGTCTGCATTATCTAATGTGGTGGAAGTTCCCAAGGGGAACATATCCGTGGTTAACTGTGGGGGATCACACTTCTCATCAGTGGATTCCTGGGGACGGCCACAGAATGGACAAACTTCTGAATATGGGGGGACACATCTAAAACATTTTTTACAAGTGGTTCCGTAAGGGAGATCACTTTTGACTTTATTGTTGAAAGGTTTAGTATTAGGATTATATGGCGGTGGTCCGGTGACCAGAGGAAACGCCCATTGTCCATAGAAATCGGGCTGTTTCGTGGGTCTTTGTCTTAAATTCAAGTCTAATTGGTTATTAGAGAGGGGTCTTAAATCAGGGTACATGATGGGTCCTGATGGGGAGGGTGGATATGGGGGTAGAAATGGATTATTATTATTATTTGGAACACCAGGGACCCCCACCACTGGTGTTTCTTCTTCTGTATCACTTAAATTTGTCAGTTGTAACATATTACTGGGGATATCATCATCTTCTAACTGTTCTGCCAATTTGCACCACATCTGACACCTTTTAAAATATCCTTTTTCCTTTAAAACTTTCTCATTGTCTTTCACAAACTGTTTTCAGAATGCAACTTTTAATGTGCCCTCTTCAGACAGTCCTACTACTTTAAATAATTTCCTCATTCCCTTAGTGAGGTCTTTACCTCCACGTTTAGACACGTACTGTATTGGACTCAGACCGTCATATATTTCGGGTCTTTGTTGTCCCTTTATGGACCCTTTATTTCCCATTAGGAATTACCTTATGGTCCCTTTATGGACCCTTTATTTCCCATTAGGAATTACCTTATGGTCCCTTTATTTGAATGAGGATTTTTATAACAAATTTGTAGGACTTCTGCCTTTTTTAATATTTCTCACAACTTTCAATAAAATCCAACAGAAAAAGACAATTATAAACAATACTGTAACAATTTGTAGAGTGATTTCACTCACTTCTCCTATTTCAGATGTGGTCACATTAGACATTTATCATATAGATGTAATGCAGTAATTTTGTTAAACAAAAAAATTCAACTTTTTAATCTACCTTGATACCCTTAATAGTATCTGTTGCCAGAGCTCAGAGATCCCCCTCAATCAGACTGAGGTACCCTCGAACTAAGACACTACCTCCTTATACAGAGACAGCACTGTAAAAGAGTAAAAATAAAGCTTTTTACTCACCAGCTGGATTTTGTTGATGTCTGTCTGTGTACAAAGAAGAGGTCCCAAAGGCGTCGAGAGGTCTGATGTATTGGAGATCCCGGCAAACGAGCCCCCACTGAAACTGTCAGAGATAGCCTCTATTGGGTCCTTTCTCTCGAGCCCTGGCACCTGTCTTAAGTGGGTATCGATCGATAGAGAGACAGACAAAGTTCAGTTGTAAGGCTGAAACTCGATCTGGTTCTGACCAGCCCCCAGTCAGAGTAGCTTTATTTATACACAGAAGATGGCACAAAAAGATGTATGGTTACACAACAAAACAGCAGTTTGACATTTAGGATCAGCAGATGTTCTTGTTTCAGTCGCGCAAACCTGAGGCGGAAATGGCTGCGGTTTCAAAGGTGTGGGGTTTTCACAGGAAACTGCTAGATGTGCAGACTTCTTGAGAACATGTGAAACAAGCAGAAGAACAAGAAGTCAAGTATCGGTTACATGGTAATAGTCTGCAGAGCCCTGCAGACTATTGTTTAAACATTAATTATACAAAATGTATTATTCTTCAGAAACTGATTAAATGGATATCTCTCACACTGGTTAATTGCTGCATATATTAAACCAACCTTAAACATCAGATTTTGGGGAAAAATTTATATTGACCACACTGACCAGACTCTCAGGAGAATCCAATTTAAAATTACAGATGTGGCTGGGCATCTGTCATTTGTACTTAAACTGACATGGTAAACACCAAAGCTAAATGCTATAGGAAATGAAAGCTGGTCAATAGGCTCTGATTAGCTGATTGAATATTGACATTCTTATGGGTTTTTTTTTTCCATTGGACTACTTTTGGACCGAAGAAAGATTCCCTATGGATTCTCATAATAAAAAGGTAAAATAAAAAGTTAAAATCAATCAACATCTATTTATATCGCACCAAAATATTCTGTAGTGTTTTACAATTGGGAATAAACATAGTAATTAAAGACACATAGACACATAGAGGCAAGAGGGCCCTCCTTGCAAGCTTACAACCTGCAGGACAATGGGAGTTTGATACATGAGGTTAAGTGCTATGTATTGCATATTGGTCCAGGAAAATTGCAAAGGTAAAAAGTGCTTCTTGGGCAACATGTTCCAGTCACACAGTAATGTTGGCCAGGGGGATTAGAGGGTTGTTTTGTTTTGTGTGAACTGTTAAAAGGGTAGTAATAGGGTACCCTACGAAGGTTGTGAGGGTGGTTGAAGAAGTTAATAAGCTTGCCTTTAAAAGATGGGTTTGACGACTAGAGGATAGTGTTGTTGTGCGAGGGAAGGAATTCTACAAAGTCGAGTAGGGAGATATTTTGAGACAATTGTGGAGATGCATGTTGGTGCATTTTTGTTGATGGACTTGTATGATAGTAGATAACAATACAACCAATGTAGAGACTGACAGAACAAAACAAAACAGCAGTGTAAGAACGATTTACAAGGAAAATCAATCTATCATCTGTGTGCAAAATAGATTGGTGTGAAAGTTGGGTTCAGGGAAAACCAGTAAAGATGGTACTGCAATTGTCAGTGCTGAAGATGATGAGTGCATGAATAAAAGTTTTTGCAGTGATTTGTATGAAATATGTGTGTATTCTGGAAATGTTTCTTAGATGTATGTAACACGATTTAGATATAGATTGGATCTGGGGAACAAAGGATAGTTCAGAATCAAGGCTCACACCTGGGCAGTGACCTTGTGGGTAGGAGTTTGATTTTTGGTATTTGATTTTTATGTTCTCCATAGAAATAAAATATGTACCTTTGTTCCAGAGGGCCCTGGTTGGGAGGATTTGCTGGAGCTTGTAGCCCTGCAAGCTTCAACACACTCTGGTAACCACTGGCAGCCAAAGGCATGCTGATGTTTGTAGTTTTTAGAGCACCAGAGCACCAGTTTGCCTAAGTAGTCAAGGGCTGTAATGGCTAGCTGGAACTTGTAGTTCCACAACAGTACATAATTTGTTTTGAAACACACTATTACCGTGGCACCCACCATCAAAGAAGTCTCAGGAAGAATCCCATTGCTATTCAGCAAGGGGCTGGATTGTCAGAGGGGGAGAGGGAGAGGGACCTCCACTAGGGAATTCCTCCCAAAACTGGGGGCTGATTTAACATTACAGCAGGGGGACCCCACCCCGAGAGACTCCATGTTATAGTGTGACCAGCCCAGCCTAGCATAGCCTTCTCTTGGTTTCCACTTTTAAAGGGGACCCCATGCTCATTGTCCTCCAGCTTTAGTGGTAACTGGTCCAGGGTAGAATACTGTTGCTGGTTACTTGTTTTACATATTGTTTTTTAAATTATTTACATTCTACAGCTCTATGTGGACTGCAGCAGATATGCCTACTATCTGGAGATGTGGCCTAGTCTTACTAGTGTGCATCTCCAGGGTCCATGCTACTCTTACATGTACATGCTCCTACTGTACTTAATTTGCACTTGCATGCCTCAATCCCTCTCTTGAGCTTAGATTATGGTTTCAGCTTAAACTCCATCAGTAAAACAAAGCTGATTTTTGTGACTTACAGTTGAACTCTAAACAGGCTCTATGCGTGGAGGACACAATATCCAATTGAATATGTTTGCGCATATTTCTTCTCTGTAAATAGCACTGATGCTAGAATAGACCTCATTCTCCTAGACAAATAAGTCCTCTAGAAAGTCTTCTGATCTACCATCCATGACATTCCTTGGTCAGACCATGGCCCCATATGAATTAGCCCTTCATTGAACCATATTACTAACATAATTGGAAATTGCAAAACCATTAAAATAAAAATGACTACTAACTCAAGCAATACAGAACGTTTCTGAGCTAAGCAATATCTCAGATGTTAGTGCAGCCTCTATCTAAGGAGCACATAAAGCCATATTTAGATATCTCTTTATAGAAATGACCTCATATCTCACAGAGCAAATATATAATATTATCCGCACATTACAACAGCTTAATAAATTACCACAAAAGCCTGCACAAAAACTCAAGCTCCCCTTAGCAATAAGCTTAATTAGCTATCTCAATACCCCATTAAACTAGCACCTCAGTTGTTTATGAAGGGAAACAAAGCTGACAAATTGCTTGCAAATAGATTAAGACAATCACAGTATAATGTATTTTTTAAATAATAAATACAAACCCATACATATTGCTGTCACATTTGCTGAGTATTATTCACAGCTACATAACATTAAAGGTGACCCCCAATCGGTTAAGCTATCTGAACTACAAAAATATTACTTACTTAAATCTCCTGTCTGTCTCTCAAGAAGATAAGAAATTTCTAAACTCTTCCTGGACCAGACTTGACATACTCTCTGTCATAAGCAGCATTGCATAAGATAAGGCTTCTGGACCCAATGGCCTTTTTAACTCCTACTATAAAACCTTTAAAAATATCTTATGCAATGACTTGTTAGCTGTCTATAATAAAAGATCCCATTCATCGTCATTATTTCCTAAGTAAATGCTGGAAACTAGGAAAATAATGATGCCAAAATCATATGAAGTAATCTTTGTTACAAATTTTGTACTACAGCACTATAAAATACATATTTAAAAATGTATGTAACATTTCTAGCTAACAGACTAAACCCCCATCTCACAAGATTAGTTAACCCAGATCAATCAAGCCCCAGACAACACCAGACATATGTTTAACTTATTATATCATATTCATCACACCAATATCCCAGTCCCAGTTTTAGAAATTGATGCTGAAAAGACATTTGACTGCATAAACTGACTATGCATCTATCGGCAGCATAATACAATCTGTAGTATACTTTTCACAATGTTTCCTTTAACTTAGGTGAGATAGAGTTGCTTGTTAACAATGTTCTGACATTTCTTTAGGCCTCTCCATTTGGTGAGGACCATAAAGAAGGCCATATAGAAGGAATGTAATCCCCTTATAAGTCAGGTATTTGTAGCAAACTAGTGAAGAGAGTGACACCATAAGTGCCTGAGTTGGGGAGAGAGAAGACAAAAAATGTCTAATTTGATTAACTATAGTTGTCTCAATATTTGAGAAAATATTTGGTCGGTATCTATCTGAGAAGCCCCACAGAGATGACCGATTAGTCCAGTTCAGAAGGATAGACTCAAAATCCAACAAAAAAAATCATTCCCAGAGGGGCAATAGCAGTTACAATTTGTGTGAAATGTGCAGCAAGATAATACAGTTTTATATCCTCTAGACATAGGATTCTTCAGTATATTTTATTATATTTCTGGGGTTCTGCTGTTCCATATAAATTGTACAAGAGGTTTTTGAATAATGTTTAGTAGCGATAGTGGAACAGCAACCGCTACTGTTTCAAGAGGTATTATCACTTGGGAATAACACTAATTTTGACTGATATGACCCTGCCTAACCACAACATTATCAGCTGATTCCATGTCACTAACTCAGCCTGGAGTTTGTTAAGACTGGGGGAAAATTTTCCTGGCTTAAAAAATAATATCTCAATGGTATGGACCCCTGTCAAATATTTCATCTTTTTTGTTGCCAATTCAAGTTGTGGCTAGATGTGAGGCATTCTCTATCCTGCGGGGAGATATAGAAAAGCATGGCCTCTGATTTTAAATAATTGAGTTTATATCCTGACATCTTACTATATGGGTGCAAGGCCTGGTACATATTATATGAGTTATACACACTTGTGAAGTGTGTATGCACTCACGACCAGCAGTGTAGGCAAATCTCCATAGATTTTTCAAAGTTATTATCTTTTCAGCACAATGTTATGACAGTTGAAGTGCACAGATAGATTGTGTAAGTGGGTACACATGATTCGGCATGCTATTCTGGAGAAATCTTCTGTAGCGTGTACCCAGCATTAGCACCAATCGCTAGAAATCCTGTTCAGGATTTCTTTGAGCATGACTTATTCCTTTGGCAATTGATCTCACCTGATCAATTAGAAAAGGAAAAAAAAAATTGAGAGCTATGTTTACTGAGGGCCTTCCACTCCTGAAGGAAAAGTGAATACTCAGGAAGGTATGTGATATAAATTTCACAAAAAGATTTTTTAAAAAAATGTGTTTGACATATATTTTGGCACGCAATCAGGGGCAGGCTGGGCCGGGAGGCATATGCCCCCCGGTGCGTAAAGTTAAATTGTATTTTGGGCTGCCTGGTGGTCCAGTGGTAATGCGATGGACACAGCCTTTGTGGTTTGTGCAGGGGCTGTCACATTGCATACTAGTCACTGCAACCGCATCATTCATTCATAGAATATTATACTACAAGCTGTAGTACAATATTCTGTGAATGGATGATGCCCCCGCAGTGACTTCTATGCAATGTAACAGCCCCTGCACAGACCACAAAGGCTGTCTCCATCTCATCTCAATTGTAAGACAGTAGCTAGATCCCCTTCACCCTGTGACATCAGCAGGTCATGTGGCTGCTGCAGTCACATGGTGCACAGTGCAGGAGCTGCTGCTGGAAATCATCATGTTGCTGGGCTGTCACTGATGGAGGAAAAGGTAAGAAGAAGGCGTAAAGTGATGGGGAGGGGGCATGTGTGTAAAGCATGTGGCAGAGGGTGCATGTTTGTGTAAAGCATGTGGCAGAGGGTGCATGTTTGTGTAAAGCATGTGGCAGAGGGGGCATATGTGTATAAAGCATGTGGCAGAGGGGGCATGTGTGTGTAAAGCATGTGGCAGAGGGGGCATGTGTGTGTAAAGCAGGTGACAGAGGGGGCATGTGTGTCAAGCATGTGGGCAGAGGGGTATGTGTGTGTAAAGTGTTATGAATATTGTTTTATGAATCATTTTAACATGGTGTTTTCAAATGTTAATGTAGTTTTATTTAAATAAATAAAAGTATTTTCACATCACTGCCTCTATTATATCTAAATATAACAGACTTATAACATCTGTATCTGGTACCATTCCTTGGTAATCTACCCAATCATAATAGACTTAATATAACATTTGATTATACAAGAACTATTGTTGACCATCACAATATATTTAGTTAATAGTCAATTACTCTGGCTGGGTCATATCATAAGCAGCATCCCCTATACATATTGTAAAGTACATAGGAGTTTTTACATACTGTCCAGTAAGCACCTAACAAGTTTAAACCTTAATACACTTTGTATTACACATTTTGATAGTGTTGGATCAATTGTATATGTGTCTATGTGAAATGTAATAAGTATGGACCACCTATAGACCTGCAGCTGCTTTAGTTATACAAAGACAACTGGGGTTTGAAAAAGTGGAGATGTTGCCTAAAGCTATCAATCAGATTCTAGTTATCATTTATATAATACATTCTACAAAATGACAGCTAGAATCTGGCTGCTATAGCCAACATCTCCATGGTTGTGGGAAATGGTTATATTTATTAAACGAAAATGCTATTTAATTTATTGCTGTGGTTGTTTGTTTGAAGGGCAATAGGTTTATTTATTAAAAGGGAATACTGTTAATTTAATGTTCAGGCTAGTTGTAGGGAAAAAGTTCTATTTATTAAATGTGAATAAGATTATGTTAATGTTGGGGCTCGAGGGGGACAAAACGTGGGTGCTATATTGATTTAATGCCAGGGATAGTTGAAGTTTTCTAAATTTCATGTACCCATTTTTTTTTACCAAATAGGGCCTCCAAGGATCCAGACAAGCAGCATCTGAGCTAAAGATATCCGCAGCCACAGGTGGTGAAAGTGACAAGAAGAGGTAGGAGAGTGCCCTGAATCTGGTGGGGCAGACCCGAATTTAGGTGACTTTCTCTCCTAGTCAGGTTTTGGTCCATCTACAAAGGACTGGGCCAGGGTGTCAGATTGAAACCTAGTGCTCTGCTCCTCCTACCAGTACCACCATATATATACCCCATTATAATCAGCCTAGTCTAAAAAAAAAAAAAGTGCGATGGGAAGAATTAACATATAAAATAAAGTGCAATATAAAGTGAGGTTTGTTTTTTGTTGCATTATTTCTTTTCATTATTTAAGATTTATTATTTAAAATAATAATGGTTTAAGCAACACTAAAATAACCTCTTTTAATATTGATAAATATATATTGTATAAAAAACCACCCTTTAAGGATGGGCCGCTACTTATGGACCAGGGCAATATGCTTGTCACCCAGGGTAAACTCTGCCAGCCACGCAACCCAACTGCCTGCGTGATATATATATACATTATATTAGTTAGTGCTTATATTTTGTTTTATTACTATGTTATGTTATGTTTTCTTTCTTTCTGCTGCATAGTTTGCAGAGTTACACTCCATGTAATAAACAGGCCTGAAGCTATGTGAATTCACCTGTGCCTGCAAGTCATCTTTAACCCTGAAGAGCCCTGTAATTTGATACAAAGCATTTCCCAGACTAAGGAGCCTTTGTCACCGTAGGTAATATGATCAAATAACATTGGATTAGAATTTTTCATATAACCTGTTTCTCCAGAGTGCTCATTTTATTAATGTTTCAGAATCCAATTTTCCTACATAGGATTTTGAACAATATGAAAATCATGAGTAATCATACAGTAAGTTTGAATTTAACCCACTTTACATTCAATAAATGGAAAATAACATGAGGGAGGGGGGCAATTGAGACATGAGAATGTGATTTTCCCACTTTTAAAACATGAAACAAGTGTTAAAATAGCTTGTAGAGGTCTATTTATTAAAATTACTCTTGTGCCTCCCTGTGGAGCAGCTCATTTTCTTAGTATTGCTGTAGTAAACATATTTAGAAAGGTTAATTATATTATTCAGTTTTATCTGAGTCAGCTTGTGCTAGTTTGAAAAAAGCAGAAGGAACTCTATCCACTATAGGCAAATACTAATTTTCTTGCTTGTTTCGACTGCCAGTCAATGTACACCCACTCTGGAGCATTTTCTCACACAGTGTGCCGTTTAGAATGTGATACAAAAAATATCACTCTAAAAATACTACAAGTAGAAACATCATTAATAATAGTGTCTGCACTTTTAGCTGTCCTCATGGACCGCAGTGTAAAATGCTCATCAGAAATGCTGGGATATAGTACAAGCATGTTTACTCTGCCATGTAGCTAATGAATCTTGCTGCCTGCAGTATTTTCTGAGCATTGTTCTTGCATCTTGTTCCAAAAGCAGTGAGATGTAAGAAAATGCTCCCAAAACGCTTATTCTGAATGAGCCTTGAAAAATATTTGATTACTCCGCTGTAAAAGAGGTCAGAAAGGTAAGGTTTAATGTCTGTAAAAACAAAATAAAATAATAATATGATTAATCTTTTATTACACTGAGGAACAGAAAATAGAGAAGGAAACTAAAATAGAGAAGGAAACTATGGAAATATAATATCCTTTTATGGGCTAATCTATACTCTGACACACAACTTAATAACAAGGCAATCTGTAAGGGTCAAAAGCAAACAAACCTAGTCCAACATTGTGTTATTACACAGTATTTATCTTAGAAAGCAGAGAAATACTACCCTGATCTCTGTCTGAATACTGACCCTGTCTGTTAAGCACTTGTTTTGACATCTGGCTTGGTTCTGATATTGTCTGTTAACCACCTACCCTGATCTCTGCCTGGATACTGACCTTGTTTGAGTGCCAAATGTCCTGCCCTCAGCCTTGTCCTGCTATCTAGTACTGCTGCCTTTCTTTGGAGGAGCTGAATACTGGGCGTTAAAGTAATCCATCCGAGTACCCTAGTGAGTCCTGTTTTTGTTACCAACCTCACCGACGTTCATCACTATGATATTTCTAGTGCTGATGTCAGAACAGGTATAAGTCCCTACTACCATGTGCTAACTTTGGGGGGACAACTTTGTCCTGGTGAGCATATTGTGTTCTATGGGAAAGGGGGCTTCTAAAGGTGAAAGTCATGTGCAGCCAGTTCTAGGGGTCTCATCCATCTTTCTGACATTTGGCATCACACAGAGGGAGTATTGTCAGATCGGGGTAGGATAGACTGTAGTGAGAGAAACTGAACAATTTAAGTTTAGGGTGGAGTCTACTGTATGCAGTGATGGTGTTATTGAAGGATTTGTATGTGAGTATGAGTAATTAGAATGGAATTTTGGAGGATGTAGGAAGTTAATGTAAGGATCTGCAGAATGTTGTGGTGAATAGGGAGCACAAAGAAAGGAAGATCGGTCTCGCTGCAGAATTTAGGACAGTTTTTAGGGGTGAGGGAAAAGCCAGATTGCAGTACATAAGGTAGGAGATAATGAGGGAGTGGATAAAGGTTTTGGTAATGAGTGAGAAAGGGGCATATTCTGGCAATAATTAGGAAGAAGAGACAACATGAGACTGAATGAAGACAGCATGCAGAGGGGCTGGGGAGAGTAAGATGTTGTCAACAGTGAGGAAGACTTAAGTCTGGTAAGTGACCCTGAGAGAATGGAATATGATAGTGATGCCCCATTCAGGACCAGTGACTTCCTACAAAAGGACCATATATATATATATATATATATATATATATATATATATATAATCTGGAATGGTTGTATCACTTAAGTAAGAAAAGGAACCCTATAACCGAGAGTACATGGACAACTGTGCTTGTGGGATGTACCCATGTGACCTGCTGAGAGAGGAGGAGAGTTCTGTGAGAGGCACCTGTTGCCATGGTGACAGCAGCTGACTGCCAGAGGGAGATAGAAGGAGCCGGAAGCCAGTTAATGGAGCCTGTATGCTGAGGAGAAACCTGAGGAGCGTTATATAGCTGTTCTACAGGACTGAGTGTACCGACTGAAGCAGTCAGGCAGGACTGAATATCCCTCCTACCAGGAGTCATAAGGATACAGTAAGAGAAAACAACTTTTACACAGTTGAGGTTTGGCAGAGTTAAACTTATATAGACTTAATTATCCTGCTCAGAAGGATGTTGTCAGAGAACAGTGACAGAAACAGCAGAATATTGATATTAGAATCAGATCTGTAAGGCAGAGGAGTTATAGACAGTCCAGCATTAGTGACCTATACAGTTAGCCATTTTGTTCTGCTATTCAGCAAAATATTTTAAGATAATGCATCTTCATAAGAGTCAGTCAGT
This sequence comes from Mixophyes fleayi, assembly GCF_038048845.1. Lineage (NCBI taxonomy): Eukaryota > Metazoa > Chordata > Amphibia > Anura > Limnodynastidae > Mixophyes > Mixophyes fleayi. Next base: position 109,333,575 of record NC_134402.1, read on the forward strand.
TGTTTATCTCAAGTCCAACTAAAAATCAGCAGCTGCACCTAATAGGAATGCCCGCTCTGGCTGCTCCTGCCTTACATCAGTATAACTGTGTCTCATGATATCTAACAGCATATTTAATGGGGTCAAGCGGAAGTAATGCTCAGGACTGGCAGGTTATATAGTGTTTCCAGTTCAGGATTTAAAAAGCTTGCAAGCTGTTTTAATTAACATTTATGTGCACCATCAAAGCCTGGCCAGGGAAGAAACAACTATAAAACGTACAATATGTTTGTGACGTAATAATGGTTTGGATTGCCTTTTTAAGTTGCAGTTACCACCAGTAGACGCTGACTGTTAAATTGAAAACTAAATATTGCATGTTGTTTTGTATTTTGTGTTTAATGTGATACTGTGTTTGCCACAATTATCTTGCTAGTTCTGCAGAGAGGATAACAGACCTAAGGGATTTTTTAGTTGTGGTCTGTGCAAGGCTTGTCAATTCACCATTCCTACTAAACACTATGTGGATAAATATGGAAAAATCTGGAAAATTATGGAATTTCTAAACTGTAATTCCTGTGGAGTTATTTATTGTTTGACCTGTTCATGCGGACTCAATTATATAGGCATGACAAGCCGTCCTTTTAAAAAACGGTTACTTGAACACATTGGCAATATCAAGAATGCATTGAAGGACCAACGGAATTTTAAAACTCTGACAACCGTAGCAAGACACTTTATGATTTTTCATAATAGTGATCCCAAGCAGGTTAAAGCTTTTGCTATGGAGAAAACCACACTAAACCTTAGAGGGGGAGACATACAGGGACAATTGTTGCGAAAAGAGACCAAAAAGATCTTCCTGATGGGAAGTATGTCACCCTATGGCTTAAACGACTATAACAGCTATTCTGCATTTTTATGAATTTAAGGAGATGAATATACAACATATGTATATATAAATACGTAATGAACTATACCTACCGTGATGATTTTTATTCACTGTTGATTTCATATATATGGGTTTTCTCTACCCCTTAATTATTATTTGTTTTATATGTTGGTTTAGCACTTTTTAGTTAACACATCACAGCAACATCTACACATTAATATTAATAGTAACTATTATCTTTCATAATACACTGGAACAAATTAAAATTGAAAATAAAAATATAATAAAAATAATAGGAATCAAAAATAGAATATAGATTAACAATAATATCATATATAAAAAAACAATAAAAATAAAAAATAAAAAAATAAAAATATAAAAAAATAAAAAATAAATAAAATAATCATAATAGTTAATTTACATATAAAGAATTTTTATTACCATCTTTACATTTTATTTTATTTATTTTCAATATGTCACATTATTACTTCACTTTTCACCACGGATGGTATTACAATTCTCCTCACTTACTGTGATCCATGCAATATTTAGCCAAATCAGCCATGATCAGATCGATTTTTGCTTTATATTATTGAATCTGTATCATGTTGAAATCCAGGTTATCATATCCATAAGAACAGACCAACTGTATTAATACTTCATTCCCTCTTCTAATGTTTTAGAATGATGCCTATATATGACATACTTGTTATTAGGAGTTTTCTACATTCAGACATTCTTAGCCAATCACGCTATTATAGGGGCAGGATTATAATCTATCCTCACCCTGCCATTGCAGCATTCAGATGACAATCATTGTCATCCCATTCATGACGGGATTGGCTTACTTTATCATGTGATTCATGGGGGCTGGCCTTATGGATTATTTAAGGCTGATCTAATCATCAATCTGGTTGCCTTGAAAAAGCTAATTAAGCGAAACGCGCGTTGGCGTTCGCTCTGTGTGTTCTAAATCCAATTATGTAGATAGCGCCATGTATATATCTAGTCCTTACAGACCTACCAAAATTAAAACGATATTTATGTGTGGGGTTCTGGGGACACCACAGCGACTAGCGCTTCTACTTAATTCAGGGTCAGAGGGCTGACGAGAGACACAAGATACTAGTATCTAGATAGACTACCAGTGTGTGTGTCATAAATCTTAGTGGATACAGTTTACAGACAAGTTAGACTCACACATAAGTGTAGATGTGAGCGCCTTACTAATGTTTGAACCTCTATGATTCATAAGTGATAACGGAGATATAATTAACATGTGGGGCTCTGGGGACATTATAGTGATTAATGCCTTCATATGATTCAGGATTAGAGGGCTCACGAGATACTAATCTCTGGATAAATTATCAGCATGTGTGTTAGGAATTATAGCAGGCATAGCCTCTAAACTTGTCAGACATATATAAGTAATTATAATACCAAGTGTATCCTTTTTTTGGGGCAGAGTATAGTTTGACGGCTTATATTGTCCCTACTTTTTTAGATAGATAATGAGCCTGTTACCAATTGCAGTGTTCAAACTATACAACTGGCACATACTAGTTATACTATTTTAGTATACTACATCTCTGTCCTTGAGAATTGCACCAGGACAGCGATTAGGGCTCCTAATTAAAGGAGACTATTTGACCTAGTAGTCTATGGTACTTATTATGATAAGATAGACAGAGGATAGACAATCCTACAGACATACCTCTGCATTAAGACTTGATAGTTGCCCACTGATCCATGTACTTATATCATATTATATGATTTATCAGCCCTAAGAATTCGAACACAGAGCGATTGTTGCAGTTGATTTGCAACTTTTAATTTCACTGTCCTTGTTTTCTTTTAATTATTTCGCGTAGCTTTCATTTTGCTAGGATGTATGTATTTTAACATATACCAATAAAGATTTGCTTTTTATTACATACACCTTCATTAACTTCGTATCCTAGAGTGCCCCACGTCATAACCTCTGTTCTGTCCTTTTTGTTACCAATAGTTCTGCAGGGTGAAATTAACCTTTCACTTCGGAAGTTAGACAGCATGAAAGGGTTCCTGTAAAATAAAAATATGGTTATTTTATTTTATTTGTGTCATCATTGTGTATTGGGGCTTTGGGATCACCTGTCTCTCTGCTGTGGTGTGGGAAAAGTAGTTGTTGCTGGAAACGTCTATCAAGGTGAAAAAAACCCACACAAGGTAAATTCGCACAAACAACATACAAACAGTTACATACCCCTTAAGGGGTGATATAAGATGAGCTCAGTTTTGGACATGTGTATCGTTAGCACATTGAAGTAAAGATGAAGGAGAGCCAGATGGACCCATGGGATAAAAGAGACAGAGGTGTGTACAGGGCAGAAGTAGAGAGATGATATTGAGGTTAGAGTGTGAGTGGATTTTGAGGCCTTGGTTTGGGGGAGATGTCAAGGAAGAAGTTAGTGAGGAGGACCATTGAGAGTGAAATATGGGTATAATAGTAGTTCCAGCTTGTGTAGGATGGGAAGTGAGAAGAGTGCAAGTTCTACAAATGTCTACTTTGACACTGAATACAAAATATGAGCAAGGATTATCTAATCAATTATGACTTGTCCGGGTACTGCTATGTCTTACGATTGTTGAGCTACTCAAGCTCATCTGTCCCAGCTTTATACGGCACTCCTCCCTTCAAATCTTTTCTTTTTACTTCCAGCACTCTCATTTCAAAAATAGTGTCAAATTTCAAATTTGTATAACAAGGTGAAAGGAAATAAAACCTGGAAAAAGAAACAGGAAATAAATATAGCAAAAAATTATTGACAAGGATCACAATATTGCAATACTGGAGCATAGGAAATATTTTGTTCTATGCAAAGAAAATGATTAACAGTACTTGTAGGGGTTAGCTCCTTTCTTAGTAAGAGCAGTTCTGGTGGTATTATTATTATTTCTGATTTGTATGGTGCCACCATGCTGAGCAGCACTGGACTTTGGGGAAAACATAAAGTGCATAAAATGTGGACATATAAGGTTGACAAATTAAGTGCAGACATGAAAACTAGGTGTGTGCACCGGCCACTTTTAGTGTTTTGGGTTCTGATTAGCTTGAGGTTTTGGGTTCTGATTTGTTTTGCCAAAACACCTGACGAAAGGTTTTGGTTCTGATTTCGGGTTTTGGGTTCTGATTTATTTTTTAAAAAGCACTAAAATCCTGTTTTTTTGGTTGTTTTCCACTCCTACGCTATTATTAACCTCAATAACATTCAATAACAATCATTTCCACTAATTTCCAGTCTTTTCTGAACACCTCACACCTCACAATATTCTTTTTAGTCCAAAACGTTGCACCGAGTTAGCTTTCTGGACTGCGTAGTGGAGTGGGCCCGGTACCCAATTTGGTACCGGGGCCACAATACCTCCGCCTTCAAATGGTCTCAATTCCACTGCACAGCTGCCTGCTCCTACATCCTCTGCAGCATATACAGGGTGTAGTTCGAGCGTGTCAATGCCTCTTGTTTTTGACGATGACAGGTCATTTTCATTAATTTTGGATTTGGACCCAACACTGAATGTAGTTGATACGCATCTATCTGGACTGCATAGTGGAGTGGCCCCGGTACCCAATTTGGTATCGGGGCCACAATATATCACCCTCAACTGGTCTGAATTCCACTGCACAGATAAAAACAAAGAACATAGTATTAAAAATGGCAGTTCCCCTTTTTTGGAACTACAGAAACAAAGAACATAGTAATAGAAATGGCAGTTCCCCTTTTTTGGAACTATAAAAACAAAGAACATAGTAATAGAAATGGCAGTTCCCCTTTTTTGGAACTATAGAAAAAAAGAACGTAGTAATAGAAATGGCAGTCCCTCTTTTATGGAACTATAAAAACAAAGAACATAGTAATAGAATTGGTAGTTCCCCTTTTTTGGAACTACAGAAAAAAAGAACGTAGTAATAGAAATGGCAGTTCCTCCTATATGGAACTATAAAAACAAAGAACATAGTATTAGAAATGGCAGTTCCCCTTTTTTGGAACTACAGAAAAAAAGACAACCTCCTTCAACTAGTCTAAATTCCACTGCACAGATGGTGGACACCGGACGCACGTCTAAAACCAACATAGCTGTGCCGGTGACATGGCCTGCAGGAATATCTCTGATGGAGATAGAACTAGGCCCCAAAGAGCACATAATGCCAAAAAAAGAGTTGCAAAATGGAATTGTCCTTGGGCCCTCCCACCCACCCTGATGTTGTTGAAATAGGACATGCACACTTTTACAAACCAATCATTTCAGCGACAGGGCCTACCAAACTACTGTGGCTGAAATGATTGGTTTGTTTGGGCCCCCACACAAAAAAAGCTATTCATCTCTCCCTATACAAACTAAACTGGCTCTACTGAGGCAAGATGTCGTCCTCATCCTCATCCTCTGATTCCTCTCCCCCTTCAGTATGTACTTCCTCATCCTCACACATTATCAATTCGTCCCCGCTGGACTCCACAACCACCGGTCCCTCTGTAGTATCTGGAGGCCAGTGCTGTACTTGATTGAGGAATTGATAATTCATTTTTATGAACATCATTTTTTCAACGTTCTGCGGAAGCAACCTCCTTCGCCGTTCACTGACCAGATTCCCCGCTGCACTAAAAACTCTTTCCGAGTACACACTGGAGGGGGGACAACTCAGGTAAAATAGAGCCAGTTTGTACAGGGGCTTCTAAACTGCCTTTTTTTCCTGCCAGTAACAATAGGGACTGTCTGACATGTCTATTTGGATGGTGTCAGAAAAATAATCCTCCACCATTTTTTCTATTGTGACAGCATCCAATGCAGCGACAGTAGACATGTCTGCAATGGTTGGCAGGTCCTTCAGTCCGGATCAGATGTTGTCTGCATCCCCGCTAGCGGGTCTTTTAGGAAAACTGAGCTTTTTCCTCGCAGCCTGAGGTGTGGAAGAAAATGAAGGTGGAGCTGTTGGCATGTCACGGTCCTCTTCAGAGGACAATTTCCTGACCAGTAGGTCTTTGCACCTCTGTAGACTTGTGTCCGCCGGAAACAGAGACACAACATACGCTTTAAACCGAGGATCGAGCACGGTGGCCAGAATGTATTCCTCTGACTTTAAAAGAGTGACCACCCTCGGATCCTGGCAAAGCGTACGAAGGGCTTCATCCACAAGAGGTACATGCTTGGTGGAATCGCAATGGTTTACCAGCTCCTCCCTCACTTTCTCCAGCTGCTTCTGCAACAGCCTGATCAGGGGAATCACCTGACTCAAGCTGGCAGTGTCGGAACTGACTTCTCGTGTGGAAAGTTCAAACGGCGGCAGAACCTTGCACAACACGGAAATCAGTCTCCTGTGCGCTTGACTCAGGCGCATCCCCACTCCTTTTCCTATGTCGTAGGTGGCTGTGTAGGCTTGAATGGCCTTTTGCTGCTCCTCCATCCTCTGCAGCATATAGAGGGTGGAGTTCCAGCGCGCCACAACCTCTTGTTTGAGGTGATGGCAGGGCAGGTTCAGCCTTTTTTGATGTTGCTTGAGTCTGCGGTAGGCACTGGCAGAATGCCGAAAGTGTCCAGCAATTTTGCGGGCCACCGCAAGCAACTCCTGCACACCCCTGTCACTCTTCAGGTAATGCTGCACCACCATATTAACGGTGTGGGCAAAACATGAGACGTGCTGGAAATTGCCCATATGTAATGCCCGCACAATGTTGCTGGCGTTGTTTGACACCACAAATCCCCAGGAGAGTCTAAGTGGGGTAAGCCACTCCGAGATTATTTCCCTCAGTTTTTCTAAGAGGTTGTCAGCGTTGTGCCTCTTACTAAAACCTGTGATACACAACGTTGCCTGCCTTGGCACGAGCAGCCGTTGTGGAGATGCTGCTACTGATGCAGCTGCTGCTTTTGCTGCGGAAGGCAATGCATCTACCCAGTGGGCTGTCACAGTCATATAGTCCTTAGTTTGCTCTGAACCACTTGTCCACATGCCCGTGGTTAAGTGGACAGTGGGTACAACCGCATTTTTCAGAGCACTGAGGACACTTGTTCGTACTTCTCTGTACATCTTTGGTATTGCCTGCCTAGTGAAGTGGAATCTCGACGGGATTTGGTACCAGGGACACAATACCTCCATCAACTGTCTAAATCCCACTCCACTGATGGCGGACACCGGGCGCACATCTAACACCAACATAGCAGTTACCGCTGCAGTTATCCGCTTTGCTATAGGGTGACTACTGTCGTACTTTGTGCTCAGGGCAAACGACTGCTGGACGGTCAACTGTTTGGTGAAAGACGTAGCGGTCTTACGACTTCCCCTCTGGGAAGATGACCGACTACCAGCAGCAACAGCAGCAGCGGCAGTAGTAGGCGTACCGCTGCAGGATTCCTTGGATGAATCCCGTATTGAAGAGGACTCAGTCTGGCTGGTGACATGGCCTGCAGGACTAAATCTGATGGAGATCGTGGAGGAAGTTGACAAGGAGGGTATTGGTGGTATGTATCCAACAGGACCAAGGGATTTAGGTGTCCCTGGACTGCTGACGGTCCTAGACACAGGTCCTGAACTAAACACTGAATTATAAAGGTTCTTCAGGTGACGTATAAGTGAGGATGTCCCTAGGTGGCCAAGATCCTTACCCCTGCTTATTTGAGCTTTACATAAGCTACATATGGCCATACATTTGTTGTCCGGATTCGGATAAAAATAACTCCAGACAGAAGAGGTGGATTTTTTGGTCTTCTGACCAGGCATGACGATGGGCTTTTTCATCCCATGGACAACAACTGTTTCCCCCCCTGGTGGCTCATTTATGATAACCACATCAGCATCCTCCTTGTCAAGTTCCTCCTCAGAGCCAGCTACATCAATATCCTCCTCCCGATGTACAACATTCACACCTTCATTAGCCAAATCTGTAATTGGACTGTGGGTGATCCTTCCAGCATATGCAAGGGGCATGCTGGAAATGGTTGAAGGAACCACCTCTTCCCATACATTGATGGGAAGGTCAGGCTTCGCAACCACAAAAACCCTTGGACTCGCTGGACTTGGACTAGTTGTTGATGACTGCTTAAGTCTCTTAAATTTGTTAGAGGGGGGGAGGAGAAGTGCTTAGATCCATGGGTGAAGCTGAACCACTAGTCATGAACACGGGCCAGGGCCTAAGCCGTTCCTTGCCACTCCGTGTCGTAAATGGCATATTGGCAAGTTTACGTTTCTCCTCAGATGATTTTAATTTTCTTTTTTTGCTAATTTTTGGGAACTTTGGGTTTTTGGATTTTACATACCCTATACTATGAGATTGGGCATCGCCCTTGGCAGCCGACGTTGATGGCATTTCAGCGTCTATGTCAATGTCTTGACTAGTGGCAGCAGCTTCAGCATTAAGAGGAAGTGGGTCTTGATCTTTCCCTACTTTATCCTCAAAATTTTTGTACTCCATTATATGCAGCACAAGAGAGCGTACCCCTAAACCACACACACTTTGGGACTACACAAACAATGACCGTAGTAATAGCACTGGCAGTTCCTATTTTTTGGAACTACACAAACAATGACCGTAGTAATAGAACTGGCAGTTCCTATTTTTTGGAACTACACAAACAATGACCGTAGTAATGGAACTGGCAGTTCTTATTTTTTGGAACTACACAAACAATGACCGTAGTAATAGAACTGGCAGTTCCTATTTTTTGGAACTACACAAACAATGACCGTAGTAATAGAACTGGCAGTTCCTATTTTTTGGAACTACACAAACAATGACCGTAGTAATGGAACTGGCAGTTCCTATTTTTTGGAACTACACAAACAATGACCGTAGTAATAGAAATGGCAGTTCCTATTTTTTGGAACTACACAATCAATGACCGTAGTAATAGAAATGGCAGTTCCTATTTTTTGGAACTACACAAACAATGACCGTAGTAATAGAACTGGCAGTTCCTATTTTTTGTAACTACAGAAATAATGACCGTAGTAATAGAAATGGCAGGTCCTCTATTTTGGGACTGCAAGAATATATTGCTCTATAATATTTTTTATACTTTTTCAATTATTTTTTTATTTTATTTTTTATTTTTATTTTTTTTGGAGATTTCTTTTTAATTTTTTAAAAGATTTTTGGCTAATTAACAAATTGATATGGACTTATCAGAAACAAATACAGGACAAAAGCACCACTGGACTCAGCAGCACAGACACTGGCCAAAGCACCACTGGAATCAGCAAGACAGAGCACTGGAAAAAGTACTACTGCACTCAGCAGGACAAAGCACCACTTTAGTAAAGTTATCAGCAGGACAGAGCACATCAACCTCCCTCTTCACTAACCACAGGGAGAATGAAGATGGCGGCTGCGAGCGGGACATTCATGAGATCCGAGTCTCGCGAGATCCAAAGCGAGACTTGGATGTCATAGCCTCGGTTTGGCTTCATTTGGCGCCCGGAAGTTCCCGAACAGTGCTCGGATCCCGTCGGATCCGCACTGTTCGGGTGGGCTCGGATTAGCGAAATCCGAGCCCGCTCATCTCTAATGAAAACAAAAGGTAATAAGGGTCCTGCTCATGAGAGAATGTACATTCTAATTGAAAGAGTGCACAGATGAAGCAAGAGTAAAGAATGTGGCTTAGAGTGGAGATTGGGGCAGTTGTAAGAATACACTAGTGTTGGTAGTATAGGTATGTGTAGAGTATGCTCTAATAAAAATAGAAAAGGCATTACAGATCCCTCAAAGCATAACCAAGAAACTCAAGGTAGGCCAAGAAGCTGTGGATGAAAGGCCACCTGAGAGCTTTCAGAACTGAATCGTGTCATCGTGGCCCAGCCCCTATCTTGCTATAATCTTTCTAAGCCTATAACAGTAGTGAGGATGGGGCCACAATGACGCTAAAATCGTGTCATAGGCCCCACCCCGCCACTCAACTAAAGACATTGCCAGTTCCCGGGAGCTTTGCCTGCTCTCCCAGGAATTTGGGAGTCTCCTGGACATTCCGGGAGAGTAAGCAACTATGTTTTACATACAATATACATATTTCTTCAACTTCTTCCTTTATTGGAAAAAGTGAACATACACACACAGTATATGAATAAGATTAGCTTACACCCCAAAGACAAATATGTACCATTAGAGAAAATAAAACAGAGATATAAATAACAAAGAACCTATGTATTATCAAGGGGCTGAACATAATAATTGCAAACAGAAAAATAGAAATATTTAAAAACAAGATGTCATTGTGATAATATTGGTGAAATAAAGTAAATTTAAAACGTAATAAAATATGAACTTTTGGTCTCTTGTTTTACTATTTATTGTTATATTTATACATTTTTATTTTGCTCTTTTCTTTAATAGATTATTAACACCACAGAGGATTGCAGCATTAATGATAGTTCGAAAAATTCTTAATATCAGATATATCTTCAAATTACTATTCTATCCATGTATTCTATCCTCATTACATACATATAAATGTAATAATACCACTGTAAATATCTGATATTGTCTGATAATTATAAAGGATCTTTTGGGGAAAGTTTACAATTCCACAGTATGTATTCTGTAAACCTGTATTGCTTAAATAGTGCCCTAATGGAATATACAATTAGGGATCACACTTATATTGTCCATTTTGTGAACAAGTATCTGAGCATGTAGGGCCTGATTCATTAAGGCATGTAAAATGAGTAAACTGCGTTTTATTAAAAACGCACATTATTTGGGCATACACACATCTGTATTCAACAAGAATTGGCTCTGAAAAAACGTCTGTTGTTGAATATAGGTATAGGTCTGACAGATAATACATATGAGGAATAAAAAAGACCCAGCAGAAAGCACAAAAAAAATTAATGTCAGCTGTTAATAATTCGTTCATGAAAAAACACAGAAAATGCATTTTTACAGTTGCACCTGATTGCAAACACAAGTTATAGCATGCATATGTGACCATCATCACAATCACTCAGTACTTACACCTGCCTTGTAGCAGGTGCAATGATACAACAGAAAAACACATATGCTTGAAATGCCCGAAGCTTAAATCGGATACTGTTGTGTGCATTTGTGTTTGGCATGCTCTTATTGTACAAAGACTATATGCATACGCCCATTCCCCTCCACACTTCACTAGAGAAAATGTAGACTGACGTAAGGATCCTTTGCACGCAAAGTTGAATAGGATATTTCTGCGTTCACTGGCAAACAGTCTGTTCTGGTCATGCACAGATCATTTTATGCAAATTCCAGCAAAATTTGGCATTTACATTTCTTAATGAATCAGGCCCTTAGGGCTAGATTTACTAAGCTGCGTGTTTGAAAAAGTGGGGTTGTTGCCTATAGCAACCAATCAGATTCTAGCTGTCATTTTGTAGAAGGTACTAATTAAATGCAGTCTATGAGAGGATTTTTATATATTTTGCTTAATGGACAGATATATGCACCGTTCAGCCACAACATTAAAACCACCTGCCTAATAGCATGTAGGTCCCCCTCATACCGTCAAAATGAGGCATGGGCTCCACAAGACCTCCGAAGGTATCCTGTGGTATGTGTTACCAAGATGTTAGCAGCAGATCCTTTATACCTGTAAGTTGCGATTTGGGAGCTCCATGGCTCTAATTTATTTTTTTTAGCACATCCCAAAAATGCTCAATTAGAATGAGATCTGGAGAATTTGGAGGCAAAGTCAACACGTTGAACTTTGGTCATGTTCCTCAAACCATTCCTGAACAATGTTTACAATGTGGCAGGGTGCATTATCCTTCTGAAAGAGGCAATCGGCCATCAGGGAATACCGTAGTCATGAATGGGTGTACATGGTCTGCAACAATGTTTAGGTAGGTGCTACGTGTCAAAGTAACATCCACATGAATGCCAGGAGTCAAGATTTCCCAGCAGAACTTTGTTCAGAGCATCACACAGCCGCTGTCATCTTGCCTTGTTACCATAGTGCATTCTGGTACCATGTCTTCCCCAGGGAATTGATGCACGCGCATCCTGGCCATCCACATGATGAAAAAGAAAACATGATTCATCAGACCAGGCCACCTTCTTCTATTGCTCCATGATCCAGTTCTGGTGTTCACTTGCCCATTGCCCATTGCAGGAGTTTTCGTGGAGGGACAGGAGTCAGCCTGGGCACTCTAACTGGTCTATGGCTACACAGCCCCATACACAGCAAGCTGTGATGCACTTTGTGTTCTGTCACATTTCATAGCAAGCATTAACCTTTTCAGCAATTTGTGCTACAGTAGCTCTTCTGGGGGATTAGACCATCAATAAGTATTGGGCGGCTATGACCCCATTCATCGGTTGTCCATCAGACCATTTTTTGTAGGTACTACTGCATGCCGGGAAAAACCCCACAAGACCTGACGTTTTGGAGATGCTCTGCCCCAGTCATCTAGCCATCTTTACGTTTGCCCATTTTTCCTGTTTCCCACACATCAACTTAAAGAACTGACTGTTCACTTGCTGCCTAATATATCTTGAGAAGGTGCCACTGCAACAAGATTATCAATGTTATGTACTTCTCTTGTCAATGGTTTTAATGTTGTGGTTGATCAGTGTATATATCTCAACACCCCAATGTATCTCAAGAATTTATAAATTGTGGGATTTTTTAGACTGGAGATTGACACTATTAATGTATCCTAGTGCCAATTTATATTATAGAGATATAAGCAGTTTTATCATTATTAATATTTATATTTATTTCTTGTTACCATTATATACTGGAGTTTAATCTGTAGGCGTTACCAAGTCATAGAAAACTGTGACCGTTCAGGACATTTATTTATGACCTTATCTTGTATCTTGGAATCTTCATTAATATTATAAGCATATTTCCCATAATCACCTATTTCCATATTACTTAGTATCTTAAGATACGTCAAACTTAAAGTGGATCATATACTGTAGATGTGTCTGATTGTGTGCCAATCATCATTATTAACTTATGTCTGGCATACGCATGAACACTGAGCAATGATTTTTGCAGTCATCATGCAGTTTCTTCCCATTTTTTTTAAGTTTAAATAATGAAAAACATGGCAGTCGTCATTATCAGTGTCATTAAGTTGGAACTATCTTAAGATACATGTATCTCAAAACAGAGGTAAAAAGTCAAGTGGGCAAATGCATATTGGCATGCATGTCCTCCGTGCTGCTTTGACTCCAACTTTAAATGAGGCACCTAGTTGTTAATGGTGAAAAATAACATCATTTGAATATACCTCCATTGGCAATGAAACGGTTACCCCAGTGCAAATCAAACTAAATCCCATTTCCAGTTTGCTCCAAAAGAGTAAAAAAAAAATAATTCAGTATTGACATCCATCAGCATTATCATATGCACTAAAAGAAAGTACCTTATCTTCCTGTAATTAGAAATAACTATTTTAATTGGGATTTATTATTAGTACTGCTCCATAGACTTTCTACATTTGTTTTGATAGCAATAAATGCATTCACTGTTATGTTTGATTTAGCTAAAAAAAAAAATCATCTATAATACTTCAGGTATAATTATGTTTCTTCTTCTAATCTGCCTAGCGGTTGATAACTTTACCTTTTACATTATTCCGCCTGCCAAGATTTACCTGATCACCATGAAATAAAGATACGAGATGCTTGTTTGGCGTATGAAAGGTCACAAAATTTATAGAAGAATAAATTTTAGTCAGTATGGTGGCCAATAAATAGCAAGACCAATCAGCCTTCAGCCATATTGATAAACCATAAACTTCTTGAACTAAATATTGGAACACTTCTAGAGGGTGGAGCCAAACTCTACCCCATTTAGCACATTAGCTGAGGCCCACCTGACCAAGCATTGACCCCCAACTACCCAGAGGGTAGTAAACTAATTGAACATCCCTGTTAGGGGGAGAGTACACCACCTGAATGTGTCATTATGGCTGCTGATTGGACTGTTTTCCGATACAGCTAGGTTCCCTCTCCCCAGGAACCTAAGCCCACCACCAAAGTGGCCTCTCAATGCCCAACAAGAGAAACAAAAAAAACTGCTCAACAAATGAAGTGACACATCAGATAAGTACCGCCATCTGGCCTATATAAAATGTGTGAATCAGGCTTTAATGGCCGGGTAACGAATCACCGAACCTATTTAACTTATGAAACTACTTCTGCACAGCTCTGTTAACTTTAAAAAGAACCTTGTCAATGCAAGTTGGGCTATCAACATGTCTCAATTTATAAAGGAAACAATGACTGACCAAATTTAACAGACTGAGGGCCACTGGGAATTAATGACTTCCATATTTGATTTGACACAGGCAATGAGGTCATGCCCTTTTAGCTTTCCCAAATCATGAGTAAAGTTCCTGGGCGCTCAAATTTGGCTTTGCTATCAAACAGTATTTAACAGTAACCCCAACATTGCCCTTTAAAGCCCAACCATCTAATAAAGTTAGTCTGGATAAATATGCTCGAGCTGCAAACAGAACCACTTCTGCTAGCCCAAAATATAAATGAATGGCCCACCACCCCACCATCTTAACATCCCACTGTGGACCTGTAACTTGGAGGTAGAGTAGATGAGAGAAGACAGCCAAAGCAAACATATGAAAAACAGAAAAGCAAACACAGCCAAATTAGCCAAAGGTGCGCATGCGCAGGATGACCCATATGGAGGTAAAACCAAAAACCTTGGGGTGCCACCAGCCAATCAGGCCCCCATTAGAGGAGAAAATAAGGAAAATCCCTCCTTGCCTCCTTCGAACAAGACAAGCGACGCGTGTTATGGGTCAGCCTAGCTGAGAGTATAAAATCTAGGTTTAATGCGCTGCAGGTGATGTAATATATTATTCAAAACAACTTGATTTTATCTACCCAAAGCCATAATTCTCTCAACAGAATAACCTTCTGAGGTTGCTACAATAGCCGCATCAATTCTACAAGAGGGAGTCCTGTAACCCACAAACCAATTTTTTTTTTTCTAAACCTTTTGTGAAACCGCTTTAAATTAAACATTTCATTAGAGGGGACCCATCAGAATGTCTAAGCCAATTTTCACCAAAGATCTGGCTCCATATCCAGATAAAATAATACTTACTGTACCAGGCTAACTGTGGCATCCTTCCTGCGCTCCAAAATAATCCAAACGCCCTTTAATGAGCGGGTCAACTATAGACCTGTGGATCTTACACACATATACAGTCACCCCTAAAAACCATATTATGAACTAATCCGGAATCCAGCTGCAACTTTGAAGACACAACCAATTCACTGATTCTAAAGCCACTAAAGAAAGCAACAAAAATCTATCAATAAATCTTCTTCTTAAGCATTCTAAAAGCAGAAGGAGAAGTGGCCCTTTAATTATCAATGGCTTGGCCCACCCCTAAATTATTGCACCTGAAATGAATGCTCTTGTCCTGCAAGCAATCACTCCACAATTCCACTGCAACAATAATTGAAAAATTCCAACAGTAAATGATTGCTTGTGAGCCCCTTCTGTTGCCACGAAAAAATGGTGCAAAGGAGTGGCACAATATTTGTCATCCAGATAAGCCCCAAAGCCAGTAGACCCCGCTGCATCTGTAAACAATTGAAAACATACAAATTTTGTGTCAGGAAGAAGTGTCCACAAGCCAATCCCATTGAAATGCAGACAGAAAAGACGGCACACAACTAAATCTTCCCTAATCTCTCCACGCAACTTAGCTACTTTAGCCTCAGGCAACCTGAAAACAACAGGCCTGGGTATCAAATTCCACTTTCTAAGTCCCTCAGTCTTAGCCAATACAACTGGCACTCCCATAACAATGAATAGAGACAGAACAGAGAACAAATATCTCCTAGCACATGGACCAATAAACAGTTATCAAAATAATCGCCACACATTGATGCCCTGTAACTGCAACATATATATAAATGAAGAAGGGTGCAATGGATGAAGTCTAAGGGCATATTCAAAATAACGCTTCGCCAGCAATGCGCTAAAGCAACATTGCTGCACAAGTATCAAGGCTTCCTTAAAGGGTTGTACACCACTCTGCACTCACCATCCACAATTGCATCATTCACAGACATACCAGGAGGATGGCACAAATGTATAAATTGAAAATGTTCCCAGTTCTTTGTTTAGGTATTACTCCCACAGATGATAATATCAAAAACCTTGTAAAGGAGGTGCAGAACAGGGACCACACATCCTACCCAAAATCACTCAGAACCTCCTCCTGAACTATCAACGGCATCCCACTAACAAGGCAGCTTAAGACAAACTCTGTCTTGCAGAAATTTGTCACTGCCCCACGGCACATCCATCAAGCATACCAGCCTGAGGCTACATCGCTTTCAACCACAATCACATCTTCACAGGCCAGTCAATCACGCATAACCCAATCTTGTTTTTTGCTTTTTTTAAAATTATCGTAGCGCCACCACATAACTCCTTTAAAGTGCATGTACATACCATGTATCAAATACATGTACTTCACCAAATTCATAAGCAAATAAAAACAGGCAACGAATACCAGACTCCAATATGCATCCCTGCATGGATTCCATTGCGCACATTACTTGTGATGTCACTAAGGACTGCTGCATCAGCACCGCGCACTAGATCCTGACCCGCCTCACCTATTGTGTCCCTTTTTTTTATTATTATTTAATTTATTTTATTTTATTATTTTAGGACCACTGTACAGCACACCACATAAAAATCTTCACCCGCATTAACTTGCGGGCCCAACCACTGACACCTGGGATCACAGTGGGGATTAAAGTCAGGACCATTGTATTAGTACAACACATAAACATCTTCACCCTAATTAACTTGCAGGCAAAACCACTGACACCCAGCATCACAGTGGGGATTAATGTCAGGACCGTTGTATAAGTACAACTCATCTTCACCAGCATTAACTAGTGGACCCAACCACTTACTCCCGGCATAAGAGTGGGGATTGAATATTTTTTTTATATATATATATACCATACTGTATTTGTCCCATAGGACTGCTGTATTAGCACAGCACATATAAATCATCACCCACTTTGCCTGGACCGCCCAACTTTTTCTCCAAAAAATATCTACCTCTCATTACTGTTCCTGGAACCTCCAGAAAAATACACTTTCAGAAGAAGAGCCGAAACCTGGGCTATCACCAGAACCCATATCAAATGCATGTGCACATATGTCCCTCATGACCACTGTATTTGCACAGTGCTCAACATCCTCACCCGCTTCGCCTAGGGTGCCCTCCCCAGCATCCCTGGAATGTTGGCGGGGACCGCTTAACTGTTTCTCTAGAAGCTGAATCAATCTTTCATTATTGCTCCGTGACTGTACAGTAACGTCCCTGTCTGAAGAAGAGACCAAACCCGGGCTATCACCAGAGACTACATAACAGACATGCTCATCAACTGAAACAGACTCTCTAGCATGGCGGCGGGTACCACTCAACTTTTACCACTGTATTTGCACAGCACATAAACATCCTCACCCGCTATTCTGCCTAGGGTGCCTTCCCCAGTGGCCCTGGCACATAGGCGGGCACCGCTCAACTTCTGTATTTTGCACAGCACCCAATATCCTCACTAGAGATGCTCACTGATCCCCGTGTTTTGGTTTTGGTTTTGGATCTGGATTACCGTAGTGTTTTGGTTTTGGTTTTGCCAAACCGCCCTTGCATGTTTTGGTTTTCGTTTTGTTTCGCAATTTTGTTTAAAAATGTTTTCGGGCATAAAATAACCTAATTTAGTGCTCCACCTGTTTCTTGGATAAGTAAGGGAATTCTAAAGCTAATAAATTAGGAAGAAAACAGTTTAATCCCTGGTAGGCCATCCTTAATTCTGCACACAAACCTGGTTGTCTTCCTCTTCATCTTAGCCTATTGGCAATGCAGCCATCGTCTTTGTATATTACACCCTTTACTTGTAGATGAATAGAAAAAAAGCAGCCTGCATAGACTGTAGAATTAGAAAGTAAAAATAAATGGACCAAGGTAGTTTGGTGGCTATCTATGCCCTCCCCTGCCCTCCACTTGCAGTTGAATAGAAAAAAAGCAGCCTGCATAGACTGTAGAATTGGAAAGTAAAAATAAATTGACCAAGGTAGTTTGGAGGCTATCTATGCCCCCCCCCCACCCTCCACTTGTAGTTGAATAGAAAAAAAGCAGCCTGCATAGACTGTAGAATTAGAAAGTAAAAAATAAATGGACCAGGCAGTTTGGTGGCTATCTATTGCCCCCCCCTACCCTCCACTTGTAGTTGAATAGAAAAAAGCAGCCTGCATAGACTGTAGAATTAGAAAGTAAAAATAAATGGACCAAGGTAGTTTGGTATCTGTCTGCATCAGACCCCCTCTCCACTAGGAGTAAAATAGTAAACTATTCAGCCGTTATAGAGTCTAGAATATAAATAGAAATTTAGAAAGGCAATTTGGTATCTGTCTGCATCATAATCATCAACATCATCATTAGTGCCCTCGTCGGCTACCCAAATCTCCCCCTCATCCTCTTCTAATTCCAAAGTGTCATTGTCACGGGCACTAGGAGTCTTTGCCCAGGATATCACAAGATGATGTTCTTACCAGAGTAATATAGCTGGTACTATGGTCCTCTGGTAGCAGGGTGACAACGGAACAGGAGAATCAGCAGATGGTGAGAGAATGCCCAAGGAAAGTCTATGACTAGCAGCAACTGGTAATGACTTAGATGTATGAACATGAGGAACCAGATGAACAAGTAAACGTGAGGAGAGTCAGTGGTCTGCGTACAGCAAGTTGTACCACTGCTATAGTGAGGAGGAATGTCCAGGAGTAGAGAGGAGGTAGTGAAAGTCAGTGGTCTGCGTATAGCAAGTTGTACCACTGTCTATAGTGAAGGAATGGATTCCAGGTGCAAGTAGGTAACGGGGAAGTCAGTGGTCTGCGTACAGCAAGTTGTACCACTGCTATGTGAGAGGATACTTGAAACTGGTGCCAATGGGAAACAGGAGTCAGTGGTCTGCATTCAGCAAGTTGTACCACTGCTATATATATATGTGAGGAGGGACACGAGGAGATGAATGGAATGCAGAGGATACACGGGGCACACGGAACTTAATCCCACGATGATAGCCACAATAGAATAATAACTGACAAGCGCTGCTTGAAGTATACAAAGTCACTATAGAGATCCAGGTAATAGGAAACAAAGTCAATTGTAACAATAGCTTCAGTAGATGGAAGACTCCGGAGATGAACACAACACAGTCCAGACGGATATGCAATACAATAGCAAAATCAATGGAAAGTATGCATACCGCGGTTCAGGAGAGCAGGCTGTCAAGGAGACGTGCAGGGATACCTGAACGGCTGAACGCCGGCAGGAGGAGAGACACTGGAGGATGGAAGCGGTAATCAGGTTGGTGCAGCGCACAGAACGTAACCGGTAATCAACGGAGCAATACTCAGGAAGCAGTAGTAAGTAAAACTGGAAACATGATGAACACGGGAGAGTTGAGGCTGTCTGGTATCTGGCAGTAGTAGCGGAGGCAGCGGAGGGAAGGCACGCTGAACACAGGAGAGTAGAGGCGGTCTGGAATCCGGCAGTAGTAGCGAAGGCAGCGGAGGGGAGACACGCTGAACACAGGAGAATAGAGACGGTCTGGAATCTGGCAGCAGTAGCAGATAGGAATCAGTGGAGAGCTGACACGATGAACACAGGAGAGTAGAGACGGTCTGGAACCCGGCAGTAGTAACGGAGGCAGCAGAGAGCAGACACGCTGAACACAGGAGAGTTGAGGCGGACTGGAATCCGGCAGCAGTAGCAGATAGGAATCAGCTGAGTGCAGACACAATGAACACAGGAGGGTTGAAGTGGTCTGGAAACCACAATCGTAGAAGACAGGAATCAGCTGGAGCTGAATACACGAGGAAACACAGGAACACCTTCAGAGGCTCATGGGGAATGAGACTCCAAGATCAGACAACTAGGTAGTGATCACAGGTGGTTTAAATAGGGAGGGTTGCCTGATCATCCAATCAATTAAAAGCAACAGGTACTGAAGGTTTCATAAGGGCTGCAAATGCGCAGACCCTCAGGATGGCGGATGGCCACGGTTCCTGAACACAGGAGAAATGGCACTCACAGTCCGGTGAGTGACAGTCATCCTCACTTGGTGTATCACCGGCTACACTAGGGCTGTTCAGGCACACATCAGCAGAACTGCTGAAAGGGCCCATCTTTATGGGTACATTATCAGAATGCTCACGATTAGACATACCACTGGTGGATGGACTCTCCACAGGGATTGGTGTCATTTCTGATTCAGAGCAAACATTATCCTCTAATGCCTTACTGTTATCTTGCAGCTCGGCTTTGACACGTAACAGTAGTTGTGCACCACTTGTAGGCTCGTTAACATTTTTGGATCTGCTACTAATAGAGAAAGGTAAAGGCCTCATTCTCTCTTTGCCACTACGTGTGTAGAATGGCATGTTGGCAATTTTTTTTTTATCGGCACGTAACTTTTCCTCAGTTACACTTCTTTTTTGCTTCAACACGGTAAATTATTTTTTGGTGTGTGTTTTTTTGACTGATTTCAAAAGACTGTGTAGTTTGACATCACCTTTCCCAGATGACGTACTGGGAACACTACCATCAGGACTGGTGACAGAACCTGGTTGCTGATTCTGCTCATATGTGGACTGCTTTGAATCCATTATGAGACCATAGCACTTGAAGTGCTACAAATTGTTTTAGAAACTGCTGACAAATATGACTTTTGACAGCCAGAAAAAGTAATGCAAAAGAATGGGGGAGACCCCAAAAGCACTTAGAGTGCTAAATATTATTTTTTAGACTGCTGACAAACAGGACTTTTGATAGCCAGAAAAATTAATGCAAAAGAATGGGGGACACCCCAAAGCACTTGTAGTGCCAAATATTAAAAAAAAGACTCCTCTATCCTCCTCTCTTCTCTTCTCTATATCAATTGTTATCAGAATTGTTATCAGAATTGTTATCAGAATTGGATGAAGAATAAGGTATATTCTCTGTCCCTGCTCTAATCAGCCTGTGACTACACCCTGCTCTGTCCCTCTGTCAAATGCCGATGGATTGCTGTGGAGGCAGGTATTTAAAATTTTCAATTATCGCGAGAACCGAGCCCCGAGATCCGACGATGTCACAATGATGTTTGGCCTCGATTTGGAATCTGAGTGGGCGCGAGAGTACCAAGTATGCTTGGCTCGGTAGTCGGATAGCCAAAGTTCGGGTGGGTTCGGTTCTCGGGGAACCGAGCCCGCCCATCTCTAATCCTCACCCTCTTTAGCCTAGGGTGCCTTCCCCAGCAGCCCTGGCATGGTGGCAGGGACCACCCAACTTTTAAAGCTGCATTTGTAGAGCACACAAACCCCCCCCCCCACGGACCAGGGAAATGTGCTGCGCTGAGCATGTGCGAAAGCTGCCAAGGAAGTGAAAGGGAAACACATGGTGTAATGCTGTGTGCAGGTTGCAGGTGAAGCAATGGGAAATGGGGTGGAATTAAATTCAACTGAATGTGCAGAGGGGTTAACTAAAGTGGAAGAAGCAGTCAATGAACTGGACACTGTCGTAACACCTGTGCAGTTAAGGGTGCAGGAAAAACTGAAGGGGGGCATGCGACACTGACACCATAGGGCTGCTTAACAAAGCCGGGGAGCAGTAACGGAAAATTGTTTTGCTGCCAAGAGGAAGTGTGTGAAGACACATCTGTAACATTTATATTATTTTCCTGTACATTTGCAATTACACCTGCCTGAACTGATTATACTATCTCATAAATAAAAGGAACTGATCCTTCTAAAGAGAAGGGGAGATAGTATGAAAAATAATGCTGGCTTATAACTGTCAACAAATGATTACAGGGACAGGGGCGATGCTAGGCAGAATTATGTTGTTATTATTATAGAATTACAAGAATTACTTATCCGGATCCCGGCAAGCGAGGGTTGTAAGGGAGCAATCTACAGCGAGTCGACAGCAGGGACTTGCCGTGAGGCAACAAATGAGGGACCAAGGGCAGCCACTATGAGGCGATGCAAGGGGGGGACCCCGGGTCTCCTCAGGCGCAGCATACCAGAGGACATAGCAAGGGGGCGGGGCTAAAGTATGACAGACTGGCAAATTAGCAAATGATATGAGGAAAAATAAATTAACAAAAATAACAACTACCAGAGAAATAAAATAAACAAATAATGAGTAAATAGTGAGGAAAAAGTTAAATAAAAGAATTAAGACAAAGAAAACTAGGGGCAAGGCAAAATATACTGACTAAAGTAAAAAATTACAAGAGAAAATATAGAACAAAAGGACAAAACTTACAAATTTTATATAAAATAAAGAGAAAAATAGAAATAAGAGCACAGTAAAATCACCATCCAATACTTACCCACCAGGTCAGTCAGGCTGTACTTACCAGGAACTTTCCAGAAGGCAAGAGAAATCTAACTGTCACTTACCCCGCTTATAAGCCTTCCCTAGTGTAGCTCCGCCCTGAGCCCTAACACTGATTGGCTAATGATTACCAAACCCCTTCATGTTAAGTTAGCTCTTGCTAAACTCAATACTTTTTCTTTCATATAAACAACTTCAGTGTTTATGTTACTTCTGGCCAATACCTGCCCTCTCTTCTCCTTCTTCTTCTTCTTGTTAAATTTAATTGTATAAGTCAAATCACAAGCCTCCTTATGTATCAATGAAAATAGCAAAAAAATTCATTCTAAAATATGGGCACAGTCAATGCAAGTGAAGAAAGCACCTATCAGCTTCAGAGGTGAGAAATCAGTCAATCAGAAGAGACTAGCTAGTGCTGGTGACCGTCATCAGCATCTACTGATAAAGCATAGTCCCTACAGATTACTGTACAGATTTATTGCAGTCTGTACAGCAAAATACGTTAACCACATTATGTCAAACATGAATTAAAAGTTTTCAAAGGCATCTGTACACATTTAAATACAATGGGCCTAATTCATCAAGACATGCATTCTTAGCGCAACGTGAGTTTTTAATAAAATACATGTAAATTGCCTCTGCGTACTCTTGAATTCAGCAAGGAACGGATATGAAGATACGTTTACTGATTAATTTGGATGTAGGTCTGTTGTGCTCTACTACACAAGACACTGCAGGATATGTACCTATGTGGATTATAAATTTGCAAAAGAATGGGCAGAAAAGAAAAAAAAAAATGAATGCCACCTATTAGTGATAAAACAGTAAAAAAAATTTTTTTATTATTCCCCTCATGAAATACTTTTATTAGAATGCTCTTAATGTCTAATGAATATAAAATACATTTTTACAGTTGTTCTTGATTGCAAACACATGCTATAGCATGCATACAAGACTATCATCCTTAGTACTCAGGACTTAGACTAGCTCTGTAGCTGGAGCAAAAGATATGACTGAAAAACAAGTAACTTTGAGATGCCCAGGACTTAATTTGGACGTGACTGTGTGTGCTCGAGTTTAGCACATTGACTAACACCTCTTCCCAATCTCTATAAATTCACTTTTCTTTATAAAAACTGCCTTGATGGCATAAAAGGCATTCAGTTAAGGATTTCCCATTTGTTTGTCATTGTGAAGCCAGTAACAAGTAAAAAGCCCCCAGGGACCACAGCCAGATCATCGAGTAGGCAACCTAGGTTTATTTTTTTCTTATCAATGTGGATGGGAAGGGAGGCCAAAATAGTAAATTGCCTAGGGCACCATGTAGTCTTAATCCAGCTCTGCAAGGGATCATTTGCTCGCAATGAAACTGTGTTTAAAAACCAATGCTCTAAATTATAAATGTATGTGCACATATTTGAGCAAGAAGATAGCAGTCAGGGACACATTAATAAACAGCTGATTTTGGGCAAAATAAGTTACAAAACTAGTGACATAACTTTTTCATTTATTTGATACTGAAGTGACATTATATTATACAACTAAGAAATCTAGAATTCTTTAAAGAGACGTTATGTCATTGTGATGCTGTCAAACTACAATCAGAGGTTATTTTTTCATAACCTTCTCTCTAGTATTTTTTCGCTTAATAACATTAATTAAAAATAATTATCATGTAAAACTGACTATTCTTTTCATGAAACTTCTATTTTGGCAACATTATGCTATAAAAAGAGTGAGAAAACTTGAGAGTTCCATGGATCCTTACATGGCAATCCGATTTACTTTGTTTGAGAACAATCCTCTGGGCGGTTCCATAATGTTTATTAATGTGTGAATAATTGCTTGACCTGCACTGAGAAAAGTTGCTTTCTGAAGGATTTAGATGCTTTCATTCCAAATCTTGACAGCTTTGTGATTCCCAGGTATTTGCTAAATGAACTCCAAGTTTTCTTTCTCAATAAAATTGTGTTTTCTCTGTAGGCCTGTACAATAGATTCTATATCCAGCACTTTTGGCTTACCATATGCAAATTAAGTTTTCACTTGTGCATTATGGTGATCATAGTCTCACTACAGAAAATGAACCCCTGGTGCCATATAAGAACAAATTGTAAACTATTCCCGAAAACATCTGTCTTGTTGTTATTTAAATTCGTAGAGAGAACCTTATTGTTTGTGTCAGTTGTCCTCATTAGTATACATGTATATAGTTACAATACTATATGAATATAATTATTTATAAACTAAACCATCCAGATGGCTCTTACTTTTCAACAGCTGGGCATTCTAAAACTAAATTCAGTTTAATTTATTTATGAAACAATATGTCTGGTGAAATGAATAGCTTGTATTATTTATTTTTTCAAATGTGCAAAAAGAAAATATAGTTTTTTAAATATATATATAAAAGCAAAGTAAATTGTATTTGAAAAAACCTGCATACCAATTAAAATATTAATATTTAATTGTGTATAATGTATTCTTTGTATTTACATCTGGTATATCTGAGTAGAATGAATATGAAGCATGCCGAGTAACATCAAACTTTACCTGTATCCGTAAATATTACAATATACAATATATAAACCCTGAGTATAAATAAGCTTGGCTTTAGGTGCATAATAATATCCAATGCAGCCCATGCGATTGCTATGTTTCTCATACCACTTTCCCATTGCTGCCCTGGCAATATCCCGGGTTTATGAACCGGAGACATTGCCGGGTGACAGTGCAGAACACCCCGGAAAATTCCTGGGTAGACTGTGTTCACACAGTCTACCCGGGAACAATCAGAACTTTGATTGGGTCCTCTTGTAAAGTTAAAAAAAACAGCAACAAAAAAACAAACATCAAAACAGGTTTTGGTGAGACATGGGTTCACACTCAGCCTCAACCCAGGTTGCCGGGGCTCGGGTTTTTGAGTCAGTGTGAATGAGGTATTAGAGGCACAAAACTGAATTTTAATGGTGTTTGAAGCATATAAGTCAGTGTAGGGCCTGCATACAATGAGATACTGGGATGCAGTCTTAAATATTTTGATCAAAATATGAACCAATACCTTATATTTTATTTTGCTAGTTGCACACAAAAATACAGTGTTAGGACAAGCGTCAACAACAATTGTTTTTTTTACTTTGTACATAGAAGTACAAATATTGCATTAATATTGCTGTGCAGCTGGTGCCATGTAAAATATGGGATTAACCAAGCTCTGGCTTATCTCTTCTCTGATTCCGCTGAGTAAGTAAAAAGTAGAATTAATATAATAATGAAGTATTCAAAAATCTATTTTTTTTAGGCAGAAAATGGCCCTATAGTCATGTACTAAAGCTGGAACAACCCCCTACCCCTTACCCCCATGTGAATTTTTCACCTCTAAAGCCACATTGAAACATCTTGTTCCACTAGAAAAAATCTTGTGTTTGTCCATCAGGAATGTCTTTAAGAATTTTCCATTTGTTATTATGAAGGCAGAAACCAACAAAACATCTCACATGGACCCCTTGTGGACTTCGAAACCAATGGTCTAAATTATAATAATTTGTACACATGTTTGAGCAAGAAGATAAAGTAGCCGGCAGTTACACATTAACACACTAAATTTAGGTGAAATATGCTACAAAACTAGTGACATAACTTTTTCATTTATTTGACAAAAATTACATTGCATTCATTACACAACAAAGAAATGTAAAATCCTTGAAAGTGACTACATGTCATTGTGATGCTGCCAAACCTTACAGAGGTTATTTTTTCATATCCTTCTCTCTAGTATTTTCTCACTAAATAACATTAGTTAAAAATAATTACCATATAAAACTATATATTTTTTCAACATAAGTTCTAACTACTCTGACAACAATATGCTACAAATAGAGTGACAAACTTGAGACCTTCTTGGATTCTTACATGGCAATCCAATTTGCTTTGTTTGAGAATAATCTTCTGCGAGTTTCCACGATGTTTATTAATGTGTAAATTCTTGCTTGACCTGCATTGAGAGAACTAGCTCCTTACAGAGGAGAAGACGACATGAGGACTTCGAATGCATACTAGAGCGACCTACAAAAAAAACTACTTACCAGGATGCAGATGAGTTGATGGGACGACTCGCTCTGTTGCCGACTCTGCAAAATGATGTCATCACAAACAGCGACTTGTGTTGAAGCGGCGATGGACTGACCCGCCTGTCATTGATGTAATGTAAGTATTATTTCTCTTTCATCCAATCTGGGGAACACTGCTACCATGTGGTTGTATGAGGGCACATGGAGTTGGCACTTAAATAGTTAAACTGTTAATGTAACTGTTGACAGAAGCTCCTCCCCTCTGCAACCCCTGAAGCTCCTCAGTGTTATTTAAGTGCCCTAGGAGTTGGGCTGTTCTCAGTACTGCTCTGCAGTACTTGCTGTTAGTTAAAATAGATTTTCTTTTATTTATTCTTATTGTTTATTTTTACTTAGGACGAGGTAAGTGCTGTAAGCAGCACTAACACCCACGGGACTAAATGGAGCACTGCTCCGTTCATTTCAGTTACGCTGGAAGATTTCTTTAGTTAGAGGCAGTGACAGCCGCGCGTTGACGAGGCTGACACTGATTTCTCCTGACAGGTCCGCGCTGCCTCAGGCATAGAGCGTTGTGCCCTGATCAGTGAGTGGCCATTGCAGGGAGATACCAGGTCCCCCGCTGAGGCGGAGGGGGGAACTTGGATCTCACGGCCAAAAAAAAAAAAGTGACTGATTTCTCCTGACAGGTCCACGCTGCCTCAGGCATAGAGCGTTTTGCCCTGATCAGTGAGCGGCCATTAGAAGGAGATACCACGTCCCCCACTGAGGCGAAGGGGGGAACTTGGATCTCACCAGCCAAAAAAGTGACTGATTTCTCCTGACAGGTCCACGCTGCCTCAGGCATAGAGCATTGTGCCCTGATCAGTGAGCGGCCATTACAGGGAGATACCAGGTCCCCCGCTGAGGCGGAGGGGGGAACTTGGATCTCACTGGTGAGAAAAATGAGAGAGCAAACAGTGCGGGGAGTGAGAGTAGAGAGGCTCCCCCACAACACCTAAATGAGAGGTGCATAGTTTATTGCTCCCCTCACAGAAGACGGGGACATCAGCTATTAAATTACAGCGGCTGGCTCCTTCCCTCTTCATCCTCATACGACCTTGGGTCCTCAGCAGCTAAGTACCCCACTGGGAAATAACTAATTAATGAGGTTCTTTGTGCTCCCCCTACACAAATTGGTATGTTCCATTGGAGCCTGTGCAGGAGAAGTGACAGTTGGAGACAGTTGAAGAACCTCCTGAGCAGTTTTACCTCAGACACTGCTTAAAAAAATCCCAAAAAAAACCCCTCTGCCCTAGACCTGGTTCTGGAGGGATGAAACCTTACATCAGTTTTATCTTACACATATCTGTACGAATAAATATTTGTAGAATATTTACATACTTTTACTAATTCTTTCACATAGATATTCTTACTGTTGAGATTCTTTCTACTGTGAAGATTTTTTCCATTATGTATATTAACGCAAATTGTGTTGGGGAGTACAACTCTTGTTTTATCCCTGTAGAATTAGGAGATATGTATGTGTGTTTATATAAACACATAACTATATATATAAAAAGTTCAAAATAAATAAATAAATGTGGTGTAACTGGGACTATTGATATAGAGTTGCAGGTTACTTATTTCTGTTGCATCATAAATATTGCGAAACATGTCTGACAAAAGTAAAACAAACAAGGTGGAATATTTTACCTCTGCAAAATGTAAAACCAAACTAACCCAGTGAATGGTAGGATCTTGAGTCAGTTTGTGTGGACTGTGATGCAGATGGCTAAGACGGGTGCTCACAAGGGTATCCCTCAGATGGGGATCCATCATAGGCGACTGCATTGGGACAGTCAGTGTTGACGCTATTTCAGTTGCACACCCATCCTGCAGAGATACTTGCAGTGGATGCAATTATCACTTTGCTTCAAAATGTATCACTGCAGCCTTCTAAGACAGCTGCCCTTACGACATCTTCAAAGGTCTGATGGGTCCGGCGCTGTCACAGGCAAAGAGTGCCGCACTCCGTCCGGAGACCGGACATTTTGGAAGATACCAAGTTCCCCGCTGAGGCAGAGGGGGAACTTGGATATCTCTGAGCCTAAACAGTGGTGCGAGCGAGGTGATTCACCCGAGTGACAGCGGAGTTTGACAAAGCTGTGTAAAAAGGCTTAAGGAAGCTCCGACAGTGGTGTGAAGCCATATAAGACAGGGGGGAGTAGTTTAAGACTCCCAACCTGTCAGTGAGACATTCCGGATTGGGAAGTGTTCGTGCCCTTTTCTTCATGACAGGGCGGGTCGTTTGGAGGCACACTGTTACTGCTGCTGGCTTCTCCCCTCGGAATCCTCAGGCTTCTTCCTCATTGTTTATCGCTAAGAACCCCATAGGGGATATATGTATTTTTTACAGATATATATATATATATATATATATATATATATTAGCTGCATTTATATTTATACTGGAGCTTCTTCTCTATTGTGAAGGGGAAGTCTGTCCTATCAACTTCCCTTGATTCCCAGGGTCAAATCCAGGTGGAAGTTTCTTGGTCTACTTCATTAGTACAGAAACTTGAAAAATGTAATAAATTTCTTGAGTCCACAAGAACTCAGACTTCCTGTAAAAGGCATAAGTCTGCTCATCCTCTCTTAGTGGTCTCTGATTCAGACCAAAGTGGGAAAGAGGCTGAAGAAGTGTCTAGTCTGCCTTCCTCCTTCTGAAGAGCTGACAAATCTCATTGAGCCTCATGGAAACAGCTAGACAGAAAATTGATTGTACTGCGTAGGTTTCCTAGCCTCTTTTCACTTCGGCTGGGTGAGATGGCCCAATGGGAACAGGTACCGTAAGGTGGATACACCTATAACGCTTGGCATGCCTTACCTCTCTTTCTGTACCTGGCTCAGCTACTTGTAAAAATAGCACTCACTGTAAAATAGAAAGTTCTTTTGAAGACCATACTTTCTTCCACATCAGTGGCTAGAGAGATAGAGACCTGGGCAGATCAGCTTACTGATGGTCTACAGAATTCTGATTTGCTCCCTCTGGCATTACATCTGAATGAAGCCTTAGGATATCTGAGGCAGCTCAGAATGCAGCCTTAGTGTCTTCTTCCATCTCCGCATCATTAGTTACAGATTGAAGAATTTTGTGGTTGTGTTCATGGAACGCAGATAACAAATCCAAAAAGTCCTTGGAATCTCTTCCTTATGTCAGATCTGTTCTTTTAGGTGCAGAGCTATACAACATCATAAGTCAGGTTACAGGAGGAAAAAGTTTCTTCCTCCCTATTAATGTCCAGAAGCCACGAGGACCTTGTTTTGATTCCTTTCGTCTACCCTGTCAGGGTGGCTTTTTTTTTCAGATTCCCTTTTCTTGCATGATCCTCACAACAGTGACTGGCTGCCTACAAAACAAACTGCTGCTAGGTTGATAATGTTCCCCGTCAGGCAGGCTTATTATCAGTTCTGATTGGCCTGTACTTGATCGTGTCGCCGTGTATTTCCTCAGTTCTGTGGAGAACCTCTTGGCCTGCGCACAATGATGCATTGGCAGATTAACTCTGCCTTGCGCCAACCAAGTTCTCTGTCCACACTTTACCTGGTTTTACCATTTTCATGTTTTTGTGTCTCATGACACAAGTTTTGGCCACAAAGTTTTGCAGGACAGATTGACAGAGCTTTCCTTCCCTCAAAGGGCTACTTTAGAATGTCCCCATGGTAGCAGTGTCCCCCAGATTGGATGAAACAGAAAAGAGGATTTTTGTACTTATGTTAAATCCTTTTCTCTGATTCCATCTGGTGGACACTGCGATCCCGCCCTTCGCTCTTCTGTTGCTTTTGTTGGTTGCATGCTATTCTGTTTCCCTTCTGTCGAAGTCAGTAAATTGGATAAAAGTCATTTCAATTAAAGTCTAGCAAACTTGGTTGTCTTTGTCTGAAAAGATGCGTACGGTACGCTACGGCGTACAAGGGCACGCTACGGCGTGAAAGGGCGTGCGCATCCACTACACGTGGCAGCAACAGTAATCGGTCTTTTACCACACATTCGCACAAACACGCATACTTATAAAATAGTACACATTAATGGTAGTTGCTACACATAGTCAGTTATGTCAAAATATAGTTGTATTTATATGTTATATCAGAGTTACATGCATATTAGTGAAATACACGGAATGGGTTGAAGGAATAACATCATGAGTGGTATCATAATGAACCTTGTCACATATCCTACTATTTGGTTCACTCTGCGAGGGAATCGCAGAGTGCATACGCAAGTTATGAATGATAGGGAATTATGAACTACTTAAGACTAAGGAATCTTGGCGGGAAGAGCAGAGCATACCCCCTGCTGAGATGACCCCCTCCTTTGGATTCCTTTGTATGAACTGGCCAATGATGACGACCCCTTGGACCTTCCTAAAACCTGGACCAATAGATGCAAGCTATTCCATCTTCATTGTATTACTGTATGTGATTGTGTATATAAGCAGCAGCTTGTGATCCTGAGTGCAGACTTCTTGTCCCCAGACTTCAGGATTGAATGACTGCACTGGATCCAGAGCGCCTGCGATAAGTAACGGCTGTATTTACTATTACTTCGCTTGAGCATATTATTCTACTTATTTGCGAATAAATCTTTGTGCTTTGGAAACACAAATCGAGGTTCGACAATCGTTATTGGTTAGCGACAATACGCACATAACAATTTGGGGGCTCGTGAGCTTTGGAGGTTTCGTTGCCGATGATACGCAAGACCAACGGATTTCGGTTCCTCAACAAAGGGTGGAGACGCGTCATAAACGGGTAAGAACGCATGGTGTTCAAAACCTGAATTTTACTCTGTGTTGCGAAACCGAATGTCCGTTTTTGCATTATCTAGGGCACGCTAACTAGAACCTAGGGACAAAAGAGAAAACTGTTTCTTTTTTCTGTCATTGTGCGTTTTAACTGTGTTGCATTGCTTAGCGTATGTGTATTTCCTGCTGTGCATACGCAAACTTCCGGTAAACTTGCCACGTGGTTAAACAATCGTTTTGATAGTTATTGTACATGCATAGTATAATCACTTGTGAAAGCCTCTGAGACATTATTACTATTGTTGGGAACTTTTGATTTTCTGCGCAGAAAAGGTGTATAGTGTGTGATGTTGTAACGTAGATACACTGTTTTATTGTGGATTGTGCTCAGTTGCTGTCTGACGAGGCGGATTGCCCAACTGAAGGACGGTATACAGGGCAGGTATACCGAATGCGAAAACGTGTTTTTCGCAAAGCGCTACCAATAGATCGCAAGGTTTGCTAATAATTAGTATTGGTAGGCAGTGCGATCCGATCGCACCGTTAGTGCGAATTGGTGAAGCAGCTAGGAGGAATTATACTGGAAAGGCAGGTTGATTGTATTGACTTTGCGCTCCCAGCGATAATAAACTCAGCAGATTTTTGTGGTTAAGCCAGGGTATCGAGGAGCTGATAGCCCTTGGGGCCCACAAGTGATATTTCTGTATTAGGGATCCTCGCCTGGTGTGAGAAAAGCGAGTGAACGCGGCTAAAGGAAATACGTTGACCGAGCATTATAGATCTCTAGCGGTGAGTATAGCAACAGAGTTGAAATCATTAGGTGGAAAGAACAGAGCACTGCGGTGTGTCTGTATTTCACATTTGGCCGGAAGGAACAGAGCATTGCGGTGTGTCTGTGTTCCGGGTAGAAGGTATATTGTTCAACATGGGTGCTAAGCATACGCTAGAGATGGTCAGTGTACTGCCTAAGGAAGGCCCTATTGGTTCAGCGAGGTTTCTCATGTGTAAGAAATATGGTGCATACGCAACTGTGTATTGTGACACGTGGGTCGGGATGACCAAAGCTTGTGATAGGCCTTTCCCAACAATAGGGAGTTTTAATGAAGAGGTACTAAATACTGTAAAAGATAAAGTATGGTTGATCAAGTCAACGAAAAAGAGAAATAGACATAATGATTGTTTAAAATTGTGGCAAATGGAAGGTAACACGTGGCAGAGCAGCAAATGCAAACCGGAAGTAGGCGTGGCGAAAAGCACGCGCGAGGCGGATGTAACCATTGAGAAGCGTGGCGAACTCAGCGCAAGCGCGCCCCCGCCACCTTATGTGGCGGGAGGGGTAAGTACAGCCGTTGTTAAAACTAAAAATAGAAAAATTACTAAGTTGTACCCTGTTTTAAGCCAGTTTCAATCAAGTGTATCTGAAAATGAAGATGAACCCACTGTGATTTCGGCCATTGGCCATGCTGTTAGTGTACTAGAGGCTCAGCGCAAGTATGAGAAAATGGCTGAGATAGGTGAGAGTAGCGTGATCACTAGGAGTGAAAGTGTTCTAAATCTAGGGCCTGTAAATCCTGTAGTGTCCCCTGAAGTTAGTGTACCAGAGGGTGTGTTCCCGGTCTGTACAATATCGGTTCCCAATGGGAAAACGGATAAGGATGGTGTAGTTCCTTTAAGAAATGTTACAATGCATTGTCCCTGGACTAGATCAGAATTACGTTCCATTATGACTGAATTCCCAGACCCTAGAAAGGAGTTAGCTAAATG
Source organism: Mixophyes fleayi (assembly GCF_038048845.1). Lineage (NCBI taxonomy): Eukaryota > Metazoa > Chordata > Amphibia > Anura > Limnodynastidae > Mixophyes > Mixophyes fleayi. The sequence goes on from NC_134402.1 coordinate 109,366,460, forward strand.
TCAGAAATTTGTTAAAGACTTAGGGAACGCTCACGAACCAACCAGTAAGGATTGGCGGGTAGTGTTGAGGGCGTGTCTTCCTCCCAATACTAACATACAAAAATTTATTGAAGATTGTTTGTTGGAGGAAGATGACACCTTGACTGATGAGATTAACCAACGGAATATAGAACAAATTGTCAAATACTTAGCCATCTGTTTTCCAGTAGTAGTAAATTGGAGTAAGATTTTCACCATTAAACAAAAGGATAGTGAAACTGCCTCAGATTACTTTTCTAGAGCTATAACAGCGATCGCACGATTTACTGGGATATCCAACATAAGTGAGGATCCACATCACAGAGAGGTAGCTGTAGGAGTACTGATGGACGGCCTTAGAGAAAATTTAAAGACGAGAGTACAAACCACATTACCTAATTGGAGAGGCGTCACAGTAGACTCTCTTAGGGAGTCTGCTGTGGAGCATGACAAGAATCTTTTTAGAAAAAGGGAAGAGAAAAGTGATAAGTTAATGACGGTAAGTATACAGGCTCTAGAAGGGGTGCACACACGACCACCAGCATACAACCCATATAACAGGAAACCTAAAGTGATCAGGTGTTTCAACTGTAATGAGGAAGGACATTACAGGAGAGATTGTAATAAAGAAAGACTCAATACACATAGGGGCGGGTCACATAGATATCCTCCAAGGAAGGATTCACATAGACTAGAAGACTCACATCTACCCGTGCATATTACGGCAGCAAATGCTGCGCGGGAAATCAATAGTCAGCGCTAGGGGTCAGGTCATACCTGTAGTCTACAGCCAGTGAGGTTAACTGAGAGTCAGCGTGAAGAACCAACAATGATAGTTGACATAGCTGGTAGGAAACAAACTTTTCTTGTAGATACAGGGGCGGCCCGATCTGTGATAACCTCTCCTTTCAATCTACAGGTGACCAGTAAAACCATTCCAGCTATGGGGGTGACGGGAAAAGTGTTACATTATCCTCTAACTAAACCCGCTGAAGTTACTATCGGCCCTCTGCATACTAAGCATTCGTTCCTCTTAGCTGCAGCGGCTCCTACTAACTTGCTAGGGAGAGACTTGTTATGTAAAATGGGATGTGTCATATACTGTACTTCAGATGGTGTGTTCCTAGATATACCCGAGAAGGTTGCACATGAGGTACAGGACATATTGGACACCCCTCAAAGGTTAATGTTACACTCTCCTGTTATAGAACAAAGTCCATCTCAAGTAAAGGGGATGTTGCTGGAAATACCAGGTTTCCTATGGACCAGAGATGGACAGGACACTGGACTGATGGCAAACGTAGCCCCTGTCATGGTCAATCTAAAAAGTGGTAGGATAGCTCCAAAAAATCCCACAGTATCCATTAAAACCGGAGGTGGAACTAGGGGTATATCCTGTTATTGAGAGGCTAATACAACAAGGGATTTTAATCCGTACAGCCAGTACAGCAAATAGTCCCATTTTCCCGGTGAAGAAGAATGGGGGGAGGGGCTATAGATTAGTCCAGGACTTAAGGGGAATTAACAAAGTTTTTGAGAGCCAATTCCCCGTAGTGCCGAATTCAGCTGTCATCCTCATGCAGATTCCACCGTCTGCCAGCCATTTTACTGTCCTTGATCTATGTTCTGCTTTCTTTTCAGTCCCTCTTCACCCTGACTGCCAATACCTTTTTGCATTCTCCTACAGGGGAGTGCAATACACATGGACCAGACTACCCCAGGGGTTCATTGACAGCCCCAGTATTTTCTCCCAAGCCTTACATGACTGTTTGCAATCCTTTCAACCCCACAATGGGTCTGTTCTAATTCAGTATGTGGATGATTTGTTGTTGTGCTCTGATTCTTTTATGTCATGTTTACATGATACTAAATTGTTGTTGCTTCATCTTTCACAAACAGGGCACAAGGTGGCAAAGGATAAATTACAGCCATGTCAGACTAAGGTCAAATACTTAGGACACTGCCTCACTAAGGGGCTAAGACACCTGACAACCGACAGAATTGAGGCCATACAACACATGACCCTGCCACAGAGCCAGAAGCAGATTCGTACTTTCTTGGGGATGTGTGGATACTGTAGGTCCTGGATCCCAGGTTTTTCTATTCTGGCATTACCATTGCAGGAGCTAGTCTCTTCCTCAAAACCAGAACGTGTTGTACACACAGAAGAGTCAGAGCAAGCGTTCTTTAATCTTAAAGATAGTCTGACAAGAGCACCTGCATTGGGAATACCTGATTATGAAAAGCCTTTTGAGCTATTTTGTACAGAAGCTGATGGTTGTGCAGCAGGTGTCCTCGCACAGAAACATGGTGACGCTAGCAGACCGGTAGCATACTACAGTGCACAATTAGACAATGTGGCAAGATCACTCCCAACATGTCTCAGAAGTGTAGCAGCAACGGCCCTTCTAGTAAGTAAGAGCGAGGATGTAGTATTAGGACATAATTCAACCATCTATACACCCCATGCTGTATCAGCTCTGTTAAATTCAGCCCAAACCAGACATGTTTCTTCAGCTAGATTCACAAAATGGGAACTAGCCCTGATGGCACCCTCAAACATCACCATCAAACGATGTAGCACCTTAAATCCAGCTACATACCTTCCGTATGTGTCTCTAGAGACACAAAGGGTGGGAGGTGAGGAGACCCTGGTTGATGATGAGTTAGGCAAGAATACTGACACGCATGACTGTATGGAACACCTGAATCAGACCTTTACTGCAAGGCCCGACATACGTGACACCCCCTTAGAAAATGTAGATTTTACGTTTTATACAGACGGAAGTTGCCATAGACAGACAGAGACAGGAGAGCTATGTACTGGTTACGCTGTTGTAGACGATCAGGATGTGGTAGAAGCTGAACCCCTTGGCCCACCTCACTCAGCCCAGGTGGCGGAACTAGTAGCACTAAGGAGAGCGTGTGAATTGGGAGAGGGTAAATCAGCCAATATATATACTGACTCTAGGTACGCCTTCGGGGTAGTGCACGATTTTGGAGTCCTTTGTCGTCTTAGAAACTTTACGACAGCAGCAGGTACACCAGTAGCACATTCACAACACATAAAAGGACTTCTGACAGCGATACAGTTACCCAGAACAGTAGCCGTCATAAAGTGCAAAGCCCATACCTTTGAAGAAGACCCAGTGTCACTGGGCAACAACAGGGCAGACGAAGCTGCTAAATGGGCAGCAGGGCAACCTATGACTGTATCGCTCGAGACTATGATGGTTTTTCATACATTAGACATGCAGAAATTAATTAAAATGTAAGATTTGTGTTCCCTGCAGGAAAAGGCGGTCTGGAAGGCGAAGGGATGTGGTCAAGAGTGCTCAGGACTCTGGAGGGATGGACAAGGTAAGCCTGTAGCTCCCCGAACATACTATCCAAGCCTGGCTGAAGCAGCACACGGCCTGACTCACCTGGGTAAAGAAGGTATGCGCAAACTGGTGAGAGCATACTGGTGTGCTCCCGGATTTTTCTCTCAAGCTGGTAAGAAAGCAATGTCATGTCTTACTTGTTTGAGGAAAAATGTTGGGAAAACTATTCCAACTGAGCCATCCCACATCCCTCCTACAGACGGACCTTTTCAGGTAATACAAATTGACTATATCCAATTACCACCGTGCAGGAATCTAAAGTATGTGTTAGTGTGTATTGATGTGTTTTCCGGTTGGGTAGAAGCATATCCGGCAGCCACTAATACTGCTGAGTTCACTGCAAAGAAAATTGTACAAGACTTTGTGTGTAGGTTCGGTATCCCTAGAATCATTGAAAGTGATAGGGGTACCCATTTTACTGGTGATATCTTCCAAAATATGTGTAAACTCATGGGAATCAGTAGCAGACTTCACACCCCTTACAGACCACAAGCCAGTGGTAAGGTGGAGAGAGTAAACGGTACTATCAAGAACAAACTGGGTAAGATAATGGCTGAAACTGGGTTGGCATGGCCTGAGGCTTTGCCGTTGGTCCTCCATAGCATTCGAACCACTCCTAGACCTCCTCTTAATCTGTCCCCCTTTGAGATACTGTTCGGACGACAACCTCATTTGATCGTGAGTCCACAAGACGACTTAAAGTGTAATAATGAAGTGACTGTACAATATCTTATAAGAATGAGTAGACAGCTGAAACAACAACAACAAAAACTAAAAATGCTGTCACCTGGTATGCCAGAGACGAACTGTCATGATGTTGAACCTGGAGACTATGTTATGATCCGCAATTTCTTACGTTCAGGTTGTTTAACAGACCGTTGGGAAGGCCCGCACCAAGTGCTGCTGACCAGTACTACATCACTGAAGGTTGCAGAGAGAGACACTTGGGTCCATTCCACCCACTGCAGGAGAGTCCATAATCCGGAAAAAGTGCAAGACAAAACTCAGACCGACGACACAGATCTGTCACTTGTGAGCCTGTTCCGGGAGACCTAAAGCCTGCAGTTGAGACACCTGAACCAGAAACGTTGCCTCAGAACTATCTTTCCAGCGATGGAGTGGCGGTTTTTGTTTTTCTTTTGTTCCAGGATTTTCCTTGTTTTTACTTTTTCTAGGACATTCTATTTTTGTGAAGGAGGATGGAGGACGGAGGAGAGTTCTGGGAGTGATACGGATGAAATGGAGGCCGAAGAAAAGTTAATAGGATACTCTGAGCAGCCCATTATCAAACTTGGTCCAGGGGTTATGAAAAGGTCTGCTAGCTCAGGAAGTCGGAGGCAGTGTGAGGGACTATTGTCTGATGAGTATTGTATCTGCAAGTTCTGCGACTCCCTAGTTGAAGAGAGATGCATCCAACGATGCCAGTCCCCCAGTACTCTATAGGCGGGCATCCTTTGGAGGATTATCACTCCCTGGTGGGTAAGGTGCTAAACCAAACCGAGTGTTGGGTGTGCTCTCACGTGCCTCAAGGGCAGCATAACATAGGACTAGTGCCATTCCCCCTAAACATATCCGAAGTACTCGAATTGAGGGGTGGGAGGCCCATAGAAGGAAGGTTCAATAACACTAGGTCCCCTAGTCTGACGCTTCGACAATACTCCATAGGCAGATCTTTGCTGTGCCTAAACATATCTCATGCAAAGCGCCTGGAGAATTGGGAGGGTGACCTATCAGATCAGACAATGGCTCGCCACACTCATTTTAGAGGAAGACTCACAAGGTCACTACTAGGCAGGAATGTTGATGGAAGTCACAAGTTAGGGCGTATAACCAAACATAAGACGGTATCCATTGGAAAAGTCTCTACAGATAAATGTGAAAATGTCATTAATGCCGACACATGTCTAGAGCAGATGAAGACACTAGGCATGGGTAGTTTTATCAAAACTCTGTGTGATATAATTCATGGGCATACTGTTCCTTATGTTCTCCCTGAGGATGTGTATTTTGTTTGTGGGAGAAAAGCTTATTCCTGGGTGACTCCGAGTTCCAAGGGCTTGTGTTTCCTAGCTAAACTGGTTCCTGAAATCATGACTATTACTCATGAAGAAATGGTTGATATTCACAAGACTACATCACCACCATACATACACACACAGTATGAACACCGTGGCAAGAGAAATATGATTCCTGGTGAGGAACCCATAGCTACAAAATTGATTAGTGAAACTGCTGGTTTCCAAGTTATGGTTGCTCTAGATCTCACCAGGACCGCTCGGGGAACATTAAACTTTAAATATATCCAAGACCTAGCCAAATTAATAGATAATATCACCGAGATGTATGATGACACTTTCAGGTATACTGGAAGGGAGCTACAAGCGTACAAGAAAGAGTTGGTGCAACATAGACTGGTACTAAATTACCTCACCTCTATTACTGGTGGGTACTGTATGACACTGGCCACCCAGTTCGGTGTCAAATGTTGCACGTACATTACTAATAATACGGATGACCCTAAAGAGGTTATAGACCGGAAGATGGATGAAATTTTGCAGCTGAAATGGGAATTTCGAAAGAGCCATAATTCTTCGTTATATGAGGTCGGGGAAAAGGTGGCGGGTTGGGTCTCATGGTTGAACCCAGCAAAATGGTTCTCCGGTCTGGGGGAGTGGGTACAGGAAATGATTGCGAGTGTAGGTAAGCTCCTTCTCCTGATACTGGGTGTCATCTTAGCAATTGGTTTAGTTGTCAAATGTGTTCCTACTGTGTTGAAGTGTGGAAAATGGTCTCATAGGAGTAACACTGAGAAAGAGACTGAAAGGGTGGTACCAGATACCGAGATCATGGTCTGTGGAGAAGTATTGTATAATCCTGAACTTGAAACGGTGATTGGGTGATAGTTTATTACACTATCAAAGGGTGGAAATGTCGAAGTCAGTAAATTGGATAAAAGTCATTTCAATTAAAGTCTAGCAAACTTGGTTGTCTTTGTCTGAAAAGATGCGTACGGTACGCTACGGCGTACAAGGGCACGCTACGGCGTGAAAGGGCGTGCGCATCCACTACACGTGGCAGCAACAGTAATCGGTCTTTTACCACACATTCGCACAAACACGCATACTTATAAAATAGTACACATTAATGGTAGTTGCAACACATAGTCAGTTATGTCAAAATATAGTTGTATTTATATGTTATATCAGAGTTACATGCATATTAGTGAAATACACGGAATGGGTTGAAGGAATAACATCATGAGTGGTATCATAATGAACCTTGTCACATATCCTACTCTTTGGTTCACTCTGCGAGGGAATCGCAGAGTGCATACGCAAGTTATGAATGATAGGGAATTATGAACTACTTAAGACTAAGGAATCTTGGCGGGAAGAGCAGAGCATACCCCCTGCTGAGATGACCCCCTCCTTTGGATTCCTTTGTATGAACTGGCCAATGATGACGACCCCTTGGACCTTCCTGAGACCTGGACCAATAGATGCAAGCTATTCCATCTTCATTGTATTACTGTATGTGATTGTGTATATAAGCAGCAGCTTGTGATCCTGAGTGCAGACTTCTTGTCCCCAGACTTCAGGATTGAATGACTGCACTGGATCCAGAGCGCCTGCGATAAGTAACGGCTGTATTTACTATTACTTCGCTTGAGCATGTTATTCTACTTATTTGCGAATAAATCTTTGTGCTTTGGAAACACAAATCGAGGTTCAAAAATCGTTATTGGTTAGCAACAATACGCACATAACACTTCCTTGGGGCTTTTCAATTACACTGAGGAGCTTCAGGGGTTGCAGAGGGGAGGAGCTTCTGTCAATAGTTACATTAACAGTTTAACTATTTAAGTGCCACTTCCATGCGCCCTCATACAACCCAATGGTAGCAGTGTCCCCCAGATGGAATCAGAGAAAAGGAAAAGGATTTAACGTAAGTACAAAAATCCTCTTTTTAGAGGTTAGGGTTAGGGTTAACACTAACCCTAACCTTAATCTTAGTAAATGTATCTATCTATATATAGAATTACATGTATATCAGCAGTACTCACTTACTTTAGACTTAGTCAATTTTTATTCTACCATATAGAATAATCACTGTAAATATACAATATAATAACTACATTAAAAAGCATTACTGGCCTTGAACCAGTGAAATAGCCTTCAATACATTAAAAATATCCTAATATACCCTTTATTAGGTATTCTTTACATCTGATTGGGGATCTCAATATGTTGAGTTTTATTAACAACTGAAGGAAGCTGACATCACACTTTTGTTTAATTTATACCACATTGAATAGAGAAGGTTATTATTAATCTTAAGGTAAATACTAACATCTAAAAATGACACACACTATATACTTCTCTTTTTGGCAGGTTTCATGTTCTGACGGGTCTCATCATATTACATTAACACTCTGGGGGGACTCTCAGGATCCCCCTCTAGGTGGCAGACCTTCTCTTCTGACTGAGATTCCTGTGTGGTTTGTGCTGGTTTGGAACATATTTAGCCCAATTCATCAAGGCACGTATCTGCTGATTTTGAGTGTTTCATATACAAAATCCCTCTGTGCATGGCCAGAACCGAAAGATACATCCATGAACACAGCTCTGTCCTCTGCGTGTTTGTACGCAAAGGATACTTACTAGAAGCTACGATTTTGAGGAGTTAACTGGATAGGGAAGGGGTGATTTGCCATAGTCAATATACAATAGGGGCGTGCCAAACTCAAACGCACGCAGCCACATTCCAATCAAGCCCTACACACATCAAACTTACTCACTTTTTGGTTGTATCCCTTGCACCAGCTACAGGGCAAGTCTAAGCCCTGATCAGTAGTAATTACAGTCTGGTATGCATGCTGTAACATTTGTTTGCAATTACGAGCAACTGTAAAATGTATTTTTGTATTCAGTAGACCTTAACAACATTCTAATAAATGTATTTCATGGAAAAGAAAAATTAAAACAACGAAAAAAATGTAATTCTTTTTTTTTTTACTTTTATCATTATTGCCTTTATTATTGCCAGGTGACATTAATTCAATAATTACACATAGGGATTGGACGTAACCTGCAGTATCTTATGTAATAGCGCACAGCAGACCTACAACCAAATTCAACAGTGCATGTATCTCAAAATTCGTGCCTTGATGAATTCATGAGTATACAAAGCCTAAATACATGCACAGAATATTGAGTGTAAGTTGAGCTCAGAATACCTGCCTTGATGAATCAGGCCCATTATCTCCATACTTGAACTTTCAGTGAATGCTTTGAATTTGGTGAAATCCTGTATCATGGGGAAAATTCTGTTGTGTGAATAACATATGAACAGCATTGACAATTTGCTATTGTAAAGAAATGTGAATGTTGTAAATATTTACATTATTCTTACATGGTTCACACTGTTTATCATGGTATTGTGCAATACTAGAGTATATTGCACTTGGTGGGACCAAAGGTTCGATCGAGTTGATATCTTATACTCTGCATGCTTACTGAGTTACTGTGCTTAATGTTTACTGTACTGTGCTGCCTCACCTTGTATTGTAATTCGTCTGTCCCTGTACGGCGCTACGGACACCTTGTGGTGCCCTATAAATAAAAATTATTAATAATAATAATAATAATAATAAATGCTGCATTCAGGGAATTCTATGTCATACTGATTTTTTTGCCACTCTCATTATTTGGCAAAAAGGTCATCATTCTCACAATTTAGTCAATCTCTTATGTTCCTTGCTTATCTGTAAATGAATGAAAGACAAGGTTAATAAATTGGAGAATGACTATATTGTACTAATTAATGAAGTTTGAGACAAGGAATCAGTATTTACTGTGTGGTTTTTGGAAGAATAGGAGACCAGATTTATCTTAGTTCCTTGACAACACTTTGGGGCAAATTTAGAGATAGGTGCAAAGTTTTCCGAAACCATGTCGCTCTGCAAGGGGTTCAAATACACACTTTTTTTTTGCATGCAGAGCAAATACTGCATGCTCTTGCATTCAGCACACAGGATGGCCCACTTTTGCCATAGCATAAATTTTGGTGGTCCATACATTATCAAATTTACTGAGCATTCAGCTATCAGAAGGAACGTTGTGTGTAGGATACCGGTACAGGATTCTGTAATGTAGGGTAGAGTGTACGGTTTCATAAACTATTCTACAGATTGTACAGACACATTGTTCTCTCCCATTTTGTGCCATTTCCGAATGATCTAACTCACCCTTCTTACTTTCTCACCTGAACCTCCTTTCCTTCCTCCTTTCCCTACCTCCCCCTTTCTCACATAAAACCCTGCAGACATTGCGCAGTCAGGTTGATCTTGACCCCTCACGCTTCACTGCCACCCTTGAACCAATCCTCTCTCCTATGTCTTTCTTGTCCTGCCTAATGCAGCAGTCTCCTTTTACAACTCAACCTTCTCCCTGGATAAAGCTACCCCCCTGCCACCACATTTCACCTCCATCATTTTAAATCCCAACCAAGTTACTTCGAGCTCACATACCACCTTACGAGATGCTCTCACACTGATGAGCACCTCTGTATAAAATCCAGCTTCAGCGCCAACTTTATCCATTTAAAATTCTTCCTGTCCTCTAATTATACTGTCCTCTCTCTTGTCAAACAGTCTTACTTCAAAACCCTTATTTTCTCCTATTCTAACAACAACCATTGCAGCTTTTACAGACCCAGATGTCTTCTCACTCCTCCCCTCCTCTTACCCCTCATCCTGTTCCATTGACCCTGACACCTCCTGTCTTCTCCACTCACTCTCCTCTGATACTTGCAGTCACCTAGACTACTTCTTCAAGCTGTTGATCTTTACCTGCATCTTCCCTTCCACATTCAAACATAAGCTCATTACTCCTATTGTCAAGAAATCATCTCTTGACGTTGCCTCTCTCCAGCTCCACTTTCTACACTATCAAAATATTAATTTATCATCACAGAAGTGTAGATTATTACCAACACTGGGACAACATTGTTCTATACATTAATAATTTTTCTGAAATACATTTACACTGGTTGTGAAGATACCAGGACGTTAGGGTAGGAGAGCAAAAAGTCCTGGAATCTAGGTGTTCAGAGTCACATAGCCAAAGAAAGAAGGTGGCAACAATAATATCATTATCGCAAAAGATGAACATCTAATGCAAACAATAGCTAAAAAAAAAAAAATACTTTAAATCAACACCCCAAGTGCTCACCACATTCCAAACAACACTCCTTAAATTCCCCAGTGCTTTAAAGTCACAAATGACTGTGGATGGATCCCTCCTGGCCTTTCACACTGGCCAGAGCTGCGGTGTGGGCAGTGCGGTGGTACCGGAAAGCTGGGTCCAAATCTCAGAACGGTCTGGAACGGATTAGAGTTCAGTATAATCTGTAGGCCACAGGGATAGACAAGTTTTCAAGGAGGTCTTTGAAGCAAGTGATGTTTATTTGCTCACCCTGCTTGAAGTTACCAGTGAGCAGGTCAGATGAAACAAGAAGATCACTGGTACAAAACAGTGCTTTTATAAAGTTTTGGACACAGGCTCACAGGGTAAGCCAGCCCCCTGAGATCTGAGCTAAGGTCTGAGCTATTTTTAGAATCAGGACACAATTTGTTTACCCAAACATGGATTTACATGCAATGCAAAGCTAACAATATTTACACTTAACTGTGTTATCCTAAAACTTGCTGTGATTTCCTGCATCTTGTTTTATTAAATTGTCTAATTGTCTAATTAAACCTTCCTGTGCCTTCAAGTGCTGGACCCTCATACATCAAAAGGTCTAATTAACATGAGATTAACATGGGTCTTTTCTTCAGACAGTTGCAGAATACACATTCCCAAAGAAAAGTTACAAAATCCCAAACATGTCATTTCCCTTCCAAAATACATAAAAGACTACCTCAACAAAGGCTTATTGCATCAGGTATATACCTCAGAAATATGCGTTTCCTCTAGCAAAGTTAAAACAAAAAACAAATTTCTTCTCCTGGTCTCAGAAATAAATATATTTCCTTTACCAAAATACACACAATATCAAAAATAAGTATATTTGCAATTATATAAATAAGTGCCCTGTGCTATTTCTTTTAAATAAATTTATACCATAAGTTATTTATAAGTGATCCAATCACAATCAACATCTCCAGTTTTTCAAACCCGCATAGTGTAAATATATCATCAGGAGAGAACAATAATGACCAGAACCAGTTGATGAAGTGCAGCTCATACATTTAACCCCTAACAAGCATTTGCAATGTTGCAGGGGCTTTAGGAGTTGCTGACTTCAAGTTTGTCCAGAGGGAGTGGGATGGAGGCCAGGAACTTGTGTATTCAGCATTTTGTAATTGCTTAAAGAAATGGGATGAATAAAAGCAATTCACTGGGTTTATGTAAGAATACTGTGGGCATTATTATATTCATCCCAACACCTATTGTCTATAGCCCAGGGTTACACAGATAAGGTAATAAGACAGGAACACAAATATAATCTTTTCAGCAAGCAATCCATTTGCACTCACTTCGCTGTACAGGGCCAAAGTGACAGACAATGTGGAAGACAATGCAAATCAGACCCATCTCGTCACACTGGTTTATCATTTATGGAGTATGAAAAGAAATCCACCTGATTTTTGTTATTACATTTTTGTGTTTGACTACTTTGCACAGAAAAGGAATATATACTGAAACACAACAATAAAATACATGTATTATGTTAAATATAATCATAGTGAAGCAGGTTTTTTTTTTACAATTTATACATAATCATTCTTGCCAATTTTGTCTTAAAAGCTATGTTACCATTTCACTGCTGCATTTTAAATGAAGTTATTGGAAGCACTTACAATTCAAGACCTGACAGCAGAGATAATGAATTACAGGTATTAGAATATGGCATGAACATCTCGTTTGGTAATTTTTACAAAAATGAAAATTGCAAAAATTTAGCAAATCACAGCACAGATAAAGTAATCTAACACATTAAACAGCCATATTAAATGTCTCTGTGAACATACTTAGTGATTAAGAATAGGAAAAAAAAGAATAAAAAGGGACAAGATCTGTGTCTCTCAGCACTTATCACCTGCTTCCACTACCAATTACAGGACTTTTTTTCTGGCTGCACCCACTATATGTTGCCCTCCTTCACACATCATGGCTTTCCTCTAGCTTCCAAACTTTTAAACATACCCTGGTAATTCAACTTTTCAGGCAAGCTTATCAAACCACCCCCTTGCCCAACCTAGGCTACTGTACCCGATTATCATCACTCTACACAGTTTCTTACAAAACGCACGTGTTTTCTTTCTATACTTTGTTGAAGTTAAATAATTGGACGAAGGTGGTAAATTAAACATTTCTGTACAATACAGTCATGATGTGATTCATATGCAACATAATTTTTATCATGACATTTAAGTATGTTTAATGTATTTTCTATCCTTTTAATATAGAAACTATAAAGTGGTGAAGAAGCTAAGTAATGATTCCAACATCTGAATTACATCAAGCTTGGTATAATTTTGTACGCAATTGCATGAGAACGTTTCCAGTGTTGTTTCTGTAGTGCTCGCACCTTGCAAACACTAGTTATAAATAATATCACTTTTTCATACACCAAATAGCCAATACACAGGGATCATAAAAAACAGTTAATACAGGTCTAGGGACGGGTGCCTGAGGAAAGGACACCTTTCAATCTCAAAGAATAATGACCATAAGATTCCACCAATGCCACGTCAAGTTCTTGGGAGGTCAAGAGAGGGGTCAGACTCTAGGAATCACCCTTTTCTTTTTCATCCCACATCTCATTTTTACCTGGGTGACCTGTGTTCAAAATAAACCACTTCATTTTATTCACATTTTTCCATCCGCTCGGATTCCAAATCGAGGCCGAACGTCATCGTGACGTCGTCGGATCTCGGGGGTCGGTTCTCGCGATACTTGAAGATTATAAATACACGCCTCCACAGCAATCCATCGCCATTTGACAGAGGGAGAGAGCAGGGTGTAGTCACAGGCTGATTACAGCAGGGACAGAGAATACAATTCTGATAACAATTCTGATTACAAGTCTGATAACAATTGATAGAGAAGAGAGGAGGAGTCTTTTTTTTTCCTTCAATATTTAGCACTCCCAAGTGCTTTTGGGGTGTCCCCCATTCCTTTGCATTAATATTTCTGGCTGTCAAAAGTCCTGTTTGTCAGCAATCTTAAAAATTATTTTTAGCACTCTCAAGTGCTTTTGGGGTGTCCACCATTGTTTTGCATTAATATTTCTGGCTGTCAAAAGTCCTATCTGTCAGCAAACTTAAAATATAATATTTAGCACTCCCAAGTGCTTTTGGGGTGTCCCCCATTCTTTTGCATTAATGTTTCTGGCTGTCAAAAGTCCTGTTTGTCAGCAATCTTAAAAATTATTTTTAGCACTTGAGAGTGCTTTTTGGGTGTCCCCCATTCTTTTGCATTAATATTTCTGGCTGCCAAAAGTCATATTTGTCTAAAACAATTTGTAGCACTACAAGTGCGTTGGGCTCATAATGGATTCTAAGCAGTCCCCATATGAGCAGAATCAGCAATCAGGTTCTGTCACCAGTCCTGATGGTAGTGTTCCCAGTACGTCATCTGGGAAAGGCGATGTCAAACTACACAGTCTTTTGAAATCAGTCAAAAAAACACACACCAAAATTTTTTTTACAGTGTTGAAGCAGAAAAAAAGAAGTGTAACTGAGGAAAAGTTAAGTGTCGCTAAAAAAAAATTGCCAACATGCCATTCTATACACGCAGTGGCAAAGAGAGAATGAGGCCTTCACCTATGTCTATTAGTGGTAAATGTTACCAAGCCTACAAGTGGTGCACAACTACTGTTACGCTTCAAAGCCGAGCTGCAAGATAACAGTAAGGCATTAGAGGATAATGTTTGCTCTGAATCACAAATGACACCAATCCCTGTGAAGAGTCCATCCAACAGTGGCATGTCTAATCATGAGCATTCTGATAATGTTCCCATAAAGAGGGACCCTTTCAGCAGTTCTGCTGATGTGTGCCTGAACAGCACGAGTGTAGCCGGCAGTGCCGTAACTAGACGTTTTAGTGCCCTGGGCGAGACAGGGCACCGGCGCCCCCCATTGAAGTGGGAGTGACATTTGACAAGTGGGTGTGGCTAACCTAATGTGGAGGTGTGGCTAGCACTTTACTGAGAGAATTCTGTTACACATCTTTGCAAATGCATGATATATATATCTATATACATATAGCCATCTCTCTCGCTCATTATATATATATATATATATATATATATATATATATATATATATATATATATATATAATATGACTTTCTGACTATTATACTATATATAAAAGAAAATGGAGAATACCAGTGCTCTCCGTATGTATCTATGAAGGCTGACAAAACTGTGGGGAGATTGAGAGGAAAGACCTAATCCTCTCTAAGTGAATAGAAATTATAACAAAATATACTCCCCCACACTCAAAAGAAAGAATGCTAGGTAAAGAGGGATAAGGCTAAACAGATTTATATCTAATGAGTGAATGAGAGAGCGATGAAACAAAATATTACAAAGGACTAAATACCAATATAATATATAAATAAACACATACCCTATGATAAAAAAAATATATAAAATATATGTCTGCAGACAAATATACAAAATAACATTTGAAAAGATGTAAAAATGATGAAAAAACACAGTCCAAAAAATAGTACCTCAATTGAATAATATGTCCGGGAATGATTTATTCATGCTGACATGGAGACTGGAAACTTTTTCACCAATATCCATAAGGACGGAGGGGTGCGCATGCGCAACAGTCTAGAAGCAGCTGTAAGTGAAGGAGCATGCAGGCGAGTACAGAGCCGGCTGGCGCCTCTCCAGTGAAGTTACACCAGCAGCAAATTGGAACCACCTTTGGACCGCTGAATCAGGTAATGTCCCATTGGAACGCATATGCGTTCCACGGGCAGGAAGTTCGGCATTTGGAACGCAAGTTTGCGTTCCAAATGCCGAACTTCCTGCCAGTGGAACGCATATGCGTTCCAATGGTTCTGATGCCGATGTGGGGGAAGCTGGCTGAAAGTTCAAGTAGGGCGATGTGTACAGTATTGAGCCAGGGCACAGAGACAGGTAGCGGGCGGCTGCTGCGCCCCCTTGGGCTTGCGCCCTGGGCGATGGCACCGCCCGCACCTGCCTAGTTACGGCTCTGGTAGCCGGTGATACACAAATTGAGGATGCCACTTTGGAAATAGAAGAGGATGAGGGGGAGATTTGTGGAGGTTACGAGGGCGCTAATGAGGATGTTGATGAGGATGAGGTTGTTTGTGTCAGTCCTGCACCAGTGGCAGCAGTTCTGGCACGTGACAAGAAAAAGGCCATTGTCATGCCAGGCCATAAAACCAAAAAATCCACTTCTTATGTGTGAAATTATTTCTACCCCAATCCAGACAACAACTGTATAGCCATTTGTAGTGTATGTCAAGCCACAGTCAGTCGAGGGAGGGACCTTAACCATCTTGGAACCTCGTCTATGTTACGCCATTTGACGCGAGTTCATGGCAAAGTGTTGGGAAAAGCTGAAAGTTCTTCCCAAAAAATTACAAGCACTCCATCATCAGCTAGGACCCTCCGCTCACCGACATCCTGACGGCTGCAAAATACACCCACCACACCATCCTCATCAATATCCTCAGTAGCGCTCGGAGTTAGCCCTGCATCCCAATTATTAAGGCTGGAGGACTCCTGCACTATTATTGCTTCCTCTGAAGAAAGCATTAGTCCCACTGCTGCTGCTGTTGCTGCTGCTGGGGGTGAATCGTCAGCCCAGAGGAAGGCCAAGAAAAAGAGCAGTCCTACATTTCAACAATTAACTATGAAACAATCATTTGCTAGGGGCAGCAAATATGACAGCAGTCACCCAGTCGCCAAGCGAATCACAGACGCCATGGCTGCCATGTTAGTGTTAGATCTGCTTCCAATATCCACAATAAATGCAGCTGGTTTTTCATAGTTAATTGAGGTTTTGTGTCCGCGTTACAGAATTCCATCGCGACACCATTTTTCCCGTAAAGCTATTCCACAACTATACCAAAAAGTGTGTACAAATGTAGAGATTGCACTGAAAAATGCCATTCTGCCCACTGTCCACTTAACCACAGATATGTGGACAAGTGGAAGTGGTCAAACCAAAGACTATATGACTGTGACAGCCCACTGGGTTGGTCATTCACCTTTACCAGCAGGAACAGCAGCAGCATGTACACCACTACGTAACATTTGTCACAGGCAGGCCACTCTTTGTATCACCGGCTTCACTAACAGGAATACAGCTGACAATTTGTTACGCAAACTAAGAGATGTGATTGATACATGGCTTATACCACTTGGACTCTTCCCAAGATATGTCATTTCTGATAACGCCAACAATATAGTGCGAGCATTACAGCTGGGTGATTTCCAGCACATTCCCTGTTTTGCTCACACCATCAACTTGGTGGTGCAGAGCTTCCTACAAAATAACCGTGAGGTGCAGGAGATGCTATCGGTGGCCCGTAAGATTTCAGGCCATTTCAGGCATTCGGCCACAGCATGTAGGAGATTGCAGCAGCTCCAAGAGCAGTTTAACTTACCCTGCCACCAACCTAAGCAGGAAGTGATAACTAGGTGGAATTCCACCCTGTTCATGCTGCAGAGGATGGAGGAACAGCGCAAAGCCATCCAAGTGTATTGCACAAGCCATGACATTGGGAAAGGAGAGGGCATGTATTTCAGTCTTGCACAGTGGGGAATCCTTTCAGTGCTGTCCAAGGTGCTGAAACAATTTGTGACGTGTGAAGTGAGTGTAGATTCTGCTAGTTTGAGCCAAGTCATTCCTTTAATTAGACTATTGGAAAATCAGCTTGAGAAACTGAGGGAGGAGATAAAAGCAAGCAATTCCACAAAGTATGTTGGCCTTGTCAATCAAGTACTTAATTAGCTTCACAATGATCCTCGAGTTATTAAGATCTTGAACTCGGATCAGTACGTTTTGGCCACTGTGCTTGATCCAAGGTTTAAGACCTACATTGAGTCTTTGCTTCAAAATGAACGAGATGTGAACTTTTGCAAGGAGCTATTGCTCAGCAAGTTGTCCGCTGAACTGGGCCTTGGCTTTACGACGTGTCCTCCTTCATTTTCTCAAGCAGCTGCTGCTCGTAAAAAATTTAATTTTCCTAAAAAAAGCAGGGAGGACGCAGAGGGCAGACCAGAACAGTTTAAAATCTGGGCTGGTTTTAAGGATTTTTCCAAAAAATGTGTGACCTTGCCCATAACTCCTTCCAATATGAGTATTAACATGCAAAGGATGGTGGAGGATTACTTTCGAGAGGTAATTGATATGGAAATGTCAGACAGTCCCTTTCCTTACTGGGAAGAAAAGCAGGCCATTTGAAAACCCATGTACAAACTTGCTTTGCAATACCTAAGCTGCCTACCCTCCAGTGTGTACTCTAAACGAGTATTCAGCACAGCCGGGAACCTAGTCAGTGATCGCCATAGTGATCTTCCAAAAAATGTGGAGAAATTGATGTTTATAAAAATGAACTACATCTTCCAGGAGGAAGGCCTTCACCATCCAAGACATCCAAGCACTGACTGTTCCCTAATGGCGGATTCAAGCGGCGATGAATTGATAGTCTGTGATGATGACGTACACACTGATGAGGGTGAGGATGAAGCTGGAGATGATGACGATAACATCTTTTTAAAACTTTCTATGTAAGTGTAGGGTGCAATCTACCCCCAAAGAGGAAAGGGACTTGGGGCATTTTCATATCACGTACCGTCTTGAAAGGCTGCTGTTTGGGCAATTTCTCCTTATGGGTAGGGTGTCATACACAGAGTGACCCCAATCTGGCTTTGTCCATTTCTCTTAATATTGTACAGTCTATAACGGCTGAATTTTTGGGTATTTTATACAAGTTGCAGGGGGTGTAGAGAGACAGAAACCAAACTGGCTTTCTCCATTTCAATTAATATTGTACAGTCTATAACGGCTGAATTTTTTTGTATTTTATACAAGTGGAGGGGGGCCTAGAGAGACCGAAACCAAACTGTCTTTCTCCATTTCAATTAATATTGTACAGTCTATAACGGCTAGATTTTTTTGTATTTGCAACAACTGGAGGTGGGCCTAGAGAGACAGAAACCAAACTGCCTTTGTCCATTTCTTTACATATTTAAGTATAAGTGTAGAGTGTAATATACATCCAAAGACGATGGCTGCATTGCCAATATTCATAGATGGAGAGGAAGACAATCTGGTTTGTGTGGAGAATTAATGACGGCCTACCAGGAATTAAACTGTTTTTTGGATAATTTATTAGCTTTACAATTACAATACCTATCCTAGAAACAGGTGGAGCACTAAATTTGGTTATTTTAGGCCCAAAAATATTGATTTTTAATCAAAATAGCAAAAGAAAACCAAACAAAACCAAAACCAAAACCAAAACACGCAAGGGCGGTTTGCAAAACCAAAACCAAAACCAAAACCAAAACATGAAGGTAATCCAGATACAAAACCAAAAACAAAACCAAAACACGGGGTCAGTTAGCATCTCTAATTATTATTAACCTCAAAAACAGTAATTTCCAGTCATTTTCAGTCAATTTTGACCACCTCACAGGTCACAATATTATTTTCATCCACTTTCGGCTAAAGACTGCAGGGAGCTGGCTGGATACTAAGCAACAGAGCCACAGCACAAATACATGGCAGATCATAGCAGCTCTAGGAAACATTGCCACACGGGAGTGGCAGAAAATAAAAGTAGTGCAAGATGGATCCCACCCACCCATATGTTAAATAAGTTTAACAAACTCACACAGAAACAGGAGGGGTAGCAGGTACAGTTTAACAAACCAAGCACTTCAGCGACAAGGAGTTCCACTTTTGTGGCTGAAGTGCTTGGTTTGTTTGGGCAAAACATGCTACCAATGGGCTTAATGCAACTAAGCTAACAGTGCTGTCTTTGAACTCTACAATGGCAAGATGTTGTCATCATCCACAACCTCTTCCTTAAACTCAGTGTGTACATTATCCTCACACAATATTAGTTCATCCCTCCTGGAAACCACTACAGAAGTCTCTATACTTTGATGTAATTTCCAGTTAAGGACTTCCTTATGGAATTTGTAGTTCATCTTGATGAACACCATACACATTTTTAGGAAGTAGCCTCCTACGCCAATCGCTGACAACGTTTCTGGCTGTGCTGAGTACACACTGGAGGGTGAACAGCATAGGGATTGCAAAGCGAGTTTGTACATGGATCTCTAAATTGCCTTTTTTCCGCCCAGTATGAAAAGGGACTGTGTGACGTGTCTATTTGTATGCTGTCATTAAAATAATCATCCACCATTCTTTGGATGTTGACAGTAGGATCAGGTGGCGTTACGTCACAGGTGTAACGATTTTTGGTCAATTCTTTTAGACCAGACCAGGAGGTAAATGTATCATACTCCGGTTTGTACAAGTCGCCGGAAATTCCCTTGTAAAGGGAAACTTGCCTTTGAAATGATATAGCCAGATTGGTTGAAGTTCCGATCACATGACATGGAAGGAATATTCCATAGAATGTATAAAGATCGCTAAATTGATGAAAACTTGGAGACTTTCCATACTCCTTTATAAACGAGCATTCTCAATACACCTATGATTTCCTTATAGGAGATTATGATTGATTCAATAAGACATCTGAAAAGGCTGGCCCAAATAATTGAAACACAAACAGCGTATCATGCAGATCACACACCCCCAGAATGACACATTCGGACTGGGTAAAGTTCTGATCACGTGATAATGAAGGAGTATCCGTCAGTGTATTTAAGAGATGCCAAATCATTGCCTCAGCTTGCCTTGAAAAAGCAGACCTAGCTAAACGCGCGTTGGCGTCCTCGCTGTCTGTTAACTCGATATCTCCTACATTGGCAGCTGCTAATACCCCGATATACCCAGAGTTAGTTCGGAGGTATTTTTTAGGTAGATAGCAATACACCCCCCGTATCATTCAGTGACTCTATAGCTTTACAGGCTATTTGCAATACCTTTCTAGCAACGAATCTTGGTACTGATCAATAATAACATCTAGAATATAATCCAACATACGGGGATGATTTAATGTTAGTTCATGTGGCTCAAATAATAGCAATATTTGATATAATTAATACCACAGTGCTACTATAATTCCTTATCAGCATAAGCCCTAATATTATGGAGATTATATGTACAGATAGCGAGTATTTTTAACCTTTTTAATTTATATTTCGCTTATTTTAAATCAAATACCTAATAAAAGTTATATCTTATATCTACAATTTAATTTCTATCATCAGAAAATGTTAGTGCACCTACAATATAACTTCTTTTCCTCTCCTTTTCTAAGTACATGTATTATAAGTTAAGGTGGCACCCCCTAGTTGAAACATAATACATATACATGATAACATATTTATTGGGGATACAATTTCTGATGATGAACTAGTGCGACAGAATCTTTCTCTTGTTGTCTAAATGTCCTTCCATATCCCTCAGTTTCCACGCCTCGTGGAGAATGTCACCCGCCATCACTTCACAAGGAAGGATTTTATGTCTGATGGACACCTGACACTGTGCATTCCACGTGAAATATCTAACCACTAAACTGACTAAAAAAAGGGTACAGAAATCAAAAGCCCTCCACCTGGCCTTGAATGCCCCGTAGACCCATTCAGGGTAACTAAGCCCCGAAAGGCAGGGGATCCCCAAGGACCCGGAGACTCTTTCATAAACCTCTACGTTAAAGGGACACTGAAGCAAGAAATGGTCCATAGTCTCCTCCACTCCATGACACTCCTCCCGTGGGCAGCCACGATCATCAGCATTTCTATACTTGAGATTCCCTCTCACGTAGAGTCTCCCTTGAAAGGAGAGCCAGGCAATATCCCAAAGCTTTAACGGGATTCTCCCCGAATTGATCAGGGAAAGCCCCGCAGAACTCACATCACCCGGGCAGTCCCTCAGTGACAGCGGGACCCAGAAATGGGAGTGCAGGACTCTCTTCTCCAGCTCCCTTCTAGAAGAGCTCCCGACTCCCCCCCCCCTCCAGGCCCCAACGCCTTGTCACCTTCAATCCCAAGGAAACGTAGGGCGGGAGATACCCATGCTGGACCCGGAAGCTTTTCACCATGCCTCCCCCATACCATGCACTAAGGAAGGGATCCACCCAAACCCTGAAACCACCCACCCACCAAGGAGGGGTCTCAACTAGGAGACTGCTCAGGTGCAACTTTAAAAAAGTTGTGATGAAGAAAAGCACTGGGTTAATCATGCCCAGGCCACCATCCTTCCTCTGCCGATAGGTCACAGCCTGCCTGACCATGTTCAGCCTATTCCCCCAGAGCAACTGGAAGAAAACTGCATAAACCCTAGACCATAAAGGCTCCGGCAGAAGGCACACATAGCTGATGTACAGGAAAACCGGGATCAGGAAGGTCTTGACCAGGTCCACCCTTTCCCGGGGAGAATGTTTCCACCTCTTCCAGCTCTCTACCTTCCGGGAAGCTTCCTCCAGCCTAAGTTCCCAATTTTGCTTGGCATAATCGCCAGGACTGAATTGAATCCCTAAAATTTTGATCTTTTCACTAGCCCGGGGAAGACTGTCTGGAAGGCTGAATTCACAACCCTCCTCTCCCATCCAGAAAACTTTACTCTTTTCCTGCTTTACTAATGAGCCACTGGCCTCAGAATACCCGCAGACCAGAGTTGTTACCTCTATTGCTTCTGTGGAACTCGACAAGACAACAGTAACATCGTCAGCGTAGGCCACTACCTTCAAAGGAGACTCCGGACCCAACAGCACTCCCCCTAAAAAGCTGCCATCAACCCTTCGGGCGAAGGGATCTATGGCGAACACATACAGGAGGGGGCTCAGGGGCATCCCTGCTTTACTCCAGAGCGCACCTCAAAGGATGGACCTACCCAACCATACACAAGAGGGAAGCTCTCGGCTTGTCTGTAAATAGTACGGAGCCAAATCACCACCCGGACCCGAAGACCATACCACAGAAGCAGAGCCCACAGGTACTCATGATTTACCCTATCAAAGGCCTTCGACTGATCTAATGCTAAAAGGTACTTCCCCCACTTCTCCGCACGACACTGCTCAAAGGCCTCCCGCACCGCCAGGACAGAACCAAAAGTGCTTCGAACTTTTACAGTGCAATGCTGAGAAGGAGAGAGCAACCGGCCGGAAACCTGCATCACTTTATTAAAGAGTACCTTTGCCAAAATCTTCCTGTCGGTATTGAGAAGAGCGATGGAGCGCCAGTTCTCAACACACGACTGACCTTTGCCCTTGGACAACAAAATAAGGGCAGAGACCCCTCATGGAGGGAGGTAATAAACCTCTTCCCAGGCTCTCATTAAACACCTCCATGAGGCGCGGAACCAGGATGTCTCTCTTGATAGATAACCCATCTATTGCCATCCTGACCTCGTCCACCGTTATCTCTCTGCCCAAGGACTCAAGCGAGCCGCTAAGAACTTCAAGGCCAGGAGTCTCCCTCAAAAATCGGTCCTCACCTCCTTAACATCTACCGAGTTCCTACAGCTCTGGAAGGGGTCAGGCGAATAGTACTTCCCATAGTCCCTCTCCAGAATCAAGGAAGCATACCGGTCATATTGTATCTCTCTCATCTGAGCCTTCACTCGGGAGATCTCCCCACCATTCCCCTGGCCAGAGATCAAGAATCCTAGTTTCCTTCTCAGTGCTAGGTAGGTTCTCTCTTTTAACAAGTTATTTCAGGCTACTAGTCCATGGAAAAAACCCAGGGTCCTCTTTTTAAGCATCTCCCACCATTCAGACCTACACCAACCCGCCTCCAAAAGTGTTTCCTGGGATTCAAAGAAGTCCCTAAAGGACTGTCTTATCACCTCCTCCTCTAGGAGCTTAGAGTTCAGGCGCCAGAGGCCCCTACCCTTCCGAAGAGTCTCTAAAGCATTCAAGGACACAGAGAGGTAAACGTGATCGGAGAACTCAACTGGCCTTAGCTCAGGAGCCAAGGTTTTCGAGCTCTCCTTAACGAAAAACTATCTATCCTAGACCAACAGCTACCTCTAAAGTAGGTGAACCCCGTGTGGTCCCGGAAATGACGAATATGCACATCCACCAGACCAGCCTGCCTAATTATGCTAGCTAAAAATTGGGAGTCATAGCCCAGAGAAGTCCTTGAACCTCCCCTGTCTTTAGTCCTAATGACAGTGTTAAAGTCACCACCAAAGACTATCTGCCAGGCTGAAAAAAGGTACGGCATTATCGCACTGAAAAGGCATTTCCTTTCCCACCTGGATTGGGGACCAAAGACATTAATCAACCTCAGGTCATGCCCTCTCAGATTGACATCCAAGATCATGCACCTACCTACCTCTAGTTCTATAACTCGCTGGATGGTTATCATGCCGGTAAAAAGCACCGCCACCCCACCGTACAGCTCGGCCACAAGAGACCAGTAGGAGGGCCCACGCGTCCACTCCTTTTTGACTTTATCAATGTCAGCCAGCTGACTCAATCTGGTCTCCTGCAAAAATAAAAAATCAGCCTCAACCGTGCTGAAAAAATCAGAGGCCATATAACGAGCCCACTCGTAACGTATAGATGCCACATTAATGAGGGCAAATCTAATGGGCTGGGAAGCCATCCTTCAGAGCTATAAAGTAGGAATCAGCTCACTTTTTTTTTACCTGTTTGGCAGAGTCCTCATCCGAGGACCCATACCTCTTGCAACTTAGGCCCGCTGGCAAGGCCTTCCCCTCCTGAAGAATAACCTCTTCACCAGAAGGGGGGGCCCCACCAGACCCAACACTGGCCACCTCGACTGACAATTTAGCCTCTGAAGTTGGGGTACTAGAAAGAATTTTAGTGGGCAAGACTCCTGATAATACTGACACCTGACTCACAGGAAGTACAAGGGGGGGACAGGATGTACAGGGTTGGGAGGAGGAGGAAGGGGAGGAGGGACGGGAATAGAAGTCAGGCTATTGGAAAGGACCAAACAAGATGGAGAGGCAGGGACGGAACCTGAACTGGCAACCAAGGGAGATACCTCCCAAGCCGACCCAGAAGGGATCAGAGCAGATGTAGAGGCAAGAGAAACAGGAAGGGGTGCCGAATCAGGGTCAAGGTCGGGAATAGGAGCTGGGGCTAATTCTTCCACAGAGGGAGGACCCTTGGGGGGGCAATGATTTAAGAAAGGCCCTCTGGGACTTTGATTTATCTTTGGGCTTCTTATAGGCTGATATAGCATCTAGGACAGGGCCGGAACGCTTCCTTCTCTTACTGCTGGTACTTTGTCTAAGAACTAGATCCCCCTCGTTTGTTCTTACAACTTTCCCCTCCTCTGATTCCTCCCCCTCACTAGACAAGAACTGGAACTTATTAGACAAAACCAGATTTTTTTCCCTTCTTGATTTGTTCTGCCTAATGCTCTTTTTTGGCTCCACCCATTCCTTGCCTGTGGATGAAGTTTTGGATCTAGGACCAGGCTGCTCAACACTCGGCCCCTGTCGGAAAGGGGGG
This sequence comes from Mixophyes fleayi, assembly GCF_038048845.1. NCBI lineage: Eukaryota > Metazoa > Chordata > Amphibia > Anura > Limnodynastidae > Mixophyes > Mixophyes fleayi. Next base: position 109,391,493 of record NC_134402.1, read on the forward strand.
GGGGGAATTGGCATAGACCTCAGCGGCTATGTGGAGACTGGATCAACAGGTTTCACCACACCCTCACCCCTCTGCGCCTCTTCTATCCCCTCAGCAACCTGTACCAACAGCTCATCAGCTATCTCTGTGTTATGGAATGCATGGGGGCATCTACTGAAGGGATGGCCAATTGTCCCACACAAGTTACATCTAATACTGCTACAGGAACAGGTTTCATGCACGGTATCCCCACAGTGCCCACACTTTTGATGCAGGCAGTTGGCGCTGAGGTGGCGGAAGTCACCACAGCGGTGGCACATCCTCGGCTGACCCGGATAAAAGCACTGAATCCTGTCCCTCCCTAGGAAGGCAGCACTTGGGATATGAACCAGCCTCTGTGAACCGCAGGTCTACCATGGCGTACCACCCACCACCCCAGACGCCATGGCTTGGATCAGGCACCTTCACAAGTGGGGACACCAGGCACGCGTACCGCCCACCCAAAAGGCTAAGTCAGCTACAGGGATAGACTCGTTTCTAACCAGGATGGTAATCTTGACCCTTTCCTGTCTGGTGACAGCAATAGCCTTGAAATTCGCCCACGGATCCCGTCCCCTACATCCACCCCATCGACCCCAAAACGCCTGCAGCCCCTGATATGTCATAAAGCTGACATCATACTAGGGGGTCCCGACGGGATGGATGCAGGCAAAGAGATCCACTGGGACGAAACCAAAGGAGGAAAAAAAACCTTCAGAAAATCACCTCTATTTGGGGGTTCTTTCCCCATGTACCTTAGCTGAACAACATTCCTTCTCTTGGGGGGTTGGCCCCCAGACTGAGGACCCCTAGGAGGAGGGCCACCGGAAGGAGGCACCACAGGTCTTTGTGCACCCGATACCACCCGGGCATTAGAAATACATACACCGGGGGCACCAGATTAATTGAAGGGCAAATGGGGGTGACCGGCCCGGGGCCAGTCCTGACATCAGGGTTATGCCTTGCCGTGGCGGTTGAAATTGGACGCACCAACTGCCCCCAGCGCTGATACTGGACATAGGTTGATCCCCCAGACCTCCCTGGAACCTCTCTGCATTTTCCCTGGTCACTTGGTCGATTAGAACAGCAGCTTTTTTTAGCCCTCTCTGTCACCTGGAGGGGCCCATATATAGTATCAATAATTTTTGATTGTGCCGGGCTCAACGGTATTCCAATACAGTTGCTAATAGGGGCGATCCGGCCTGCGGATATAGAATCCTTCCTGGACTCAAGGGGGCTAGCTGTACGTATAGTCGTGCTGCTCACATCAGCGAACACCTCAGCATCAGGGAGAGGGGAGAAATTACTAGCAGAGACAGGAGTCGATAATCCACCGCTATTAATCCCTGCACCAACCTCTAATGCTGTAATAGCAGGGAACAACATATCAGTGCTTATTTTGAACTTAGTCGAGACAATATCAACAACAGATATGGCATCAGAGATATCGCCTTCATTAACCAATCTCGCTGGCATTACATTACATATTTCATTCATACCTGCCTCCTGGAGAGAGGAGCCTGAGGCTACTCTATCCACCCTCAGCCTCGGGATACCCGGATCAGGACTGCCAGCCGTGACCGGAAGTGACGCCAGAGGTAAGACAGCCGAACCGGCCGCAGTAACTACGGCCGATGCAACAACCTCCCCAGCATCAACTACAGCCCCTACGGGTTCCTTCATGGGCGGTTCTCCCTCCTGGCTCCTGATTTTATCATACAGAGAGTCTATCCCTGCATCAACAGGAGTATCCATCACCGGGTTAGCAGGTAAGCATGATTGATCACCGGCCGAGGCAACCACATTACAGGACTCCATGCGTTGTAGTTGCTCAGTCAGGCGTTGCAGATTTTGTTCTCTCAGTAACAAATTAGCCAAAAGTTCCTCTATCTCTAAATGCATAACTACTCTATCCATGCTAAAAGCCCGATTGCTCTTTTTTTTCAGTGCAGATATTTGTCTTTTCATCCTTGCTATATCAGCGATCAGCTCCTCTTGACGTTCCCTGGTAATCGGCTCTTCGACCTTTCCCTCTGACTCCGGTAAGTCAACACAACCAGGATCCACTTCAGCGACAAGAGGTTTCTCTCCACAGGTCACGGCGTGATCCACTGACAGGCTGTCCCGGGTTTCTGCTTGTGGTAACTCCGGATCGCCCGCACCAGTTGTAATTTCACGGGTCTCATCAGGCGGTACCACGGATGCTGGGGAGTCCGGCTTGTTAGATTGCACAGACGGGTCTCCCATGGTCCTCGGTTGTGTAGACACCGGGACTTGCTCACTTGCACCACTCGGAAAGGAGTCTGACATGTTAAACGGCACAGACGGGCCTCCCACGGCCCTCAGTTGTGTAGGCACCGGGACTTGTACACTTGCACCACTCGGATAGGAGTCCGACATGTAAAGCGGCACAGATGGATCTATCACGGTTCCCATTTGTATAGTCACTGGGCCCACATTGGCTTCATTCACTTGCCCCACTATGTTTAACTTCACAGGCGGGAGTTCCATCCTTGCTGGATCAAACGAAAGTACTTTTCTTGGTTTGCAGGAGTTCTCCAACACACAACCTACTCGATGGAATTCACCCAGCTGTAATGCTCTCACAATATTGGTGGCATTATCAGAAATGACATATCCTGTGGAGAGTCCAAGCGGTATAAGCCTTGTTGCAATGACATTCCTTAGTTTTTCAAACAGGTTGTCAGCGGTATTCCTCTTAGTGAAGCTGGTGATACACAGAGTAGCCTGCCTCTGATAATTCTGGCGCTGTTTAGTAGATGCTGCTACTGTTCCTGCTGTTAAATGCGATTCACCAACCCAGTGGGCTGTCACAGTCATATAATCTTTAGTTTGCCCAGTTACAATTGTCCACATATCTTGGAACTGTGGTTAAGTGACCAGTGTGTAGAATTGCATTTTGTAGCCCAATAATTATTATTTTTTTAATCATCTGGTAGAGGTGAGAATTTGTTTTTCTATTAAAATGGTGTTGAGATGGAATATGGTAACGAGGACGCAGGACCTCAATTAAATGTCTAAAATAAGCTACATTAATTGCGGATATTGGACGCAGATCTAATACTATCACAGTCACCATGGTGTCTGCAATCCACTTTGAGACTGGGTTACACCTGTCATACTTGCAAAGGATTGTTTAACAGTCAATTATTGTAAACTACTAGTAGTCTTCTTCTTGGTCTGCTTCTGAGTTGAAGATCCACCCACACTATCAGCAGCAGCAGCGGGCCTAACACTCAAGAATTCTTCAGAGATTTCTGGATAGGGGAGGAGTTTTCTAGCCTTAGAAACTTGGATGCAGGACTAACTCTGATCACTGGTGAGGATATTCATGAGGATGGTGTTGTCGGTGTAGATTGCAGGTGCTGTGATCTTACTGAGTGAAGGGAACAATCTGATGCTGGACTGCTTGTTGTTATTTTTTTAGCATAAGTTTCTGATTTTCCCAAAAGCTTGCCATGAACTTGCTTCAAATGGCATAGCATGGATGCGGTTCCTAGATGGTTAAGGTCCCTACCTTTACTGACTGTAGCTTTACAAACGCTACAAATGGCTAGATAACTGTTGTCAGGATTTGGATATAAACAATTCCACCCATAAAAAGTGTATTTTTTTATCTTATGCCCAGGCATGACAATGACCTGTTTCTTATCAGTGGCAAGAACTGCTTCCATTGGTGCAGGACTTACACAAACAACATCATCCTCATCAACATCCTCATTAGCGCTGTCATCAGCTACACAAATATCCCCCTCATCCTAGTGCAAATCCAAAGTGACATCCTCAATTTGTGTATCACCAACTACACTTGGACTGCTCATCCACACATTTGCAATAATGGTAAAACAAACCTTCTTTATGAGTCCAGTATCAGAAAGATCAGTCTTAAGCACAGCACTCGTGGATAGAATCTCCTTAGGGATTTCTGTAATTTCTGAACATACAGTTTCTTCGACTACATTACTGTTTTTTTCCAGCTCGGCTTTTATACATAAATTTTTTAGGCACCTCTAATTGACTCAGAATGGCAAGGTCTTGCATTGTCATGACAGACCTTAGAAGAAGATGTCTCACTGACAGTTGCAGAACTAGCATTCATACAGAAAAGTGAAGGCCTGATTCTTTTCTTGCCACAGCGTGTGTAGAATGGCATGTTGGCAATTTTATATTTTTCTACAGTTAAGTTTATTAGCAGAGTTTTTATCTTTAACAATGTATAAGCTTCTTTTTTTGGATTTCAGTTTCCCTGACTTAAACTCACTATGCACTTGAGCATAGGCTTTAGTACATGACGTAGAGGGACTAGCATCATCATGACTGGTGCCAGCTGCTTGGTGCTACTGCTCGTCTGTGGATTGATTATGATCCATATTGATGGCACAGAGCAATGGCACTGTAAACTGGAGAGCGACAAGACAACTGTCTGCTATCCCTGTTTCTATGTGAGCAATGGCACAGAGCTATATCACTGGACACTGGAGAGTGACAAGAATACTGCTACCCCCTTCTTTTTCTTTGTGAGCAATGGCACTGAGCAATATGACTGGACAATGGAGAGTGACAAGAACATTGCTACCCCTTCTATTTCTGTGTGAGCAATGGCACAGGGAAATGTGACTGGAGACTGGAGAGTGACAAGAACACTGTCTGCTTCCCCTATTTCTGTGTGAGCTATGGCACTCAACAATGTCACTGGAGACTGGAGAGTGACAAGAACACTGCTACCCCTTCTGTTTCTGTGTGAGCAATGGCACAGATCAATGTCACTGGAGACTGACAAGATCACTGCCACCCCTCCTGTTTCCGTGGGAGAAATGGCACAGAGCAATGTCCCTGGAGACTGACAAGAACACTACCACCACTCAGTGGCGGATCCAGGGGGGGGCATTCGCCCCCCCTAGCAGCAATAAGCTAGGTCCCAGCCGCCGATCAAAACGGGAGGGGCGGGGCTAAGTGTGAGCGGGGGGCGGGCCTAAAAGTGGGCCAGCCAATCAGAGTGGTCCTAGCCGGCGATCACAACGGGAGGGGGCGGGGCCAATCGCGGTCGGAAGGTGGGGTTTAACACGGGCCAGCCAATCAGAGCAAAGGAGGGGCGTGATTATGCAAAATCGCCCCCCCTAAACATAAAGTCTAGATCCGCCCCTGCCACCACTCCTGATTGTGGGTGAGCAATGACACTGCGCAATAGCACTGGAGACTGTCAAGAACACTGCTACCCCTCCTGTGTGTCTTAGAAATGGTGCCGGATCACCAGGGAGGGAAGTACTTATGGAACTTGACACAACAATTACGTTTTTGCCTCGATTTCAGTTCCAAGAAGGCGGGAAACATAAAACTAAGAAGCTGTTCTAACTAATTCTGCTATTTTGAATATGTCAAAAATCAACTGACTTTAAAAATAAAAGTTCAATGGTACGAGGACACTTTGAGGTCTTTCGCTGCAGTAAAAGTTCCATATTGTAATTACTACTGCAAATCACATTTTAACTAAGCAAAAGGTTTTGAGTTGCATCTTGGTTTCTCCCTTAATTTCTTAATCTTGCTCTGCTCAGAGTATATATTCATTTTAAATATTAGATTACTTTTTCATTTTTTTCTTGTAATATGATTATAGCATATCCTATGCACAGCCAAATAACCATCAATATTTAAGTTTTTAAAGACAAGTATAAAAGCTGGATACATTTTGCTGTTTCTGGCATTACATCTATTTAGTATATGTGTCTGATAATACCAGTTACATTATTGACTTCAGGATTTATGATTGGACAAAGATAGGGCATCACACCCCATGTGGATTGTAACTGTCATTAAATTGGATGACCATTGCTAATTAATCACATTTTTAATTAGCAAGTGAAAGGGCAGGTTTTGAGTCTTGTAATTCCTTTCCCATTTACCTGCAGCATCAAACATGGTTTTAAAGTGAATAGAAGGTTGTTGTTTTTTGCACTACTTATTTCACCATCATTATCAAAATACATTCTAGGTTTTGTGATATACCTACAGATAAAGGGGGTAAAAAAGACGGAAAATCAAGCTGTATCTTCATTGGAATAGTGGAAACAGTAATAATGTCTAAATTCAAGCCGAGAATATTGTGTCAACCACAGGCGCAAAGGCAAAGGACACATATAAAGATGTGATACACAATGATAAGGAATATTTCATTCAAATATAGTCCATTTTCAATACATCTATATCACATTAATAGTCCATTAGGATATTTTCTCTGATCTTCTTTTCAAATTAAACAATCTCTGACAGTTAGTAAACCATTTAAATCTAATTTCTAATACTCTTTTTTCGAAATAGGCAATTTCTCAAAGTTCATCAATAAGCATGGATATTCCGCAAATCATGGTGAAAAAAGAGAGAGAATGTAACATAGTGTAGTATTTTCGGTAAGCTTGAAGACCCAATAAGTACATAAAAAGAACTTCTTTATTTATAAGTGGATGTAAGACGTTATCATTACCACCACCACGTGCAATCAATGATAGATAGGGAAATATCTCGGGTAATACCTTCTTTTAAAACTTCAATATGTTATTAAGAATATACAGAATTTTTAAAACACTTAGGTTTATGAGAACGCTATAGGTTTCATAGTGATGTTTCATAATCCAAAGATGAAAACGCAAGTACACTCCTACCAAAGCTCCGCTTGGTGTTCAGCGTGAAATAGATGACACAGCCCTGGATTTTCTCACTCAATCATCAAGCTCGGTTGCAGCACTGTTTCTTGCTCTTAATATCACAATATATCACAATATATATAAAAAAAATAGGATTAATACCAAGATTTATTCCAAACCAACGGATAGCAATTCCTATAATGATAGGAATAGCCACCACCATAAGAGATGGTTGGAGAACATTCCAACTAGGCAATTTATGTGAATAAAAAGAAATTGCACAGAAGATGAAGTATGTGAAGATCAGATTACAATAATGAAGAATCAATTAATACAGAAAGGATATTCAGAAAAATTAGTCAAACAAGCCCACAGTAAGGTGAAAGAGATTGAAAGATCTGTCCTTCTGAAACCAAAAGACAAATTAGAAAAAAAAGACTGTAAGTTAGCCTTTATTACCCAATGCAATTGGCAATACAAAGAATATGAAGGGATGATAAGGAAGTACTGGAAAGTTTTGAAAAGTGATCCTATTCTAAAGGGTCTGCTGCCAGTCAAACCCAAATTTATATATCGGAAAGCTCCAAGTTTGAAAAATACTTTAGTATATAGTGTGTTACCTAGGAGTATTCAGAAGGGCCAGATAACTACAACAGGGTTCCACTGATGTTGAAATTGTATACCCTTAGAACAATTAAAAGTGAACAAAGAAAAATTGTAGAATATACTTCAACGACCAATGGTTTTAAATATAAGATCAGAGATTTCATCACTTGTCATTCAACGAATGTCATTTATTTAATACAGTGTATTTGCAATAGGCAATATGTAGGAAAAACCAGCAGAGCCCTAAAAATACGCCTTAGTGAACATTTACGTAAGAATAGAAAAGGAAATATGAATCACTCTTTGTCAGCACATTGCAAAGAGAATCATCAATATTCGACCAGTGCAATCAAATAATTTTGTGGGATTAAAATAGTTAAGGATAATTGGCGATGTAATGATACACAGAATAGACTTGCGCAAATGGAGATGAAAAATATATATAATTTGAAAACCTTAGTCCCAGATGGACTCAATGTGGAGTTCAAATTAAAATGTTTTTTACAGGAATAAAGATCCTTATAATTAGAATTTCATTTCAGTACCCATGGATTTGTATTTGTAATTCAATGTGAGTGGTTTTGTGCATTTAAGAAAGGAATCGTTTATGATGCAGGTTTGTGTGTCTCCTTGTGGGGGATGTGATTTGGGAGATGTTTAGCAAACATGTACATTTGGAATTGTCTTTGGACACCAGGGAAGGGCTGGCACACTTTAGCCTGGGGGGCAAGCACACAGCAGTGGCCCATAAGTAGCGCGGCCCAGCCTTGAAGCTGTTTTTCGGTACAATATATATTTCATAAGATAAAAAGAGGCTGTTTTAGTGTTACTTAATCAGCAGTACTTTATTATTATAAATTATAAATACTGAAAATAAATAATGTAACCAAAAACATATATATGCATAAACAAACTTTACAAAAAATGTTGTGAGTGGCAGACTAGTATTAAAATATGACTCCAAATAACAAATTGTAATAATAGGTTATGGAAATAAGAGTAAACAACATTATACGGCTTCACACTTGCAATCTTTGACAATACAAAACACTGCATTGTACTTAAACACACACTCAGAATCAAGATCAGGCCCATATATATTGGGCAAACGCAGGATTTTTAAGGGGGAGTTCCAAATGTTTGAAATCAGAACAAAGCCACAAAAAAAAAAATTCCACAATAAACCTTCAACATACACTTTTTAGTCTAGTCAAATTGTTTTTCAAAATACCATTGATACCGCACATCAATACTAGCAATGATACCGCACATCAATACTAGCAATGATACCACACATGAAAATAGCATTGATACCGCACATCAAAACAGCATTGATACCGCACATCAAAATAGCATTAATAACGCACATCAAAATAGCATTGATAACGCACATTAGAAATACAATTGATACGCTACATTAAAAATAATTTTGATAACGCATATTTAAAATATGATCAATTAAAAAAATAAACAACCAAAAATATTGACACTATGACACCAGTTCTTGATTATATTACATACATGTTTACATGCTTTTGCTTGCTCGTCCGTGAAGGGGGGAGTGGATTTAGCAATATATTATATAATAATGTTCTATTACAGTACTGAACCCAGGGGCTGATTTATCAAAGTGCAAGAAGCCATTTTACTTTAAAAAACTGATGTTTTTGCCAGCAAAGTGGCTTGGTTTTGCTCCATAAAATACTAAAGGGGTTATCGCTGGCGATAACCCCTGTTGGGGGAACCTATTTATCAAGCACTAGTAATAGATCATCATAAAAATAGCACTACACTATTTGTATGATTATCTAATCGCCCACATACACAAAAAAATGCTATTTTTTTTACAGTAAAGATTAATAAGATAATATTAAAAAACTGAACATACATTTACTTGAATAAAAGTGATTGTAATTTCTCTCTTTCTTTCCTCTTGCTGTGCCTTGCTCTTCTCTTCAATAATGGCTGCAGGGGTGGGTGTTTCTCATGCCCTGCCTAAATGGGAGCCTCATAGTGTATTGAAAGCTCCCATTGTATTGGTGGGCAAGCCACCAGGATATAAATATATATATATATATATATATATATATATATATATATATATATATATATATATATTTATTATTTTTTAATTTTGATTACAGATTTATTTAATTATATAAATATGTGTGTGTACATACATATATATATATATATATATATATATATATATATATATATATATATATATATATCTATATCTATCTATCTATATATATATATACATTTATTTATTAATATTTATTCATATATTAACTAATTTTTACCTACTTCATGGGAGCCTCCTAGTAAGATTGAGGCTCCCATGTATTTGATTGATTGGGGCTGCCCCAATCATATTGAGAGTGGGCTGGTATTGAGGAGGAGTAGAGGCAGGGTACAGGGTGTCAATCTGACACCCTAGCCATCTGTGATTTGCTGCTACAGGGCTCCTGTAGGCTATTGGAGGAGCCCTGTAGCACTTGGCTAATGTTTTTTCCTGCTGTTTACATGGGTAGTATATACAGAATACTACCCATGTGTCATGCGGCCGTACCCCTCGACCCCCCCCTCCCGTGGATGAATCATCCATCATCCACCCCTGCAGTGACAGCGCGCTGCGCTACACTCCTCCCACCCCTGTCAGTGGATGTATGCGGCGCCGTCCGCATACATTGAGTATTACCCAGCGAACAGGTGGCCGCATAACCTGACACTCAATGTGCGGCCGCGTCGTTGGATGACACGGTCGCATTGAGTGTGATGTGATGCAGCCATCTGTGCGCTGGGTAATACTCAGTGTATGCGGACGGCGCCGCATCCATCCACTGGAGGGGATACAAGTCTATTTATGTCTCTAAGTTAGGGAGAGAAATATTGGTTTTCATATCTCACTAACTTAAGACTTGGGATATACTTAACTATATTGGAACATCCATCCATATGAGAATAGTGGAGATTGTGTTGCATCATCAATTATATGGAAAAAAGGATAACCATACCGCAAATCTACATATTCATTGAATGGAATAGAAATAGAGGAAACGTGTTGCTTAGTATCTTTCTCTCATCTGTTATCAGAAACAATATGAAGAAAATGAATTCATTTAATAATAATGATGTTGATTAGAACCATGTTAATAATATTTACTTATTTTGAATATGTTGGACATGAAGATAAATGATTGAAAGTTTCCTGAGAAATGAGAAGTTTTATAATGTGTTTTCATATTATAGAATGATTTTAATATTTTATTTCATTATGTTAATATCACCCTGATATTTATTCTTTTTAACAGATTATAAATATCTAATATATGATTGGCTAGATGATATATAAATAGAACGGATTGCCAGTGCTGTATGCACCTTGAAAAAGACTCCAGTGAGTGGGTCAAACCGCTTTGGTGATATATTGGTATTAAGAGCAAGAAACACTGCTGCAGCCGAGCTTGAAGATTGAGTGAGAAAATCCAGGGCTGTGTCATCTATTTCATGCTGAACACCAGGCGGAGCTTTGGTAGGAGTGTACTTGCTCTTTCATCTTTGGATCTTGAAACATCACTATGAAACCTATAGCGTTATCATACGCCTAAGTGTTTTAAAAATTCTGTATATTCTGAATAAAATATTTAAGTTTTTAAGAAAGTATCACCCGAGATATTTCTCATATGTCTTTTACATGTATTGAACTTTGGATGACATATCGGTATATGAAATATTTCAAGGGATTACATTGAATGATCAAACAGATTGAAAGCTATTCCTTTGGTCTATTCAAGTAAGCGCATTTAGAAAGGGGCTTTGCTCCCCTGTCTATCATTTATTTCACGTGGTGGTAATGATAACGTTATACATCCACTTATAAATAAATAAAAGAGGTTCTTTTTATATACGTATTGGGTCTTCAAGCTTACCGAAAATACTACACTATGTTACATTCTCTCTATTTTTTCCCTATGATTTGCGGAATATCCATGCTTATTGATGAACTGTGAGAAATTGCCTATTTCGAAAAAGAGGATTAGAAATTAGATTTAAACGATTTACTAACTGTGAGAGATTTTTTCATTTGAATAGAAGATCAGAGACTATGGGGTAAATGTATCAAGCTGAGAGTTTTCCGGCGGGTTTGAAAAGTGGAGATGTTGCCTATAGCAACCAATCAGATTCTAGCTGTCATTTTGTAGAATGTACTAAATAAATGAGAGCTAGAATCTGATTGGTTTTTCAAACCCGCCGGAAAACTCTCAGCTTGATACATTTACCCCTATATCTTAATGGACTATTAATATGATATAGATGTAATGAAAATGGACTATATTTGAATGAAATATTCCTTATCATTGTGTATCACATCTTTATATGTGTCCTTTGCCTTTGCGCCTGTGGTTGACACAATATTCTCGGGTTGAATTTATCATTTTTTGAGTGAAGTGGCACTCTTATTCTTTTACTGTGGCTGCATTGTATAGGAAGCGCTCATTAAGGGAGAAAATTATTTTCCTTGTTATTAATAATGTCTAACCTAATTTCGCTTTTGAACAATTGTCTTCATTAATTGAATTTCTTTCATTATTATCCTAAATGCTAGTCACTTTATATTCATCTTAAATGAATCATAGGAAGTAATGTTAAAATGTATTTATTACATGTGGCACTTAAGATTATAGGGACAAGAGCCAATCAAGTACTTTTACAGAGAAATATAGGCTGTGTGTTGTAAATGCACATTCTCCATACCTTTAATATAATTTAAATAATTTTGTCCTGCAGAACAGGGCTATGTGTCTGCATGTTGGTACAAAATGAAGTTCATTCATGCGCCTAATCCATACTCAGCAGCGAACCACACTGAGCTGTCTGTCTCCTGTCACTGACTGACACATAGTTTTGCACCAGTTCAGACACTGCCACCTTGACCCACACATTCATGCACTTCTCCATAAAACCAGATGCAATTTTGCATGTGACATCACAAAAAGCATGTGTACTGCAGCTTAGTATTTTCTGTACACAGACAAGGAGGATCAACTGCCATTCAATCCTTTTAGGCACAATGTGGATATGATAATTATTATTATTATTATTATATGTGTTAAAGCCTTACATAAACTGTTATATTGGGTGTACCAGACATACAGACCCTAAATACTGGTTATCCAAAAGGCAGGGATCCCAAGACCACATTTCAGATCAACAGACAATTGAATGCAAATTATAACATTTGGTTACTTGACTGGATTTGTATTAAAAGCAGTTGTATCAATTTTGGGCTGAACTGTCTTTAATCAATGGCGACAAAATGTAAGCCAGAGCAAAAGTCTCCAAGAAGTCTACCAACAAATTTCAGCAGCTCTCTTGTGAACCAGCAATTTATCCTTTTAGCCCCACATAAGAACTCCTCAATAGCATTTAAAAATATAAATAATCTTAAGCTTAATGAAAAAAGAAAAGCATGATATTTATCTATGTCTATCTTTAATAATCAATCATCCCTGCTAAAATGAAAACCAGGAACATGCTATTTCATGCCAAGCAACAAGTTCTTCATCATCACTTATACCATTACCATCATCTATAATATTGTATCATCCTTTTCACCATTGACTTCAATGCTTTTTTATTTAAAGAAAAAGAACAATCAACGCTGTGATATGGGGGAAAAAATTCACACTCGTTACCGAAAAGTTTCTTGCATAAATCTCAGATCTAACCACTATTTGTCCTGTCCTAGAGATTGGAAATGTAACAACTGACAAGGCTCACATATTGTTGCTGCCTTGCGGTTAGGACACATTCTGAACATCCCCTGTTTACAAGGATGGAACAGTTTGCCACAACAACAGCTCATATATGATTTGCTTGAGAGACTCCATGAGCAAAGAAAAACCATCAATGATTATGTACTTTTTACATCCAAGTAAATGGCAATTTATGGAAGGCAAACTACTGTGCCCTTTTAATTAGACAACCAAGTTTAATAGCGAGGATAATTGTGGCATTAGAGACATTTCACCCATATTTTATTTTGTTTTGCTAAACAGTAGTTAAGCTGTATACAGAAGGAGACACTGATGATGATGATGATGATGATGATGATGATGATGATGATGGTCACAGTCAGATTAGTGTTGATAATTGGAGTGAAAAACTGATGACTGACCAGACAGTAGATGAAGTTGTAGGTGGACTCAAAATACTGTGTATGCAGGCATCTATATCAAGATAGTCTTTAACTTAGAAAACAAACTATACAATATACAAAACACTAATGCGTAGTGCAATATTTTTCAACACCCAACAAGTGTGCAGAGGAACAGAGGAGACAACTGTTAAAGTCGGATTTATAATAATAATTGTAGAGACCTGATTTGCTCTAACATATATATATATTTATATATTTATAGTCAATTTATATATTATTATTAATGAATAGTCTATTCAATGTTGTGGACTATTTATCCTTTAAAATGGCTGATGGATATTTGCTGGAATGTAGATCCGTGTTGGTGCGTCATCACCTGCTGAGTAACTGCTCATGTGACCTCTGTGATGACGTCATTTTGTAGACACACCCACTGTGATGTTATTGCATTAGATATGCTTAATGTTTGTAGACACTCCCTTATATGTTTAAGCTTGAATCTTTAGTGATGGTCCCTAAGACCATGGGGAATGCTGGGAAGTGGGTGTAGCCAGTGTGCAATGTACCCAGAGTCTGCAAATGGCTGAATAAAGAGCTCAGCAGTGCCCACCCATGCTTCAGTGTCCTGATGAACTGATTTACAAGTATATTAACAAAACATGGTGTCAGAAGAAGTTTTAACTGGACTGCTAGAGCTCAGAGTGTGAAAGGATCCTGCAGAAGTCTGTAAAGCTGTGACACGCAGTGTCTGAATATCTGTCTTGTGCTCTGGTCACATCAAACAGTGAGTAACTATGGATAGGCTGTCTCCTCCAGCAGGCATGCTCATGTCTGGCAACTTGTCTGAAAACTGGAAAAGATTTAAACAAAGGTTTAATATATATCTTGCTGCATGTGGAGCTGATGCAATGGAGGATAAAACAAAGTCATCCATCTTCCTCCATGTGATAGGAGAGGATGTGCTGGACATTTATAACAGTTTTCAGTTTGCTGAAGGGCAGAATATGGTGCTATCTTCTATAATGCAAAAGTTTGAAGATTACTTTGTGCCAAGGAAAAATGTGACATATGAAAGATATAAGTTTTTCACCTGTGATCAGAAGTCTGGAGAAGGATTTGATCAGTATGTTACAGAACTGCAATCACTCAGCAAAACCTGTGAGTTTGGTGATTTAAAGGACTCACTGATTAGAGATCGTATTGTCTGTGGAATACCTGATAATGGACTCAGAGAAAGATTGCTGAGAGAGCAAGACCTAGAACTTGACAAGGCAATGACTATGTGCAGATCTACAGAAATGACCAGACTGCAAGCCAAACAGTTACACAAGGAATCTGATACTACTGTACATGTGGTGAAGAAAACAGAGCCAAGCAAACCACCATTCTCTAAAATGAAGCAGTCTAAAATGCAATCTAATAGGAAAATCTGCAGTAGATGTGGAAATACTCACAATCCTAAAATGTGCCCTGCTTATGGTAAAACCTGCATGAAATGTGGTGGACTTAATCACTTTGCCAAATGCTGTAGAACCAATAGTGAAACAAACAAAGTGCATGCCGTTGAACAAGCTACGTCTGAAGATTTTTTTGTGAATTGTATTGAACTTTGCAGTACAGACAAGAAAGAATGGATTGTTCCTTTAACAGTGAACGAGATTGTCATTCCCTTTAAGCTTGATACTGGTGCGCAGGTGAATTTGATATCGTTTCAAGACTATAAGACTTTTAGAGTAAAACCTAAAATTCATCCAGCCAATGTGAAAGTTACAGGCTACACTGGGGAGGAAATTCCTGTGAAAGGTACATGCCTAGTGACCCTGAGCTACAAAGGACAAAAGTTCAAAACATCGCTACTGATTGTGGATAAAGATGTACAACCGATTCTAGGATTAAGTTCATGTGAGAAGCTTAACTTGATAAAGAAAGTTTTCATGGTGACATCACAAGTAGAAGATGAATGCAAATCAGTGTTTACAGAATACAGAGACATGTTTGAAGGTTTAGGTTGTCTGCCTGGCGAGCATAAGATAAATCTAGACACGCAAGTTCCTCCAGTGATACACCCCTGTAGAAAAGTGCCATTTGCGCTGAGAGAAAAACTAAAACAGGAGTTAAACCGCATGGAAGCTTTGGGTGTGATACAGAAAGTTGATGAGCCTACTGAATGGGTGAGCTCCTTAGTAATTGTTGAAAAGAAAAATGGACAACTCAGAATATGTCTGGATCCAAGAGATTTAAATAAGGCTATTAAAAGAGAACATTTCAAACTACCAACCAGAGATGAAATCATGTCACAGTTTGCGGGAGCAAAATGGTTCAGTAAATTGGATGCATCTTCAGGATTCTGGCAAATGAAGCTAGATGAAGCCAGCTCAATGCTGTGTACATTTAATACCCCAGAAGGTCGATACAGATTCCTTCGACTACCATATGGGATATTGTCTGCTCCAGAAGTATATCACAAAAGGATACACATGATTTTTGAACACATTCCAGGTGTTGAAACAATGATGGATGACATTATTGTCTGGGGATCTACAAAAGAAGAACATGATTCTAGACTGAGACAAGTAATGGAACTTATCAAGAAGGTGAATCTAAAGCTGAACAAGGACAAATGTGAATTTGGTGTGAAAACACTTACCTTTATGGGTGACGTGGTCTCGGAGGAAGGTGTGAAGCCTGACCCGAGGAAAATATCAGCCATAATAAACATGGAACGTCCTAACAACAAAGACGACGTGAGAAGATTCCTAGGAATGATTACTTACTTAGGAAAGTTTATTTCTCAACTCTCCGAACAAACAGCACCTCTAAGATGGTTGTTGGACAAAAATAATGAGTGGATGTGGTCACATGAACAAGAAGAAAGTTGGCAAAACTTGAAATGGACCATCACAGAGCAACCGGTACTAAGATTCTTTGATCCTACAAAAAGTATAAGAATTTCAGCAGATGCCTCGCAATTTGGCCTAGGCTCAGTGTTGTTACAAGAACATGAGGATACATGGCAACCGGTAATCTATGCATCAAGAGCATTGACAAGTGCTGAAACAAGATATGCTCAGATAGAAAAAGAACTTCTAGCAATCACATATGCATGTGAGCAATTTCATCAATTTGTGTATGGTCAAGCGTTTACAGTGGAAACTGACCACAAGCCATTGGTAGCTATCATGGCTAAATCGTTACATGACTGTCCCATGAGAATTCAAAGAATGCTTATAAGACTACAGAAATATGATGTCCAATTGCTGTACTGTCCTGGTAAATACATGTACATTGCTGACACACTTTCCCGTGCTGTGAACAAAAGTGAAGGTTCTGAAAGTCTGATGGATAAAGAGATAGACGCATATGTTAATTTGATTGTAGCTTCTCTACCTGTGTCTCTTGCAAGACAAGAACAGATAAGAAAAGAAACAGAGACAGACATCACAATGAAAGTGTTACAAGACATCATTCTGAAAGGATGGCCAGCAGAAAAAAATGCGTGCCCACTGTCTATTCATGATTATTGGATGTACCGCACTGACCTTACGGTTGTCAATGGTATTATTTACAAAGGCAATAGAATTATTATACCTGCACGACTAAGAAAAATTATGCTGTGCAAGATACATGAAGGCCACTTAGGAGAAGAGAAATGTAAACGGAGGGCGCGTGAAGTGATGTATTGGCCAAGAATGAACCAGGACATAGCACAGACAACAGCTACATGTGAACTGTGTCTTACGTACAGACCAAAGCAACAAGTCGAGCCGCTGAGTCCTCATGCAGTGCCAGAGAGACCATACCAGAAGGTAGGCGCAGATTTGTTTGATTGTATTGGAAAAACACACATTGTCGTGACTGATTATTATTCTAATTACCCTGAGGTGCAGACTCTACCTACAACTACTAGTAAAGCCGTAATCAGTTGCATGAAGTCAATCTTTGCAAGGCATGGTGTTCCTATGGAAGTGTTCACTGACAATGGACCTCAGTTTTCCAGCGCTGAATTTAGACAGTTTGCTGAAGAGTGGGAATTTGTCCATGCAACATCGAGTCCCCACTATCCACAGTCAAATGGGTTGGTGGAAAGTTCAGTAAAAACTGTAAAGAGTCTAATGAAAAAAGCACAAGACGGCAAAGAAGATTTCTACAAAAGTCTTTTAATCTACCGCAGTACACCTTTACAGAATGGACTCTCTCCTGCACAAATGCTGATGGGAAGGAGGATTAGAGCAAATCTTCCGATAAGTGACGAACTGCTTAATACGCATAACTCAGCATTGGTGAGACTGAGTAAGGTACGTCAACAGGAGAAACAGAAACTGTACCATGATAGGCGAGCAAAAAGCTTATCTGATCTAAGATCAGGTGACCAAGTCCATCTCCGAGATCATGAGAAAGGCATTTGGATGCAGAAAGGTATTGTGCAAGCACAAGTAGCACCAAGATCTTATATTGTACGTACAGATCGTGGAACAGAAGTAAGAAGAAATCGGGTCGATTTAAGATCTCAACCCAACCATAGTGATGGCAACACGACTGAAGAATACCCTTCATCTGACATGTATGATGGA
Organism: Mixophyes fleayi; assembly: GCF_038048845.1. Classification (NCBI taxonomy): domain Eukaryota; kingdom Metazoa; phylum Chordata; class Amphibia; order Anura; family Limnodynastidae; genus Mixophyes; species Mixophyes fleayi. Next base: position 109,409,513 of record NC_134402.1, read on the forward strand.
CTTGATAATGGTGAACAAACCATGATGGAAGAAAGGTCCAACATGGTTGACGATACACAGACTTTGTGTGAAAGACCCATAAGAGAAATACGCAGACCTGAGAGACTCATTGAAACGTGTTAGATGATGTTCTTAATGTTATATTGTTAAATTGTTATACTGAAGGATACAGGGCTTATCTTTAAAGAAAAGAAGATGTGATGTTATTGCATTAGATATGCTTAATGTTTGTAGACACTCCCTTATATGTTTAAGCTTGAATCTTTAGTGATGGTCCCTAAGACCATGGGGAATGCTGGGAAGTGGGTGTAGCCAGTGTGCAATGTACCCAGAGTCTGCAAATGGCTGAATAAAGAGCTCAGCAGTGCCCACCCATGCTTCAGTGTCCTGATGAACTGATTTACAAGTATATTAACAAAACACCCACTATTGATAAAAGTTATAAATTGGCTTGCAACCAGAGCTGAACTGTTGTAACTTAATATGTTATGGTAAACATCTTTTTGATACAACATCTACCAGCTGGAATAGACAGTATTCTTTTATTTTAAAAATTAATTTATCACAACTGCCCATTCCCTCACCCTATACCCAAACAGAACAAGTAACCAGAACACAGGCAACACAATTCAGATCTAGAGACATCAACACACAAGTATATAAGAGAAAACCTACGAGTAAGCCTCTTACAGCTGTTATTACATTTAATTAGGTAAAATACTAACACTCTCTCTTCTTATATCCTTGAACTTGTACTTGAATTCACTATAACAGAGAGAACTCAACAACAAGAAGGACTTTGAACTATTTAAGTAGCATTTACTTGTAATTGCATTTCAAAAAGAACCAGGTTTATTTTTATATTATATGATTATAATGATGTTGTTATGAGTTTTTATTGACTGTATTTTGCATGATCTTGAAAGTTATTTTTTATTAATTAATAGAGTAAAGCTGAACATATTTGTTCCTTCTGATGAACAAATAAATAAGAAGAAAAACACAGCCTGTAGGATCTCCGGCAATTAATTTAACGAAGAAAAAATAGACAGGTTGCTCAATCAAAATATAAGTCACCTAACAGTTGATCCAACCTTAAATATTACATAAGTGGCCCTAGCAAGTGTTATCTAATAAATAAAGAGACGTAAGACTTGTTTGGCGACGAAAAAGGTCACAAAACTTATTGAAATCTGGATCTGGGACCACAAAAATCGGTGCCCCATAACTCCGCAAGAGGGATTGTTACTAACATTGAATCTCCCTTTTAAGGGAGAGTGCTCCACTGTTCCCCTTAATGTGTAATTTATGGCTGTTAATTGGCATGCTTTTCCAGCCACACCAAGACACATCTGAAATAAAATACCAATTAAACAACAATGCAACATGACAATCAAAAATAAGGGACTGGATGAGAGAGGAAATTTCCAGTGAAAGATAAAGTAACCAGCCTATGCTTATGCTTATAAAACCTCCCCAGCTCAGGCCATCCCGTAAAAATTCTTTCTGATTGGCTAACAAACCTTGCATTATTAACTCTTGCAGGGCACCCAACTTCATTTTATTTTACCACATCATGGGTGCGTATATGCCTTTGGGCCAATACTTCCCTCTGTTCTCCTATTCAGCAAAAGATTATATAGGGTATAGTTACAGTTTAATACAACAGCACAAATGCTAAGTTATTTGTACATTATCAGACAGCAACATCCTAACAAGCAGTGGCGGATCCAGGGGGGGGGGGGGGGGGGGGGGGGCGATCGGGGCGATCGCCCCCCCCCCTAGCAGAAACTTGCTGCCGAAGGCTGCACAGTATGTGCAGGTCCGTCCAGCCGTGACAGGCAGGGACAGTGTGCTGCCCGGCTGCTCTGACTGTGTTTAAAACACAATCAGAGCAGCCGGGCAGCACACTGTCCCTGCCTGTCACGGCTGGACGGACCTGCACATAGTGTGCAGCCGTCGTCAGCCTAAGATGCTAGAAAGGGACGGGGCCTAAATCGCCCCCCCCCCCCCCTAAATCGCCCCGGGTACAGCATTTTTCTAGATCCGCCCCTGCTAACAAGATAAGGCATATTACATACTAAAGTGTTAGCTTCATAAATTTGCAAACAAATGTTTAAGACATCAATGACTTTCAACTTTAAACTTGCTGTAATCAATGAGAATACAAATATTATGCCACATATACATTTATAAATTGAAAGGAAAACTGTCTAGACAAGTAAGTCAACTGCAAACCTCCCATACAGATATATCACATTTCTTATGGACTAATTCAGCACAGAGTACAATGTGTCTTATTAAATCTGCCTACTGTGAATTTTGCGTTGTGACAGGCACTCAGTCGCAGCCTTTATCCAAAATAGACACAATCTATACATAGGCTTGGTTTCTGAAAATGGTGTAGCAAAGGGGGAGTTACAGGAAATAGGTAGCATGCAATGAGTGGGCAATTCATTAGATAACTGTCCTTATTAAGTCAATGACTTCTCAATATCTACACAATACTATTTATAACAGTTAGACAGGCACCAGTGGATCATGTGTATGCAATTCTTATGCTGAATGGACAAGATTTAATGAGGAGTGAAGTGATAGGCTGAACGAGCCTAAACTGATGGTATATGGTATGGCAGGTACTGAACATTGGAAAGGGGTTAAATATGACAATGCAAAATCCGGCCAATGGGGACACAGGGAGGGTCAGCGTGTTCATTATATATCCTCTCCCTGTAGGTGGGGCCGGTCTCTTGGTTCCTGCATCGTTTTCCACCCTCCCGCCCGGCTGGTGGAAATTCTGGTGAAGTTATCGAGTTAGTAGGAGAGCGGGCAGTCAGCCGTAAATAAGCAGATGGTGTTACCAGTATGGCTGGGGCCATTGCACCTTCCGAAGAATCATGACTCATGGTCCTCCTGAGTGAAGGACCCCTTGGCAGTCTTTGAGCGGGCACCAATGTCGAGTCCAGGAGGGACCCAGCTGCCTCGTTAGCCCAAATTTAACACCAGGTCAATCGTAAAGGAGTTTACTCCTGGGACCAGTGGGATCTACCACTGTTTGGCTTTGCGTTTGCCTGCTGACTGCTCTGCTCTCTAAACAATTTATCTTTTGCCAACTTAAAAGTTGTTGTGTGGTTATTTCTTGATTTATAGTTATAAGTTTTGCTGTTATCAAGGTTTAAGTACACTGGTTAAGACATATGACATATGCAGTTTAATGACTTTGTATATCAGCATTGCAGAAGGCTCCAGTTGCACAATGAGTATATCAGAAATAGCCACTCACTAATACAAAAGAATAGACCCCCCCCCCAAATACCATAAAGTCAACTATTTACCTGTGATCACAAGTAGACCATTGATAAAATAGGAGCTGACACAAATTGGGTTGCAATTAAGCTACAGTTGGTAAACTAATTACTTTAGTGGTACTTAAAGAGTCATATCAGAACTCACAGTTCATAATAGATGTGTATGATCTCACCAAGTCCCGTTTCTGTAATTACAATGTGCTAAGAAACAGAAAGACTTTGCACTGAAGGAGTCGAGAAACATTGCCTGGTATGATTTAAAACTGATAGGGGAATATAGGATATGGGGTATACTGCTGGGTTGATCCGGCCACTTGTAGTGTATCGGACCAGGATGAAAGGTAATGGTTTACTCCTCAAGGCTACAAAAATCCTGGAATATTTCATGTAACATTACAGAGAATTCAGCTTAATATGGCAGCCTCCCTACTCACCAGATCTCAAAAAAATTTAGCATTTTTTTTTAGCATAAATCCACAGCCAGCTAAATTTCAACAACTATGGGGGCACTTAGAAGTCAGTATGGGCCAAAAATGCTGTTACACTTTTAATAGGTTGATATAAGGGCAAAGGAAGGAGTGACACGCTGTGAAGGAGCTCCTATATCGCCACTGATGACGCAGTCGCGGTGGGCGGAGCTTGAGCCACGCATAATGGACACTAGCATTTCACTGCTGTTATGGCTCCACAGTAAGTTCTTTGTTAGCACCATGTGCTAGATAGGAAACAGAAGGCTTTGAGTCATACAGGCCGTATCTAGTTGCAGGGGTGTGGCAGAGGTCAAGCCCTCCCATCTGAAGCAATGCATTATGGGTAAAGGTTTATAAGCCATTGAGACAAACATATCCCTCTCATTCCATCACTCCACACACACACATACTTGGAACCTCTCCCACACCTGGAACCCTGGAGACATACTAGTAAGCTATATCTGTAACTCTTAACTATATGAATTAACTCTCTGGAGCTTTAGCCTTTTCTGATGTTATATCTTTCTCTCTCTTTCTCTTAATCTTTCTTTATCTACCACTGAAACAAATATCTGTTAATCCTTCATCTTCTTATATTTAACTCTCTGGAGCTTTAGCCTTTTCACATATACTTTCAGGAATGTTTGCTAATTGCATTACAATGAATTTCCATCCCCCTCATCTTGTTTACCCTCTATGTTCTGATGTTATATCTTTCTCTCTCTTTCTCTTAATCTTTCTTTATCTACCACTGAAACAAATATCTGTTTATTTTACCTGCAAATTCTAACAACCCCCCATCTTTTAAGAGCACATGGCATACACAATGCATCCTTAACACACATACATTCTCTGTCTCTATACACACTCACAACAATGAATACTCACTCCTATACATTTCTCTTACAGCATATATACTAGTAAACACACACACACACACACCAGAATAGGATATTGTAATCCAACCCCCCATCTTTCAAGAGCACATGGCATACACAATGCATCCTTAACACACATTCATTCTGTCTCTATATACACTCACAACACGAATGAGCAATACTGATGAAATACTCACTCCTATACATTTCTCTTACAGCATATACATTAGTAAATATATACACACACCCACACCCACACACACCACAGAATAGGATATTATGTACTTACTTCTGAAGTTGTAGCATTGTCTGTTTAATCTATAATGTATTATCTGTAATTGTATGTATGCATTTATGTTGTAAAGTAAAAGACTTGTATCCTTATGCCTGTTTTGTATGTTTAGATAACTGTAATCAATAGGATGAATGGATGTTTATATAGATAATGCATTATAGTGAGGTAAATGATAGATTGGTATTTATTTAGCGATTAACACATAAATGTGAAATATTTGTGTAATATTTAGGCGAGATGTGTGTACATATATATATGTATATATATATATATATATATATGTATATATATATAGCCTTGTCAAACACAGGAATCGCGTAAGTCTACGGATTTCTAGTTGTCATGCGCAAGCATGACAACTGGGACACCTTGTTTTTGGGTTGCCATGGTATTAGGCGAAACCTCAAAAGGTTGAGTGAAATAATGCCTCTAAAGTAGATCTGAGATGTCACGGGTGCGTATTATTCGACGTGACTAAAATAGCGAAAAAGACGCAAATTGCATTATATCCCAATAATTAACGAGATTGGTTATTAATAAGATCAAAGGTATTGTATCATTATTATGGCGGGTCCCAGGATCCTATAACAATGGCGAGCTAGCTCAAACTGTATTAATTATGATCTTCAATGGCCAAGAAGACCCATAATTTATTGCAGCAAACCTATTCTTATTTCTGTATTTTATTTTATTTTTACATTTTTCATAATGATGAAACAAATGATCTTTAATGACTGAATTATCTCCTCAAGGGAAAATAGGGCCAATCTGCCTATTTAATGTTAACATTTTTTTTTTCTCTAGGTGGACTAGCGATTTAGTGTTGTACAAAAGTAGGTTTGATTGTGAACTAACTTGAGAATTTTTGGGTAAATGCAATATTTTTTCTTAAATGGCTGTGTTTATCTTATGTAGAATACGATACTCGGTTATTTTGTTCTCTATTTCAGGGTAACATCACACTGACCCTGAATAGCACAGAACCATTAAAGGCACCTCAACCTCATATTTCCATCAGAAACTCGTCTTTGAAAGTTGTCTAGCGGGTACGTGCTTCGGCGACGCTTTGGAATTCTGAGTAGACGGCGCGCACTGGTCACCCCGTACAGCCATTAGTCGCTCTTTTGGCTGGGTGAATTCAGGTCTACAAGACGAACCAATTGACTTCATTCCCACGCAACAAACAAGGAAGTATTTACACAGGTCGTTAAATCAGTCGTTAAGATCATCAAACAGGTAGCTATGGATTTCATTAATATCACTAAACTTGCAGAAGGTAGTATGTTTAATCCTGTCATACCAGCTAGTTATACATCTGCAGAAAATTTATGGGCACAACTGCTAGAGCAGGTGTACAGTCATGACAAATTGTCTATTAATAAACAAAGTGTGTTTAGGAAAACCCATAAAAGGTTCCAAATGTTGGTTAAATTAGTCCAGGTTTTTGAGGACACAATTTGGAGACCGGAGCATGCAGAAATGATAGCTAGAGGTATGTTGACTAAGAAAGTAAATGTAATTAATCAGGAAGATAGCTGTAAAAATTGTACTGATAAAGATAAGGAAATCGCTGAGCTATGCGTTGACCTTAATACTGCAGATGATCGGATGGCTTCTACTGAAGACCATAGGGCACAATTACAGCAGGACTTAGAAAGTAGAGCCCAAATGATCATGAATATGCAGGGTTTGATAACTGATCTTTCAAATTCGATAAAAGAGCTATCTAAAAGTAACCCTCGGGTGGACTCTACAGAGTTAATACCCACAAAACAAATTTGTGTTTTTAATAGGGAAAGTGGTAGTTCAGCTGGGTATCAAGCAGACTTATCTGGCTTGGATCTCACTGCACCACTACTTGATACGCAGGATGTAAGATCCCCTGGCATTTACCCAGTGTTACGCACACTGGAGTACACCCCAACACCGGTGGGAAATACTGTTGGTGCACGGGCACAAGACCAGAAGAGTGGATGGGATGTTATAGATTCCACTCCTGTCTTAGGGCCAAGCAACAATGGTAGTAAGGATTTGATCTCTTTCAATCAACCTTTTACAGGTAATGATATAAAGAGAACAAAAATCCTCTTGGAACTCAAAAGAGAATTTCCTCAATATGATAGCAGTTTAGACCCTTTTACCTCATGCGATATTTTTGAGGGCCATTGCACTCAACTAAGTGTGGCCCCAGAAGATCGCATGGATCTCTTCAAGTTGTGGCTACCCACTTACCTTAGTCAAAGGTATGAGACCACTGGGGACTCAGCCCCCGGGAATGGTCGCTACCATGACAAAAAGGAAAGAATAGCTGCCCTTATGTTACTGACAACAGGGCATAGGGAGGTAACTCCCAATATCTTAGATAGTTTCAAACCTACAATACACCATGAACCTTTAGCTTTATGTGGTCGGTTTGAAGCTATGTATAGGACTGTAACTAACGACCATAGACCCCATATTCCACCGGGCATGATTCGCGCATTTGTGGAAAAATTTACATACACAAATGTCAATCTGCGAACAAATGCTCAAAGGGAAACTACACTTGCAGGTGCAGCTAGAATTATTGAGGAATTCAGACAGGAAACTTTGAGATCCAAGAAATCTGTACAAATTAGGGAACAGGGTATATCTGGTGGTGTAACGCGTGATCGCCGCCAGACTTATCCTGAACATCGCCCTAAAGATGTTCAGCCATCTGCTCCACCAGCAGAGGATGAAGATCTAGTCTGCTACAAGTGCAGACAGAAAGGACATAGTAGAAGAAACTGTCCTAAACAATCTCGTTACACAGCTGGAAACACAAACGGTTTCCAAAAGAAATATAATAATTGTACAAGGACAAAAGGTCCATCAGTTGCACAACCACTGAAGTGTGTAGCAGCTGTTAATGTGCAAGCAGATAAACCGTCTGCTTCACAGGTAACATCACAAAATAAAGAGGTTTCAGTCTGTGCAGTAGAGGTTCCAGTAGCAAATCTGGTGCAGACAGACTGAAGGTCAGGGGTCCCAAAGGAACTAATTCCGCTATGTAGCCTGGTATTGGATCCTTCTGGGAGACCCCACATCATGGCTAAAATAAAAAATATTTGGGTAAAAATCATGCTTGACACTGGAGCTGAAATCTCCATCACCAATGTGGAGCATGATTTGAATCCAGATAGCCCTCAGTGTGTTGTGATCGGATTTGATCACCAACAAGGGGGGGTGACAGCCCACAGGATTGATAAAGTGATTGTAGAAATCAATGATTTCTCTTTAAAAATCCCAATGTGGTACTACTCAGGATCCGATAACATTATCGGAACTGATGTAATGACAAAACAGGGCTGGATATTGGATCTAGCAAATTGTATGGTATGGAAAGGTCCCAGAAAATCAAGGATCTGTGTGATACAGCGACATGATCTGGGTCCACTCATACATGCAAATGACAGGAATGACAATGGACTTGTGCATAAATGGCCAGAGGTCTCACACAACACAGACCTTGAACCTATTGTGTACAGGTATCCGGAATTATGGGCACAAGGGAAAAATGACTGTGGAAGGATGGTTGATGTTGAGGTGGACATACAAGGGCCGGACCCACCACCTCAGCGTCAATATCGCTTCCCTCCTGAAGCCATGGACTCTGTAGTGGAAGCTGTAACTGACCTACAGTCAAGGGGGGTGGTCATAAAGGGAAATTCAAAGTGCAACAATCCCTTATGGCCTGTTAGGAAGAAGGAGACGAACACCTGGAGACTCACAATCGATCTCAGGGTTCTGAACAAATACACCCCCATGTCAGCGCAGGTAGTTGCAGAAACCCCAGACATAATGGCAAGGATAAATGGTAAAAGCCAGGTATTCTCAACCATTGATGTGGCAAACGGATTTTTCTCTATACCCTTAACAGAAAGTTGCCAGTACAAGTTTGCGTTCACTGTACGTGACACGCAATACATGTTCTGCGTTTTGCCCCAGGGTTTTCACAGTAGCCCAACTTACTTTCATCAGGCATTGGCAAAAGTGCTGAGTGTTTTCTCGCGCCCAGAATGCCTGTTACAGTATGTTGACGACCTACTCCTCCATACAGAGACCATGGAGGAGCACTTAGCCCTCTTACAGGAATTGTTAGGCCTCCTGTCACGTGCAGGACTGAAGCTGAGTCCTCACATGGCAAACCTGGCTAGGTCAGAGGTGATATTTCTAGGGGTTAAGATTGCTCATGGAACAAAGGGTATCATGGCCGCCCGCGTGGAAGCAATGGTTAAATTACCCAGGCCTGGCACCCTGCAGGACTTACGTAAGTTCCTGGGGGTTGCAAATTTCATGAGGGAATTCATAGAGGACTTTGCTACCAAGGCAAAAGCTCTCTATGAATTACTCAGAGGTGAAAAACCCTCACTGAAAGGTTGGGCGGAAACACAGGAGAAGGCCTTTACAACACTAAAAAGAGACCTCTCCTCTGCCCCGGTACTAGCCACCCCCCACCCAGATGGCAATCTGGCCATCCAAGCGCATGCTGGATCAGAGTCCATATCAGCGGCTCTCCTGCAAGAGGTGGGTATAACAACTAGACCACTAGGATACTTCTCAAGACTTCTTTCACCAGTTGAAAGGGGTTTTGATGAGTGTGCAAAACAGCTGGCAGCCATACATTATGCTGTCAAAGTGACAGAGCATATTGTAGGGTTTAGACCACTTACTGTGCAGACACCTCACTCTCCATTAACTCTTCTACTCCGGGATACACTTCCTGGAGTCTCTCAGCAGAGGTTTGGGAGATGGATAATGGACCTTAGTGGACGGAACATCAAAATCTGTCACAAGGCTAAGTATGTTCTGTCTCAATTGTTAAACACAACTGGAACAGAGCATGATTGCGGTCTATTGACACATTCCCTTACAACACCTTTCTTCAGGCAGATAGCGCACCCTGATGACAGAATCATCTTCGTTGATGGGTCACGCTCTCTAGTGGATGGGACATATGCGACAGGTTATGCGGTCTTGGATGAGACCACTGGGACCCAGAGCCTGGTTAAACTTCCAGGTCACCTGTCCGCACAGCGCGCTGAGTTAGAGGCTGTGAAAGAAGCACTTTTTCTCCAGCCCCCAGGGCGGCGCACTATATACAGTGACAGTTCGTATGTAGTGCGATCTCTAACATCACACTTAGAGACCTGGCAAAAACGTGGATTCGTGGACAGCCAGAATAAACCTCTGGCGCACGTTTCAGTTTTAAAAGAACTTTGGGAATGGGGAAAGTCACATCCTGATGAGGCTGCAATCATCAAAGTGCCTGCACACCAGAAAGGGAACAACCCCTTAATCCTAGGAAACAATGCAGCGGATGAAGCAGCAAAAATGGCTGCAATATCTGGTATCTTTTGTGATCCAGATGCTGCATTTTTGCCCTCATTCCAGGTGGCTGTACGCAGGAAAGTCCTCAAAGAAGGACCGGTGTCATTTGAAGAGGAACAGGCGAAAGACCCTCTTCTTATGACACTCAGAAATTCACCACAGGATCCCTGGTCTATCAGACAGGGTATCTTGTGCCATGTATCAGGAGAAAATTTAAATCCACTCCCAGTAGTCCCTTCACATCTCCAAGAGGAGCTGACACAGCTCAATCACCAGCTCCTGGGACACCCTGGTCGGGATAAACTGTTGTCTCTACTAAAGAGTAAATTATACTGGCCAGGAATGTCCAAAACAGTAGAGTGTGTGACTCAACAATGTCTTGTATGTGCCCAAATCAACCCTAGAGCACCAGCTCTCAAGCCAGCATTACAGCGTGTGCCTCCAGCAGAGGGGCCATGGGCAGCCTTACAAATTGATTTCATAGGACCACTACCAGCAGGCAGTCGCAATTGTCGCTATGCCTTGGTAGTTGTTGATGTGTTCTCGAAGTGGGTAGAAGCCATTCCAACAGTGAATGACTCAGCTACCACTACAGCACGGGTCCTATGGGAGCAAATTTTGTCACGTTGGGGAATCCCCAGGATCATAGAATCTGATCGTGGAACCCATTTTACTGGCAAGGTCATGAAAGCACTTTGTGAACTACTGGACATAAAGCAACGATTTCATGTTCCTTATCATCCCCAGTCAGCAGGGATAGTAGAGCGCATGAACCGGACCATCAAGACCCGGTTAGCCAAGGCATTGTTACAGAAGGGATCTTCTTGGGTAACAGCTTTACCGGCAATACTTATGGGTATTAGGGCAACGGAAGCATCCACAACAGGGATCACTCCATTCGAGCTCATGACAGGTCGCAAAATGCCACTTTGCTTCCCCAATGAGCCTCAGCTGTCAAATCCCATTAAGGATGCAATTGCCAGAGATGTGTTCCTACAACAGGTACAAGATAACCTGAAGGGACTGCTGCCATATGCAGCAGTACGGCTGCACAAACCCTATCTACAGGGGGAGACCCCAATGCCCCTTGTAGGAGATTTAGTAATGGTCAAAGTTTTCCGTAAGGCAGGTCCTTGGGATGCAAACTGGGAGGGACCATATCAGGTTCTCGAGACAATGGGTGATACCATGCTGAAGGTACAGAGGCCTGTGACTACCAAGAAAGACTCTCAGCGGAGACGCAAGGTATTGTGGGTCCATATTGACCAGGCAAAAATCACTCGAGTCTCCTCAACCCAGTAGAGCATTTGTGTGCTCATTAAGTTGGGAACTACAGGGGAGTGTGGAACAATAAAACCATCTTTCTAAAGGTTCTAGTAAGGAAAATTAAAACCTGTCCTTATTGAAAAAGAACTAGACTCATGCCTTTTTTCTTAGCAGATCATGGAGCCCAAGGAAAGATCTGTGACACCAGCACCCAGAGGACACCATTACAAATCTTATTCCTCCGTGGGAGCTCAAAGGTGCTCAGTATACTGCCATCTGAGCAAACTAGTATTACAGACACTGGTAATACTGGTAGGTGTGGTACTAGTGGGTTTTGCTACTCCTCAGAATAACGAGGAGGACAGGGGTTGGTCAAATGCAACACAAATAAGAAATTCCCAAAAATCTAATTCTACTAACCAGCTAGAGCTTTTGGTAGTAGAATGTAAGGAAGGGAAAATCCTAGAGCCCTACTCTAATTACAGCTTTGTGGCTGGTCAATGGTATTTATATGGGTTTTGGAGATATGGTTATGCAGGGGATAAGGTCCGACACTATACCCCCAAAGAAAATGTGTCTGCCAATCAACATGATCTACATACACTCTGCCTTAAAGAATATAACCATTATAAAGATATTGATTTAGTGCCAACTAAATCTGTCAGGTGGGTATCAAAGAATCCTCATTTACCACGCTTTAAAAGAACACCAGTGACCCCAGAGAAGCGACTAGATATCCACCCAGATACTCCTGTGAGGCTTCAGAAAATTCCACTTGGTTTCGGGACAGAGCTCAAGAACTGGCTGCTCGACTTCGGGAAGGAGGACGACATCTTGGAAAAACTCAAGGAGACGGAGAAGCAAGCGACCATCAAGCTGGAACATGATGCCATCAAAATCACAAAGGTCCTGCACGCCTTAGAGGAAGACGCCAAAGTATCGTGGTGGGAGAGCCTATTTGGTTACAGTCCAAAAGCAACATCATTTTTCAATCTCCTCATACATCCCATAATAGTTCTCATTTTGCTGGTAGTAATCCTATATATTGCACTACTGGTTGTGTACAGAAAGATAAAAACAATGACTAAAGAACTTAAAGACACTGTAAAGCTATACAAAGAAGAAGAACGTATAAGGACTAGAAGACAACAAATGTCGAACTATTAAGGGAGGGGGGTTATGGACTATTTCATCTATGGACTAGTTACTAAACAAACTACATAGAAGATGTTTGTTATGCACCACCAGATATGACAAGATTCTCATTTTTTTCATGGACTTCACCATTAACAGTGCAAGATTAACTATTTTTATAGAATATCCCTTGGGAGAGGGGATACTTTTTCCACTATGGATCTCTTAGGGGGTTTTTCCTGGGATGTCGTCAATTGCATAGAGGTTTTTTTATCTCCTCCATAGTCGGTAGGAAGGGGACAAGTGAGAGTTGGTGATCATTGGGGTCTCTCTCTCTCCCTCTTCCTGGATTCTTATCCTTCTGGACTTGACTCTAATAGAACATTCAAAGTCTTTACTATCCTTCAAACATCATTCCGCTTGAAAATTCATATACAGAACTTGTGAAAAGACTTTGTAATAACTTGAAAAAGGACTCTGCTAACTTTGGAATAGAGAAATTATTAACAATAAATTTTATTCCAATGCTTCAGGACTTTAAACAAAACAAAAAAAAACAATACTCAAGGACTCTTTTCTATGATATCTACTTATGGACTTTCTCAAGGATTTTGATTATGGACTTTTGAAGATTACCAACCGTTCTTGTGGACTTCCTTTGAAATTGCTGATTTGTTTTTATATGTTACTTTAAAAACTGTCTTATGTTATGCTTTTTTGTTAATACAGAAGTGAGTATATAATAGTAAAAAAAAAAAAAATACACTTAGATAGAGTAAACCTTCCAACTTGTAGTGTCGGGTTACCGACAACAGGGGGAATGTGAAGGAGCTCCTATATCGCCACTGATGACGCAGTCGCGGTGGGCGGAGCTTGAGCCACGCATAATGGACACTAGCATTTCACTGCTGTTATGGCTCCACAGTAAGTTCTTTGTTAGCACCATGTGCTAGATAGGAAACAGAAGGCTTTGAGTCATACAGGCCGTATCTAGTTGCAGGGGTGTGGCAGAGGTCAAGCCCTCCCATCTGAAGCAATGCATTATGGGTAAAGGTTTATAAGCCATTGAGACAAACATATCCCTCTCATTCCATCACTCCACACACACACATACTTGGAACCTCTCCCACACCTGGAACCCTGGAGACATACTAGTAAGCTATATCTGTAACTCTTAACTATATGAATTAACTCTCTGGAGCTTTAGCCTTTTCTGATGTTATATCTTTCTCTCTCTTTCTCTTAATCTTTCTTTATCTACCACTGAAACAAATATCTGTTAATCCTTCATCTTCTTATATTTAACTCTCTGGAGCTTTAGCCTTTTCACATATACTTTCAGGAATGTTTGCTAATTGCATTACAATGAATTTCCATCCCCCTCATCTTGTTTACCCTCTATGTTCTGATGTTATATCTTTCTCTCTCTTTCTCTTAATCTTTCTTTATCTACCACTGAAACAAATATCTGTTTATTTTACCTGCAAATTCTAACAACCCCCCATCTTTTAAGAGCACATGGCATACACAATGCATCCTTAACACACATACATTCTCTGTCTCTATACACACTCACAACAATGAATACTCACTCCTATACATTTCTCTTACAGCATATATACTAGTAAACACACACACACACACACCAGAATAGGATATTGTAATCCAACCCCCCATCTTTCAAGAGCACATGGCATACACAATGCATCCTTAACACACATTCATTCTGTCTCTATATACACTCACAACACGAATGAGCAATACTGATGAAATACTCACTCCTATACATTTCTCTTACAGCATATACATTAGTAAATATATACACACACCCACACCCACACACACCACAGAATAGGATATTATGTACTTACTTCTGAAGTTGTAGCATTGTCTGTTTAATCTATAATGTATTATCTGTAATTGTATGTATGCATTTATGTTGTAAAGTAAAAGACTTGTATCCTTATGCCTGTTTTGTATGTTTAGATAACTGTAATCAATAGGATGAATGGATGTTTATATAGATAATGCATTATAGTGAGGTAAATGATAGATTGGTATTTATTTAGCGATTAACACATAAATGTGAAATATTTGTGTAATATTTAGGCGAGATGTGTGTACATATATATATGTATATATATATATATATATATATGTATATATATATAGCCTTGTCAAACACAGGAATCGCGTAAGTCTACGGATTTCTAGTTGTCATGCGCAAGCATGACAACTGGGACACCTTGTTTTTGGGTTGCCATGGTATTAGGCGAAACCTCAAAAGGTTGAGTGAAATAATGCCTCTAAAGTAGATCTGAGATGTCACGGGTGCGTATTATTCGACGTGACTAAAATAGCGAAAAAGACGCAAATTGCATTATATCCCAATAATTAACGAGATTGGTTATTAATAAGATCAAAGGTATTGTATCATTATTATGGCGGGTCCCAGGATCCTATAACACACGCCATTAAGTAGTTGTTTGTTGCCAAACAAACCTACAACATATGCACATTTGGTCATTGCAAACAGCACATATTTTACATAAATTGTCATTATACAGTTAATTAAATTTAAAAAGAAACTCTGCATTTCATGGTAATTTGTCAGAAAAGAAACACTCTCTATCAGCAAGTGCAATCTGTTTATGAATATAATAGATTATGTGCTGATAATCCCTTCTGATGATCAAACAATTGTGATCATAAGAGCTGATATCTCCATTGGATTTAGAATTGTTCTACAAGAAATGTAAAGGAGAGTCCTCAAGCACTCATATTTGTATGCATATGTTGTCTCTCATATCATTCGGTTGTCAAATAAAAGAATCTTGTACAAATAGTACAAGAAACACATGGAGCCCAGGGTGAGCGCTTTGATGTAAATTGACATGAGATGTGGTACTAGCAATTATAGCTCTTTCATTATTTAGAGGGTCCTTGTTCTAGACAGAATGCGAGAAGAACACAATCAAATATACCAGTGGAATACTGTATATTGACTTTCACAACTTTATTTTCAACAATGAGCAAGTCCAATATCAGCAACAACTTTGGGATTAATGAAACTGCAAAACTCCTTAATAAAACCTGTAGTTAAAATTGAAATAGTGAATGCATTCGGAATGTTATTTTGCTTTTGAACATTTTCTATCTAAACAAGCTGCAAAATGTTTCTATTCGCATACTGTCTAAATTTAACTGTTTGAGATATAAGCAATTTTTAACACTGTTGATTTGTGGCTTTGCATATCAGCCTCCTGCAGGTAATCTAAAAGGCTAATCCAGTTCAAGATATAGCAGAAGCTAGCTATCCCTGGAATGGGTTGTATAATTGCTAACAATATATTATGTATATACTTTATGGTATACTCCCATTCTTACATATTTTAGTTTAAAATCCATGGAGGAGTAAGACTAGCGATGTTCCTTTAAAGGCTCTCATATTAGGATATTAGCGTGCCTGGTATACTGGTATATTTTTTAAAAAATTAAACAATAAGTGAACACAATAATTCACAACTACCAGTTAATTGAATGCCTTATTTATGTTCCACATTTGATAAGTACAAATACTATACTGCGTGAATAAAAAAGAAATCTTGAAACATGTACACCATAATAAATAAAGGAGGTGGGGAAGAGAAATGTGGCCCATTAAGGTTCATTATAGATAACATGGTTTAATACAGCTGTAACTCTTATCGATCTCAATAGGATTTATTACCAAAAATGGCCATTACATCTAAGAACATTGTGAAATGCCTTAGGAAAAAACAGTTACCAAATATTCTACCGCACTTTGAACAGCAATATCTCTTTTAAAAGCAGAATATTGATGACAAAGTAGATTTTTGTGCAACATTAAACTATTCCAATCTACTTGTTTATTTCATTTCAATTTTAGTATGTTTATATTTTTATGGCTTCAGATATGACTTGCATCTAAGGAATTTGATCAGTAGGTGAGGTCTGGCTAAAACTAAGTGGTACCAGGAGAACTGTTGGAAATCTGCGTTCAAAAACCAGGTTTACAATCTTAGATCTTCAACACATCTGTGTATATCTTGCACATCAGGCACCAAAATCAAATTGTAAATGCATAGTATATTTACTACGGTCTACCTGCCTTCTATATTTTAGCTTATTCCTGAGGCATTATTTGTAAAATACCACAGCCTCCAATAGAAATTTAACCATTTAGAAAATATTATTTAATGTATTTGCTGTAATGCAGTTGTTAGCCATATTTAATGAATTATGCAAAGTGTGAATGCTACACTGCATTTGTTGCCTAAATGTGCAAGCATGGATTTTTGGGAATGGCACCCAAATCAAGCCTAGGGTGGCAGGAGTGCTAGGGAGGACCAGTGCTGGAATCGTGGAGCTTGCCCATGCACAGTGAAGCCCTGTTTCCCTGTAACTCTGCACTTATTCCGATCTGTGTGCTGTTTAGAGCTGGACTCAGAATATAAGGGGACACATCTCTAACATTAAAAAATATGTTTCTTTTGATTAGGCGGGCTGACAGCATGCCTTGTTAAGCGAGATGCCCTCCTGTCATGCTTACTGGGATTACTGTGTTCCGTCGGCCCTAGTGCTAGAGTGCCATACTGCTCGATTTAACATAATTGGAATGCAGTCAGCAGTTCTACAAGGAGCAACAGTGGCGGAGGGTTGAGGAAATGATGTGGCACAGAAGAGAAATGTAATTTTTGGCATGCAAATGAGCATTTTACTTTTCTTATAGCAAACTCCAGTTTGGTCTCAGATATAATCCAGCTAGTATCTTGTACATACTAAACAAATCTCTCAACTGCATCTCTAACTCCCTCTCTTGGTTTGGTCATACCATAGTAAAGCACAAGTTTGCTCAGTAAATGTTGTTGTACCATAATCACACAACTTGTTCACCTGAACTGCATCTATTATCTTTTTCACAATGTCTGCCATCTGTGCTAATAGAGCTTAAATAGCACAAGTAAGGCATATACAGGCTCAGCATAAATAAATTGCATTGGCACCTTGAAATCTGAATTTAAAGCTGCTGCACAAGCATTTCTAGCACAGTAAATATTTTTGCAATGTCTCTTCTTTGCAGTGCAGTCCGATTTGTTGCCTTTATTAGAAAGCAATAATACATTTCTTATACTTAAACCTGTGTTGCAGTGAGTTCTGAAAACCAGAAAGAAGAAAAAGTAAGTTCCTGTTGTTCAATGATATTGCCATATCCACAGAAATAGACATGGAACATTTGCACCTAAAGTCACTGAGAGAAAATCTGCTAAACAATTTGGGAGGACAGGGATACAAAGTAAAAACCATGGCATTGCCTATGACAGCCAATCAAATTATGACTCTTTTTGTGCAGTTTAGAAAATGAAAGCAAAGATCTG
Organism: Mixophyes fleayi; assembly: GCF_038048845.1. Classification (NCBI taxonomy): domain Eukaryota; kingdom Metazoa; phylum Chordata; class Amphibia; order Anura; family Limnodynastidae; genus Mixophyes; species Mixophyes fleayi. The sequence continues at coordinate 109,427,615 of NC_134402.1, forward strand.
AATTGTTTATATGAACCATCCCATCCTTTTCTTTTGTGCACTTTCATAAATGACGCCCTTAATTAGCATTGTCATTTTCTGGGGTCCTCTCAGTCGTTTGTTTTCAATACTTCAGGAAAACATCTGCACCATAAGCCAATTACTATGAAGACACCAAGTCCATACATATTGGGACATCGACACAATTCTCATATTTTGGGCTCTATACACCACCACAATGGATTTGAAATGAAACTAACAAGATGTGCTTTAACTGCTGACTTTCAGCTTTAATTTGAGGGTATTTACATCCAAATCAGGTGAATGGTGTAGGAATTACAACAGTTTCTATATGTGCATCACACGGACACAGACACATTCACAAGTGATGAGGTTGTAGTGTCAGCCTCAGCTTTGTCTTGAACCTTTACTGGATTGTTGACTTTTCAGCAGTGGGTGGAATGGATCCAAGTGTTTCTCTCTGCTATTTTCAGAGATGTGGTGTTGGTCATCAACACTTTGTGGGCCTTCCCACCTGTCTGTTGAACAACTTGAGCATAGGAAATTGCAGATCATAACATATTTCCCAGATTCAATATCATGACAGTTAGTATCTGGCATATCAGGCAAAAGAATTTGAAATTCCTTTGTTGCTGTCTTAACTGCTTACTCCTCTATATAAGGTATTGAACAGTCACTTCATCATTACATTTTAAATCATCTTGGAGATCTACATCAAGTGAGATTGTCTGTCAAAAGGGGACAGGTTAAGAGGAGGACTAGGAGTGCTTCCAATGCAGTGGAGTACTAGTTGCAATGTTTTCAGCAATGCTAATTCAGTTTAAGCCATCACGCTACTCAATTTCTCTCTATTTTCCTACTGACTTGTGGCCTATAGGGAGTGTGTAACTTACTATCAATACACATGAGCTTGCACAAGCTAAAAAGACATTGGCAAAGTGTATACCTAGGGGATCTTCTAATATTTGATATTGGGAATCTTCTAATGTTTGATTCTGGGGATATCAAACTAACAACGACTTCCTGAACAACTTTCTTAGCTGTGAAAACAGCAGTATTAGAAGCAGCTGGATAACCCTCTACCCAGTTGGAGAAAACATTAATACATACTAATACATACTTGAGATTCCTGCAGAGTGGTAATTGAATGAAGTCGATTTGTATGACTTGGAAAGGTCCATCTGTAGGAGGAATGTGCGATGGTTCTGTCGGTATCGCTCTTCCCATATTCTTTCACAGACAAGTAAGACAAGACATTGCTTTCTTATGAGCCTGTGAAGAGAAGCTTGGTGCACACCAGTATGCTCTTACCAATTTGCCCTCTATACCCAGGTGTGTCAGACCATGTGCTGCCTCTGCTAAGCTTGGAAGATATTCCTTTAGAGCCTCTGGCCTACCATGTCTATGTTCTGTAGCTACACAAATCTTGCATTTCTATTAATTTCTGAGCACTGAGAGCTTCAAATATCGATTGGTTACATTTGTTTTTAAAAGTGAGCCTGCTGCTCTCTTAGCAGCCTCATCTGCTCTATTATTACCAATTGATATGGGGGCCCTGTCGTATGTGAATACTTTACACTTGATAACGACTACTTCCCTAGGTAGTTGTATCACTATCAGAAGTCATTTTATGTGTTGTGAACGCACTACTGCTGTACCTGTTGCTGTCATAAAATTCCTAAGACGCCTTAGAGCATCAAAGTTATGTACTACTCCAAAAACATACCTGAGTCAGTATATATATTAACTGATTTACCCTCTGCCAACTCACATGCTCTTGTCAATGCCACAAGTTATTATTATTTATTAATAAGGCGCCACGGATTCCGTAGTGCCGGATACAGAAGCAAGTAAAAAATAGAAGAGGTAATACATGTCAATAGCTCAGATGAGTGTGAGTAGTGCTATGGGGACTCACACAGAGTGCAGCAAATGACGTGACAGAACATACGAGGGATAGGAGATAGACGTGGGACAATAGGTAAAGAGGACCCTGCCCGCGAGGGCTTACATTCTAAAGTCCAGCAATCTGTACTGAGTGATATGGGCCATCTCCTGTGTCCGTCTGTCTGTGACAACCTCCATCCATGTAAAACTTAAAATCTTCATTTTTTAAAGGGATGTCATGTATGTCAGTTCGTGTGATAAAGGTCTGATTCAAATTTTTCATACAATCCTGTGCATCGCGAGGCACATTTTAGGAATCTTGCTGAGGAGACATGCCTAGTTTGAACAGAACCTAGGAGGGCAGATACTGGCAGATATCTTGAGGCACATATGGTAGGTATGTACCTGGATTTAGCATATTACTCCTCTTAATTGTGATGTTTGCAGGTGCCATTATTGCTAACTCCCATTTTGTAAATCTTGCTGAGAGATATGCCTATATTTGGCAGAATTTAGTAGGGCTGATACCGCATTTGGAGTATAGACAGTTGAATCATGTCCCAGTACTACATCCTCGCTCTTACTTACCAGAAGAGCAGTTGCTGCTACACTTCTTAAACAGATAGGGAGGGATCTTGCCACAGTGTCTAATTGTGCACTGTAGTATGCTAACAGCCTGCTTGCATTAACATGTTTTTGTGTCAAGACTCCTGCAGCACAACCACCAGCTTCAGTACAGTATAAAAGTACAAATCTGCAGCTGTATTTGCGGCAGTGTCATGTAGTGTATATCCTTAATCCTAATGTTGTCAAATGTCTTAGCCCCTGGGTGAGACAATGCCCCAAGTATTTGAACTTTCTCTGGCAGGACTGTAATTTATCCTTTTCAACCTTTAGTCCTGTTTGTGAGTAATGAAGCAACAAGTTTTTAGTATCATAAACAAATCAGAACACAGCAATAAATCATCTACATACTGAACTAGACTCATTGCTTGGTTGAAAAAATTGCAAACTGTCATGCAAGGCTTGAGCATGATGAAGGGCAGCTCATATGTCAAATTAAGCATTCTCTCACACAGAGACATTGAGGAAACGAGTATAAGCTCAACTAATACCCGGTACCTAGGCCTGTTTGGTATCAATAGATGTGTAAATTCATAGGGGATCTATTAATAATAAAATTGGGTCTATTTTACTCTCCACAGAAAAGTTAGGACACATAGTAAAATTAGGTGGCAAATCAGGCAACATGCAAATGGTGTCAAGACCAATTACAAGAATTTGTCAGTCTTTTGGGAAATCAATAATTTGATAAGCTGTCTATCTTCACTATCTTTACTATCTGTAACTTATACTCATACTTATACATATACTTATACTTGAATACAATCCCTTTATTTTAAACTGTTTTGCTTGTTAAGTATGTCATGTCATCTTAGCTGTTTTTCATAACCTGTAAGCATTATACATTTTGCATATTGAATCTAAAAATGTAATAGTTCATGTCCTTATTGCTCTAAATGAATTCATTGCCTGCGTAGAATATACAAATTGCTTGACCATGCTAAACCTTTCATTGCTGAGGTGTGAATTGTGGATACATGTGTATACCAAGCCTAGTGTGTTTCTGCATATACATTTGTGTCATATAGCCCTTTAGGGGTTAAGGGTTAACCCTTTGATTGCTTGTGTGCCTTGCTAACTGTGTGTAACAAGGAGTGCTCATTGCGTGCCAATGTGGGACAGAATATTGTGGTCCTATTGCCCTTATTCAATAGCTGGTGGCAAGACCAAAGTGGGTGTGTTTGTGTGAGCGCTGTTTGGGGGCAATTCACAAATCTGTAGCCTGTGCAATAGCTGAGAAGAAGATTGAGTGCTGGGATCGTGTGTAACCCCATACCGTAAACACTTCCAAGTCATGAGTGCGCAAAGTGTGGTTTGTGACTAGTAAAGGTAGCTAGGATAGGTTTTCCTGACAAAATAGAGGGGATATATTGTCTGACCGTGTAAATATATAATAAGATATTTAATCAAGCAGTGGCTAGTCAGGGCTTATCCCTGACACTCACCAGGCAAAGTCTTTCTGGAAACAACATAGAATGTGGGAGCTGTGGATCCCAGAACCTCCTTTGATCTGTGTGAATTGAAAGAAACTCTTTTATACTTCTATTGCAAATTCTGGGGAGGTTGTAAATGAAGATGTGCAATCTTTCAACCACGAATTGTTGGGTGAAAGCCTCTCTTTTAAAGTTATGGGTAAGCTACTTCTCCAAGAATGTTTCTGGGATGGAGCCTTCATCTCTTTCAGGCAGACCAATAAATCTTAGTTTCCCTGGCACAATAATAGTGTGTAGTAAGGTAATAATAAAAATGTCAATATTTATTGTAAATAAATCCATAGAGATGATCAACATAATACTGGTCCGGACCACAGTAAATTAATATGGGTACAGCTCAATAGGTTAGCAATATAATGTAGAGTTCAGAGGAGACCAATAACCCCAAACACGTTTCTAAGAGAAAAAGAACTGAGCAACAGTGTTGTAAAGGTTCCATACGATAAGTCAAAGTACTAGTAATAGTAACCATAAATGTCTATTGGGCACATAAAACAAATCATCTACAGTTCATGACGAAAGTCAGTGATCCATAACAATAGTTCCAAATGGGTTAATGATTGGCAAGGTCATCAAATGTATCCCATAAATAATATGCTGTGCAGAGAAACACTAAACCCTGTAGTTTTTCAGTGTGTAGAAGAAAGGTGGAGCCTCTGAAATCCTCCAGATTCAATAGCAGATCAGGGACTTTTCTATGAGTAAAAATATGTCTATGGCCATCAAGGTCCCTTGATTATATTAACATTACCTTCTATCTGGTAGAACACTACATATGTCTGTATGACCACATTATTTTGACATATGATTTGTTGGATGTGCCCATTATGGTTACTATTACTAGTACTTTGGACTTGTCATATGGACCTTTGCTACAATGTTGCTCAGTTATTTTTCTCTTAGGAACCTGTTTGCAGCTTTTGGCCTCCTTTGAAGTCTACATTATATTGCTAACCTATTGAACAGTACCCATATTAATTTACTGTGGTCCGGACCAGGATTAGATTGATCATCTCTATGGATTTGTTTTCAATAAATATTATTGTTTTTTATATTACCTTATTACACACTTTTATTGCGCCAGGGAAACTATAATTTGTTTATTACCCCATTCTAGAGGATAGTGACCCTGCTCTTGTTTCCCATTTAGGCTGCACCCAGAAACACACATACCAGGCGCGGTTACCTGTCCTCTTTTTCTGTCTTAGACCAATAAATCTTAAAGTTATTTCTTCTCAATCTATTCTCCAAACCTGTCATTTTGTGCTTGAAAAACTTTATTTGAGAAGCCAGTTTAGAAATTTCCACTTTCATGGGGTAGTAATGTCCTAGAGAGAAGAGTTGTTGTGCTTGGCCTTGCCTACATTCTATCTCACTTTTTGGAACTCTTCCCAGATAATAGACAAGTCTGTCTGAATCTATCCTTTTCTCAGAGTTTTCAGTTACTTGAAGCACTTGCTGAAGAGATGTGGCTTCATCTGATGCCAGGTTATCAGACTCAGATGAGATGGAGAGAGACCATGCAGCCACAGAAGAATAGCCAGCGTTGTTAGCAGAAAGATCAGTGCCCTTTAGCCACTTTCTTCTGCAGTGCTTCAGGTACCTTAAAAGTCCTTGTAGGTTGTACTCCCCAAACTCCCAATTGGTTACAATATAGTGAATCAATGAGTAAGGTCAATCTTAAGCAGGGTATAACAGAGTTGTGTTACAATGTTAAACACCAGTCCTGGTTTGACCACTCTAGCACTGAAGGAGGCTCTGCCCTCCATGTTACTCCTTGACAGGTCCTTATTATGGTGTCCGATGGCAGGGCACTGTCACTGCACTGACAAGCAATGGTCTCCTTTACTTCCACCTGGCCTAGCCAGTCAGCCAGGCACAAAACCCAGTGCAGACAGAGAAGGAGCCAGGCATAATCTCGAGAACAGTCCTAACCAAGCAGGCAGGTAAGTCAGCACACAGAGGGATACTTCCTTTTGGTTAAAACTATAGAAATTCCACAGGAAATTGATTTCAAATCTTATTTTAGGTAGGAGAGTAGGAGTGCTGCCGACTCCATGCTATGCTGAGCCACACCTCCGAACAGGTGCAAGATTTACTGTTTTCATTACAATAGACATCTTGTCAAAAGTGGCCTAATGCAAACCTAATGCATTGCAACTTGACAAGACATAGATAGAAAGTGGGCAGTCAGGAACTAAATAATCAGGAATTGTTGTAACATGGTGGTTCTCTGACTTGCTGACTGACTGACTGGCTAAGTGGAAATATGAGCTTTGTATACTTTTTTTTGTAATAGACATTTTCAATCAGTTTCTCTTAAAGCAAAAACTCTTGTTAAATATGATGCTGAACAAACTAATGTATCAAGTATCATACTTAATTATTATGATCTGCCTGTAATGCTTGATGCTGACACAGTGTCCTAAAATATACACATTACTATGGTAATTGCATTTTCACAGAGCCGTAACTAGGGTGGTGCGGGCGGTGCTGTCGCCCAGGGCGCAAGCCCAAGGGGGGCGCAGCAGCCGCCCGCTACCTTCCCCTCTGTGGCACAGACCATCAGCACATAAAAAAAAAAACACGGCCGTGTTAATAAAGAAAAAAAAACAAACGAACAAAAAAAAACCAAAACAGTCACCTGATCTCGCGGCGGCACCCGGCAGTCTCCTCGCTCCCACTGCATGTCGGACGTGATGTCATCACGCCCGACGTCATTTTCAGGATTCGGCGAGGAGCGCTGCTCGGCATAAGCCGTTTCCTCAGAGGCAAGGAGCTACAGACGGAACATCTGTCAATATATCGTCTGGTCTATGCTGGCTACAAGGGCTTGATTAACAGCACAGCTTTGGACTCCTAAGTAAGGTACCAATTTATTGGCACTATATCTGCACCAGGCATCGCTATTCCATCAGAGGTGATCTGTATGGGAAGCAGGACCGACTGTATTACTGACAGCCCTCACGACGCACATAGCTGCGCTTTTTTCTGGATGGGCTTTGACTTTAGGCAGATTGTCTGATACTAACAGCTTCATAACAACGTATTCGGCTGTGTTTCCATTCATCCGAGTCAGGTACACTGATTTTTTCAACAGAGGTGTCCATTTGGTCAATGTTCTTTCAGCCCCTTGTGGAAAATGCAGCCATGCACAATTATGTATTCTAATTGGCTGCAACATATTTGACACAGCAACAGAGGAGCTTTTATCTGTTTATACGTGGGCTGTGTTTATTCTCTGAAGACTGACATTGTTTATTATCCTACCAAGTCACCTAAGATCTGTATTGTGACTAATCATCTTTAGGAGACCCAATAGCTTGGGCAAGGAGTCTTGCAACTAAGGAGTTCTCTGATATTGTATGTTATTTTAAGTATTTTATGCTGAATGCTTTTTATATACTTTAAATGTACCTTGGGGATGTTTATGGCCATAATCGTTGTGTATGTTAATAAGTGCACATTTTTTGAATAAATACCACTTGTGTTTATACCTAGTGCTTTATTTCCTTTTGTGATTGTATACATTTATATAGGTCTGCAGCCTATCTAGAGCTGCTGGTATACACTCTATCGGTCTAATTAGCGCCCAGCAGTATCTATTCAATAATTTATATTGTGTGGGCAAGTATTGTATTTATATTATGTGTGGGCAAGCATTGTATTTGTAATGTATATATCATGCATTTACAAATGTGTAGCAGAATTCTTTCAGTAAAGTGCTAGCCACACCCCCACATTAGGTTGGCCACACCCACTTGACAAATGTCACTCCCACTTCGATGGGGGGCGACGTTGCCCTGTTTCGCCCAGGGCACCGAAATGTCTAGTTACGGCACTGCATTTTCAGCACAGATTTAAACATATGACAGGCTAAGAATGCTTCTTGTTCTATTTTTAGTTTGTTACTTGTTACAAAATGTGTCACTGTGTATTGAGGATGTGTTTACCATAGGAATCAATGATAATGACAAATTATTGATAGTTGCTGAAAATGCATGAACCAGATGGTGAATTCTGCTGAAACTTTGGTGCAAGTCTGTTAAAAAATGTCATTGTGTCCATACACTAAGTGTAGAGGCATGTGAATGTTCAATAGGATTATTTTTAATCTGTGATAAATTATCTTTCAGACCTTCTGTCATCTGCAGCAGAGCCAGTGCTTATCACTTGATGAAGAGATTACATCTGTCATGTATATTTCTATTTCTTGGCTCCAGGCATAAAGAAGTGCTGGGTCTGTCAGGAAAATGAAGAAATAAACTATAATTGTTTATTCACAAGACATAAAATGCAACAGACCTGTGAAACTGTCGGATTTCTCAGCCTGGCCATGTGTGAACGTACGTAGATTGCATGCTATACATAGTTGACCACAGAGGTCCCATTGAATTTTTCTACACTATTTTGTGCAATTATGTCAGGGTTTTCTTGTTAATTTGAATTCCTTATTAATGTGTAAACAATTGAAGACTCTTTTGTTTTCATTGACTTGACATTTTAATTTACATTTCTAATCAGTGATTTCATGGTCTCCATTAGTGATGCAGATAAAATATGCCTGAAATGAAATAAACATGTAGTTGTTCTTCTTTATTACAGTATTTAAATGTTTACTACATTTTCTGGCTGCAGTAGATCAAGTGAAAGTAAATTGACTTTACAGTGTGTTAGATTTGTTAATGTAGTAAAGATCACAAACATCCTAATGGTTTGTTCGACCTGAGCGCCTTGATTTAATCTGCAGCTGATACATTTAAGCACCAAAGATGGAGTTCTTAAAGAGTTGAGTGTGTGTACAGTAGGTTATATAGGCCAAATGCTGTATAAAGAAGATATTTGTCTAATCCACAATCTGTATCAGACTGGTTAACTTAAATTGCTACTTATTTCCCATAATTTATTGAAAAGCATGGCTATATTTGTATGCTGGTAATATTATTTTATCGAGCTTATAAATTATGTTACAAAAAGTGGACACAAAATATATTTATAAATAATTATAGGAATTTATAGTATCATAGCTATATATACAAAAATTCATCCATAAACATAAAAAGTCCTGTGATACCTCCAGATTGATATCATGAAACACATATTTTGTCTAAATCACTAGTTGGAGATCACTGCCACATAAGATAGGTTTACTTAAAGATAACTGTGCAGTTTTAGGCGCCCTGCATTACTTTGGGACGAAATTACAAAGCTTTATCACCTGCAAGTTACACTAAGATCACAGCAAATAATACAAGGTACTGTACATGAGCAGTTTTATACATATGGGTTTTAAACATTTCAAAATGCTGTGTTACAAGGTGTGTTTGTAAAGCATTTATTAAAGGTATTGATTAAAATGGTGTGGAATTACCATTTTATTTTGGAGATTTTATTATAAATTAAATCTAATGATATTATACATTAAAATAGATATTAAGCCGATCCTCATATGCAGTTTAAGTTTTAATTAATTTTATTAGGGGCACTTACATTACATTCTATATACATTGTTACATATTAAATATATGAGAGAGTGTACATGCCTTTTCTTAGCAAGTGCTTAGCAAGTGCAGTTAATTATTGTGTGGAGTAGGCTCAACTGGAACAAAGTATAACGCGTGGACAGGGCCATCTTTTCCATTGGGCATGATGGGCAGGTGCCCGGGGGCCCCACGGGCAAGGGGGCCCCATAGGCAGGGCTCTTAATGAGAATAAATAATCTTGCAAAAGAAAAAACCTGCAAAAAAAAACCTTCAAGGGTCACTGAGCAAGTACATCTATCTATCTCTATCTCTATATATATATATATATATCTATATCTGTATCTCTATACATCTATATCTATATATATATATATATATATATATGTAGGGGCCCTGGTGCACTGCTTTGCCCGGGGGCCCATAATGTTGCTAAGATGGCCCTGCGCGTGGACATTTTCAAGAAGAGTAGGCTTCAGAAAGATTTATTTTATCTTTGATAAAGCTTTTCATGCTTCATTTTTCCAATAAACATTAAAACTGTGCATTAGTCTACAATATCAGTAAATAATAGTGAATTTAATCTAGAAAAGTAATTGGCTTAACTATTCCTACTTTATTTAAAACATGTTATACATTTAAAAGCACATTAAAATGCGATGTAGGTCACATATTATTTTTTTCAGGATGTCTCTTCAAGCAAGACACACACTCAGGTGTATTTCTTTAAAATGGGAGCAGTGTCAGAAGAGGCAGTCTTCTAGTGCACATAAATCTGTCAGAGAAGTTTATCCACTGTGAGTTTGTCTAGTGATGAAAATGTTGGCTTTAGATATAAATAAATCCCATGGCGGTGCTGAATAGAGGAAAAGCTTAGCAAGCAGCTCACTGGTCTATCTGTCCCTGTCTCTGTGAGATAAAAGCAGCACTGTCAGTGATGGTGGGGTTATACCATATACAGTTCAGTGTGTGGTGCACTTAATAACTAGCAATCACAGATATAGATAACTTATTCCACTGCAAAAGAAAAGCGACTCATCTAAGATATATGTATCATTATGACAAATCTGGAGCAATTTGACTAACTATTCAATATGTGTATTCAGTACACAATAATGTCTTAAAATTATAAAATGGTATTGTGGAAATTAAAATACAAAAATATTATTATCCTTGGGAAGCTACTGACCTCTTTGATTTCAACATTTTACACTGGTTACTATACAAGAAAAATCATTAATTTTAATTTGAGTATGTATTTTTCCCTACTAGTTACATGAATTAAATCTAATAGGTCTGTTCATACATTTTCCAAAGTGGACCAGGAACCTTCCATAGCTTGAGAATGGTGTTAGTAACAGAAATGTTATCATCACTCTGCTAAACCTTCCCTAGTGAGTAAATCAATATAGTATTACAGAAGTTTTAAGAAATATTACAAATATCCAACAGATTAAAGAAACAATATTTATGTTAGTTCAGCTTTAATGAGCCACTCATTTGTCATGTGACAAATGTTAACTTGGCAACAGATGCACCACTTTGCCATTTATGTAAATGCAGCGATTTAAAGAAGCATTGCAATGTGCTGCTGAGGTTTCCCAATGCTGTTAATATCAATTACTTTTTTTTTACATGTAGATGTGAAATGTGTTTTCTCATCTAGATTTGGTCCTAAGCAAAGTATTGTATTGAAGAAATTAGAATTACTATTGAAACTCACCCCCAAGTCCTTTAGATTACAACACATACTGTTGACTTTTCTCATATACCCCACTCTTTGCAGCTAGAAATTGTAATAATGTTTTGAATTAATTACTGAAAAACAAATACAAGTGCAGCTTTTGTCTACTAGGGTACAAGACATGAGGGAAGGTTTCCAGCTGGACCTCAGATAGATCCTGAAAACACTGTTACTTACAGTACACAGGGTCTGATTTACAGTTACTGTGCTTTTTGTAACTGAGCTTTTGTTATGCATATAATGTATTTTCTCTCTACAATATGCATAGCAATATAATAGTTAATTTTGATAAATTAATGTATTATATTAAAAATAATACAATCAAACTTTGTAGAAAACTATAACATTAAACAAAATGAAATATTAAAAATTAAGAATAATCAAACATATATAAGAAAAAATAATGCAAAAAGGAAAGACAAGTGATCGACAGCTCTTTCCATCTTATACCCCTTTCATACTGCACCAAAATCCCAAGTTTTTCCTGGGTCGAGCTGAAACGACCCGGGTCTTGGTGCAGTATGAATGGTACATGTCCAAAATCCCGGGTCTAAAAACCCGGGTCTTCAACCCGGGATTTATCGAGGGGTAATTCCCGGGTCGGACCCTGGTCGCCTGCACTATGAATGGTGCAACTCGGGTTTTTCAACCCGGGTTGCACAGAAAACATGCTGATTGGCTGTCTGCCTGTCTCTGGAGGATGATGTCATCGTTGGAAGCCCGTGGAACATTGTAGAAGCTTTCTAGGAGAGATGGTGGATGGTGTACTGAACATAAAGCTGAAGCAGAAGCATTTTTTTAAGGAGAAAATTGCTTTTATTAGTTTGCAAAAACAGTGTTTATTTACAGCAATAATGACACACTGGATGGAGGAAGAGGTGCGTGAGCTGCTGAATGTCAGAGGGGAGGAAGAAATTAGAAGGCAAGTGACTGGGACTGTGAAGGATGCCACAGTGTACTACAACATCACCAAAATACTCACACAACGTGGCATAAAGAGGACACAGGAACAAGTCCTGAACAAATTGAAGTCCCTGAAGAAGCAGTACACTAAAGTCCATGACCACAACAGGTGCAAAAGTGGCGCTGAAAGAATGGACTGGCCCTTTTATGACCAGTGCAATATGGTCTTTGGACATTCTCCTCTGACAAATCCAATTGCACTGTCATCTTCTAGCAATGTGGATGCGGCTATACCAACACCACCAGAGAGCACACAGACAAGCGAGACCGCAACCATAATAATAGAAGATTCTATTGAAGACACCCCAGAACTGGAGTGCTCTGCCACAACAGATGACACCAACATGTCTTGGGAGGAATTGAACGATTCACAGCCATTCCCTGCTGCGCAAGTCGTTACAGAGACTTCGCAAGAAACGCAGCCAGAACCAGTGCCGGTGTCAAAGTCTACGCCAGGTCCCAGTTTACGCTCCAACAGTAAGTATCTTTAATAATCTCACATAATAACCAACCATATCTACATACATATATCTCTACATAATTGGGAAAAAAAAATGAACTGTATAAATTAAAGTCCCAAAAACAGAGAACTATATCAACCGAAATGCAAGCCAAATACCAATAAATATATCTACATAACTAAAAAAAAACCTAAAAAAATGTTTGAACATAACTGTCCAAAAAAATAGAAGTATATCAACATAAATGCAAACCAAACACCAATGTTTCTACATAACTTTAAAAAGAGAACTATATCAACAAAAACCCCAAAAGACAAGTATAATACACTCCAAAGTATTAAAACATTAACACGCATATGTTGCAGTGCAAAACTACTGAGCAAGAGGGAGGAAGCCTCAAGCACATATCAGCTTACAACACTGCTTTTTTGTTCTGCCACATTATATATTCTAATGTATGTTTTACTGTGTTTTTTCTACGTACAGTTTACAACATTCCAAAACAACGCAAAAGGCTCAATAAAATGGACCAAGCAACTAAAACAATGACAGCTGTCATGATGGATCAACTGCGTGAGATGGACAGCACCATGAGGGAACATGAGAATACACAACTGCAGCGTTTCATGGACAATGAGCGGGAACTGCAGGACTCTTTCCTCATGCAAATCATGAACATGCAGGAACGCGTGTTACGCGAAAATCGGGAGTGTATTATGGGATTCATGGACAGACTCCTCTCACGGGTGCAGGCACCTCCTCCAAGTCATTACTATTATGACGGACATTATCCTATGTACCAGCGGGGGCAACCCATGTTAGGCAACAATAACCCTCCAAACCCGGTACACAATACACAACATGCTCAACCTATGGGTAACCCCAACATAGAATACCCACCAGGTTATCCACTCCAAACCACTCCACCACCAGAAATGCCACAATATAGGCAATTGTAATAATCATGTTTTATGGTCAAATGTTTCACTGTTAATTGTTATCATGTATGTTACGTGTGATCTGGAATCACACCGTTAGCTTCTCATATATATATATATATATATATATAACCTGAAAAGCAAATTTGCACTTACTGTTTGGGCACATTTGTGTCTTGGGTTTACTACTTATGTATATATTTTATTTTTTTCTACATGCAAGTAAGCACTTTTATATTGTGTCATTTTATATTTTGTTGTGAAGAGACATATGAGGAAATATGTACAAAACAAAATACAATATGTGAAATAAACATATATTTTTTAATTTTACATTTGTGTGGTACATTCAAACAAGTGAGGACAAATTGGCAGTGAGGGTGGTCCTAATAAGATCAGCAGAGGTATTGGTGCGCTCTCCTTCAAAAGTACTGGAGTCCACTGACAGCACTGGCATTTCAGATTCCTGCACATTCCACTCAGGTAGAAATTGGTCTTTTTGAATTTCACAAATGTTATGTAAAATACAGCAAGCAGCAACCACGTGGGGCACAAGCTTGGTGTCAATGTCAATGCGCTTCAATAGACAGCGCCAACGTCCTTTCAAGCGCTCAAAAGCATTTTCCACCACCATCCGAGCAGAGCTGAGGGTATGTGTAAAACGGATCTGTTCCTGAGACAGGTGATGTTGCTGAGTGAACCCCTTCATCAGCCAGCGCCTCAAAGGGTAAGCAGCATCCCCAATGATGTGTACCGGTATCTCCACACCATCAACAAACGTAGATTTCTGTAAATAAAAACATGCAGTTTCACGTCACCATGTTTAAAATATTGGTCAAATAACGCAGTACACTTGGTACTATATGGTGAAAATGCATTTTGCAAGTGTTACATCTGTACATATAAAGGGGCAGTAAATACATACAATATTGATAGCAAACAATAGTATATAAGCTTCAATTACAAATACATCATACAACATTACACCGATATTTACCTCTCTAGGGAACAGCCAGCCATCTTGTCTTTCCTCAGCAATTTGGTAAAGGTCCGAATTTGCTAGAACTCTGGCGTCATGGGAACGTCCAGGCCACCCAATGAAAACATCTGTGAAACTAACATAAAAAAACCCATATATAAATATGTTTTACAATACGCATTACACATGGCACAGTCACATACAAAAAAAACCTAAAAAATGCTTACCAATAGTTGTGGTCAACCACAGCCTGCAGAATGATGGAATGCCAGCCTTTGCGGTTGTAGTAATCTACATGGTTGTCTGTGGGGGCAATGATGAGGATGTGTGTCCCGTCTATGGCTCCAGCACACTGTGGAAACCCACGCTTCAGGAATCCTGCAATTGTATCATCCAGGCGCTGACCTTGCGGTAAGGAGATGAAGCGATGATACAGGGCTTCCAGCAATGCCGTGGTGACTTCATGCACTAGAGTGCACACCGTGGATATCCCCACTCTAAACAAGCAGGGGATTGTCCGGTATTCTCCAGGGGTAGCATACCACCACAACACAATAGAAAGGCGCCTACATGGTGGAATAGGTTTCCCAAAGTTAGTGGCCTTCCTGGAAAGTGCTGGGGTAATAAGGTCCAGCACATAGTTAAATGTCCCACGTGACATTCTGAAGTGTTGCATCCACTGCTGTTCCTCAAACGCTTCCACAGTAGACCAGAAAGCTTCTCCGTGGCTACGCTCTCTGGCACGCATGGTTCGGTTACTGGCAGCACTGAAACTCAAAATTGAGGCAATGCTGGCCCTGAGAAACGCTCTCCTCCTGCACATATACAGACACTGAGTTTTCCTCTGTTGTGCCATAAACTTCGCCTTCCTCCTCCTGAACTGAGACTGTGCAAGAGTGCACAGTGTCAGCAGCTGCAGCAAACTCTCATTTGCTGCATAAAACATCAAAAAAATACTAGTAAACATGAACTCTGGGCTACACAAAAGTGAGTCGTCGGCCATGATGAAAAGTAATGTGGTAAACAATCACCACCCACTTTAGCATCATCTTTATGCGTCAACAAACCAGTCACCTTTCAATGACATCACCGTTTTTCAGCCAATGAAAACTGCTCTGGTGATGACTCCCACAAATCGCCAGGGCACAGACTTGTGCAGTATGAATGGGGTCAACCCGGGAAATTCCCGGGTCCGAGGGGGTCCGAGGTGCAGTATGAATGGTGTTTCTGAGCTGGGACGCTCCGAGCCCCTGCAAAAACCCGGCTTCAAAAACCGGGGATATTGCAGGGGCGGCAGTATGAAAGTGGTATTAGATAAAATGTTTAGAGAAAATCAGATACACATCAAGGTCTGTCCCAATGATATATTTTATTATCCTGTTGCTATGTGTTGTCTCCTAAAGAAGACTGATGAAATAAAATATTACAAAAAAATCAGAAAACTAATATTGTTTTTAATACAATGCTTGATAGGTTTTTTGTACACTGAAATTTAAAGTTGATATTTGTGTGCTACATGAAAAAACAGACAGTATTTAACTTATGTGCAAATTAGAAAACTAATTTTCACCCCTTTCATTTTAACGTGGTTTTGTCCAGGAGACTTAAGTAAGAAATTTGTTGCCTAACTAAGTTCCTTAATGAATCAGGCCCTTTATCCTTTTGGACTAAGGTTTATCCAGCATATTGCCATATAGAATTGGACCATTTTTTTTATGCTTATATACTTTTTATGCTGCTCCATTTCACATCTAATTCTTGCTTCTATTTATCAACTGGGGTTTATCTTGTTTTATATATGAACTTTTGATTTTAAACATGAAACTTGCATTTTAGACTATTGATTGTTTATTAAATTCATGTAGAGATATTAACGGTTGTGTGACTTTCTCTTCTGAATTATTAATCTGTCACTTTTGAGTATGTGACATTATTTATTGCATTGAATGCACCTAGAAATGCGCTTCTCTGCTAAAGTGCAATTGAAATGCAATTGAAATTTAAAATAAAGAATGAGGCCACAAGACAAGCTGGTGGGAAAGTTCTCTGTGGAGGGAAATGACCATGTGCTCTTCCGCACAGCAAGTAACAACTTTAAAAATGCAACCCTTTATCGTGTTACAATTACCTTGCTCAGCAAAGTGAAAATCATGTTTTCATGCAATGCAATAGTCCACAAAACTAAGTGCCTTGAATTTTTCCAGAAAAATCTCTCTCCACCTGATTCCTCTCTTTGGCCTGTGCAATGTTCTGCTCCAAAGCAAACGCTGACATGTTTTTCCTCAAACCTTATGAACTTTGATAGAAATCTAGGCCCACAAGTAAATGGAGGAGCACAGCGGGAACAAAGCTGATTTTGTTTTTCACCTTTTGTGCTTTGTAACTGGCTGACAGTAAATGCAGCTGTTTATTGGGTTGAAATAATATTCATAAGAATGCAGTCTAATAATTCACTTATTCCTCATAAATCTATCTATACTATATACGCCAACTCTCTCTAATATCCAAACATTGTCCCAGGTGTTAGAGATTTGCTCCTATAAATATCTTTGTTTTCAATATTGACCATCTGCAGTGCACAGTACAGATACGGTTATTTTATATACTCGAAGCAATTCTCACTATTCATTATTATTTTATAGACTTTATGAATTAATGTTAACTAAGTAGGAGCATGGCAAATGCAAATATATAATAGAATGATGAGCATTGTAGCCAATGCATGTGTACCTAGGTCACATTGGGCATGATCATGCATCAGCTCAACACCAAAGTATCCCTGGAATTTATTTAGAAATGTTGGGAATTATCCAGCTGCAACATATACTGTACAAGTTAACCCGTGCATGATACTCATGCATTCTAGTCAAATCAAGCTACTTAAGGTGTTAAAAAGGTTCTTGTCATGCATTTGGGGCTAGGCCAGGCCTCCTCAGGGGAAGAGCGTTACTTCCCGACGTAAGCGCCCTTTTTTAACGTGGTTTTGTCCACATGTCACCACCTCATCATTCTTCTCCATCACCTCATCCTTCATCTTCATCGCCATATCCTTAATCTCCATCGTCTTACTGTTCTCGATACACAAAGTTTCTGCTAAACACCTTATCGCTGTGCTCAATCAGTCTTCCTTGAAGGGCAGTATTCATAACCTGCACTTTCACATCACTGCTTCTCCGTACTCGTGAAAATGCGACATACAATTGTCCATGACCAAAGACAAGCTCTGGTAAATAAATACCCACACAAGTGTTTGACCCTGTGACTTGTTAATGGTTATAGCAAATGCTGCCTTCAAAGGGAACTGCCGCCGTCTTAGCTTAAACGGCAGTCCTGTTTCGGAGGGACATAAGTCAATCCGAGGTATCATCACCTACTCTCCTTCAGCAGAGCCAGTCAAAACTTCTGCTTGTATCACATTCGTTTTCAGTGCTGTCACTACTAATCGAGTGCCATTGCACAGTCCTCTCTTAACATTCAGATTTCTCAATAGCATAATAATGCTTCCAACTTTCAATCTTAATCTGTGCCTTGGCATTCCGGAAGGAATCAAGGTATTCAGAAACTCAACTGGGAAATTTTCTTTCTCAGTGTCATCGTCTGCTTGTACTGCATCATCACTCAAATAAATCATAAATTCACCTTCCATTATTTCCATCACCTTTTCATTAAGTTTATCAACGTCCTCATTTAAGGGACACAAAATTGCTCGATTCGACATAGATTTAACCATGTCGATCGAAATGTTCTCGCCAAATATCTCCTTAACAATATCATCGCATACCATATCGTGTGCTATCTCAATCGTTTCTTTGTTAAATTCATCTTCATTTGTAAAAGCTCCATCTCCCAACTTCAACAACCAATCACTGTATTCAGGATCTTCCGATCGCTGATTAATCTTCAATTCAAGTCTTTTAAATTGCCTCCATGTGCTCGAAAACCTTGCACAATGGCAGCTCTCATTGCATGCGGTAGAACCAGCAAGCATTGTCTGAAGTCACCTGCCAGTAAAATAACTTTCCCCCCAAAGGGTATATTATTATTCATAACTTCTCTCAAAAGGCGATCTATTGTATTGAGTGTATGGTTAGAAATCATTGTGTACTCATCAATTATAAATAATTTTGCGAGCTGAAGGCTCTTAGCCTGATTGGATGTCGGCTTAATTCTGGATACAGATGTTTCATTAATTGGAATTGGAAGTCCATATAAGGAATGGACTGTCCTTCCTCCATTTAAAAGATTAGCTGCAATGCCTGTCCTATCCCATTCATAAAATGGATCAAATTAGCATAAAGGTACGTTTTTCCACTTCCTCCAGGGCCATCAATAAAGAACAAATTCTCACTTAGAGGTTTATTTGAAATTGCTTTCGTTATTTTGTCATATGCATTTCTCTGCGCTTCATTCAACGTAAGGCTCATTTCTTCTGCTTGCTGCCTTTCTTTTTCTTGATCAATTTTTTGATCAATCTCTGGCAAATAAACTGGAGGACTCGGAAGTCCGTAATGTGCGCAACTTATTCGATGGGAAGCTAACACATCATTAATATCTCTAAGGGCATAGCCCTCACATTCATTGCAAGTAGGGTCTTGCGAATGAAGTCTGTGACAGTAATCTTCCATCATATCTTGTTTAAATTCTTCATACAATTTGCGTGGATCAGTCGGAGAGCCAAACACGCAAATGTATGCAAATAAATCTCGTAGTTGCCGAGGCATACTACACACAACTGCATCTTCCATAGTCGACTTCCACACCGTATCATCAAGCAAAAATCCTCTTGCTTTTGCCGCTTCATGAAGAGTCAAATATTCCACTTCACCAACAGTTCTCAAATCTTGGAAGCTTGTAGCTCCTTTGACGTGTAACAAATTTAATCTCAAATAATATCTCTCCCCTTCTTTTAACCCCACCGAGTACATTCTTCCAATCACCTTGTGTCCTCCTCTCTGTCTCTTTTTCCAAACTCCCTTTTCAAAAACAAAATGCTCAGGAATTTCTCTATAAAAAAATTTTTTGAGCATTTTCATTGGTTTCATTCAGCTTGAACCAAGCCATCAGAGTTGAATTCTTATTCAATCTCTGTACAAAGTCTTCCATATTTTCGGTGTCGAAGAATATGCTCTGTTGTCCAGGCATATGCACCACCAATCATATGATGGCATGTGTCTGCATGTGCATTGGAAATGCAAATATTCTCCATATTGCTTCGGGAGCACTCACATATCTCGAATCTACATGCTTCGCAGGCTCATCATGTTTATCTACTTTAATTTCAACATTGGCACAATCATGTCCTTTATATACGTATTTAAACAAAAACTTCACACTTTGTATTGATGCACACACCTCAACATTGATGTGTCAATTATATTTCAGTAACAAATATGCGTTGTAAGGTACAACCCATAAATTGTCAAATATTTTTCCATTCACGTCATGCTCAACCCCTTTTCTTCTCATATATTTTGGATAACCGTTTAGATTTCCTACTGTTGCATTACAAAAATCTTTTGAAAAATTCTTCATGCATTTTCCGTTGTCCATGCATGGGGACTGGGGGTTTCTCAAGCCACATGGCGTATGAATCATATCTTTGGTGACGATTTCATACAGTCGTCAAAATTTTTCTTTATCAGGTATCTCAGCCGACACCATCTTATCAATATCTTCCACTGTCTATAACTTTGACTCTGAATCCATAATTAATAAAATATGTGCATGTGGAAGTCCACGCTTTTGAAATTCAATAGAGTGAACTCTTGCCACTTGCATTCCAAATAGTCCTTCATTCAATTCTTCAAGTAAACTTTTAAGTTTTAAATTAAAAACCCTCGCTACCATATCAGGACTATGTTCTACCTGTTGCCAAGGCTCCAGATTTTCGACAATTTCTTGCCATTTTGGATTGTATGTCATAGTTATGAATATATTTGGTTTCCCAAATTTAGTCACAATAGCCATTGCATCCTGGTATCTTTGTTGCATATTTCTCGGGCTTCCCTCAAAAGAAGATGGTAAAATGACCATTTTCCCTGGAGGAATTCCTGTCTCTTCAGCTCTTTCATTAATGTGGTCCATCAAGCCACTGTACTGTTCTACTCGCAAATCTTTTTGCTCCAATCAATTTCATTTCAGTGCTCCAGTTTTGTTCCACACGCGGAAAGAATAGTGGATACACCATAGCATCAAGATTGGGATCAAGAATGCTCAGTCTTTTCAAAGGAGGAACTCCTGGTTTTGGTCTTAAATAAACCAAAATATCTCTATTAAACGGAGGTTCCCCATCCGTATTTTCATATACCACAGCTACTTCACTCGCTCTTGCTACGTTGTAATGTCCAGGATCTTGTTTTCGGTCTTGTTTAATTGCCATCATAATATTAGGCATCTCCGTATTATTCCTCATTGCTTCCCTTTTAGCATCTTTTTCAACCTCATGTAAAATTCTGTACGCCTCCACCAACTTATTAATTTCTCTTAGTAATTTCTCAATTTTTTCCATAATATGCTCATCGCAATCTTTATTTTCTGGCATATCTGCTCTCTCCTTTGAAGCATCGTCAGTATCAAGTATGTAAAGTTGAGTAAACTTTCGTTGCCCATCTTCTGGATGTAAAGTTCCAGTTCTATGATAAATCTGACCTTGAATGCGAAAGCAATAAGGTCCATTTCCTTTTGGTGTAGTTATAGCAGCTCCCATTGATGCAAAAGCAAAAGCATTGTTATAATTTCTTATGTTTTCCATAAATAGTTTTCTATACTTATCAATTTTTTTCTCTGTCATCAATTTTTTTAGAATGTCAGGAAAATCCTGCTGTTGTAATCTAACATTTCCTTTCTGGCAGCATTGAGTACATTTTTTATCTTGTGGCCTTTCGGCCAAAAAATTCTTTGAGTTACAAAACTCGCATCTTACATTCATGTTTCCACAGTAGTGCTGGTCTACTGCGTTTTCATCTTTGTTAGCTTTTAAAGGTAACGCATCTGTCATTAACTTTTTCTTTTTAGCGTCAGCTAATTGTCTCCTTCCATCTCTTTTTGACTGCCTTTCCTTCTCTCGCATCTCTTCAGTCTGACTTTCCCTTAACTGTCTCATTCCAACTCTATTTGCCTCTCTTTCCTGCTCTCGCATCTCGTCACTCTTACTCTCTCTTAATTGTGTCATTCCAACTCTACTTGTCTGCCTTTCCTGTTCTCGCATCTGGTCATTCTGACTGTCTCTTAACTGTCTCATTGCAATTCTATTTGCCTTTCTTTCCTGCTCTCGCATCTGGTCATCCTGACTCTCTCTTAACTGTCTCATTGCAATTCTATTTGCCTCTCTTTCCTGCTCTCGCATATCTTCACTCTGACTCTGTCTTGATTTGCGCATTTGGGCAGTTTTCGCCCTTTGCCTCTCTTCTTCATTTGTGTATTTTTTTGACCTCCCCATTTAAATAAGAATAAAAAAATAAAAATAAGATAATGAATTTGTTTGCTATTGTTTGATAGTGAGGGCTATAGAAGTTGGATTGTGGTTTATATTTCGCTGACTTATTAGTACAGCGTGAGTAGCAATTTTTGCTGACTTGTTAGGAAAGCGTCAGTAGTAGTTTTTTGCGGACTTGTCAGTAGAGCGTGAGTAGTAATTTTTGCCGACTTGTTAGGAAGGCGTGAGTAGTAATAGTAGGTGTTTGGCAAGTTGTTAGGAAGGCGGGTAGCACAGTAATGACGTCCATGCATATTGTGCTTTCATCAGGTTTCTTCACTGTGTTAAGTATACTACGCATGTGTGTTCATAAAATTACCTCACGAAAAAGAGTTTGAGCCCTCAACTCGTAAATTTAGCCTTTACTACCCCTCCCACGGGGGGAAGGTGGGATGATGGAAGTTAACTGACTTCACTATTATAATTTTTTTGTCAAATAATGTCAGTATACCAAATTTCAGGTCAATTGGATGAGCCCTTTCTGAGAAAATAGTTTTTTCCACACACACACACTAACACACGCCGCTAGGCTTATATATATTAGATGAGTTGGAACCAACAGTAAAACAAAGGAGTTTGTGCTGCAGTCACCTTTCTCTCAGTGACATAAGTGAGAAGACCCTTTTCGAAAAGTATCAGCCATTTGGCTGCATGGTCTACATAGGCCACTCCTGAGTAAAGATGGTTTTTCTTAATGTTTTCTTCTCTGTCCTCTATTACTAATGTATCACAGCTAATGAAAGAGGAAAGGTTGCATAAATCAATTGTTCCTCTGCTCACAGAACTCAGATTAGGATAGTGACATTTGAAGAGGAATCTGTTTTTTTATTCTATTGAAGTAGAACAACAAGGTGACTTTATATAATTTCACTTTCTTTATTTCCTATCAATTCTGCTGCAATATACTGCACTAGACTTTCCCTCAGTGATTCCTGGCAGAGGCTTTCCTTCACAGATGCTGTTTGAATTCGAGTATTTCTAAATAGTATCCAATTTTGAACTGTTGAAGTTCATCTGTTCTCTTTTTTCAGATGCTTAATAGATTGTAAAAAACATTCACAGCACAGTTCACAGACTTTCAGACCTGCCAACTCAGTGGCAAGTGCAAGCCTCAACTTATATAAAGCCCAGATAGGCCCGGCACTAGGACGCAGAGTTGCATGGCAGGTAGAATGCTCACTTTGTACATCATTGCTTTATATTGTGTGTATCCATTGTTGCTTACAGATTATTAACAGTTAAGCATTATCCTTATCATCATTATTTATATATAGGGCACCATCAAATTCTGCAGGGCCAGACATAATTACAGAAAAAGTACATACAAAGTTGACAAACGAGGTGCAGAAGGAGGGTAGAGAGGGCTCTGCTTGTGAGAGCTTACAGTCGAGAGGGAGAGGGCATGGCTGAGACAATAGGAGCTAGTGGGACTCGGAATGGACATGGGACTGTAGCTGGTGAAAAATGCAGAGGTAGTAGTGTCAGGTGGTTGAATAGGCTATAGTAGAATAGTGGGTCTTAAGAGAGTGCCTGAATGATTGATGGTTGTGGGAGAGTCTGGCCAGTTGGGTAGGAAGTTTCATAATTGGTGATTAGCATGGGAGAAGTCTTGGAGGTATAGGTCAGAAACAGATGAGGTCAGAAATGTATGAAGTGGAGGAGTTGGTGAGGGATTCGATGGTGAGCTTCTTTAAGTGAATTCAAATGGTAAGGGGGAGCTAGTGAAAGGATTTGCAGAGTTGTGCAGTATATGTGGAGCAGATGGGACAGGTTGAGAAAAAAGAGCAATAGAGGCGTAGTAGGGCCTCTTCATCAATAACTATAAAGAAAGAATTGAAAGTGGCTAGATGAGCGGAGAAGGAAAGTATTAGGTGGTCTGGCAAGAAGAGATTTTTTGACAGATGGTGTTGCAACCAGTTCAATAGGCAGTGTCCATGTAGTTCACAAAGCATGTCCATTAGGTGGGAGGTCACAGGAATTCATAAGAGAGTATAGGATGTTGCTCTCCAAAAGTAGTATATCCAGATAGATTGTTCTCCTCCTGTTCACCCCTATTGAACTCCTATATAACTCTAACTATTCTATATAAACCATTATATACACTTGTAACAAACACACACTTAGAAGAAAAATACATTTAATACTGATATAGAATTGGGAGCTGAATGAAAATAAAAGATATATACCTGAAGGAAATATAAGGGTTAAGGTAGAATGTTATATCATGTTCTAATTTTTATGTACTGTAGACATGATAAGCTTATGTCTGGTGTCCCTCACATAGAATAAGTAATAAAAGCTGTCAGACTTGGGACTTTTCTTTATCTTTGAATGTATTGTGGTGAATTTGTGCCCGAGGAGAAACCCTCAGAAGAGTCTGGAAAATTAACTAGTTATCTACCATAATTAATGCTCTGTATATACGCTATAGATGGTTGAATAAAATCAAGTATTATAGGAATTTCGCAGTCGCAATTATATATTTTATGTGACAGGACTTTAGCTATAATGTTTAATTGACTTGCGGATGTTTTGAATCCTTGGAACCGTATCACTTAATAGTCAATAAAAGTCAAGTCACTCATCATCATATGATTTAATGGGGTCCTTGGGCCAAGATGACTATCTTATATCTTTGCATGTTTTGTTCATTGAAGACCTTGGTAATAACTAATGATGCTTGGACAAGTTTCATCCTAAAGACTATATAACTGTATGTAATAATTTAATTAAATTTCTATTCTTGTATGAACTAGATATCTGTGTGCACACAAATAAAGAAATAATTTGCTTTTCATCTGACTCTGCATTCTGAGGTATTATTTCCATATCAATAATATGTGTATGCTGATATGTATAAATGTGTGAAGGGTGCTCCTGGTGGCCAAAGTTGCTATTACATGCAGTACTACTCACCCAGCTAGCTAGTGGGTAGGGTAACCAATGCCAAAGCACTCCCACCCCCCAAATACACAATGGTGTAACACAGTAAAATACAGGCGTGTAGTGATGTAGTGCAATGTAAATGAAATTGGGCATCAGGACATCTCAGTTCAAAAGCAAAGGGTAAGCACAAAAAAACATAGCAGTTGCAAAAATATCCACAATTAAAACGTATTCTCCTCCTGCATATTTTCTTCAGTAGACGTTATTGCTATCTCCTCATATCACACTCTGCACAGTACTTATAACCTCACAGCATGTTACATACCAGCCGCTGCTGCTGGGAGCAGTAGCTCCACAGTCACAGACGACAGGTGCATCACACGGGCTCTTCAAGATATTTAATTTCACCTAGTCACATACATACAAATGGACAATTACAGATCCTCAGAACCTCCATCTCACTCCAGTGACTCCTCTGCCATGCAGTCTCCAACCTGTATGCCAGCCGCAATTCCCAATTAGCCATGCTTCAATGTGCAGTGATCTCCTCTCACAGTATGGGGTTTTTCCAAGAGGGCTACACCATGGAAGGTGCTCTCAGACTCTCACTGCTTTTCTCCCTATAGTGCTAACCTGTGTCTGCTGTGGTGATGTTACATCTGGGGTACACCTGAAGGTGGCGAACACTCTCTGTTGCTTCTACTCCTTCCTATTGGCCTTTTATTACTGTGGGTCTTTACATTCTTTTATTCTTCTCACTGCGGTCTAAATTGCACCTGCTAGGCACCCCAATCCACTTCACTAGGCTGTTTACTATGGGACACTCTTCTAGTGCCCTTACTGGGCTCCTTACTTGCTGGCTAATGGCACTTGTTACACCCCCTTCTCCACTTGCCAAGAACCCGGGACCACCCTCCTCCTTCCCAGGTCCTAGTTATAATGACTGCTTCCCATAAGTGGAGCTGGCACCACGCCATTGGCCATGCCACCGCCAAGGATGCAGCCTCCCACGTTTTTTGCATGGGAACGCCTAGTTGGTGTCATGACTGCACGCATCACCGACGCCCACCTCCCAGGATGAGGCACTTGCTTCAGTGGAGTTAGATTCCCGGGACCACAATTCATAACGCTTCATGTGCTACAAATACAGTATATATTTGCTGATGTATGCCTGTGGCACTGCAAACATTATGCTTAGTTCTTTTAATACTCTTGTATGTATACCATCTGGATAAATTGACTTTTCTACTTTTAATTTTGAGAGTTCATGAAACACCTTCTATAGAGTAGGATATATCAGTCCTTTGTAGGTTAGGTGACACCTCTGAGATTTCAAAGATAAATAGAGAAAAAATTGTTACTAAGGCATATCTTTGTTTTCTTCGATATGTCTACCCACTACTTCTTTTTATTCTTACTATTCAGCCAGAAGACAAGAAACAGTATGGGATGAGTAACAAAAATAGTAAGGTAGGTATCAGAGGAGTCATGGACATAGTTGTTATGGGCAAATTTGGCCTAAGAAAGTAAATTGCACCAATCAGACTGGTTTTTCATGGAAAAACAACAGAGGAACATTTTAAGCTCTATCTGACGGTTGGTTTGAAGGTAGTATCCCGTATCTTTGCAAAATGCTGTCCAGAAATGGGACACAAATTGAACAACCCAATCAAAAATGATCTCCCATGGTCAACCATGAAGATGAAAGATATCCTTGATGAAGATATGGGCTAATTTGGTAGCAGATGGAAGTCCCTTCAAGGGAATGAAGTGGCCCATCTTCGAAAATTTGTCAACGACCACCAATATGGTGTTGAACCCATTGCTGGGAGGCAAGACAGTAATAAAATCCATTGAGATGCTGATCCAATGGAACTACATAATCTTAAGTGTAAGAAGCAGACTTAAAGGGGGGCATATAGGAGTCTTATGCTGAGCGCAGATAACGCAAGCTGAGACAAATTAACTAACATCCAGGCTGAGGGTGGGCCACAAATAGCGCCAGGAGAGCAGCGCATCAGTCTTTTTATACCCTGCGTGGCCTGCGATCTTCATAGAGTGAGCCCATCATAGAGCCTTGATACGAAGGTGAGGATCCAAATGCGAGCACCCAACCCAAAGAGTCTTGGCAGATGTCTTGGTCAGAGCTACAATGCTGGTAGATTCTAAAATGGGTCAAGGCTCGGGGTTGGAGAGCAGGTCCAAATCGTCAAAAGATCGCAATTTAGGCATCTGCCCGAGTATCCTTGGCACGAGGACAGAATGTAAGTTTTAAGTTGAAACGAGCAAAAAGGGAAGACCACCGAGTCGGGTTTGGATTTAGGCAGTGAGCATTTCAGAGGTGAATAAGATTGTTGTGGTCAGTAAACACAGTGACAGGATGGTAATCTCCCTCGAGAAGTTGACACCACTCTTTTAAGGCAGACTTGATAGCAAGCAACTCCTTGTCACCAATTCCATAGTTATGCTCACTCTGAGAGAATAATAGAAAAGAATCCACAAGGATGGAAATTTCCTGAGAAGGACTCTTGAGAAAGGACTGCACCCACACCGACCGAAGAGGCATCAAGTTTCTGGAAAAAGGTCTATCCCGATCAGGTTGGGCGAAAACAGGAGCGGAAGAGAACACCTCTTTTAAAGAAGCAAAGGCTGAGATGGCCTTTGGAATCAAACACTTGAGATCGGTAGACCTCCGGGTGAGAGCTTTGATAGGAGTAATTAAGGTAGAAAAGTGCTTGATGAACTGACAGTAATAGTTGGCAAATCCGATGAAATGCTGAACAGCTTTCAGCCCATGAGGTTGAGGTCAATTCATGATTGCTCTCACCTTCTCTGGGTCCATTTGCAAACCTGAACCAGATACTAAATATCCCAGTAACAGAATCTGGGAAACTTCAAACACGCACTTCTCTAATTTGCAATATAACTGATTCTGGCATAGATGGGAAAGGAAAATGGCAAGATGTAAAATCTGGGGAAAAGATCAAAATGTAATTTAAATATACTACCACCAAGCTGTATAATAGATCCTGGAAGACATCATTAACAAAGGACTAGAATACTGCCGGGGCATTGCAAGGACCGAGTGGCATTACTAGATACTCGTAATGTCTGTCACAGGTATTGAAGGAGGTCTTCCATTCATCTCCTTCCTGAATACGGATTACGTTGTAAGCCCCACAAAGGTCATGTTTTGAATTTTTTTTACAGACACTGATATGGTCGAATAACTTTGAGATGAGGGACAGTGGATACCTGTTATTAATAGTGATGGCATTCAGCTGGAGTTATTCAATGCAGGGACGTAAGGACCCATCTTTCTTCCTGACAAAGTAGAATCCTGCACTTACAGGGGCAGAGGATTTCCTGATAAAGCCACCATGCAGATTCTCTGAAATATATTGCGACATATCCTGAGTCGTTGGGAGGGATAGAGGATAGATTCAACCTCTGGGAATTTGTTTACCTGGAAATAAATCAATAGCACAATCCCATGGGCGGTGAGGTGGAACAACCTCAGAAGCTGTTTTACAAAAACATCTTGGAAGGATGCATAAACAGATGGAAGAGTAAGCTGGGAAAAAGAACTCAGCAAGAAATGTGAGTCTGTGCAGTCTACACCAAACACATCTCTTGTGACACTATAGGTCCCATGATGTAACTTGAGCATAGTCCCAGTTGAATTGGGGAATATGGATTCTGAGGCAGGTTAATCCCAAAATAATGGAATTAATGGATTGAGGCAGAACCAAAAAGGCTTTCCACACCTTATGCAAAACTCCTTATGACAGCTGGATGGGTGAGGTGACACTGGAGATGGAGCCATTGGTCAAACGGTTACCATCCACAATGGTAAGGAACAGCGGCTGTGGCACGGTCCAAGTAGCAATATGGAGTTGCGATACCAGAGCGGCTGAGATGAAAATCCAGACGGAACCAGAATCCACGAAGGCTGAAGTTACAAAAGGGCTAACAGGAGAGTCCAGGGATACAGAGATAAAGAAATCTGACTTGGAAGATGTACAGGTTGTGGAAATCCAAACTCCTAGATCGGCCTCCCTAAAACTGGCTAAGAGGGAGCATTTTCCGGTCTCTTTGGGCATGTAGATAGAAGGTGGTCGGGTTCACTTCAATATAAGCAAAGCTTCTGCTTGAATCACCTCTCAGGTTCTTCAGGAGAATGATGAGCTCAACAGAATGTCGCATAGGATTCTGGAAGTGCGGGGCTCGATGAGGTGGGAAATGCCCAGTAGAAGACCACTCCTGTATACGTTCTCTCAAATGCTTATCAATCCTATTGCACAAGGAGATAAGAGCATTGACTTCAGTAAATAGTTACCGGGATACTAATTCATCTTAATGTGGTCTGCTAGGCCTTGCCAGAATGTGGCCACAAGTGCCTTATCGTTATTGTTTCATTTCATTTCAGTTCTGAAGCTAGAGTGCAAAACTGGACTGCATATCGTCCAACCGAATGGGAGCCACGATGCAGATTCAATAGGCTGGAGACTGCAGAAAAAGCCCGCCCGGGGTTTTTAAAAAATCTTGTAAAATGCCTCGAGAGTCGAGAGGGAGAGGGCATGGCTGAGACAATAGGAGCTAGTGGGACTCGGAAGGGACATGGGACTGTAGCTGGTGAAAAATGCAGAGGTAGTAGTGTCAGGTGGTTGAATAGGCTATAGTAGAATAGTGGGTCTTGAGAGAGTGCCTGAATGATTGATGGTTGTGGGAGAGTCTGGCCAGTTGGGTAGGAAGTTTCATAATTGGTGATCAGCATGGGAGAAGTCTTGGAGGTGGGAGTAAGAGCAGGATATCAGAGAAGAGTAGAGGTATAGGTCAGAAACAGATGAGGTCAGAAATGTATGAAGTGGAGTAGTTGGTGTGGGATTCGATGGTGAGCTTCTTTAAGTGAATTCAAATGGTAAGGGGGAGCCATTGAAAGGATTTGCAGAGTTGTGCAGTATATGTGGAGCAGATGGGACAGGTTGAGAAGAAAGAGCAATAGAGGCGTAGTAGGGCCTCTTCATCAATAACTATAAACATAAAACTGAAAGTGGCTAGATGAGCGGAGAAGGAAAGTATTAGGTGGTCTGGCAAGAAGAGATTTTTTGACAGATGGTGTTGCAACCAGTTCAATAGGCAGTGTCCATGTACTTCACAAAGCATGTCCATTAGGTGGGAGGTCACAGGAATTCATAAAAGAGTGTAGGATGTTGCTCTCCAAAAGTAGTATATCCATATAGATTGTTCTCCTCCTGTTCACCCCTATTGAACTCCTATATAACTCTAACTATTCTATATAAACCATTATATACACTTGTAACAAACACACACTTAGAAGAAAAATACATTTAATACTGATATAGAATTGGGAGTTGAATGAAAATAAAAGATATATACCTGAAGGAAATATAAGGGTTAAGGTAGAATGTTATATCATGTTCTAATTTTTATGTACTGTAGATATGATAAGCTTATGTCTGGTGTCCCTTACATAGATTAAGTAATAAAAGCTGTCAGACTTGGGAGTTTTCTTTATATTTGAATGTATTGTGGTCAATTTGTGCCCGAGGAGAAACCCTCAGAAGAGTCTGGAAAATTAACTAGTTATCTACCATAATTAATGCTCTGTATATACGCTATAGATGGTTGAATAAAATCAAGTATTATAGGAATTTCGCAGTCGCAATTATATATTTTATGTGACAGGACTTTAGCTATAATGTTTAATTGACTTGCGGATGTTTTGAATCCTTGAAACCGTATCACTTAATAGTCAATAAAAGTCAAGTCACTCATCATCATATGATTTAATGGGGTCCTTGGGCCAAGATGACTATCTTATATCTTTGCATGTTTTGTTCATTGAAGACCTTGGTAATAACTAATGATGCTTGGACAAGTTTCATCCTAAAGACTATATAACTGTATGTAATAATTTAATTAAATTTCTATTCTTGTATGAACTAGATATCTGTGTGCACACAAATAAAGAAAGAATTTGCTTTTCATCTGACTCTGCATTTTGAGGTGTTATTTCCATATCAATAATATGTGTATGCTGATATGTATAAATGTGTGAAGGGTGCTCCTGGTGGCCAAAGTTGCTATTACATGCAGTACTACTCACCCAGCTAGCTAGTGGGTAGGGTAACCAATGCCAAAGCACTCCCACCCCCCAAATACACAATGGTGTAACACAGTAAAATACAGGCTGACTCATGTGTAGTGATGTAGTGCAATGTAAATGAAATTGGGCATCAGGACATCTCAGTTCAAAAGCAAAGGGTAAGCACAAAAAAACATAGCAGTTGCAAAAATATCCACAATTAAAACGTATTCTCCTCCTGCATATTTTCTTCAGTAGACGTTATTGCTATCTCCTCATATCACACTCTGCACAGTACTTATAACCTCACAGCATGTTACATACCAGCCGCTGCTGCTGGGAGCAGTAGCTCCACAGTCACAGACCACAGGTGCATCACACGGACTCTTCAAGATATTTAATTTCACCTAGTCACATACATGCAAATGGACAATTACAGATCCTCAGAACCTCCATCTCACTCCAGTGACTCCTCTGCCATGCAGTCTCCAACCTGTATGCCAGCCGCAATTCCCAATTAGCCATGCTTCAATGTGCAGTGATCTCCTCTCACAGTATGGGGTTTTTCCAAGAGGGCTACACCATGGAAGGTGCTCTCAGACTCTCACTGCTTTTCTCCCTATAGTGCTAACCTGTGTCTGCTGTGGTGATGTTACATCTGGGGTACACCTGAAGGTGGCGAACACTCTCTGTTGCTTCTACTCCTTCCTATTGGCCTTTTATTACTGTGGGTCTTTACATTCTTTTATTCTTCTCACTGCGGTCTAAATTGCACCTGCTAGGCACCCCAATCCACTTCACTAGGCTGTTTACTATGGGACACTCTTCTAGTGCCCTTACTGGGCTCCTTACTTGCTGGCTAATGGCACTTGTTACACCCCCTTCTCCACTTGCCAAGGACCCGGGACCACCCTCCTCCTTCCCAGGTCCTAGTTATAATGACTGCTTCCCATAAGTGGAGCTGGCACCACGCCATTGGCCATGCCACCGCCAAGGATGCAGCCTCCCACGTTTTTTGCATGGGAACGCCTACTTGGTGTCGTGACTGCACGCATCACCGACGCCCACCTCCCAGGATGAGGCACTTGCTTCAGTGGAGTTAGATTCCCGGGACCACAATTCATAACGCTTCATGTGCTACAAATACAGTATATATTTGCTGATGTATGCCTGTGGCACTGCAAACATTATGCTTAGTTCTTTTAATACTCTTGTATGTATACCATCTGGATAAATTGACTTTTCTACTTTTAATTTTGAGAGTTCATGAAACACCTTCTATAGAGTAGGATATATCAGTCCTTTGTAGGTTAGGTGACACCTCTGAGATTTCAAAGATAAATAGAGAAAAAATTGTTACTAAGGCATATCTTTGTTTTCTTCGATATGTCTACCCACTACTTTTTTTTATTCTTACTATTCAGCCAGAAGACGAGAAACAGTATAGGATGAGTAACAAAAATAGTAAGGTAGGTATCAGAGGAGTCATGGACATAGTTGTTATGGGCAAATTTGGCCCAAGAGAGTAAATTGCACCAATCAGACTGGTTTTTCATGGAAAAACAACAGAGGAACATTTCAAGCTCTATCTGACGGTTGGTTTGAAGGTAGTATCCCGTATCTTTGCAAAATGCTGTCCAGAAATGGGACACAAATTGAACAACCCAATCAAAAATGATCTCCCATGGTCAACCATGAAGATGAAAGATATCCTTGATGAAGATATGGGCTAATTTGGTAGCAGATGGAAGTCCCTTCAAGGGAATGAAGTGGCCCATCTTCGAAAATTTGTCAACGACCACCAATATGGTGTTGAACCCATTGCTGGGAGGCAAGACAGTAATAAAATCCATTGAGATGCTGATCCAATGAAACTACATAATCTTAAGTGTAAGAAGCAGACTTAAAGGGGGGCATATAGGAGTCTTATGCTGAGCGCAGATAACGCAAGCTGAGACAAATTAACTAACATCCAGGCTGAGGGTGGGCCACAAATAGCGCCAGGAGAGCAGCGCATCAGTTTTTTTATACCCTGCGTGGCCTGCGATCTTCATAGAGTGAGCCCATCATAGAGCCTTGAGACGAAGGTGAGGATCCAAATGCGAGCACCCAACCCAAAGAGTCTTGGCAGATGTCTTGGTCAGAGCTACAATGCTGGTAGATTCTAAAATGGGTCAAGGCTCGGGGTTGGAGAGCAGGTCCAAATCGTCAAAAGATCGCAATTTAGGCATCTGCCCGAGTATCCTTGGCACGAGGACAGAATGTAAGTTTTAAGTTGAAACGAGCAAAAAAAGAAGACCACCGAGTCTGGTTTGGATTTAGGCAGTGAGCATTTCAGAGGTGAATAAGATTGTTGTGGTCAGTAAACACAGTGACAGGATGGTAATCTCCCTCGAGAAGTTGACACCACTCTTTTAAGGCAGACTTGATAGCAAGCAACTCCTTGTCACCAATTCCATAGTTATGCTCACTCTGAGAGAATAATAGAAAAGAATCCACAAGGATGGAAATTTCCTGAGAAGGACTCTTGAGAAAGGACTGCACCCACACCGACCGAAGAGGCATCAAGTTTCTGGAAAAAGGTCTATCCCGATCAGGTTGGGCGAAAACAGGAGCGGAAGAGAACACCTCTTTTAAAGAAGCAAAGGCTAAGATGGCCTTTGGAATCAAACACTTGAGATCGGTAGACCTCCGGGTGAGAGCTTTGATAAGAGTAATTAAGGTAGAAAAGTGCTTGATGAACTGACAGTAATAGTTGGCAAATCCGATGAAATGCTGAACAGATTTCAGCCCATGAGGTTGAGGTCAATTCATGATTGCTCTCACCTTCTCTGGGTCCATTTGCAAACCTGAACCAGATACTAAATATCCCAGTAACAGAATCTGGGAAACTTCAAACACGCACTTCTCTAATTTGCAATATAACTGATTCTGGCATAGATGGGAAAGGAAAATGGCAAGATGTAAAATCTGGGGAAAAGATCAAAATGTAATTTAAATATACTACCACCAAGCTGTATAATAGATCCTGGAAGACATCATTAACAAAGGACTAGAATACTGCCGGGGCATTGCAAGGACCGAGTGGCATTACTAGATACTCGTAATGTCTGTCACAGGTATTGAAGGAGGTCTTCCATTCATCTCCTTCCTGAATACGGATTACGTTGTAAGCCCCACAAAGGTCATGTTTTGAATTTTTTTTACAGACACTGATATGGTCGAATAACTTTGAGATGAGGGACAGTGGATACCTGTTATTAATAGTGATGGCATTCAGCTGGAGTTATTCAATGCAGGGACGTAAGGACCCATCTTTCTTCCTGACAAAGTAGAATCCTGCACTTACAGGGGCAGAGGATTTCCTGATAAAGCCACCATGCAGATTCTCTGAAATATATTGCGACATATCCTGAGTCGTTGGGAGGGATAGAGGATAGATTCAACCTCTGGGAATTTGTTTACCTGGAAATAAATCAATAGCACAATCCCATGGGCGGTGAGGTGGAACAACCTCAGAAGCTGTTTTACAAAAACATCTTGGAAGGATGCATAAACAGATGGAAGAGTAAGCTGGGAAAAAGAACTCAGCAAGAAATGTGAGTCTGTGCAGTCTACACCAAACACATCTCTTGTGACACTATAGGTCCCATGATGTAACTTGAGCATAGTCCCAGTTGAATTGGGGAATATGGATTCTGAGGCAGGTTAATCCCAAAATAATGGAATTAATGGATTGAGGCAGAACCAAAAAGGCTTTCCACACCTTATGCAAAACTCCTTATGACAGCTGGATGGGTGAGGTGACACTGGAGATGGAGCCATTGGTCAAACGGTTACCATCCACAATGGTAAGGAACAGCGGCTGTGGCACGGTCCAAGTAGCAATATGGAGTTGCGATACCAGAGCGGCTGAGATGAAAATCCAGACGGAACCAGAATCCACGAAGGCTGAAGTTACAAAAGGGCTAACAGGAGAGTCCAGGGATACAGAGATAAAGAAATCTGACTTGGAAGATGTACAGGTTGTGGAAATCCAAACTCCTAGATCGGCCTCCCTAAAACTGGCTAAGAGGGAGCATTTTCCGGTCTCTTTGGGCATGTAGATAGAAGGTGGTCGGGTTCACTTCAATATAAGCAAAGCTTCTGCTTGAATCACCTCTCAGGTTCTTCAGGAGAATGATGAGCTCAACAGAATGTCGCATAGGATTCTGGAAGTGCGGGGCTCGATGAGGTGGGAAATGCCCAGTAGAAGACCACTCCTGTATACGTTCTCTCAAATGCTTATCAATCCTATTGCACAAGGAGATAAGAGCATTGACTTCAGTAAATAGTTACCGGGATACTAATTCATCTTAATGTGGTCTGCTAGGCCTTGCCAGAATGTGGCCACAAGTGCCTTATCGTTATTGTTTCATTTCATTTCAGTTCTGAAGCTAGAGTGCAAAACTGGACTGCATATCGTCCAACCGAATGGGAGCCACGATGCAGATTCAATAGGCTGGAGACTGCAGAAAAAGCCCGCCCGGGGTTTTTAAAAAATCTTGTAAAATGCCTCGATAAATGATGTTCCCATAGGGAGAAACCCGGGCATAGGCCTGACCGGAGAATAGGGAAATAATAAATGCCACCTTGGTCTCTCGGAGGGAAAGGTATTCGGATTGTACTCATAAATGATGGCACATTGGTTCAAAAACCCTCTACATCTCTTAGGGTCGTTGTAGAATTTCTCAGGATGGTGGAAGAGGCAGCGGCCATAAAACCAAGGAGAGTACTGTCTGCTCGGAAGGTAGTAACAGCCACAGACTGGGAGGCTGCTAACGAAGCCTGTAGCAAATCCAGGTGAGAGACATCTCCCTTAACACATTGAAGAAGCTGAGCCTGGACAAATTTCTGTTGCTCAACACAGTGGGCTAGATGAAGCAACAGATCACGAGCTGAGGGTTCACATGGCTAGAGTATACTGTCACAGACTGGGTTTGACTGATGGCTACTTGTTGGTATTTACACAGCTAAACTTGGATGCATGGAGTCTAATGTGCCTCTGGTCTTCACCGGGGACCCACGCAAGGAGGTATGAGTTTTGCTGCAAGAGACACGCAGGTCGCAGTTCTCCAAGCCAGCTACCAATGAAGTAGTGGGTGAATAGGCATAGTTACTATAGCTTTGGGCCCACAGAAATATATATAGTTGTAGCATAAACAAGTAAGTCACATATAGTAGCATAATGGGTGATCCAGATAAAAAAATCATTAAAAAATCCAATCATAAGAACAAATCTCACAGATGAAAGAAGTATGGCACGATGTAAACATGGATGTTGAAAACTATAGATGCAGTTCTGTAATGTTCATATATCCAGGTCCGACTGAGGACTAATCCAAATTAGATAAGCAATTAGTGGATGTAACAAGTCTCTTCCACGGGTAAACATAGACGATGGCGCGCAATATTAGCATATGAAGCAGCTGGGGCCACTCGGAATACCCGGTCGGCAGCTCTTACATGTCAGGCCTTTATATACAGTCGGGTCCCCAGTCTAACCACACGGATGCAGATGGAATGGTAAGTTGATGAAAAACTTACTGTGCAAATTCAGTCGTCTGACCCAAATTGATCCAGATATGGATAAGGGTTGCACACATGCATGAAAGGATATTTGTAGTTAGTAGTAACTGACGATGTATATAAAGCTGATCTGCTCGATGAACTCTGGAGCTGCGCAATGCTGCAGCATTCATGCAGTGTGTCAATTACCCATAGTAAAGTATATATCCATGGTGCCAAAAATATCGAAAAGCAGTGGTGAGAACACTGACATTAAATTTCAAGCAGGGTTGACTGGATAGGGAATACCTGACGCGTTTCATTACACAACGGTACTTTCATCAGAGTGAAATGTAGTTGTCCCACACATAACCTGGGATCCATTTATACTATAGACTCATTAGTAGTTACTAAATCAGCTGTATTGAAACTAATTAAAAGTGTTAAGTGGTGAACTGTGTGAAGCAACCTGTGACAAAATGTATACAGATTAACCCCTGAAACGGGATTAGGGAGGCAGTTTAACAATATATAAATAAATTACATGGCTGAAAACCTGGTCTCTTTCTATATATAGGAATACCCCCACAGATATAATACAAGAATATATAAAAACAGATATCCATGCATAAAGCACCCTTGTGTCCATGTGGGTTAAATGAACTGATGGATCCAAAATACTTCCTGCTTGCATCATTTCTTTTTTCTATCGCCACCTCTTTTTGTGGTCTTAACATGCTTGAACC
This sequence comes from Mixophyes fleayi, assembly GCF_038048845.1. Classification (NCBI taxonomy): domain Eukaryota; kingdom Metazoa; phylum Chordata; class Amphibia; order Anura; family Limnodynastidae; genus Mixophyes; species Mixophyes fleayi. Next base: position 109,464,946 of record NC_134402.1, read on the forward strand.
CTAAAACAGACAGACACGCGAGGTCTGCATTATGAACCTCAGAAACGTGACTGGAGACACTGTGAAACTGGTACCTATTAAGAATGTTCCTTCTGTGTGCTGTGATCCTTCCTTTCAATGGTCTAGTAGTTTTTCCGATATATTGAAGGCAGCAACTACATTGCAATAGATAGATCACAAAATCCGTATCACAATTAATAAAACCTATTGTTTTAAAAGTCTTATTATTATTAGTAGATAGAAGTTATTTTGATCCAAGTCTAATAAATCTGCAAGTGATACAGTTAGATCTAGTGCACTTAAAGGTACCACATATGGAACTAGATAACCAATTGTAGTTCCATGATGGAATTATAGGACACTTTCTGTACCTGTGTCTTTAGAAAGCTTGGGGCCAATATGTTTTTCAAATTGATTCTCATAATGACTCTTACTTGTATTTATCTATACAGATTTTTAAGAATTTATAATACATTTTTATACTTTGGTGACTGTGAGATCATCCCTTGTGTGTTCCACTCCTGGACTGTAGTTGCATTTACTATTTAGGACCAATTTTAAGATATATATTGCCAGTGCTGCATTTTTCTTTTCTTGGTTGCTATGGTAACAACAAAGCCCAGCCTGCTAGAGACGGCAAAGAAGAGGAGGGGGCAGTACAAATGGATGAGAGGGGGGGGATGTAGGGGACACGGATAGACAAAAAGCAGTGGTGATGTGAAAACTGGGGACCTGGGACAGAAGGGAGGATGTCCCAGGCTCCCCCCGGCTCTGCCTGGGAACACAAGCATGGTGGTTACATAAGGGCAAGTAATATGTGCCCTGAATAGGGGGAGAGTTTGTAGAGCAGAGACCCCTGGAGAGAGGGTTGTAGCAAAAAGAGGCAGAACTGTGAGTAGTTGTGGAACTCCTGTGACCATGACAGCCTGGTATGTACTGTGATAACATTAGCAGTGCAAGAACTGTGCTGGAGAGAGTAATGAGCTGTATATATTTCTGTATTACTGCAACCATTATGATTATCGTGCTGGAGAAAGAGGAGTGCAAATAAAGAGTTCAGGTTGTGATAGAGATGATCTTGTGCCCAAATTATTCTGACTTTTATTGCACTGCACCATAAAGTGACGTCACTTGTGTCCCATCACTTACAAAGAGACTTTGTATACCTGCTTGTGCAGGGACTCCCTGATCATTTACACCCATGTCCATTAGTTAGCCAGGGCTTGAGAGGGAAGTCCATGGCCTATCCTGTGCACCTCACCCTTGACACAGTAACAGGGGGTTACATAAATAAAATCTACAACAAGATTGAAATGTGCACGTTACTTGATCAAAAGTGATTATTTTAAAACTACTCACTTCTCTTCTTGATGAATTTCCGTTTCAGTTGTTTTCTGTAGGGAAAACAGCCTCATCTCATATACATTATACTGTGCAATTGGAGGGTGTATTTTCATGTTTTTTCAGTTTGTGTGAGCATCATGTATATGTTTATTTGCATATTTAAATAATGCACTGTGTTTTGGTATGATAATGCCATGTGTTGATTCTGCTTGCAATAAAATGAGGATATATGTTACCAATATTTGCAAGATTCATTGGTATTTTAAAATGTATTATGCAATTAACTATGAGTTATGGTTGCAGATCTTGAAACTTTGCTGCTTGGCTTGGGAGATAGATGGTGCAACTTGGGTGGGAGATAGATGGTGCAACATGAGTGGCAAAGATTGTGCATCCCTACAGTAAATAATCTGCACACATCTGTATTCATCTAGCAGAATTTAGTGTGGCAAGAACATACATATTGCACATTGTAGTGCAGAAAGAAGCCTTGCCTATCCCTAGTGTGGAAGATTAATGATATTGCTATTGTAATGTTTTAATATAGAGTCTTAAAAACCTACTTTCTTCTACATAGTGTGCTGAATTTTTAATATGAGTTGAATTTAGTGTCTGTACCTGCACAGAGTAATTATAGTCTGTGCCAGCAACACATTGTTTTGACATTAACTTTATGAATGTCTTCTCCTTAAATTGAATGTGTTGCTCAAAGAGGAAAAGCACAGGAGATTAATGAGCAAATCCAAATGCTCATACTGCAGAAAGATAATCCCAACCTTTCTTTCCATGTCTATGAAGCCTTAGAATAAATTACATTGACAAAACATTTATCATCACTCTAATGTTTTATTAACAGCTGACAGCAAGGCATCACAATAAAAATACAGTTTGGCTCATAAATCAATAGCAATAAAGTTATGTGTTTTGTAAGAATTATATATAACGACTTGTCTTCCAAGATCTTGATATCTCATGGTAGCTAAAAGTATAATCCAGTATTTATCCGATTATATTTATCAAAGCAGATGCTCTGTAGATAGCTATCCAGAGCTACCACCCAGATCTGCCAGCAGTACAAGCTATTATTCTCTAGGTGGGTGGTGGGGAGCGGGATATGTCACTTGATCACCTTTTGCCTCCTTAATACTTGCAAACTGGCACAATAAAAGATGTGCCAGTTTCTTAAGCCAATTTTTATTTTAAAATATTACAACATATAGACATTTTTTGTTGCAAGTTATGGAACTAAACCCAATAGAAATGAAAATATATACATCTCCACGCAGGAGATATGTATTGATACATATATAAATGACTAATTCTTATTCTATCCTGACTGATGTCTACTTTGCTTTGGTTTTATGGAAAATACAGCTTTTTATGTGAACTTTCACACCAGTTGCTCAACCTATTGAATAAGCCAGTTACTTTATTCTGCAATCTCTAATATTTATAGGGATAACATATATGTATATTTAATTTCAGGTCTGGTATTTGTCTGCTGGCAAAAAATAAAATTTATGTATAAATCATAACACTGACTTAAGTCAAATCGAATGCAAGCACCAGTGCATGCTGTGGGATAAATTTAAAACACATATCAAGTCAAAAACTACTGCCCATGTTTTATGCAGACTTAACATCTATCCAGTGGTGGCATATGCCCCCCAGGCCGGTTTTATATTGGACTACCTGGGCCGGCCTTAGCATGGCCAGCCTTATGTATCGGCAACACTAGCTGCCGCTGGCGCCATGAAAGAATGATATTTTTCTCCTCCATTTCTTAAAAATTTAGGAAGAGGGCTGTCCAAGCACAACTGTTACAGAAATTCCAGTAATGAGGAATTTATTTTAAACAAGAAAATGAGACTACAACATTTTAAGTTAATAATAAAAAGGTTGATATAAAACATTTTTACAGTTTACTTAGCTTCAGGAAAGAATCAATTAAAGAAAGAAATGTGGGGGCAGGTTGAAGTGAAAAGAAACCCAGCAGGGGAAGTGTCAGACTGAGGCAGGAAGGGGCCACTGGGGGAATGCATTTGTAGGTGCCAATAAAACAGTGTACTATATGACTGGCTGTATAACAGTGTAATCTATGGCTTAACCTACTGCTCACCATCTATTTTTGAATCTTCTTGCAGGACATGCTGTGCTTTATAGTTCTACAACACTGACAAGCCAGAGGCACTGATAAAAGTAGGGTGTTACTGACTAAAGTCCCACCTACTATGCAGCTTATATACTGGTCTGTTTGCTTCACCTCTGTAGCTTTTCCGGAATAGTGCAGAGTATTGCCATACAAAGTAAATATGCTATTTAATTGCAAATCTGATATTTGAAAGTATATTGCTACAATAAAAAGACATGCCACAATATCTATATTGAAAAAAAAATGTATTAATTCATTTTGAAACCCATTGTCTAAACTAGTGTGGTCAATATGGCTAAGAATCTTGATGAATTTAATTTTTGTTAAAAACAAGAGCTTCAGTTAAATGATATGGAGACCTATTTACCATGAACAGACTTTTTTTTTCACTGCAATTGAGATATAACTGCTCTTGAGATACTAGCCCAAAGCGGGAAAGGTCAATTAACCACTTAGGCAGACTAGTCTTTAAACCGACTTCCCAGAATAGGGCTTTCACTTCCATTAAAGTGAAAAAAAGTTAAAAAAGCATGTTTAAAAATAAATAAATATTTATAATCCTCTATAAATTGAAGGAATAAGGCATTTTCTAAGTGATTAAATGATTTAATATGATTGAATATGTTATCTGTTTACAGAATAGATATTGCAATGGTACAAGTAAAGCCATAAAACCTGTGCATTTCGCATGGGGAAGCCTTCAGCTGTTTAAAGCATATGAATCTTACTGCTGCCCGTGTCATTGCCATTGATAGGGCAAAAATAATTAACATCAGACATATCACTTCTGATCAGCAGCCAGTGGGATTCCAGGTATTTAGGCAGAAGAAGAGGAGGAAGTTAATGGATTGAAGATGACTGAAGTGGGAAAAGGGTGTGCAGAGTGATTCTTATTTGCCGTCAAATTCAATGTTTCTTTGCTTCTATGTCAGAGACATACACTCTTGGGGGTTGGGAGGGGAGTGAGGAATGAAGCCTATCAATGAGAAGAGCAGAAGGAGGAACATAGGTGCTCTGGATCCAAGCAGCCAGTGAAGGAAGAGCAGAGGACAGAAGGCTTATTGTACACTGTGCACAATAAGAAGCTGTGCCCCCTGGTTAAACAGTGGCCACATGCTACATCTCAACAGAAATGGGGGTGGTCCCGATTTTGCCCCAGGATGCAAATGACGCAAGTGCATCATTTATGTTCCACCCTTACACTCCATTACAAGTTACCAAAAAATGAAGGTGATCACTAGCCAATTTGTCCATGTTAGTGACCCCTCCCGCCACCGGCGCCTGGAGCCCCTGCTCCACCCCCGCTACACCATTACACATTACACAGTAAAGCAATAGATGTATAAAGCATGATTTCTGATTATTTATATAACAAAATCAGTACACATTACATAATAAAACTATAAGCATAAAGTAAGATTCCTGGATATTTCAGATGACCCTGAATAGCAAGTAAAATTGGATTATTTGCCAACAAACAATATGAACATAGCTGGCTATTTGCATAGAAAACTTACAGGAGCATTACACAACAGAACAACACATGGTTCCTTAATCCAGAGCAAGTTTAAGAAGTATTTTTATGTTTTTCTAATATTTTACTGCACACAGTGGTATTGAAGAAACATTCTCTGTTTTCTTAATACACAGCGTTTTCTAGGAAACAAAATTTCTCCTAACTATTCACCACAAGGGCTGTGCTTGGTGACCCAGGCAATTGTATGTTTGCTGGTGGATAGCCCATTCCCTGTGATCAGCCACCTTATTGTATGTGTTCCATTGGGGATCGACCCCATGATCTGTTTTGCCCTCTTTCCCTACAACATGATGGGGAAGTCACATGCACCTAAAAGTGGTTATTCTGCCTGCTTAGCTTGCATAGCAATATGATACAACTAATGTCAGTCTGGTCAAAGATCTGGACCTAGATATGCCAAGGAAATAACACAGCCATGTATCATAACCTACTAAAAATCTGTCTAGTGCTTGGCACATCTACTTTATAGCTTGGTCATTCATCCTCTGGCAGTGGCACACACTGGGCTATCCCCCAGGACAAAAGGTGGCAACCAGCCCCTGCGTCAAATTTCAAACTACCCAACTGAAATTTTGCAGTAAGGCTTTGTTGTCAGGGTCTGTGCTGTTACATTACAGTGCTTGTTTTTGACAAATAAATAATTTTACCACTCTCACACCATTTTAACAGTGGCACCAGGCATTATTCTTTTGTGCATTGTTTTTGTGATACCTGGAAAATGCTAGGCACTAGGACACTATGGAACAGGACTGTGTCACAGCGTGATACAGGAGAGACTCTAGGACCCCGGGAAAACCCAGGCTGTGCAGCTGCGGAAAGTTCATGGGTTTTTGAGACAGAAGCTGTTGAGAGGAGGAAAAAAACTAAGAAAGGGGCACCAGAGGGCTGACTCAATGTAATTGCAATTCTACTAATATTATAAACACAGTAAAAGAGAAGCAGAGTATGTGAGGTTGTATATAAACAACTAATTTATTAAAAAATAAAGACAAGTAGGTTATAGAGAACAAAATAACAAATAGGCTAAAAGCCACAATAAAAACATATTCAGCATATACATATAGGTGTTAATATCATACTAAATGAACCACGGATCTCCAATAAAATAGGTAGAGTTAATATCATAAAATATCAAATCTACCACATAAAAAACTCAAAAACGATGCTCATATCCAAATCATATGTTATTCACGTAGAAAAGCAAATAACATTTGTTTCCCAAAATGAGTGGCCAGCTCACTTTGTAATAACAGTGTGTGGCGATGAATTAATTATGCTTCCTATTACGATTCCAATGTTATTAGATGCTGCGGGTATGAGGAGACTTGGAAAAATAGATAGCAGGGAGGTTAAAGAACTGGGAGTGAGCGAGTAACTAGAAAGGCGATGATCCGAGAGGGGGAAAGGAGTGTTAAGGAAATTAGAAACTGATCATAATCTAGAGAAAACAAGATCATGACAGTGGCCATTCTAATGAGTAGCGGATTCAATTCACTGGAAGAGGTCAAGTGAGGAGGTTAGAGAGAGAAGTTTTGAAGCAGCATTGGAACATGGATAAGCAATAGAGATGTTGAAATCACCCATGATGATGGTGGGGATGTCAGAAGATAAGTAGTGAGGGAGCCATGCAGAGAAATGTTCAAGAAATTGTTGGTCTGGTCCAGGGGGGCGATAGATCACAATGATAAGCATAGAGAATGGGTTAAAAATCCTAACAGTATGTACTTCAAAAGATGTGAATACGAGTGATAGGACATTTTGGAGAACTGTGAACGTGCACTGTGGGGAGAGAAGTAGTCCAACCCCACCTCCTTGTCTGCCTCCAGGTCTGGGGGTGTGGGTGAAATGGAGGCCACCATGTGAAAGGGTTGCAGGTGAGGCAGTGTCTGATTGCTTGTTACAAACAGAGGGTGCTTTGCAAAGGGCACATTTAAAGGACTTTGGAAGAGAGTGGAGACAGGTGATGCATTTGAGTTTTGCTGGATTCCTGTAGCGTTCAGATATATGTGTGTCGGAGAAGTTTGGGTGACCTGAATTAGGTGATATATCTCCAACTAATAGAAGCAGGGAGGAAGAAAGATAGGAAAGATGATTGTAAGATGTGTGTCCTTGTAGTTTCTGGCAACAGGGTGAGGCTGTTATAACTATTGAATTTAAATAGGACAACAGTACATGATTGTTAACTAGAGGTGAGTTAAGTAATGAAGGGGCAATGTGGACAGAGGTGTGTGTTACAGGAAGGGTGAAGGTGGATATAGTTCTAAAGATAATGCCATGAAAGGAAAGCAAGAAAAATAATTTGGCAAACATTGGTATATAGAAGGAAAATAGCAACAAATGTGGGAATTAAAAGAATTATCTAGTTGTAATGTCCTGTGCAATCAGAAGTAGCAGAGTAAAGATGTAGCAGATGCAGATTATTTCTAGAGGTCTTCAATTGTTGTTCAATGTTTGTTCAACTGTCTTGTTTAACTGTATTTTCTAAACACTTTGTGAGAAAACACACGTCTGCCTCCCACATATGTCTCCCCAGACTAAATGCTAACATATAATGAGGCTGATTTAAAAAAAGTTACATCTGAGCCAATTGGACAGCTGATCAGAGAAGGGAGGGGGAGAGGAATATTGGGCTTACTCATATGAGAGCCAGGCAGGAGTCATAAAATTGGTTCAATGAGCAGCAACTAAACACAAGTTAAGCAAGTAACAAAGTTCTTGTGTATACTTTTTTTTAAAATACAGGTACAGTTGCAGAGATGAGAATGAGAGAGGATGAGATGAGATATTCAGTTCTTGTACATACCAGGGGACAGAACAGATGAACAATGGTTAGCAGTTAGCATGTTGTCTTGTTTAACTGTATTTTCTAAACAGTTTGTGAGAAAACACTTAGCGTAGAACACACACGTCCGCCGCCCACATATGTCTTCCCCAGACTTAAAGATAAGATGAACAATAAGAGATACAATAAAATTATCTAACTATAAGTTGGCATAGAATCGTTGTGATTATCCAAACAGTGCATGTCTTGTCAATAATATAGTGCAGTCCACTAAACATGCGAAGATCTAATAATGTTAAACTTTATGTTAAATATTCTTAGAGTACTATAAAGCATAGTTGTAACCAAACTGTTTACATTATAGAAGTATTGATATATAGGAATTTTGTTATTGTTATTCTGGAAGTAAGGCCCAATATTGTTGTCCACAATACAGTAACTGACATTTCTATTAGCTCAGGCTTGTGAACACCCTATTCAGATTGTACTTGTTGTTAATAATTCTATATCCAGACAGATTCTTAGTGACATATTGTTCCTGCATAATAAATCTGACGTAACTTCATTTATTTTGTGTCCTACTTGTATTGGGGACTTGGAGCTCCTCAGTCCTATTGCCCTGTCGTAGTTTAAAGAAAAGCATCAAGAGAGCAGAGGGTAAATGTATGAACCTCCGGATTCTTCAACTCCAGCGAGTTCAGCGTCTTCAGCGCTTAAATTTAAAGCAGCGCTGCCTTGTAAAGGGAAGTCTCCCTTTACAAGGCAGCGCCGCTTTAAATTTAAGTGCCGAACACGCGGAACACGCGGTTGTTGAAGAACCCACATGTTCATACATTTACCCCCAGGTGCTTTCCGCACGACACTCAAACACCTACCACTAGGAGTGTCACATTTTCACACCAAATATAAATGGTGGCTACCCACTGCTAAATACAGATGCACACCTGTAGGCAAGTTGGAAAGAAACCAATTATAAACAGTTCCACGCCATTCATTTATTCAGGGTGCAGTACTTCCTCATCCGGGAGCCCATGAGGGTGATAACATGATTACAGAGGTTGCCCGACAGCCAATCTACTGAGTCTAAAATACAGGTTAAATCTCACTGTTACAAAGATAAAAATGTACATGGTTATTTAACTGTAAGTGGAGTTGTCAGATCGTGTTAGAATAAACAATCAGGTGCTGTGAAAAATAAAATATATTTGTTGTGGCCCAAAAGAACTATTCTGACCTACTGGGGAATATTCTTATGAACAAAATAACAAAGATTAAAATATAAAAATAAATAAATAAATAAAGCAAACATTCATTAAATTCATAACCTCACTTAGGCCCATTATAACTTTCCCTAAACTACAGAAAAGTACACATATTAGATCTAAAAATAACAAAAGACACATAAAGGAACACATTTTAGGACATATTTCCAGAAAAATAAATGTTTTTCTACTATTTATATCTATGTTAGCCCTTATTACCCACCAAACTACAATACTTTATTTACAAAAAAAATAGTTGTAATGATAAAAACAATGTTATATCAACTTGAATGCCCTAACACATAAAAAATTACAAAATTTTAATTTTAGCAAAACAATGTGCCGCTGGTTATTAGATATTAACCTTTTACCTTTTACTTAATATCATCAGTATTTTCTCAACACGTGAACTCATGGCAGTTCAGCCTTGGAAGCTGGGAGTTGAAAATGATAATCAGGTCTTCCCTTCCAAAAAATTTATAAGATTTCCATAGTAAAATACAATACCAAAAACAATAAAGCTATGGTAATAATATGCCATTTTTTTTTAAATAAGGACTGTGTTCCCCAGTATCTTGTCACACAGAGAGATTGGCCTGTCGGGTGCTGTCTGAAGCATGAACACATTTATCTACTTAAAATGCAATCGCTTTTCTTTCTAATTTTAAGCAAATGCTACCTAAGAACAAATGGTTTCTGCTCATCTGTAAATAGAGATAACATGTATACCTGCTGAATAATAAACCTTAAGGAACTGTGTAACTTGGAAAAGAATAATGTAACAAATGGATGTCTTGCACTCATGTAATGGGGTCTCTTGGGCTGGCGTCCACAGTGAATAAGATTTCTCTAAAGCAACTTTGATCTTGTCCTGTGCTTTAATTGCCTGTGCAGACACATTTATTTTAAGTCAGGAATTGTTCCTATAGAAAGATGGATCTATCATGTTAATTAGATGTGACTTCTTAGTTCATAATTATACTCTGAACATGGACATGCACACACTGGTCATGCATTCATAGGTATATAATTTTGTTAGAAATGTTAATATAATAGTATAATTTTCATGATATGGTGATCTAGAGCCATAGCTTACACAAGGATGTGAAAGATACAACAGTATCTTTTTGTGAGAACTTGGGAATTTGTATCTATGGGGGATAACACCAAAAGATATATACAAGTGATACAAAGAGAGGTTGTCCCACCAGAATAACCTGAGATGTTTGACACTGTAGACAAAATGCTTGGTAACGTGCGATGAGTACACAGTGGTGTTGGCACTGGTTGGACAGCGCATAGCATATAACCAGGTACATGGATGTGTAGGCACTGTTTGAACAGCGTGTAGCATGTAGTGAGGCACATGGAGGTGTTAGCAGTGGTTGAACAGCTAGTAGCATGTAACAGTGCGTAGTATGCAAAAAGGTATCGCACTGTTAAGGCAGTAAACAAATAGATACAGCAAAGTATATCGCAGTGACAAAATAGACAGCACCGAAAAAGAGATCCCAAGCATATTAAAATAGATTTAGAAAACTGAAAAACAATAAATGGCAGATCTTACATTTACAACACTTGGCTTGAATGATACATACAAAGGCTCAATTAACCATAAGATATATTTTATTACATAATAAAAGATTGCAGTTCTTCTTGAATTTTACAATTAAAAATATAAAACGAATAACTCAGTATTATAACTGTGGACAATGGAGGCTAAATATATATAAATATATCAGGATTGCAAGGCACAGATGGTATTAGTAAAGCAATAAGTATATTTTAAAGAATCTTAAAAGGGGTTTGCCACTTTTGGTATATGGCTTACATCGGTAGTAGTTATTTTCCTGGCTCAGACAAACCCAACACATTGGAGAGCGATGAAAATATACCGATGGCAACAACACCGGTCATGTACAAATTGCGACTTACCAAGTTAATGACAAGTGGTGTTTGCGGCAGCTTGAATTCCCTCCCACTGTAAAAACCGACCTTGCAAAAGCTGGACCAAATCACCTCATTTGTAATGTTCCGAATGCAAACTGGGGTTTTAAAGTGGCAATGGCTGGACCCACAGCCTGGATTACATTATACATGCTGTGGGTCCAGTAATTGCCGCTTTAAAACCGCAGTTTGCATTCAGAACATTACAAATGACGTGATCTGGTAGCGTCTAGCTTTTACAAGGTCGGTTTTTACAGTGGGAGGGAATTCAAGCTGCCGCAAACACCACTTGTCATTAACTTGGTAAGTCGCAGTTTGTATATGACCGGTGTTGTTGCCATCGGTATATTTTCATCGCTCTCTACTGTGTTGGGTTTGTCTGAGCCGGAAAACCCTAACACGCCCTCTTAGATAATGTTGTAAGTTAGGGAACCACTGTCCCAGTTAGTTAATATTTAATATTGAGTTGCACTATGAGGTTATTGCAGGCCACAAAAAATAGATACAACTCTGTTAGCTCAGTATGCAAATATTTAACTCTTTTACAGTTTATTCTATATCAGAGTTCTTGGTGTCCTTTAGGGAGATAATATCCACACAATTGATGACTACCACGGATCCCAGACGTCACTTGATGTTAGCAGGTATGAAAAAGTTCTAAGAACAAGACAGAGCTGCAAAACAATATTCCCCGTTTTATCCTCCTGTATGGCGTGTTTCATTCTAAACAGAACTTTTTTAAGCCAGTAGATATGAGCCCTTGAGCACATGTGAAGAATACAGAACAGTGGAAGCTGTAAATATTAGTAGATGAGAAGGGTTTTTAAAGTAACATTATCATTGCTCTGAATACTTCTATCAAAGCACTATGTGTATTTCACGAGGTGGCCAGATATGTAATTAATTAAGTAATTTAATTAATGGTTCACCATTTTCTTAAATATTACACATTTGTCCTGTTGCCTAATGGACAATATTCTGATTTTTTAAAAAATGTATTCTTAAAACACTGGGTACACATTACTAACAAAAACAAAACAAACACAGATTTGTAACCCATATCAACTAATCAGATTATAGTGCAGTTTAGAAAATGTATTTATTTATTTACTTAATTTAATATCATTTATTTGTATGACACCATCATATAATGCTGCTCCTTCCAGAGAATATTTAATCATTCCCATCAGTCCCTGCCCCACTTTAGCTTACAGTCTATATTTTCTACTACACAAACAAACAAACAAAGGTAAATTTTGTCAGAAGCCAATTAATCTGCGATTAAGTTTTTGGAGAGACATACCTAGTGCAGAGTTACAAATGCCCATACATTTTAGTAATCAATTAAGGAAATTTAGAATAAAAACAAAGTCTAATATTTTATAGTTAATATGTTATCTTAAAAATATTTGTGACCACATCCTCCAAAGTTCCTGTCCTTTGCTTATGAAGGTATGTGTGTGGTCAATGAAACAATTAGCAATAAGTAAAAATAGTCATGCGTGATATAATATAGTTAGTAAAAGGTTCTGATACAAAATGATGTGAATGGGCAGATGCATAACTTTGTGGGCCCCATATCAAAGTTTGAAAGGGACCCCATGTATCACCCAAAGGTGAAAAACTCACATATACACATGGGGCATTGGCAGGTAATGCATGCTTCCCTTAGCTGTGGACCAAATAACAGCTGCACCCCTTGCACCCATGGTAGGTATGCCCTTACGTATGGGTATTATTATTATTATTATTATAAGGAGCTGTAGTAATTGTAGTAGTAGTAGATGATGATAATTATTTAATAGCATTATGGTTTCTTTCTGTTTATTTTGCGAGCGCACCCAGTGTTGCCCGTGTATAAACCTTCAAGTTATTTAGCTAACAATGAGCTAGATGTAACTGTCAACATTTTAAAAATAATTAGCAGCTTAGAAGCTCCCCCAACACACTCATGAGGGTGTGCCATTTTTGTTTTTATAATAAATGTTATCCTGATCCATCCAGTGGAATGCCCAGAATAGGCTCCCTGGCTCAAAGTTCTGGCTAGCTTACACCAACGGGAGGTCCGACACGGATCCCGACAGACAAACAAACCAATTACATCCAGTTGAAGGCCCAGAACAGGCTTCCTGGGATAATGTTCTGGCCAGCGTACATCAATGGTCTGACTGGGGCCTCAACTCCCTAGTAGGTCTTCTGGGATTCAATGTTACCAGTCTGTGAAGTTTTTGTCCACATCCATACGGGAGGTTTAACCAGGACCCTAACCCCCTTAAACCTTCCCAGGATCCAACTGGACCACCTCACGTAGGTTTCATCCCAATCGGTGCAGGGGTGTCCGAATGCAAACAAACCAAATCCATCCAGTGGAGGGCCCAGAATGGGCTCCCCAGTCAAATTTCTGTTCAGTGTACACCAATGGGAGGTCTGACTGAGACCTACACCCCCTAGCATGTTCTTCTGGAATCCAATGTTAATAGTCTTTTGAATTTTTCATTGAAATCCATCCAGTGGAAGGCTCGGAACAGGCTCCGTGAATCAAGGTTCTGACTAGTGTATACCAACAGTGTGTGCCTAATTCCCTTAAAATCTGATCGGGATCCAACTGAACCACCTAGCATTGGTTTCATCCGAATTGGTGAAGGGGTATCGAAGATATTCGCCTTCAAACAAGCAAACAAACTTTTATATATATATATATATATATATATATATATATATAGAAGATTAATGTTGCCGTTCCCATAGAGTCCTATGGGGACAGTAATAAGCGATGGTAATAATGTTAAGGCCGGAGAAATCTGTTTTATCCGATGTTAACTCTTTGTTAAATAACAAAAAGTGGTGTTAATTGACCCATAATAGCTGACAAAATAGGAAAAAGTTATTTAGTAACACTAAATGCTACATTGTAGAACTTAAAATGTTGTATATTTCTGTTATATATTTCTGACTATTACTGTGCTTTAATAACAAGGATTAGTGTAACATCTGCAACGTGATAGTATTAACTCTTTCAATCAAAATATTCTTAGCCAGCATTGATGTGCAATGTGGTTTTTTTTAGTTTTGTTTGTCAGTCATAAAACGTAGTCAAATCTCTTGAGTGTCTTTTTGCAATTATAATAACGTACCATAGATTTAGTGGATTAATGAAATATTTATTACACATAAATTATTTTTCTGTACAATTGGGATTTGATTCTGTGCACACATAGAATAGGCTCGCAGCGAGCTGTGCAACAACACAGCGAACAAAGAACAGTGCCGAGATGTTGTAACAATAGCATCTTATTACATTTTCATAACAATACAAAGAAGATTAGTAAAAATAAAACAAAAATCATGACTTGATGCAAAATCATTACTGGAAGTAATTAGTGTTACTTCAATATTAATAACAAAATTGTATTTGATGACAAAAGCATTAAGTAAAGTATATGTTTAAAATAATGATTGTGGGTATTATTTATTTTTGAACTAGAGCTTTTATTTTAACATTGACAAAGAATTACAAAGATATACACTTTATAGTAATTTTATGTTATTTTATAATATTGGGCAATACACGATACATTGATACACAGAACATAATTTGGCTGCAAGAATAATCTTTGTACCATTCAGTTATAGCTTATCTAACCCTGCGCATAAAGCAGGCTACACATGCTGCTATATCACCAGAAATTTGGACAGTTGGCACAATATGTCATTTGTAATAAACCTATTGAAATCAAAATGCTTGTTATTGGGCATGTCTACAAATGTGGCCAGGAGATTACCACTATCACCATGTGTGCTAATGTAAGCTAGAAGTGTTCCAGCTTCTTGTTCTAGGTGCCAAAAGGACTAATATCATTAAAGGATGGCCATTTCACTCCCTAAACCATTGAAAATATACTATTTGGTAAAGAGCAAGAGCTAAAGGCAGTGGGAAAGCTGTCTATCATGGTAAAGACCTGGCTTGCTTTCATGCAGGAAATAGAAAGAAGAAAATGTATGTTGAGTCAGTGTGTCAAGATTTCATAGTAACTTTTTTTGCTGAGAAAAGGTAATAGTAATTTTACAAAAAAGAAAATTCGCTTTTGAGTAAAGTGAAAATATTCACTATCTATAACTAGATTCATTTATACTTTAGTATCAAAAAAGCTTGGATGTTCAGCATGATAAAAGAAAAAATATAAAAATGTACTTGTCAAGTGGGAGGGGGAATAGACTAATGCTCTCTAGTTCATTTGAAAGAAGCGTAACCTACTGTATTAATCTTCAAATTATTACTGCAAAATCTCTAAAAGTGCTGAATCTACTTGCTCGTTTGTTATTAGCCAGAGAGAACCATGCCTCTCAACATTTTAGACATTTATTACAAGGACTATGCCACCTATGTGTCTTAACCTCCCGCAATTGCATTTGTTAACAGCACTCAAGTTGGCTGGACTACAATAACCTGTAGTCAATCAAAGCATTCCAATGTTAACAATAACAGAGTGTACTTCAGCCAACCAGTACATGTTCCTGTGCGGCCAAATTTTAAGTGAGAGGACCTGGACCAATGTGTTATCCAAGCATCTAAACATCATCATCATCATCAGTTATTTATATAGCACAGTTAATTCCGCAGCACTGTACAGAGAACTCATTCACATCAGTCCCTGCCCCATTGGAGCTTACAGTCTAAATTCCCTCACATACACACACACAGACAAAGAGACTAGGGTCAATTTTGATAGCAGTGTGGGAGGAAGTGTGGGAGTGTGGGAGGAAACCGGAGCACCCGGCTGATGTAGACAACAGCCCTATAAATGTTATTATGAGATTGACACTTTGTTCACTGTAAGTGTATTTTTATATACATTATTATTCATAACTAAGTCCACTTGATCTATTGTAATTTTTTATCTTCCTTATTCAGCACCCTTCATGCTGTTTGCTGTGATTACTACATATGTGAAGATGAATAGACCAGGTCTGTGTCTGATGAAGCTGATTTTGAGCTTACCTAGATGGAGGGGCTGTGGACTTCAATTCATTTGTACCATCTATGAGAGCATGATATGTTTAAGTTGTTTGGGTACATATATTTATATGTATTTAGAAGCACAATTTTCACTTACCCATATCAATCAATTGAACACTTTATTTCATTATCTAATTGCACTAGACAGATAAAAACTAAATATGTAATCAATGCTCTGCTCCAGTAATAATTTACCACCCAAATGTAATATTAGTAGATTAGCTTTTTTGAGTAAACTTTTTTTGCCTGGTTCATTTAACCAGGGCTTTCTATCCTATAAAAGGATCAATGGGCACTTTTTTTTAGTTTACTCCTATACATTGATTTAGGTTTGTATTGAATTTAATGCTATATGAATATGACAGCTCAAAACTGGTATTAAAAGTAATATATCTGGCAACAACTAATTTCTAAAATATTTATTGTGAGGCTCAAAAAATATGTTTCATCAGTTTGTTCCTGAAGTTTTTAAACTGTTGTTAGTCAAGTGACCACAAGGTGGCATTAGAGTTATATTGGTGTTTATCATGTTGTAACCTTATGTTTAAAACTTTATGATTGACACATTTTATTTTGTGTGGGTCACTGAAGTGTACAAATAAAAAGGTCCTGATTCATTAAGTTAAGCAAAATAAAAAAGGAGTAAATTTGCAACTTGGAAAAACCATGTTGCATTGGAGGGTAAGTAGATATAAAATGTGTTGGCAGATTTATAGTTGGGGTAGAGCATGTCCTAGATCAACTTTAAATTTCAGTGTAAAAATAAAGCTATCAAGTATTTGTGTGCTACACTAAAAAGGAGCCAGTATTTTCCTTATGTGCAAAACAACAAACTCATTTTCATTGTAACATGGTTTCCCCAAGAGCAAATTTACTCCTTTTTTTGCTTTAATGAATCAGGCCCAAAGTCCAGATTCTTCAAGGCATGTCCAAATCTTGAAACTCTCACCACAATGTTTGAATGAGCATTTTACGGTAGAATTAAGTGTTTTTTCTTCAACCTAAAAATTCCACTTTTGAGTAACATATTCATTGAAAATCTTTCCAGAAAACATCATTTGGTGAATATTGGCGAGCTTGAGGTGAACACCCATGTTCTAACGAGTAGTAGTTTCTGCTTTTCTACAATGCTATTGATCCCTTTTTCCCAGTGTCTTTCTGATGCTGTAGTCATGAACACTGACTTTATTTACTATAGTTATATAGAATTTTTAAACAGAATTATTTTTCCTCCCTGTAATTTAGAGCTACAATGTACTCAACATATTATAAAATACATTTAAAGAAGGATTTTGTAGTAGTCCTCCTTCCAGTCAATATGTGTGGTTGTGCCTGCATGATATTTTACCGGGAATGACCAGGCTATTAGATGTACCTGCTTTTCCATGTAACAGTCTGTTCATTCAGTGAGAAGATTTTTGATGCATTTCCATGTATGGCAACTGAGAGCATCACTGATGCTATTCACAGCAGGTACCAAAAGTCACTAATGTTGTATTGCAGCTGATAACCCAACTGAGTTCTACTTCTGTCAGTAAAAAAAGAGATGTAGTTTTGTGCCAAGGAGCATGAACACTGCATACTGAAGGGCTGCAAGAACATCACCTGGTCTAATTAATATTATCCCAACATATGATGCAGCTCTGTATAGTGATTGGATCAGGATTAAGGAGAAGAGAGACAAAGGAATAGGCTTGTTTAAACAAATTAGTGTTCAGTAATAGTTTAGAGAATTTGAGGGTTACGTCTAATAGGGCAAGGTAGAGAATGCCATAAAAATGGAAGCTGTGTAAGAAGTTGTTGATTTGATAAAATTATGAGTAGATAAGACATAACCGGGTCGCTGAAGGAGTGCATAGGGTGACTGGGAGTATGGTTAAGGGTGAGATTAAAAATATAGATAGGACAGGAGTTAAGGATGGGCTTGTAGGCAAACCTTAACACTTTCAATTTAAATCTGAAATGTATGGGAAGCCCAACAAGTGATTAACAGAGAGGCAGCAAATGAGGAAGAACTGTAAGTGCACATGAGTCTTGCAGTAGGATTTACAATAGACTGCAGGGGTGGATAGTCTTGTCATTGGAAGGTCAAACAGAAAGAGGTTGCAATGGTTGAAACGGGAATTGGAAGCTTGATGGCATTTTGTGAGAGGAAAGGATGAATTTTCTATATGTTGTACAAACGAAAGAGGATGCATGACATGGAGATTTGTTGGATGTGAGGAATAAAGGTCTGTCTGAACTTTAAGATGACTCAGATAACAAACTTGGGATGTTAGTAGAGTGATGGTGTGATTGAATGTTAAAGAGATATTAGGCAGAGTTTTGGAAGATGATGATGATGGAATATAATCATGTTAAAGATAAATAATTGGATGAAGGAGGTAAATTAATAATTCCTGTACATGCAAATCTTATGCAATGTAATGTTTATCATAACATTTAAAATGTTTAATGTATTTTACAATCTTTTTCATATAAAATATAATGTGGGGCAAAAGCTAAATAATGTTTCTGACATCTGAATTACAGAGAGTTTGGTATCAATCTGCTCGCAATTTAATGAGAAAGTTTCTGGTGTTATGTCTGTCTGTGTATGTTAGGGAATTTAAACTGTAAGCTCCGATGGGGCAGAGACAGATGTGAGTGCGTTCTCTGTACAGTGCTGTTGAATTAGTGGCACTATATAAATAAATGATGATGATTGTGTTAGCTATAAATAAGTTATAAATAATATCACTATTTCATACACCAAATAACCAGTATACAAGGGTAATAAAAAAATAGTTATACAGGTCTTAGAGGCGGGAGCCTAAATAAAGGAGAGTTGGCAGTTTCAAGAACAATGTCCAGAGGAATTCACCAATGCCACATTGAGTACCTGAGAATTCAAGAACCTTCAACCAATGTAACTGTATATCTCTGTGATGACATTACTTTTACAACTGTACTGTGTATAAATTGTTGAGCTCTGGCTTTGGTCCCCAGAGCGTTCTGACTGAAGCTTGAGTTGGGCCTGATTCATTAAGGATCTTATCTGAAGAAACTTCTAATTTCAGTCTCCTGGACAAAACCATGTTACATGGCAAGGGGTGCAAATTAGCATTCTGTTTTGCACATAAGTTAAATACTGACTGTTTTTTCATGTAGCACACAAATATCAACTTTAAATTTCAGTGTACAACTAAGCTATCAAGTATTTGTGTGCTACATGAAAAAACAGTCAGTATTTAACTTCTGTGCAAAACAGAATGCTAATTTGCACCCCTTGCACTGTAACATGGTTTTGTCAAGGAGACTGAAATAAGAAGTTTCTTCAGTTAAGATCCTTAATGAATTAGGCCCTTTGTCTTTTAATATACTTGGCAAATAAAACCTATGTGCAGTTTGAAATACTGGTTAATACTAGGACTAATACAAGGGGTGTGAGTTAAGGGGTGGAGAAGTGAGTGTGTCCTTTTCTTATAAGTGAAAGATGAGACCATATATGGATATTAGTTTACTAAGAGAAGTGGTATAAACACCAATAAGTAGTAGGTTTAATTCTTGGGGTATTGCATCAGTGAAAGGGGTAAATGTATAATCTAGGAGAGAGCAGTAATGTAGATGACAATGGAATGGAGAGTTTGAAGGAATAAGATGTGGTCAACTGTGTAAAATGTAGAAGAGAGAGCTAGACACAGTAGGAAAAGATTCACCTATGGGTGAAAAGTGGATATATTGAGGATGAGAATGATAATTAATTACATGTTTAAAGGCAAAGGAAAAAATACCTGTAGAGAGGGAAAGATTGATTAATCAAAAATTAGTGAATCAAATGGACAGTTTGTGAAGCAAAAAGATGAAAGTAATGAGACAACTTGAATGATTGGATGAAATTGCCGTATATATGGTAATATATGTGGGATGTCATGTACAATGCTATTTTACTCCTGAGAGTGTAAATGTTTTAGAAAAAAAAAAGTCTACAATATCTTGGGCACATGGACAACATAGTTTCATAACATTAAAGGAAGTAGGAGACCAGTAGTTAAAAATTTAAATCCATATATATATTTTTTTTAAAAACAAATGAAAATAGTAATACCCAATTTACAAGTGGTAAAATATTAAAAGGTGTAACGTGGTTAGCACTCCATATAGAATCTAAAATTGTAAACCACTTAATGATTGATGGGATATTTCAGGGACACATTATAGATACCTCATTTATTACATGATGTGAATGAGTTCTCTGTACAGTGCTGCGAAATTATTGGCGCTATATAAATAAATGATGATGATGATGACGATGTGATCCCATTGGCTAGCAAAAAATCAACTATAATTTCTATAAAATAAATGTGTTAATAAGCTAATGTATTAAATATATGTAATATATGTAATAAATATATTTAATATATATAGAACAATTATATATAAAATAACTATTTTAATATACAAAAATATTTTTACACTATGCTTAAAATCAGCCTTGGTTTCCTGTTTACAATTTTAAATAAAATGTTATTTAACAGTGTCCACTAATATGATCATTTCATATTTGATAGTATCCATCTCAAAGTAAAATACAGTGTATATAAGAAAAAAAATGTTTTCGTTAATGGAATAATTGCAATGGACATAATCCACTATATATATAGTGAGATGACCATATTATGTTACCATCTTTTGGGGTAGATGGCTGCACTTCAGCCAAGGATATCTCCCCAGTCAATTGTTTTGGTTTAACTAGCCACAGCTAGTTTCTTTACCATTTTCAAAACAAACAATGCATAGATAAAAGGCCTGGCCTGTCTGGCACTAACTAACTACAGGAACACCCTCTCTCAACTGAGGGTTCTTGTGTCCCACAGTGTCTCTCAAGAGGCATCTAACCTTCTCCCTAGGCCTGAGAGAGAGTTGAAACTGCCTAGCAGCCTTTAATCAGCACCTCACAGATGCAACTCCTGATTACCAGCACTGACACAGGTAATTAAGAATACCCAGAAATGGGCCTTATGTATGGAGCCTACCTTTCTCTCTCCATATAATTCCAGGGACAAGCACTCCTTTATATCAAAGTGGCAGCTCTTTTTCAAATTCTCTTGTTTGTTTAGCCAGGAATGTAAATTCTGAAAAAATAAGAAAATAAAAGGTACTTCTTAGTGCAATACTACCATCCTTTATGGTCTTATCTTTCAAGAAAATCACATACCATAGGAATAATCAGATTATCCTCATCTGTATATTATGATGACCCACTGTATCTCTTTTATTTCTGCTCCATACACTCAGGGATAGTAACATAAAAATAATAAATAAAGAACACAATAGTGCAATATTGTTTTGTTCTCCAAAAAAGCACCCATGTGCAAAACACACATATATTGAATACGTCCCTTAGAGAACTCTTCTTTTATCATGTTTCCAAAAAAATATTCTGTGTATATCTTAACACAATCAAATTTTCATGTTCTATCACTTCCCTTTGCACCAGTGAACAATATATAAAATTCCTACGTACCAATATTAAACTTGAAACGTGCATATCACAATAAGCAGAATCTCTTTAAGCTCCACAATCTACCAGTGATCAATATAAATTTCCTATGTACTAGCATTTAGATCCAAAAGTGCATCTCATAAATTAAATATCTTTAGACTCCAAGGACCTTCTTCATTGAGCTTTGTTGCATACATAAGTGAACTCACTAACCAAATATATAAAAAATAAAATATTGTGATTTGCTTAAAACCATTTATTTAAAACAAAACATCTAAACGATTTAATGGTGTTAAGATATATGGAGATGATTTTTTGGAAAAGTGATAAAAGAAGAGTTCTTTAAGGGACTTATTCACTATATTAGTGTTTTGGCACACAGGTGCTTTTTTGGAGAAATAAACAATATTGTTTTTTCTTTGTTATCTTTATGTTACTATCCCTCAGTATATGAAGAGATATAAGAGATATGGGGGTAAATGTATCAAGCTGAGAGTTTTCCGGCAGATTTGAAAAGTGGAGATGTTGCCTAAAGCAACCAATCAGATTCTAGTTATCATTTTGTAGAATGTACTAAATAAATGGTAACTAGAATCTGATTGGTTTTTTAAACCCGACGAAAAACTCTCAGCTTGATACATTTACCCCATATTGGCTCATCATAATATACAGATGAGCATAATCTGATTATCCCTATGGTATGTGATTTTCTTTAAAGATGAGACCATCAAGCTAAATTAACATAACTAAGGGATCCATTAAGAGAATGATATAGCAATTCCTAAAACTTTTAAAAAGATAACTAAATTATGTAATTAAAATAGTATTTTGTATACTTTTCTTTTTTAGTTTTCCATTCAATTTTACTATAATTATTCTTTATAAGAGATCCTCTTTATAAAGTATTTTGGTTGTAATTATATTTTCCAAAACAATTATTTTTAAATCCAAAAATATAATTAAAATATATTATTATACTATTATATTAAATATTTGAAAATGTGAATTTCAAATTTAGAAAATAATTTTCCAAATTAATGGATAAAATAAAAAGAGAATTTGAATCTGCCTCTAAAATAGTCATTATGTCATAGATGTATCTCCTCCACAGAAAAAGCTTTAGAGGGAAAACATGACTTATGACAGTACTGATTTACCACCAATCCACATAAAAGTGTCATAAAGGATGACACAAAATGATACACATACTTTTTATAGAGGTAAAATATTGCAAATGAAAAACAATTGCACGTCAAAATAAAATTAATTAAATCTATAATAAATTGCTGATGTAAAGGCAGTAAATTACAATCCTTCAAAAAAGAAGCAACTGCTTGAATTCCCAATCTGTGTAAAATAATAGTGTAAAGTAATTGCATATATATTGTTGCTATATATTGTTGATATATAATAAATAGATGATCAATTTGTCTGTGAACAAAAAAAATAATACTGATGTAGTGCCTTTAAGATAATATGGAAATTTGGTAACTAAAGATTGTAAAAATACATCTACATAATGTGGCAATTGTGATGTTAGTAAGTCTATCTCTGAAACTGGAAATTTATAGTGTAATCCGATATACTCCTATGAATTCTAGGCAGATTGTAAACCATAGGAAGTACAGGGACTTCACCCATTAGATAATTATTTTGTATATTTACTAATAACATTACTTTCTTAGGTCAACATAATAGGTGTTCAAATTCTGTATAAATAATACAAAGATGACAATGTGCTGTTATATTGAGACTGCTTGGTTAGGACGAAACAGGTAAGAGATTATGAAAGGAAGGCAGAAAGGAGATCATAATTCACTCTATGGAGATCTCTATGTTGCCAGCCAGGCTTAGGACAATGTTAAGTCATCATTGATGAGGATGGCAAAGTCATCAAGCTAAATTGTCAATATATTGATATAGAGGTCTATGCCACCCAATTTGTGATGCGCTCCATGAAACAGGTCCTTACAGTTATCAGCTATTCTGTCTGTGTGGCTGTGCAGTTATCACATTCCTGTTCTGATGCAGACATTCTACAGTTGAATAATCATCTCCAGCACATAGTGCCACAGCGTGTTCCACCTGAATCCAAATTGGCTTTCCTATCTGTAATGCTCTGACCTTCTGCCATTCTTGTTTCACTACTGTAATATTACAGCTGAATAATCATCTAAAAGCATATGTTACAGAAGTGTGTTGCTGCTATTTCACATCTAACCTGAGATTTTTGATCACTGTATTCATAATTGCAACAGGTAAAGTATTTATTTAGTCCAGGGAATCTTTCACTTTATTTCCAGTTCCATAATGTTTCTGCTCCAGCCTAAGGGATCAAATTATAGTTAATCATGTGATAACTTTTTCATCACACTGTGCCACAGAGTGAAATGGGCTGGTATTGGTGAATTGCATGGAATTCTAAAGAGGGAAAGGAAAGTACTGGAGGTAGAGTGAGGACTTTGATAATTCCATTGAGATTGCTACAGTCTGTAGGTGACAAGTTTCAGTGAGATCCAAAGGTTGAGGGATCTGGAGATGATCAAGGGAGTTAAAGCTAATTTGTTCCAGAGGGCACAAGAGAATAAGGAATTCAGTTTTTGAATGTGATTGACTGAAATTAGGTTAACAATATTACTAGATGTTTTTGTGATGGGATGAATGGTGGGGCTGGTGTTACCTATAAGCATCAAGAGGAGAAAGAGACATGGGAAGTTGAATAGGGATTTTTGTTTCCTTAGCCTAGCACCGGGAAGTCACATTCTGAGAGTAAAGTGGATACAAATTCAAATTTTGGAGTAGAGATCCAGATTATGTTACAATACACTTTGCCATAAAATGCAGGAATTGTAGCAGTAAAGAAGTATGAAACATAGGTGGACATTATTGGCAGTTGAGAGAGATTTTAAGTACGTTAAGTAATGCTGTAGTAGTATGGATTACGAATTAGTATGGTAATCAATTGCAAGAGTTTTAGTTAAGCTATGAGGTCCAGATTTCAATCCATAATGTTGGAGTCCTTTGTTGTTACATTTTTCCTTATGTTTAGTTTATGTAAAATATATCGAAATCACTTACATTGCCCACATCTTGAAAGGTGAACATAGTGAGGCAACCCTGCCAGATAGACCTGATAGACCAGATCAATCAGGTGTGAACATTGCTAGGCAAATAAAATCACAGGCGAAGTATGTGTCATGGATGAGTTAATAGTGAAATAACTATGCCAATATATGCAAGATGCAAAGAGACAAATGCAAAATGCATATTAAATAAACAAAACCACAATGGAAAGGTAAATAGTCTTTGGACAAGATATGGTCCGTGCATACCTGTCAGGAGATGAGAGGTAGCAGATTAATCTGTGTCAGAACAGCTAAGTCTGTTAAAGTTGCTAGTATGCATACATGCAGTGCAAGTTGTATGTCTATTAAAACACCTAATCTTAAGCTTAATTGGATATTAAAAATCTGAGCTCTTATGCCTGGAGAATCATTGGTTGCAAGTAGGGAATAGTAATGTTACAACAATGTTTTAAGCAAATCTTTGCAGGGGCTGCTTCACAGAGATGTAAAGATCCAGCAACACATTCTTCAAGGTCCTCTTCTGCTTTTGCCATTCTGCACTGTAATTATACATTTTCAAATTTTGCAATTTACAGTTCATGAATAGAGCAAGGGTGATGATGGGCAAAGACATAGACCAAGATAAGTAACAATGTTTCCTTATTCAATCTGATTTATTTTGTTTATTCATTAACTGTTTTTTATAATTGTGAACTTGACAAGATTTGTTGTTTGTCTCTAATTGTTGAATGTAAAGTAGTGAAAACCTTAAAAATAATACAATTAGTGTGTACCAGAACGACAATCAGCAGAAGGGTTTCAAATGTTCAGCATAACAGATGAGGGTGAGGGGAAAAAGCACCCTCAGATTGAAAATGATACTTGAGAAAGGTGCAAACTTTAAAGATAGAAATTTCAAAATCAGTCCACAGGAAAATGATCAAGGGTGGTAGGTGACCACAGAAAGTCATGAAAATGAAACATTGAAAATAAAGCAAGGGCAATATATATTAGAAAGTTTGTCCTAGTTATAAACATTGATATTAAAACAGAGAAGTCATCTGATAAGGCAGAAAATGTAGTATGAATACTTAATTCTGGTATAAAGAAAATACAGCCGGGAGAAGCAATAACTGCAGGACCTGGATAGTCTAATTTTGTTATAATCCAAGGAATTGATGCTCCTATGCATGTTCTCAGACGTTGCCCTCAGGAGTCTCCTATTCTGGACAATCTGGGTGCTCACAATAGGGGTAACATGAATGCCAGACATAAAAATCCTGCAATTTAAACAGAAATGACCTACACAACATTTGCAAGTTCCATGCATAAATGATGTAGCCAAGACCAAGGAAACAATCTATTTCCAAAGTCTACTTTCAATGGATCAATGAGAACACTAAATTATTACTGTCACTCACAATGCTACAGCATATGTACAAGGAGACACTAGAACATCATATGTTTTGCTTCTGTCATTTAAATGTGAAATGTATTTGATTATATCAATAAATGATTTAATATTGCACATCTCACGCTACCCACTGTCACTGACATCTCAATGCGGATTGGCGGCAGCTGATCATTTTTAAATACGATAGCTGACAAGACAATGTTGGCTATGGACACAGCTTAGCCTTTGACCAGGTTCATTAATAAACTGAAGCTGTAGGGCAATAATAAAATGGAGTGACTACAGTGTCTCACTACATAGGGGGAAAATCATAGAGTCTAATTTCGAGAGAGACAACTTTGACTTGTGAGTTTAAGCCCCAAAAATAGAGAGAAAACTTGGAGTATTAGAGCCAAATAGGCTTAGCATTTATTTTGTTACTTTATGTTGCTGTTTGTTCATGTACTACTAAGTAATAGCTAAAGTCTTGTTGTACCATACTGCTAGACTTTTGTCTCCAATACCATTACCCTGTTGTTGTTATCATTTGCCCCCATTTACACCATGAGATAACACCTATTCCTGTCAATAAATATATCATCATCATCACCATTTATTTATATAGCGCCACTGATTCTGCAGCGCTGTCCAGAGAACTCACTGTCACTATTGCTGTCAATATATATATCATCATCATCATCATGACCATTTATTTATATAGCACCACTGATTCCGCAGCGCTGTACAGAGAACTCACTCACATCAGTCCCTGCCCCATTGGAGCTTACAGTCTAAATTACCTAACACACACACACAGACAGAGAGAGAGACTAGGGTCAATTTTGATGGCAGCCAATTAACCTACAAGTATGTTTTTTGGAGTGTGGAAGGAAACCGGAGCACCCGGAGGAAACCCACGCAAACACGGGGAGAACATACAAACTCCACACAGATAAGGCCATGGTCGGGAATTGAACTCATGACCCCAGTGCTATGAGACAGAAGTGCTAACCACTTAGCCACTGTGCTGCCCATATATATATATATATATATATATATATATATATATATATATATTTATATCACCCGTATAATATAAAACTTTACTGCCAGTGAATTTGTATATTTTTAAGAATATTAGACTTTCAAACAACACTTATTAAATATGACCTTGAATTTGTTTTATTCTTCAAAAGTAAAAACAAATATTGTATTTGCTTTGTTCTTTTTTTTACATGAGAGCAGTTTTAATAATGAAATCTGTATATCATGATTCAAGAATACATATAAATGTGGTCAGCTTACAATATTTTTCTCAGTAGGTGTCTAATTAAATAGTTGTATTGCTGATCAGGTCACTGCACAGGGAAATTACTGCAAGTAAAATCAAATTTCCATATGCTAGGAATCTGGTTAGGCAAATCAGTACATTACAGCTTTATTAATTTACAAATCTTTTTATTCTCTATATCACATTGATAAACTTAAATAAACTTTAACAAAACTGGAAGATGCTACAATGAGCTCATTAACAAATTAAGATTACTTCAAAAAATATTTTAAATACAAACTGTTGATGATATTGGGCCACGTTCAGTATCCATTCTTTAGATAAAAGGTACACATAGCATCATGAGTAGTTTTATTAGTGATGTCAAGTCAGTCTCTGGTGCTATTGTGGAAGCTCCAATATTCCTAAAGCATGGATTGTGGAGGACACTATTGCCTTTTGTTGCTGTGTCATGTGCAAGATACCTCTGTTCACACTTGTTCCAAGGCTGTTTTAAGAAATTAGGGGACCTGTGTGCAAAATTAGTACCTGACCCCCTTCCCCCATATGCATACCTCCCATCAGTTTATAATCAAAAAATCCCATGTCACCGCCCCTTCTAAAAACATGCTTTCAATGGCATGCGCACTTATATATATTCACCAAAGTCCATGAGAAAATGAATAGTCCAACATCGTCAAATCGGTATGTAACAAACAAGAGTGATGTTTACTACACAAATTTTGATCCCAACGATCGTCTCAGTCTACACATAGACTTTGGTCAGATGCACTATGCCAATGAGAAGCAAAATAATCTAATCACATAATATAACCACCACCATCATTATCTCACTTAATCAACCCTCACCCATGTTATTCATCACACTTCCCCCTCTCTCTCCCTCACACCAGTTAGTAATCACATCCAAGCAAACACAATAGCCTTCACTATCTCTTTCACCCCCACATTCTCATTTCATACTCGTACTTGTTATTCATCACACTCCTTATCCTTCATTTTCCTTCCATTCCCCACTATCATTATCCCCTTACAGATTCCCTTCATCCACTCCTCACACCTTCCAGCCCCCACGTTACAATACTTACTTTAAATACACAGAGGAATCCTTTTCGCTTGATTCTCTGCCTCTTCCTCCTTAATGTGATGTGGTAACACCCAGTCACTTATGACTTGGGAACACATGTGGCTGTGATGTGGCCACTACGTGGCGTGTTTCCAGTCTGTCAGTGACAAGGTGCCAACACATCATTGAGCAAGGCAATGGGCCCACAACTGAACATTACTTACAGCCACTTATAGCACTAGAGTGTTCCCCATGGATATGAGGATACTGCACAGCTTGCTCCCAATCTATCAGTGCCTGGGAGCTGCCTCATCATTGAACATGGTGATGGGTTCCACCATATGGGTGCAGGATGGGCCCACGAGTTAAGGGGCTGGTGTGGGCCCCCTAACTCAAAGGCCTGTGTGCACAGCACCCATGGTAGATAAACTACTAATTTGTACCCAAAGTTTCTGACATTTTGCTGTTATAATTTGGTCTTACATGCTCCCAGTCCATGCCCACCTACACCACACCACTGAATAAATTGACCATCATGGTTACAGTTCTATTTATAGACTATAAATTCCTTTAATTGTCGAATTCCAAATATAGTATAGAATGGCATTGTGTGGGAGATTGTATTGCTGGAACATTTTTTACCCCACAAAACTCAATTAATGTGAAATTTTGCCATTATTTTGCTCATCTCTACTGCATATCTTTGTCATACCCAAACAAAGGCATCCTCTGGTTATTATAATAAAATAACTAAGCTGTTTATGAAAAAAAGATCTATTGAGAATACTGAATAGACGGATAGCGGCTTCTTATTCCGACTGTTTGCTTTCGTAACTAGTGTATATTTACACTCTCAATATTCAAAAGCAACAACCTGGGCAAAATCAGAGAAGAAGGTAAGCTCAGTTTTGTATATTTTTTGTTCATTAAGGCCTGTGTGTAGATATGGCAGCTCATGTAACATTGGACACATTTAGACCCCGAACGTAACGAGGATGCATGCATAAAAAAGTACATTTACATGCAAATGTTTAGTCGGACACATTTCAGCTGTACATCACTAGCATTTGCACCAGGTATATGGCAAGTGTGTATACTTATACCCTACAAATGCATAAAGAGGTGACTTGACAATGCTAGTGGTAAGTAGACAGTTAGTGGTAAGTAGACACTGTTATAAATAAATGCAGATGTGGAACTAGCGAGCTCTGGGCCCCAATGCAGGGAAGCGGGGAGGAGGGAACCAGGGTCCACAGCTCGCTAGTTTCCAGTGCAGCGAACCCCATTATCTTCATGGGCCCCTGTCTACCGCACCTGCTGCACCAATGGTAGTTCCACCATTGAATAAATGAGAAAGTTACATATTCCATATAAAATATAACTAAATACAAATTAAATTCAATGAAGTACAAACATTTGTTGTTTTCCTCTTTAAAAATTTAAACTGGATCTTCTTTTCTGCCACCATCAAAATGGAAATATCAATTAATTAATGCAAATAGACTGCCCCAGCTTCATATAATATTGCAGTTAGACTAATGATTTAAGTACTATCGACCAGTGATGCGCAATAAGCGGCTGGCTAGTGCTGCTGATAAACATCATTACGTCTTATTACACCAGCCCTAGTGATACACTTCCATACAAGTCTATATGCATATCCGTTCAGGTCTACTTCAGTCACAATTATATGAACACACTTCTACTGTACTTGGTCTACATTTATCTTTAACTGCCAGTTCCACTTCTCCTGTCATAACTTGTTGTAGGTATAAGATGCATCCAAGGCTGCATACAGACATACATATGCAGTTATTACATATGACCACTAAAAAAATTCTCGTTTCACTCAAATAAAACAGATGTACATCCAAATCTACATGAGTCCCATGGTGTATTTTCAAACAAAATGAAAGGCATGAAATCAGCAGATAAAAGGGATGATTTACTAAAATAGAAAGGAGAAATAGACCGTTCATTCGGTGACTAATTAGAGGCTACTCTTGAAATCTTAAAGTGCTTTTAGAATCTGCAAAACATAATATTACACTATAATAGCATATGTGTAGTGTTACTATCACACTGACAGATTATATACTTATATTACCTGGATTGCTTACATAATGAATCACATATCTATAATTGTCAATAAAATGTAAACAAATATATATATATATATATATATATATATATATATATATATATATAAAGAGAGAGAAAAAGCTTTTATTGTTAATTACCTTCAAAAACAGTGTTCAGCGTTGAATGCTGTATGACCAAATGAGGCTGCACTGAATTTGAGGACTGTCAGTTTAAAACAGCACAATATTTTGTAAATAAGCATTGTTGGCAAATATATTGGGTAATGTGTATTCTTAATAGCAAGCTACAGTACAATATTAAGCATCCAATTAGAAAATTGTCTGGTGTTAAGAATTTAGTAATACATTTGCATTCAGTACTAGTGTATTGGATGTCAACTATAAAACTAATTATTTTTACTCTTGAACAAGCAAAGTACTCAATGAATATAATTGATTTGTAAATATATCATAATGTGGAAGCTATTTCATATATTCTAGTGCTGCTGAGAAAAAAATATACAGAAAGGTATAGAGAATCACAGTTTCTTGATCCTCTTCCTCAATGCACACAATTGTGATCCAATAGGACTGACCTTTATTGCACTAGAGAAAGAGCCGAAGAGGAAGGAATTTTTTAAACACAATAAATAGTGAAGAACTAAAATGGATCTATAATCTGAAAACATTATCTCGATTTTGAAGTACAAGCAATTGTAATAAGAGTAAGAGACATTGACATAAGGCCAGTCCTACATCTGGATTAACCAATTCTAACTATACCAATGTGTGCAATCACCATCATCATCACCATTTATTTATATAGCGCCACTGATTCCGCAGCGCTGTACAGAGAACTTACTCACATCAGTCTCTGCCCTATTGGAGCTTACAGTCTAAATTCCCTAACATACACACACAGACAGACAGACAGAGAGTGAGAATAGGGTCAATTTTGATAGCAGCCAATTAACCTACTAGTATGTTTTTGGAGTGTGGGGGGAAACCGGAGCACCCGGAGGAAACCCACGCAAACATGGGGAGAACATACAAACTCCACACAAATTAGGCCATGTCACGAATTGAACTCATGACCCCAGCGCCGTGAGGCAGAAGTACTAACTACTTAGCCACTGTGCTGCCCAATCATAGAGACACATATGTGTGCTAATATATCTAGTCACACCTAATGGTACAATAGGACTTCAGCACTTATAACATCTTGAATAAAAGACTACATGGACACGTAAACACTATTTAAGTTACAAAGTCATAAGCCAGCTAGTGGTTGATTAACTTTTACCTTATTTTGCTTTTAAAAGTTATCTTACCTCCACAGAATAAAGACACAATGAATGAAAGATCGCACATTTTATTGAAAATTAAATTTAATTGAAGTGGTGGCAAATAAAAGCAAGGCCAATCAGCCTTCAGCCATACCCCTAAAATTATTGAACTAAAATATTCAGACACTTCTAGGCTGTGGAGCGCAACTCTACTTCGATTTGACTCACTAGCTGAGGCCTGCCCGACCAGGCGGTGCCCCATAACTCCCTGAGGAGTAGTATTAATAAGTGAACCTCACGGTTAAGGGAGAGTACCCAACCACCATCTGAATGTGTCATCATGGCTGCTGATTGGCCTGCTTTCTACCAACTAGACTTTTCTGGAAGAAAAATCAGAGCAAACAAAGAAAGCATGCATTCTAATGACAAACAAGGGACTGAGTAGGCACAGAACCTTCCAGAAGGCAAGACAAAGCAAACTGACACTTACAGCCCTTATATGTCTTCCCTTACACCCCTATCTCCATTGGCTAATAATTCATAAACTCATTATGTTAAGTTAACTCTTCCTAAGCTCAAGTCTTTTTCTTCAATATTTCAATAACCTTGGCGGATATATTACTTCGGGCCAATTCCTGCCTTCTGTCATCCAATCCATGGATATGATACATTAAGCCAATGTACTCAGATATATAGAGTGGTGCTACCAATACAGGCTAGACCAGTAGTATCATAAACAGGCTAAAGAGTATCCAAAAATCATAAGGATATAAACATTTAAGAACAGGATGTTCAGATATGAGATTTCATTGAAAGGAGGACTGGGGGTATATTTGCTAAACATCAGGTTTGAAAAAGTGAAGATGTTGCCTATAGCAACCAATCAGATTCTAGATGTTATTTTGTAGAATGTACTAAATAAATGATAAACCCGCCGTTTAGTAAATATACCCCCTGGTCTTGGGACAATACATAAACAGGCAATACTAAAATTATTCTTACTGTAATGGTATAACTTACTCAAGAACCTTGTTATACTTGTGACCGGAATATTCATGGCCATTTGCACTTATACCAGATAAACTGTTAGGGGTTTTATGAATATAAAAAATGCAGTGCATATGTAAATGAGAATTAAAAGTCATAGTTGAACTCTAGTCACCTGTTTAGTTTAATCACAGCTCAGGTTCCTTTTCCTATCATTTTATAGCTCTTCCACAATACACATTTCTAATTGTTCCCTCTCATGTCTCCCCAATAACTACCTACATCATTCTTGCTTAAATCCATCTTCCTAGATGATGCATAAGGGAAAGTCTGTACTCGGACTATATACTATGACCGATGTTGCATTGTATATCATAACTGGTTGTCTGTAGCATGCAAGCCTCGTATTATATTGTACATTTTGTTCAATTATTGATTCAATGTCCTTAGCCATTTTACTGTACAGAAAACAAATGTTCCCAGTGTATGCACAACTACATACAATATATAATCTAGATATGTGTGTGTTTTGGTTCTAAAACCATCTTTGTGCTTTTGGATCTTGATTTCATTAAAAAATGGTCAAAAACAGGTAAAATCATGTAATTTTGAGTAGTTTTTCTTCATACATTAGTATTTATGTCATTAACATTCCTTTAGAGTTATTTGTAGTCTATTTTCTAATGACTATCACACAACTGTCTTCACCAATATTGGCCAAAGGCTGCAGCAAACTGGCAGGCTAAAACTATTGACAGAGCCATGGCACAAACACATAATGGCCCAGCAGTGGCAGATATGATGGAAGCTTAATACAGTAAAGTACACCTTTAAAACATACAGGCAGAGCACTGACTGATAAGATAGTCATTTTAAAAAAGAAGATGTCCCATGGTCTTGTTGCAGAGTGTCTCCTTGGTGCAGAGTCTGTGAAGAGAAAACAAGAGAAAAGAAGAAAGAACATACCAGACTGGCTCTTCATCGTAGGTAAGTCAGTTTTCTTTCCAGTGCTCCCCAGCATTAGTAACAGCAAATATAAACAGATGCCACAAGTCCTGTGGCACCCTCTAGTTCTTTGTAGGACCCATATTTCCTATCTTTGGGTGCATTTGTGATTCAGGTTCAGAAGCCTGTTGGACACAGTAGAATCAGGCATAGCCTGTGGCCAATTTAATTTCATGCATTAGGCCTGTGGGGCAAATTAGGCATTAGACCTGGTATCAGATAGAAGGGTAGCCCAGTCTGATACTTCCATTGTTGGTTCCCATTGTCCTTGTGCTCCTTAGTCAGGCCCCCTTTAAAGGTAGGCTGATGAGGTGCTCCCTGGTATAGGATCCATTAGTCAGGCCCCCATTAAAGGTAGGCTATCTTGTTTTCCCTGTCTTTTTCTCTGTTGATTGGCTGTATGGCATTGTGGGTGACTTAAATAGGTTAATACAGTGGATCCCAAACTTTCTCAGTTCAAGGCACCCTTTGGGTCTCCATAATTTTTACACCCTAGCTGTGGCACCTCAGTGAGACTGCCACAGCACCCCAGGGAGCCGCGGCACCCAGTTTGGGAACCACTGGGTTAATAGACTACACCTGGTGTTAGAGGTGAATGTTATGCAGTATACCAGTCACATAGAGTGTTGTTAGGACCAGGGCGCTGCTTTTGTTGTTGTTATAGCAAGCACTAGAGTGGGTGACACATACTAGTATGGTAGACAGCTCTGTGAGAGGGTTGTTGTATTTCGCCCCTTTTCCTAGACATCATTCCTGGGAGTTTCAGATGAACAAAAGGAGAGAGTGACCTTACGGTAAGTCCCCTGTTCTGTTTTTCTCTTGGCGAGGCCCGCACTAGTATATTGGTGAGTAAAATATTTAGGTAGGAATCTTTCTGTCACAAATATCTGCAGCCCCATGCCCAGAGCCAGACCAAAATTGAGGTGTTGGCAAAGGAAGAAGAGTGCAGTTACTCTATTCCCGCCACCTTAGACACTTCCTCTTTACTTCTATTCTGTACTTCCATGAAAAACTGTTGTTGCC
The DNA here is from genome assembly GCF_038048845.1 of Mixophyes fleayi. Lineage (NCBI taxonomy): Eukaryota > Metazoa > Chordata > Amphibia > Anura > Limnodynastidae > Mixophyes > Mixophyes fleayi. The sequence goes on from NC_134402.1 coordinate 109,499,669, forward strand.
TTTCTCTTAGACCGAAGCGGTACTTGGAGAACCATGTTGAAGGTGCGTTGCCAATGCTAGGTGGATCGATCGGGATCAGGTAAGAACATTGTGTGTGTCTGGTCCTACCCCACAGGCAAAATGGTTTGAGAAAGAAAATCTTGTATTTTATTCTCAATGTTACAGCATGTGTGACACATGGTAGATGGAAGCAACAGTAATAAATTTGTCATTTTAGAAAAAAAGAATACACCAAGGTGGGTCTCAGCCAGAAGTGAAATGGTTTCAGTAAGAAAATGGTCCTATTTCATTCTCAATGTTATAAAGCATGTGTGACATGGAGAGGGATAGCTATGGTAGTAATAAAATGTAATTTTAGAAAAGTTGATACAATAATGTGGGCAAAGCCCATAATTTAAAATAATGCAAGATGGAATTATTTTTGGGCCCTCCCGTCCACCTTATTTTGTATGTTAAAAAGGACATGCTTAGTTTAATAAGCCAAAAACTTCAGCAACAGGGAATGCCAATTTTGTGATTTTTTTTGGGTACCCCCAAAAGAAAACATTCTGGTTGTTGCTTATTGAACTGTAGAATTAATAGGATTTTTCAGAATTTACTAATGGGCTTTAGGCTAACAGTTATCATCTACCACAATGTTGACAATGTCATCACTCTCATCAGTGCCGTAACTAGACGTTTTAGTGCCCTGGGCGAGACAGGGCACCGGCGCCCCCCATTGAAGTGGGAGTGACATTTGACAAGTGGGTGTGGCTAACCTAATGTGGAGGTGTGGCTAGCACTTTACTGAGAGAATTCTGTTACACATCTTTGCAAATGCATGATATATATATCTATATACATATAGCCATCTCTCTCGCTCATTATATATATATATATATATATATATATATAATATGACTTTCTGACTATTATACTATATATAAAAGAAAATGGAGAATACCAGCGCTCTCCGTATGTATCTATGAAGGCTGATAAAACTGTGGGGAGATTGAGAGGAAAGACCTAATTCTCTCTAAGTGAATAGAAATTATAACAAAATATACTCCCCGGCACTCAAAAGAAAGAATGCTAGGTAAAGAGGGATAAGGCTAAACAGATTTATATCTAATGAGTGAATGAGAGATCGATGAAACAAAATATTACAAAGGACTAAATACCAATATAATATATAAATAAACACATACCCTATGATAAAAAAAATATATAAAATATATGTCTGCAGACAAATATACAAAATAACATTTGAAAAGATGTAAAAATTATGAAAAAACACAGTTCAGAAAATAGTACCTCAATTGAATAATATGTCCGGGAATGATTTATTCATGCTGATATGGAGACTGGAAACTTTTTCACCAATATCCATTTGGACCTTTGAAGGAGGGGTGCGCATGCGCAACAGTCTGGAAGCAGCTGTAAGTGAAGGAGCATGCAGGAGAGTACAGAGCCGGCTGGCGCCTCTCCAGTGAAGTTACACCAGCAGCAAATTGGAACCACCTTTGGACCGCTGAATCAGGTAATGTCCCATTGGAACGCATATGCGTTCCACGGGAAGGAAGTTCAGCATTTGGAACGCAAGTTTGCGTTCCAAATGCCGAACTTCCTGCCAGTGGAACACATATGTGTTCCAATGGTTCTGATGCCGATGTGGGGGAAGCTGGCTGAAAGTTCAAGTAGGGTGATGTGTACAGTATTGAGCCAGGGCACAGAGACAGGTAGCGGGCGGCTGCTGCGCCCCCTTGGGCTTGCGCCCTGGGCTACGGCACCGCCCGCACCTGCCTAGTTACGGCACTGACTCTCATCATCATCCTCATCACTGATGTGAATATCATCATCACACAATATCGGTTCATCCCACACTGGAATCCAACGTTTGAGATTCTGGGCCTTTATCATTATGGAACACAAAGTGAATGCAATTTTCTTTTTTTAAGGAGAAGCTGAAGCAGCAGAAGTGTCATGTGTGACTTGAGCCAACAGCTTGTTCACAAGGAGCTGTTTGCATCTCTTAAGATTTGTCAGTTGGAAATAAAGATATTGCATATGACTCATAACCAGCATCAAGCATGGTAGTCAAAATGCAGTGGTCCAATTTCTAGATGCTTGTGTCCTAGCAAAGCAAATAAAGAACTTAATCTGCAAGGCAGGATCACTTTCTTTCCAATCCCCCTTTCAGCTTCTATAGTTGCTCTAACAGACAATACATTGCATCATTAATTACTTGTCAGGTTCTGGGTAAATTGGTGCGCTTAAAGGAGTAAGGAGACTGATACTCAGAGCCTCGCCACACTGGTTGAGAGATGGCCAAGCGGCTGGGAACAACAAGATACCAACACTCCCTGGACCTTGTGTTGACAGATTAGTTTTTCTGTGGCTAAAGTGGGTGGGGAACATAGCTGGGACTTCTATTGATACTTGTGATCCGCTGACCTTTTGTTTAAAGTGTGCAGTCTTCTATTCTGCCATTTTACTGTAAGAAAAGTAAAGATTGTGTTGTATTTTTCGTTCTCCTCCTTGCCAGTGTGATTTCTGAACTTAAGGGGGCCAGGTAACCTAGTGTAATTCTCACTCATTATATAGCTCTATGGAATCTGCTGACTCTATATAAATGATGATGATAATGATGATGAGGTCATTAAAGACAAAAAGGATTTTTTTAACGAATCAGGACCAGAGATTTCATTCACTCTGCTATCAAAACTGAGCAATCCTTAGAAGGGTGAGCCATTTTGCTATGACATTCCTGAGTTTTTCCTACAGATGGACCCTGGCATGTTTCTTAGTGAAGCCAGTGAAACAAAGATGAGCTTGCCTGTGAATGACCTTGCATTGTGTGCTAACACTACTATATTGAAAGGATGAGGAAGAGAAGGATGATGTGGCAATCTTCCATAGTTGGAAGTGACAGGATTGGGCAAGGAATTGGAGAGCAAGAGAGTAAGAAGTCGAGGGTGAGACAAAGGCAGTGGAGTTGGGGAACAGGATAGATGGTGGTGTTATTGATAGAGATGGAGAGATCAGGTGGGGTAAAGATTTAGAAGGAGGGAAAACAATGAGTTCAGTTTTAGCAATGTTGATTTTGAGAAAATGTGAAGACATCCAAGAGGAGATGGCAGAAAGGCAGTCAGAATCATGGGAGAGGGGGGTCAGGAGAAGAGATGTAGATTTGAATGTCATCGGTGTAGAGATGATACTGTAGACCAACGGAGAGATGAAATCATCCAGGAAGGTAGTGTACTGTGAGAAAAAGAGAGGGCAGAGAACAGCCTGGAGGGACACCAATTGGGAGGGTGGAGCGGGGTGAAGAAGAGTCAGAAGTGGAAACAGAGAAGGAGTGGTTGATAAGTTGTGAACCATGTGAGAAGAGTGCCAGAGAGGCAGAGAGGGAAAAGGGTATGCAGAAGGAGGGGGTGGTCCATGGTCTCAAATTCAAGAGGTCCAAGATAACGAGCAGGGAGAAGTGACCCCTGAATTTGGCAGAAAGGAGGTCATTAGTAACTTTGGCCAGGGGGTTTTCAGTGGAGTGGAGTGGAAGGGGTGGAAACCAGATTGGAAGGGGTGGAGGAGAGAGTTAACCGAGAGTTGACTGGTAAGGCAGTTGCAGACAATCTGCTCAAGTAGTTTGGAGACATAGGGGAGAAGTGATATGGGGTGGTAGTTAGCGAGAGAGGTAGGGTCAAGTTTGGGTTTCTTAAGAATTGGGGAGATAAGGGAGTGTCTGAAGGAAGAGGTGACAGTGCTAGTGGAGAGTGACAGATTAAAGAGATGTACAAGGTGGGAGCAAGCAGTCTGGGAGAGGGAGCGAAGGAGGTGAGAAGGGAAGGGGATCCAGTTGGCAGGTAGATGGAGGAGATGAAAGAATCTGAGTGTGAACTTCATCACACTATGTAGGGCGGAAAGAGATTGTTGGGGGAAGGTGGAACCAGTACTAGTACTGGGATACACCTGGTCTATACACTGATCGACAACAGGAGTAAATATACTTAAAGTTGGAGATACTTGTAGTTACCACGACACCAGGTGAACGTCCAATGAGATAGGAAAAGCAAGGACTGTTACCTGGCCACTAGGGACATGGGAAGCAAGCTGTCATTATTCATGTTGTGATATTATTGGTGAATTATGGTGTATTGAGATGTAATGTTTAAATAACGCAGGTGGGTGACATGTAACAATTTGGCAATTGGTATTCAATAACTGTTCTGGCTCAGTTTGACTCAGTACCTCAAAATTAAGATCTGTTGGTTTTCTCCAAATCTGAACAGCTCATCTCAAATATAAACGATACTGGAGATGAGGGTGTCACAGAAACCTCAGGGACTCCTTCAAAATATTACTATGAGGCCTACAAGTTCTAGTTAATTCCCTGGTTTATGGATAATTCACAAGTTTACCTGTATAAAATGTACATTTTATAATATATTGTCAATGTACATTATATGTTATACTTAAATAAAACTTCTAGAAATAATATCTGTATAAAAAAGTGATGTTATGACTTATTTTTGTTAAGAACACTTGTATTATTACTATTATTATTATTATTATTATTATTATCATTATTATTATATGTATTATTATTATTATTAACAATAATAATAATAATAATAATATTAATAACAATAAAGGTAGTAGAGTCACTTCTGATTTCTTTGACCTGTATAACTGCACTTGTCCTACAGCTCTGTGCTTTCATATGATCACAGAACTCCTCTGTGATTTCTAATATCACTATAATTTACAGTAAGGACTCCATTATCTCATATAGCATTCCATTTGGATAACATAGGCTGCAACTGGTGCTTTCTTTCACTGCATTGCTTAAAAACTGTCAAATCAAGTGTTAAATTCATTCTGTTAAAAACAAAATATTACCAGATGTTTAATCAGATATTTGCTAGAAGATCTTGACAGATAACAAGCTGTGCACAAACAACCACAGGTAATTTGTAATTTGCAATCCAGCGGAAAGCATTGGGATTACTGTAGGCCAGCTTTAAAACGAGGGGTTGACAAAGTCACACTAAACATTTAACAAGATTTAATTGTTTTCTTTATCTTATTTGTTACAGAAGAAACACTTCATGTGATACCAATGTTAGAGGTGCTCTAATAACTGTACCTCTTGTGGGCACAAGCTGTGCCTTTGAAACGGTCAATGGTCTCTTGAATCTAGTCATAGTTTAATGGGAAATCACATTTGCTGACACAATCCCACTTGTCCTCAATCCACAAAAGATTGCTACAGGGATTTTTTCTGAAAGATTAAGCCATTGCATTACATCCATCTGTTAAATCCTGTTTTTATCTCCTATTCAGAAATCCTTTTCATACTTCCCTTGTATCTGTAAAGTGGCCACTTAATTGCCACCTTGCTCTGAAAATGTTGAGCTTTATTTTAAACACTATACATTGAGAAACTGAATGGTGCAGTACTCTTGTAGGCCCCTACTTCTCAAAGGGAAGAGCAATAGGCTCATTATTGAATTACCCTATATATCAAAGGGTAATTCTGATGACTTAGCTGGCAAAGTCTTCCCCATGCTTTGGCATTAGTGAATCTATTTAACAAGTAAAGTTTTGTCACTTGTACCGCCATAATGCCTGTTCTATAATGCCATATCAGGATTCATAGAATAAAGCATTTATTAGTACCATGTCCAGCCAGATGTGCTGTGCCGAGTTCCATGTTCATAAGATGTGCAGTTTCCATTGGCATTCAAAGGAAAAGGTAGTGAATCATGCCTAACCAGATGTTCAGTGCCCAATACCATGCACAGCTAGATGTTCAGTGCTTAATACCATGCCGAATCAGATGGGTAGTGGTCAGTAACATGCCCAGTCAGATGAGAAGTAACCAGTATGAATCCCAGGCAGAAAAGAAGTGCCCAGTACTAAACCTAGCAATATGGGATGTAACTAGAGCCGTGTCTGGTAAAATGGGAAGTATTTAATAAGTCTGTAGGGAGTGCTAGGAAGAACCATGTCTACAGTCCCAAAAAATATTGGTATAGTATTATAGATCAGTGGTTCAGATTCAAGTTAATCTAACAAATCTTAGATTTGATTCTAATTTTCCATGTTCTTTAAATCTAAAAATGAGGCAAAACATAATTGTCAGGATTTCCCAGGTATGACCACGGAGAGAGGATAAGTGGTTAAAGTGGTTTTACTAAGAAACACAGATAACAGTCCACCATGGATCGTGGCACAGATATACAGAGATGAAAAGTCAAAGCAACAGTTCAATGGGAACAACAATGTTGAAGACTTAACTGATCCGTTAGATGGTAATTCAGCCAGGAGCTGAGAACTTGGTAATGCAGCCAGGAGCTGAGAACTTGGTAATGCAGACAGGAGCTGAGAACTTGGTAATGCAGACAGGAGCTGAGAACTTGGTAATGCAGACAGGAGCTGAGAACTTGGTAATGCAGACAGGAGCTGAGAGCTTGATAGTGCAGGCAGGAGCTGAACACTTGATAGTGCAGACAGGAGCTGAGCACTTGATAGTGCAGACAGGAGCTGAGAACTTGATAGTGTAGACAGGAGCTGAGCACTTGATAGTGAAGACAGGAGCTGAGCACTTGATAGTGCAGACAGGAGCTGAGCACTTGATAGTGCAGACAGGAGATGAGCACTTGATAGTGCAGACAGGAGCTGAGTACTTGATAGTGCAGACAGGAGCTGAGCACTAGGTAATGCTCACAGGAACAAAGCACATGGAGATGCTCACAGGAGTGACCTGATGATCTGGCCAAGACCTTTTGAAGCAGGCAGGTTTATATAGGCCAGCAGCAGGTGAAACAACTCCCAGTGATAATGAGGAAAAATAGTCCAAGTAGCACAGTGGCCCCTTTGGTGGGCAGTAGTACTACAAGTAGGATATAATATACCCAACAAATCCAATAAAGTCACTGCAGACAGTAGCTGCAGAATGCAAGTCGTGACAGTACCCCCTCCTTAAAGGGCGGATTCCAGACGCCCAAATACTAGAAATGGTTGGAAAAGTCAGAGTCATAGTCCAGAATTGGGCATGTAGTTGAGAAGTCTTCATGCAAGGACGGAAAGGGTATAGAAACCACACCACAAGGGAGTTGAGATCCAGGAGAATCTTTCTTCTTCTTCTTCTTCTTCACTTTCTTTTTATGGTTTTTAGAGGGTTGCTAGAAATGGAGCGAAGAAAACGATAATCTCAAAGTTGGAGTAGCCGGAGATAGAACATGTGGCATAGATGAAGAACTGGGAGTGAGATTGGCAAGTGCTGGTGAAAATTCTTTGATCACTGCCTCAGTAAAAAGTTGTAAATCAGACAGGATGGGATCTTGGGTTTCAATTAAGGGCTCTGCCAATTCCAGAGCTTCCCCTGTAAAGTTGGCCAACATGTAAAACACTTGCTTTTGTTGAGTATCAAGGAGGTCGGATACAGAGGGAAAATAGGATATACAAAATTTAATAAGAGCATGACATTTCTGAATATCCCCATTGAAGGTAGGTGGTTGGAAGACTTGAACAGAGGATGAATTTGAATTTGTACGAGACTGGGTCGTCTCAAGTTGTACATACGTCCCATCTGGAGCGGACTGTAAGGGCAGCGCCCCCTCTGGAGCAGACTGTAAGGGCAGCGCCCCCTCTGGAGCAGACTGTAAGGGAAGCGCCCCCTCTGGGGCAGACTGTAAGGGCAGTGCCCCCTCTGGAGGAGACTGTAAGGGCAGCGCCCCCTCTGGAGCAGACTGTAAGGGCAGCGCCCCCTCTGGAGGAGACTGTAAGGGCAGCGCCCCCTTTGGAGGAGACTGTAAGGGCAGCGCCCCCTCTGGAGCAGACTGTAAGGGCAGCACCCCCTCTGGAGCGGTCTTTAATGGCAGCGGCCCCTCTGGAGCGGTCTTTAAGGGCATTGTCCCCCTGGAGTGGTCTTTAAGGGCATCGCCTTCCTGGAGTGGTCTTTAAGGGCAGCGCCCCTCTGGAGCGGACTATAAGGGCAGCGCCCCCTCTGGAGCGGACTGTAAGGGCAGCGCCCCCTCTGAAGCGGCATTTAAGGGCAGCGCCCCCTCTGGAGCGGACTTTAAGGGCAGCGCCCTATCTGGAGCAGACTTTAAGGGCAGCGCCCCCTCTGGAGCAGACTTTTAGGGCAGCGCCCCCTCTGGAGCATACATTAAGGGCAGCGCCCCCTCTGGAGCAGTCTTTAAGGGCAGCGCCCCCTCTGGATTGAACTGGGGAACCCGGGTTCTCATGGAAGCAGACAGCGTGTCTGGAATGGAGACAGAAGCTTGCGACTCAGAGCTGGAGATAGAGGTTGAAGATGGTCGGAGTCTACGGAGTGGGCAATCCTGTAAAAAATGTACATCACTGGCACAGTAAAGACACAGTTTGTAGGCCCTCCTGCGCTATCGCTCCTCTTCGGTCAGATGAGGGCGTGGAGCACCTGAAAACCTGGAATTTGTTACAGGATTATTGGAAGGTACTGCTTGCAGATAGTCAAAGGCAGACAAATATGGTAATGAAATGTTAGCAGCACAGTTAGACTCCTTACAGCAGGATGTATTAGGGGTAGAAACTGGAAGTTGCTTGAGTACTTGGCTCCACAAAGAAGATACTTGCGCTATTTGAGTGCGAAGTTGAAGAATGTCCACTTGGAGCAACTGGAACAGGGGATTTTCGGAGGAAATAGTAGCCATGCTCTTAATGTTGAATACCGAGTTGGCCACTACCCTGTTAATTCTTTTCAAAAGGGATGAAAGCATGCAGCAGCAGGCTCGGTATTATGGCCAGATCATACTGTCAGGATTTCCCAGGTATGACCATGGAGAGAGGGTAAGGGGTTAAAGTGGTTTTATTAAGAAACACAGATAACAGTCCACCACGGATCGTGGCACAGATATACAGAGATGAAAAGTCAGAGCAACAGTTCAATGGGAACAACAATGTTGAAGACTTAACTGATCCGCTAGATGGTAATTCAGCCAGGAGCTGAGAACTTGGTAATGCAGTCAGGAGCTGAGAACTTGGTAATGCAGACAGGAGCTGAGAACTTGGTGATGCAGACAGGAGCTGACAACTTGGTAATGCAGACAGGAGCTGAGAACTTGATAGTGAAGACAGGAGCTGAGCACTTGATAGTGCAGACAGGAGCTGAGCACTTGATAGTGCAGACAGGAGCTGAGCACTTGATAGTGCAGACAGGAGCTGAGCACTTGATAGTGCAGACAGGAGCTGAGCACTAGGTAATGCTCACAGGAACAAAGCACATGGAAATGCTGACAGGAGTGACCTGATGATCTGGCAAAGACCGTATAAAGCAGGCAGGTTTGTATAGGCCAGCAGCAGGTGAAACAACTCCCAGTGATAATGAGGAAAAATAGTCCAAGTAGCACATTGGCCCCTTTGGTGGGCAGTAGTACTACTAGTAGGATATAATATTCCCCTTGATTGGATTTTGGATCCTACACCTTGCGTAATTGAGTTACTAAAAACAAGAGATGTTTATCGCACTAGGGGCCTGATTCATTAAGAATCTTAAATGAAGAGGTATCTTATTTCAGTCTCCTGGACAAAACCATGTTGCCATTCAAGGAGTGCAAACTAGTTTTCTGTTTTGCACATAAGATAAATACTGACTGTTTTTTCATGTAGTACACATACTTGATAGCTTATTTGTACACTGAAATTTAAAGTTGATATTTGTGTGCTACATGAAAAAACAGTCAGTTGAAACGCGTCGGTGGGGACCTGAAGTTTGGTACTTTGACTGCTACAATAGATGTGGGGCTGTGCTATCCATCGAGAGGTGACCAGTTCAAAGACTCTATTATATGTGCAGATCGCCAGCTTGTTCTGGTAGGCAGCCAATTTATAACTTTTCAGGATCCATGCTCCTTTCTGTTTTTATATGTACTATGTACTTCCAATAAATGTTTTTATAAAAGATAACACACTATGGGATTTTCCATGTTTTCTTCTTTCCCTCTATGTGCTATGATGCTATGAATGTGGAAGAGGGATGAAAATATCTACAGGAAACAAATCCCTTATAGTGTGATGAACTATTTCTGTGAGAAAACTTCATTGATGTGAACATTTTCCCTGGAATATATTGATTATATATCATATATAAGTGCTTAACATTAGCGCCTATTTAAAGTGTAATCTTGTGCATCTTTGTTTGGCTAGGGATGTAGTTGGTGACATCACATTTTCACTTTTGAGGCAGCTTTTGGTGGAGCGCTCCATTACAACTTTATTATACATATAAAAACTAAATATAGAGATTCCAATAAATGGACAATTAGCCTTTAATATTTGGATCACATATAGGCGATATATTAAAAACAAAGATAATTAAAATTAATAGGGAATGTGGAAAGGTAAGTTAAAATTAATCGAACCTTCGGAAGTATCAGCCGGCAGGGTTATATGGTATAAGGCAGGGGTGTCCAACCTTTTAGCTTCCCTGGGCCACATTGGCAGACAACGAGTTGGTTTGGGCCGCACATAAGATACACTAACAATAGCGATAGCTGATCATTCAAAAAACCATAGAAAACATAGTTAACATATATATATATATGAGAAAAAAAGTGATATATATATATATATATATATATATATATATATATCACTTTTTTTTCAAATCCCCCTATACTTACCTTTCAATCGCCCAGTTCAAAAAAATCCTCTCTAGTTATTATACTATAATCACTTTTTGTATTGTTTCGATGCAATATCAATAAAGTGCATTTAAGCCAGGCATTGTATATCAGGGTGCCCTGACCAGGCCTGCGGTACCTGACATATACATCACTGTGACCCCAAATTGTGACCTGTTTTGCTAATTACACCACTATGTTAGTTAAGGGATAACAACTTATAATGGGCCAAAGAGAATAATATATAATGCCCCATTAGTAATACAAGTAGAAGTATGTAGCAGGGAGATAAGGTCCATGATGCTACAGGACCAGGTGACTTTTATTCACTGGTCAGCGTCCCTTGAAATAATAAAAAAAATCCCCCTTAACTTACCTTTTAATCGGCTTGATCTCCTGTCCTCTTCTCTTTTCTCCAATTCTGTGCTGCTGATTGTTCTTCTCGCGCGGGTGACTCCTCTGTGCTGCGCTCCGCAATGGATCTTGGGTGTGATGACATCAGGCCCGACATTCACTGCGAGCACCGCATGGAGGAGGAGACAAGGGAGGGAGTCGGAGTACCAGCTGACGTGACCGCGTGACCGCAAGGTAAGTATTTTCTTTTCTTTTTTTTGCAGGATTTTTTTTTTTTAATGAACAGTGCTGCCCCCTTGCCACAAATAAAACTCCTTCTGGGCCACATTTACAGGCGTGCTGGGCCGTGGGTTGGACAACCCTGGTATAAGGGATTAATGAGATATGTAGTTACTATATTAGGAGTCTATAATTTTAATATGCTCAAATGTATGCTCTAATTATATGTAAAATGTTAGGAACCCCTCCAGCCGGCACAACACAACCCGGAATCTACTCTGCCAATCATGTGTTCACTGGAGCCCCTGATGGTGGGGACAGACTGGGCCGCAGACTGACAGAGGGTCGTGAAGTGTGTACCGTCTGGGGAGAACCCAGGCAAGCGGAGTGAGGTCCACGCAGAGGTCAAGGGCCGGCTGCAGACAACAGTATCGGTAAACAAGCTGAAGTCAGGGGTCACAGGCAGATAGCAGAAACGGTAAAGAAGCCGGAGATCAGGGTCACAGGAAACACAAGCGAAGTCCAATTCAAAGCCAAGGGTCATACACGGGAAATCAGTAGCAGTATCAGGATACAGGAACAGGAACAAGCAGGTCAGCAAACTGGAGCACAGAAGCTATAACCGGCAATGAGGCATCAGACCTCATTGCCTTAAATACACAGATGGGCCAATCAGAGCTTGCCTGCACCCCTGAGGACTAATCAGCAATCTGGCTCCAGACCAATCAGGGCTAGACCCTGTCAGACACCCACCGTTGCAGGCTAATACCTGTAACTACAGCCCTGCATTAATTAGCCCACAGGCTTGCCTGCGCACGCGCCCAGCAGTTCTCCTTTGCTGGGACGCGGCGCTCTCACTCTCTCTCAGCGTCCCGACCGTTGTCTAGGCAAGGGTCGGGACGAGCCCCCGGAAGTGACTTCCCGGTCGTCATAGCAAAGGCCGGGACGGAGGTAAGGAGGTCGCGGCGGCTGGGCACCGCCGCAGCTTGTAACAGTACCCCCCCCTTGAGGAGGGGTCGAGGGACCCCGACATCCAGGTTTTCTTGGATACTTCCTGAAGAACTCCTTCAACTGTTTAGGGGCACAAAGTTGTCTCCGCGGAACCCAAGACCGCTCTTCTAATCCACGATTCTTCCACTGTACTAGGAAGTGCACCTGCCCCTGGATTTTCTGAACCACAAATTTTTGTGGTAAGTTCCTAATTCCCACAGAAGGCCCTGTAGACTGGGATTAATTCGGGTATAATACTGTCTTAAGTAACGAACAATGAAACGTGTTGGGGATTTTCACAGAGCCAGGGATTTTCAACCTAAAAGCTACCGGATTAATCTGCTTGGTGATCATGAACGGACCAATAAATTTAGGCCCTAGTTTTTTACAAGGCTGTCTGAGCCTAACATTCCGAGTTGAAAGCCACACTTTCTGGCCCACTTTGAATGAGCAGGTGGTACGATGGCGGTCCGAATTTTTTTTAGCAGACAATGAGGATTTTCTCAAGGAGGACTGAACTTTCCTCCAAATTACTCTCAGATCAGCAGCTGTGGAACGAATCTCCGGGATACCAGCAGATTTGAGAGAATATAGTGAATTAGACCTGGGATGGAAACCGAAGTTACAGTAGAACGGGGAAGTTTGAGTAGATGAGTGAGATTAGTTATTGTAGGCAAACTCTGCCCAGGGCAGCAAAGAGGACCAATTGTCATGGAACTCTGAAGTATAACATCGGAGGAATTGTTCCAGTGACTGGTTAACCCTTTCAGTCTGCCCATTTGACTGAGGGTGGTATGCAGATGATAAACTGATCTTGATTCCAAGGAGAGTACAGAAGGATTTCCAAAATTGGGCTATGAACTGAGAACCCCGATCGGAGACGATGTCAGTAGGAAGTCCATGGAGCCGGAAGATATGTTGAATGAATAAGACGGCCAAATCCCGAGCAGTAGGCAGTTTGGTTAGTGGAATGAAATGTGACATTTTGCTGAACCTGTCTACCACGACCCAAATGGTAGTGTGTCCTGCAGAAGGTGGTAGATCAACTATAAAGTCCATTGACAAGTGCGTCCATGGTTTTGCAGGAATGGCCAAAGGAACTAACTGACCTACTGGACGGGTCCTGGGGACTTTGTTTCTGGCACAAACCTCACATGACAAGACGTGACTCTTGACGTCAGCAGACAAAGATGGCCACCATACAGTACGGGAAAGGATTTCTATTATCTTAAAGACTCCCGGATGTCCGGCAGTTTTACTATCGCGTGCTTCAGCAAGAACTGTCCTCCTCAGATGAACTGGGACAAACAAACATCCTACTGGAGTATTATCAGGGGCTAATCTCTGAAACCTCTGTAAAGTACAGCTCATGTCTTGGGTTAACCCAGCATGAATCATAGACAAGGGGATAATAGGTTCTGGATTAGTAACCGGAGCATGGTGTGCCAAAAAGCTTCTGGACAGGGCGTCTGCCCGGACATTCTTAGATCCTGGACGATATGTAATTACAAAGTTAAAACGAATGAAGAACAGCGACCAACGAGCCTGCCGAGGGTTCAGTCGTTTAGCCGACTGTATATACTGCAGATTTTTATGATCCGTTATAACGGAGATCTGGTGAGTAGCGCCTTCCAACCAATGTCGCCATTCCTCGAAGGCCCATTTGATTGCCAACAGCTCTCGGTTTCCCACATCATAGTTGGCCTCCGCTGAAGAGAACTGGCGAGAGAAATAGGCACATGGATGTAAGCGATGAGTCTGGGAATCTTTTTGAGACAAGATGGCACCCGCACCGACGTCAGAGGCATCAACCTCAAGGATAAACGGTAACTTAGGATCCGGGTGTCAGAGGACCTGAGCAGACACGAAGGCGTTCTTCAGGGTTTCAAACGCAGTTATTGCCTGAGATGTCCAGTTAGCTGGGTCTCTTCCCTTGCGAGTCAAGGTGACAATAGGAGCCACAATATCCGCAAAACTGCCAATAAACCTCCTGTAGTAATTGGCGAATCCCAGGAATCTCTGGACCGCTTTGAGGTTATTCGGTTGTACCCAGTCTAGGATTGCTTGGACCTTGGTTGGGTCCATAGAGAATCCTTCCGAGGAGATAATATAACCAAGAAAGGATACCTTTTGAACCTCAAACTCACATTTTTCAAGTTGAGCATAGAGGTGATGTTTTCTCAACTTTTGTAACACTTGTCTGACATGACCCTGGTGTACTGACAACGAGTCCGAATATATGAGGATGTCGTCCAAGTAAACCACAACAAAATGTCCCAGAAACTCACGTAGTACTACGTTAATTAGATCCTGAAATACTGCAGGGGCGTTACTCAGACCAAACGGCATGACCAAATATTCATAGTGGCCGGAGAGCGTATTGAATGTCGTCTTCCACTCATCACCTGCTCTAATACGTATGAGGTTATATGCACCCCGGAGATCAATTTTGGTGAAGACTGTTGCACCTCTTAGTTATTCAAACAATACAGAGATGAGAGGAAGTGGATAGGTGTTTTTAACTGTGATGAGGTTCAATCCTCTGTAGTCAATACAGGGTCTCAGCCCTCCGTCTTTTTTAGATACAAAAAAACAACCAGCTCATACTGGAGATTTGGACGGCCTGATGAAGCCCTTTTCCAAATTCTCCTCAATATACTCCTGCATGGACTTGGTCTTGGGAGCTGAGAGGAAATACAGGCGTCCCTTAGGCAACTTGGAACCAGGTATGAGCTCGATAGCGCAGTCGAAGTCACGGTGAGGTGGTAGGGTATCCGCCGCTCTCTTAGAAAACACGTCCCAGTAGTCGTGGTATTGTGAGGGAAGTTGCTCCGGAATAGACTGGATCAACCGCAGCGGTAGTGACAAACAGGACTGTTCACAATAAGAACTCCAGTGGACAATTTCTCATTTTATCCAGTCCACTACAGGGTTATGCTGGGAAAGCCATGGGTGACCCAGGATCAAGGGCACCGATGAGCAATCAATAAGGAGGAAGGTTATTGATTCTGAATGGAGGGCTCCGATATTCAACTGTAGTGGCGGGGTCTCCCAGGAAATCTTGCCACCGGGTAACGGAGCTCCATCTAAACCACAGACCGTAACAGCAGACTTGAGTCTTACCATTGGAATTTCAGCAGCGCGGGCGAACCCGATATCAAGGAAGTTGCCCGTAGCTCCACTGTGAATGAAGGCTGCCAGGTCCATGGAACAGGTATTGAACGTGAGCTGCGCAGGGATCAATACGGCATTTTTCGGGGAGACAATTTGCAGACCTAGGTGAACTTTCCCCTTGTTCCCTAGGCATGCTCATTTCCCGGCTTATTTGGGCAGGAATGAGAAAAATGGCCTCTTGTGCCACAATACAGACATAGGCCTTGTGATCGTCTCCTGTCTCTTTCCTCAGGGGAAAGGCGATATGCTCCTAATTGCATCGGTTCCTCACCATCCGTGGAAACAGGAACAAAGGCGGATGGAGGTGATGATGTCTCCTTTTCAGTTTTCCGCTCTTTATACCTCCTGTCAATTTTAATGGAGAGGTGCATCAGATCCTCCAGAGAGCTAGGAGATGGGTATTGCACCAAAGAATCTTTGATCTTCTCCGATAGGCCAAGACGGAACGGACTACGTAAGGCGGGGTCGTTCCATCCACTATCAGATGACCATCTACGGAATTCAGCACAATATTCTTCTGCCGACCGCCGGCCTTGTTTCAAGGCCCGTAGATGAGCTTCCGCGGAGGCAACTCGATCCGGGTCATCATACAGTAGACCCAATGCCTCAAAGAAAGAGTCTACGGACTGCATGGCAGGACTGGTCTGTGGCAAAGAAAAGGCCCAGGACTGGGGGTCACCTTGTTGGAGGGAAATGATGATCCCGACTCTTTGGTGCTCTGATCCGGAGGAACGGGGTCTCAACCGGAAATAGAGCTTGCAGCTTTCCCTGAAATTCCAGAACAGAGATCTATTTCCAGATAAGCGATCCGGCAAATTCATCTTAGGTTCACAGGAGGAACTTGGAGTGGGTTGAGAAGTTTTTGCGGCTTCTTCTTGAACAGACAGACGCTCAGCCAATCCCTGGATCATCTGATACAAGGACTCAACACGGGCTGCTAAGGCCTGTGCTGGAGACGGTGTGGATCCGCTTCCATCCATCGCAACCTCGTCTCAGTGTGTGGGCCGGTTATAATGTTAGGAACCCCTCCAGCCGGCACAACACAACCCGGAATCTACTCTGCCAATCAGGTGTTCACTGGAGCCCCTGATGGTGGGGACAGACTGGGCCGCAGACTGACAGAGGGTCGTGAAGTGTGTACCGGCTGGGGAGAACCCAGGCAAGCGGAGTGAGGTCCACGCAGAGGTCAAGGGCCGGCTGCAGACAACAGTATCGGTAAACAAGCTGAGGTCAGGGGTCACAGGCAGATAGCAGAAACGGTAAAGAAGCCGGAGATCAGGGTCACAGGAAACACAAGCGAAGTCCAATTCAAAGCCAAGGGTCATACACGGGAAATCAGTAGCAGTATCAGGATACAGGAACAGGAACAAGCAGGTCAGCAGACTGGAGCACAGAAGTTATAACCGGCAATGAGGCAGCAGACCTCATTGCCTTAAATTCACAGATGGGCCAATCAGAGCTTGCCTGCACCCCTGAGGACTAATCAGCAGTCTGGCTCCAGACCAATCAGGGCTAGACCCTGTCAGACACCCACCGTTGCAGGCTAATACCTGTAACTACAGCCCTGCATTAATTAGCCCACAGGCTTGCCTGCACACGCGCCCAGCAGTTCTCCTTTGCTGGGACGCGGCGCTCTCACTCTCTCTCAACGTCCCGACCGTTGTCTAGGCAACGGCCGGGACGAGCCCCCGGAAGTGATGTCCCGGTCGTCATAGCGACGGCCGGGACGGAGGTAAGGAGGTCGCGGCGGCTGGGCACCGCCGCGGCTTGTAACATAATCCCCATGTAAATTTGAATATCTCAAAGATATATCGATATGTAGTAGGAGCTTAAAAATATGACTACAAGGGACAAACCACTTATTATTAAAGGAGAGGGAACCAATGGGCAAACCATTTATTATTAGAGGAGAGGGAACCAATGAAGAGTGTCGGACACTACTAGTGAATCTTTTCAATTGAAGATAACATTGGTACTAAATACAGCATATGATATGTATCTCTCATATGCTGGAATTATGTAATGTGCCTTCAAACACTTACAGATTAATGAAGGTAATTATTGTAGGGATAGAGAAATTTCCTCATATATACCCCAAATGCATCTCCTCATAGGGATAGAAAAATTCCCTCATATTTACCCTAAATGTACCTTCTCAATCACAGAACCACCACATCCACACATACATCGAACTCTCTTATAGAGTCTTAGCATTGATCTAACCGTCTCTAAACAGAGGAAATGATCTCTATTTTCTCTTTGGACTTGATGTATGAATTACTGTGATATATAACATAGGAGTGTAAGGATGTGAAAATAAACATTTAACATGGAGGCAGGTTGATTTGCAGGGGAAAACAAACACTTATTAGACCCATGACACCTGTAGAATACACAGTTAGTAAAGAAAGGCTTTCAGAGTCGAGACCTACTCTTTTATCCTGCAAAGCAAAATTATTATGAATATTATACTAGATTATTAAATCAAGATACTTACATTTACCTGCAGGGGTCTGGGATATTCCGGCCTCCTCATGCTCCTTTACTTGGGGCTCTACTTTGGGCTCTTCCAGGGACACCACTATGACAATTAGGGGTCCCTCCCAGGATATTGCCAGGGACGTTTCCTCAGGGGATGATGAAAGGGATTGCTGAGGGTATGGGAAAAGGGATTGTTGTGGGGTTGTGTAGATGGCTGCCTCCTCCAATTGCTCCTCAGTAGCCCTCTCCTCCTGGGGCTCCTCTAGATACTCCTCCATAGCCCTACCTTTTGGGGAACCTCCATAGCCCCTCCTCCTGTGGCTCCTCCCTAGCCCCCTCAGCAGTGGTGGAGTAGGCATCTTGTTGGAAGAAATATGACAGATTCGTTTTTTTAATAAATGTTATCTCTGTCTCACTTATACATAGATAAATACATATAATCTTATGTTTAAATGTATTATATCCAATAATACACCTGGACCATTACTCCATCACTGACGAAAGAGAAACACATCTACACCACTTTCATATGGACTTGATCTTGGAGGTTTATATTAATCATATTAATCTGAAACATTATGAATTTTTTTAATAATTGTGAACTTACGCCTTGTAATATCTCTACTGAATTCCACAAGGAGATGTGGTTGTCACCTGCATAGGTTGCTCCATCATCGCTGCAACTGTACGATGGAGCGCTTGCTGCTATACCTACAATGAATTAACATTTCTCCTTCATCCTATCTGACTTTTACTTTGCTGCTATTTTTCATTTATTTTCATAGGACATTTTCTTCTTATTAGTGAAAAGAACGTATAAGAATGCTGGGACAGCAAGGCTGCATAACTTACAGGTTAACTGCAACTCTGTCAGGTAGTAAGAGCGACGGCTGTCTCAAACGGCACCTATCTTCTTTTTCTGATGCTGGAATGCGATGAGAGAAGCCGTGGTCCCATTATTTCCTGAGGACTAGCGCTGTTCTGTGGAGCATAGAGCACTGGAATTCAGAGCGATAGTAACCGCCATCTTGGAGGAGCTACCAAGTCCCTTCCTCAAAGGGGGAGGGACCGGAGCTAGAGTTTATGGGCACAGCATAAACAGAGAGACAGTCTGTGGTCTTAATAAAAGAAGCCTCACAGACAAACTCTAGGAAGTAGTCATGAGGCCCGCTGGATGCTATAGGCATGGAGTAGTTATAATAGAGCTCCTCCTGTCTCAATCTGCATGATGGTTTCTTCCAGAGTGCCAAAACATCGCTGTGATAGGAGAAACTCTTGCAGTCAAACTCACAGGCTTGGCTGCTGCCGGACTCCCTCCTGCCTGCTACACGTTAGCCTGGGGAGGCTAAGTATCATTCCCTTCTTTATCCTACACTGTGCTTGCTATTTACTATAAAAGAGGAGGTATATAGTGTATTACAAAAAAATACTACAGGGAAACAGCACCAATGGGAAAGCAAGAAAGATTGTCATTTGGACTTGGTTTATAATCTCTAAATATAAAGTGTTAGGTTACATTAAAAAACCTCAAAGTCCTCACAATTTGCTAATTCATTTGGGTTTGTAGCTTTGAAGATGAAAAGGGTGTGTAGATTTCTTTTTGGAGCAATGAGTTGCCTTCCACTTCTCCCTTCTTGGCAGGGCCACTGGGGCTTCCAACTAGAGATCTAACTCTTGCCAATCAGGAACCTCAACCCTGGTAAAACCTAGGGCTGAGCAAAGGCTATTAACATCTGAGGGAGTTCTCAAGGTAGTCAGTGCTCCAGTATACATTACTTGAAGTGTGAGTGGAAATTCCCACCTGTAGTTGGTATTATTTTTACGTCATTCCTCTATCAAGGGTTTCAGCATCTTGTGCTTTTGCAATGTGCATTAAGAAAGATCTTGAAAAATTTGTACTTTGTTGCCATAATTTTTTGCAAAATAGTGGAGCCTGCAAATCACATCTATGGGTTTATGGCCTTATGTGGCTGATCGAACTCAATTTGATCATGAGGGTCTAGATCCAAAATTGCACCAAAGATTTTGTTTAAAAATCTGTCAGACCTTGTTTAAGAACATCTTCGTGAACTCCACTGTGAACTGAGCTGTATCACAGAGCAGAGATGTATCTCCTGGGAACACACCGAATGGGTGACAGCCACGGATTGCATTCAACAGAGACAGATCTCTGCTAGGCTACATTTGACTCTCAGGCAATGTATCTGTAGACCTCTGTAGACCTCTTTGTACAGAGTGGTTGAGGCCTGTGGGGAGTGTGTGACAGCTACAATATGGCTAGAGACCGTTTGGAGTTTGACAATGGGAGTAGGGGAAAGCAAGCTTACTGTGCACAGGGATCCTTTCATTCATTCAGGAACATCTGTAGACAAGCAGTAGCAGGAGTGTTGGTGCCTGCAGAGAGATGGAAGGGTTCTATTGTATAGGTTCAAGTCTTGCAAGTAGGCCTTTCTGATGTTTTAGCAAGGCTGGATGGATTAGGTTGCTGGAGCAAAAAAAATGTCTGACTTGTGGAAATATAAAGCAGCGGTGCTCACGCCAGGGTATTAGGGCAAGGGATATACAGTTTTATAAGCAAATAATACTGAATTTATATGGAGTTCAAATGGTGGGCTGCCTCTCAGCTTGGCTACCAAGCCACGTCCTCTGTGCTCTTTTTTTTAAAACCCATCCATAGAGGTTCTGTCCAAACATGAATCAGGCCCAGAATGTTAACGTAAACCTATTTGGGTTGTAGTGTTTTTCATTTATATTGTTGTATGTATCTATGTGCAACTCAAAATACAGCATATAGAAGCAGCCTCACTCTGTAAATCAGACCCATTATATCAATTCATAAAATTAATAAATATAAGAAGATTGAAAGGAAAAACAATTTACCTGGGATCCTATTATATAATATCTCACACTCAGGAGCGCAGCTGTGATAAATTACTAGATTAAAGCAATAAGATTTAAATGGTCATTGGGTATTTATTAGGGGTGTGCACCGGGCACTTTTAGTGTTTTGGGTTTTGGGTTCTGATTAGCTTGAGGTTTTGGGTTCTGATTTGTTTTGTCAAAACACCTGACGAAAGGTTTTGGTTCTGATTTCGGGTTTTGGGTTCTGATTTATATTTAAAAAAGCATAAAAAGCACTAAAATCCAGTTTTTTGGTTTTTTTTCCACTCCTACACTATTATTAACCTCAATAACATTCAATAACAATAATTTCACTAATTTACAGTCTATTCTGAACACCTCACACCTCACAATATTGCTTTTAGTCCAAAACGTTGCACCGAGGTAGCTTTCTGGACTGCGTAGTGGAGTGGCCCCAGTACCCAATTTGGTACCGGGGCCACAATACCTCCTCCAACTGGTCTAAATTCCACTGCACATATGGCTGCTCCTACATCCTCTGCAGCATATAGACTGAGGGTGAAGTTCGAGCGCGTCACTACCTCTTGTTTTCGACGACCATGGTACAGAGCATTCATCATTGAGATCCCATCAAGTATGTCAAAGACAGACAGCGTCGAAGTGTTATTTGTTGACTTTGGGAACAAAAAAACTGTCCCTGTTGCAAATCTTCGTGCAATGAAGAGTGACTTTTTCATTTAAAGGCTCAAGCTTTCAAGTGTAGTGTTTATAACATCATTACACCAACAGGTAAAAATCCTTTTAATTGGGATAATGGAGCCACAAAGGAAATTGCCCATATGTAATGCCCGCACAATGTTACTGGCGTTGTCTGACACCACAAATCCCCAGGAGAGTCTAAGTGGGGTAAGCCATCAACCGTCTAAATCCCACTCCACTGATGGCGGACACCGGACGCACGTCTAACACCAACATAGCTGTTAAGGCCGCAGTTATTCGCTTTGCCATAGGATGACTACTGTCGTACTTTGTGCTCATGGCAAACAACTGTTGGACGGTCACATAATGCCAAAAAAAGATTTGCAAGATGGAATTGTCCTTGGGCCCTCCCACCCACCGTTATGTTGTTGAAATAGGACATGCGCACTTTAACAAACCAATCATTTCAGCGACAGGGCCTACCAAACAACTGTGGCTGAAATGATTGGTTTGTTTGGGCCCCCACACCAAAAAAGCTATTCATCTCTCCCTGTATAAACTAAACAGGCTCTACTGAGGCAAGATGTCGTCCTCATCCTCATACTCTGATTCCTCGGCCCCTTCTGTGTGTACTTCCTCAACCTCACACATTATTAATTCGTCCCCGCTGGACTCCACAACCACAGGTCCCTCTGTAGTATTTGGAGGCCAGTGCTGTACTTGATTGAGGAATTGATAATTCATTTTTATGAACATCATTTTTTATTTCAAAGGAGACAACCTTTACCCTTGCTATTCGTGGCTCCTACAGACACCTGTCTGGAAGAGCACTTAGGTAAGTACCGGATATTGTGTGCAACATCATAACTTTGTGTGTAAAATTTCATGATTGCCATCCGGAGTGGGGTTTCATGGGTGGAAGAGGCCGATGGCCAGGAGGAAGATAACGCCAGTGATGGTCCTCCAGAATCCCAAGACTGCCGAATTTAAGACATTTCTAGTTACTTTTCATGTAAGTACCATTACCGTTGCAATTTTATGATTGCAATAAATTTTAAAATAAATAAGGAAACTAGATAATTTTTTTAAACAGTTTATTTAGTGAAATAAGCAATCAAAATAGTTACACACAAAAACTAATGGCAAGCACACAAATGATTGTGTTTTGCACAATCTCTTTCTGCCTGTCCCAATATTTGAAGTTTTGGAACGCAACTGCTTCTGAGTTACCCAAGCAGTGGATGGAAGCAGGTGGTACAGCTTCTGGCTCTGCCTGCTTAGGTTCCCTGGAAGTAGCAGGTGCAACAGAGTATAGCAAAAATGTTCAGATGTTTGCTGCATTTTCATCTGGCAGTCTTTTATGTCCTTTAAAAGTTTTCATATTTCCGTTAAAAATTTTGGACATGGCTGCTAGTTACCTGCATATCCATGAATATTTTATGGCTGTTGGTGACATTTGGCCACTCAGGAGATGCTGATAGAGCCCTTTATTATTCATCTACTTCTTCACTGTTACGGGGTTCCTTGCCACCGCCATGGGGTTCCTCGCCATGTACAGCATGCCTAATGGAGAAAAAAAAATAATAATGTGCACTTATATATATGTAAATTTGTTTACTAGTAAACTTCATTACGCACATTACTATTTTAACCTGTCAAATACATCCAATTTTGGATATTTGTATATATGTAGGGTCAATTTAAAAGCACCAAAAATAAAATAGTTTGACAAGATCCATAAAGTGCAAACTACAAATGTATGCCTTTCTGTACTTATGCAGCCATTTTAACGTTGTATCCTCCAAGGCAGGGTTTCCCAAACCCAGTCCTCAGGGCTCCCCAACAGTGCAGGTTTTCCATATCTCCTTGCTGGAGCACAGGTGTATTCATTACTGACTGACACATTGTAACAGATCCACAGGTTATCCTAATTATGTCACATGTGATCCGGAAACCCTGCACTGTTAGGGAGCCCTTAGGACTGGGTTTGGGAAACCCTGCTCCAAGGGATAATCACTGAAAAGACATAGTAAACTTGATAGTGCATAATAACTACATGACTATATGTTGTGTGGATAAAATTATAAAGTTTAATTGTAATTTTATTTGTAATAATTGTAAAATCATGACTTGGTAATGTAAGATCACTTAAAGACATCAAAGACTAATATATATTTTAACAAGTGTTTACTAGTGTAACTACATTTATTTCTACACAGCAAGAAAGATTGGTAATAGTTAATGCATATTTCAAGATATTGTGAGGATACTGTTTTTTTAGAACTGATGTTCGCTAGATTACCCTGCCCTCTAAGGTTCAGGAATCACACAGGCAAGGATGAGAACAAAAGATCCAAAACTATCTTTACTTTCTCTACCTTAACACAGCAGAGCATAAGCCTGCACACTTTAAACAATAGGTCATTGGATCTAGTGTCAATTGGAGTCCCAACAAAGTTCCCCACTCACCTTAGTTATGAAAGAGGCAAAAAGACTGTCAACAGGAGGTTAAGGGAGTCCTGGTATCTTGATATTCCTGGCAACTCTCCACAAGCATTTTGTGGCTCAGATTATGTGTCCCCATTACTGTGGGAGCTCCAATTTACCCAGTACCTTGCAAGTATTTCCCAATGGAGTGATGTGATGACAGGTCTCCAGATGGAGAAACAGCCTCCTTCCCAGGATACAGAACAGTATCTTCAAATGATCACCGGGTCTGCTGGTAGAGCACAGAAACTCAAAACCAGTCAACCTTGCACCTTATAGGAAATCAATCCTCAGGTGAGGTGTGAGGTGTGAGGTCCACCACCTGTCTTCCTGCATATCTCTAGTTTTACTGTATTTTGTTTTTTAGGTGTGGTATAAAATCCTTCCACCTTTGGGAAATGTGCGAAAGTTAATATGTTGCTATGGATAACGACAGCTATGTTAAAATTACTGGTACAGACATACATGTTCAATAGATATCTATAATTATATTTTGGTTGAAGGCCACACAATAATTAGAGGCAGCTACACAACCATAAATATTTTTTAACAAATAAAGGAGGTAACAAAAAAAATTGTTAGATTTTGGACTTGCCTTTTGATTCATTGTTATGGCTTAGGAAATATAAAAATCACATCTTAGCCTAAATTTATGTGTTGATATTGAAAAAAGGTGGCCATTTTCCTAATTTATTGTGAGCATAATATTTTTTGTCCCATTTTAGTTCACTCACCTCTTTTTTATTTCAGTCACAGATCTGCATATGGGAGTCATAGGGCTGACCTGTTCGGTTGTTGCCACCCAGATGCGTTGTTTCGCCCCTGTGGATAGCTGCCATGTAGTGTGGTACAGTCGACACTTTGCAGCCTTGGCTATGCTCAGGCAATTCATCTTCAGGCTGATGATCTACGCAAAAAAGAGAAAGATAACACAATTCAGCAAAATAACAAGTTGGATATGAGCTCTCACAAAATGGCAATGCAAAATCCACCTGTTCTGCTTTAAAGAGTGTCCGCAGGGGCATAGTCTGCATGCAGAACACAAAATATATAGGACTGCAAAATATTAGCGTTGCAGAGTGGGCAGAGGGTTGACTGTTCCACAACAGTATCCGTAGGAGACAACTTCTTGAGGAAGACTGCAAGGCGTTAGTTCACTATTACAAATAAAATAGGAATTAAGTTTTATCTCGACCATGTAGTTAACCCAGTGTAGAAGATAGTTTTAGACATTATAATGTTGATTGTAATGATTTGCACAACATGATACAACACATGCTATGTAATAGTGATGTTTCAGTATTATGGTCACGTGTAATTACAAACAATTGAAGATATTTCATTTTAATAGCACATTCTATGTCAAGTTCATATGCAAGTGGTGTAGACATGTTTGTAAAGATTGTGCTACCTGCTATATCTGAGAGAGGGGTAATATTTTTTTTCAAATAATAATGTGTAACATTTTTTTTAAAACACAACACCACTATCACTGCCGTCAAAAAGAGGCCAAGGAGGAGGCCAGAGAGGAGGCCGGGTAGGAGACAGAGGAGGAGGCCCTGGAGGAGCACCAGGAGCCTGCGGATGTCCATGATGAGTCCCAGGAGGAGGATGGGAGAACACCCCAGGCCCCTGATGAATGTAAGTATCTTGATTTTTGTTTTGTGCAGAAATAGACCTCAAAACATTTGTTTTTGGTGATTTCTTAATTGCCAAGCAAATGCTGCTAAAATGGGCATAATAACCATTTGTCCTTAAGTGAAACAACCCCACCATAACTACATTTGCATGTGCCTCCAAAATGCAATCCTCTGGCTAATATATTGTTAACAATAAGGTTATTCTTTAGGATAATTTATATTAGTGTACCACCTCTCGGTTCTGTAGAGCTAGAGAAATGCGAACCAAACTACACACACAGAGTAAAGATATGTTTCTAACATGTAATAATGTTCTGATTTTTAAATATAATATTTTACTATTGCGTTTCCAGTTGCGGAACCACTAACAATGCACATATTATTTGAAAAATTGTAAAAATAAAAAATGTTGACCAAATAAAAAAATATATTTATACATTTTGATTTGTGTTTAAATTTGTTAAATATTTGAAATTTTACTGTTGTTTATATACAACTGAGTGTTTGTTTTATTCAAGAAAAGCAAATATGTAACACTGAGTCATATTTGATAATAAAGGATGTGATAAAGATGTAATTGTTGGCTTGGAATAGTGCAGGTTAATGAGGTTATGCAGTGAAATGGTTAATATTAGTTAATTGTCAGGAGACAGCAGTCTTTTAGGACTAGTGAGGGTAATTAATGAAATGCATGTAGGTGTATTCAGATGTAAATTAGTTGATACATGTTTGAAAACAAGTGCAATTGAACTTTTGTATACATGATTACGCTTATGTGTGATTTAATAACATATTTACATTAAAATGTATCTTAAGAAATTCAGTCCTCTTTTTAAAAAATGCAACTTATGTTGCCCCTTGTATACATTTAATTCAAGATAAAACAACAATGAAAAAAACGTTATTAGAATTTTCAAGTGCTGATTTTATTACGAAAAATTAGTAGAATCCTGATTATTGCTGTTTTGGGATGGTGGATTGGTATCGACAACAATATCTATCTGTCTATCTAAGTGTTTATTTGCAAAATGTAGCAATTTTTTAGAACATAGCAAGAAATACCCACACACATTTGTTTGCAGTTCACTCCTGAGCAATTTCAATAACAGAACTTTTTGGGCCATTTTTAATAAAAAAAAAATATTGCCGTGTCAGGGGTTATATACAAACTAATGGTATTTTCTGAAAATGCAAAGTGGACACTGCACAGAAAATGACTCCTAATGATGTTTGTGATCAAACCAAATATTCCAAAACAAGCTCAGCACAGGGGTGAGGAAGTCCTCATCGGGGAAGGGGTTAAGATTGTGTATTAAATCTGCAAACAACATATAGAATTCCATTACCTTTCAGCATTTTTGAACAAGCTACTGAAATTCTAATGAAAAGTAACCTTTATGAAACATGGGTTATATGAAATCTCTAATTACTGAAATACATCCATACAGTTAACCGCTTCACCGCTGAGCCTATTTTGACACTTTTTGGGCTGGTCACATTTTAACATCAATGTAATTTATTTGTGCTATACACCTTGTTTTTTCCAGAAGAATTTGAGCTCTCCTGTCACAGCAAAATAATCTACCCAAGGAGGCCCAAAAACTGTTTTAATTTTAATCTAATTTAGAAAAAGGTGAACTAAAAGCAAATGTGCATTTTTTTTCTCGCTCTAAAAACCAATAAATACTTTGTGGTTTTTCTGAATTTTAGACAACCTACCACATAAATTGAGTGTACCCCTGAGTTTATTGAATCCAGGTTAGGGAAGATCCCTTCTCTGGACTTCTTAACACTTTCTGCAGCATAGGGTATTATTGTCTGGATGTTATGGTCTGATCACCAGAAAATAAATACTAAGGTGTTACCTTATTTGAAAAAGAGGACTCCCCTCTTTCAAACAAATCTACACTTGAGTCTCTAGGTGCTATTATGGGGGAGGTCTGTGCATTACAAAATCCCTTCACCATCCTGTGATCCTTATTGTTTTCTGCAGTGTATGGTGATCACATGTGTAAACCAAACAATAACTACTAAAAGGAAACATCATTTGAAAGAGGAGAATGAAATCTCTCTCCATTGGTTACAGACAGGAATTTTCACCTCCACTCATCCTTATCAGCAACACTCCTTTCCCTGTTTGGTGACAAATGAAGGCCTATATTATGATATTGCTCATTGTTGTGAATAACTCTGCTGCTATACAGGGCAAGGCTGAATCTGTTTAAACACAGTAAATTAGAATATTGTCCAACACAATCCTTTTCAAACTTTGAGAAGCTATCGGAAGGCTGCAGAAGTAACGCTGGAAGAGTTTCTGCAATTTACAAAATTGTAGGTAAAGATGAAAAGCTAATAGTATTATGCCATAACTGTAAATTGCTTTAGGTATATCCTTAGATGTATTTGAATGATGTGGCTTTTTCAAATAGTTAGTTCCAGAAAATATTAGAAAAAACAAGCAATTTTCAAATGCTACACCATTGGTATTTAATTCTTGAAAGTTTAGGTAAAATATAAACTCACACATCTGTGAATAACTTTAAGAGATATCAGAGGTGGGGTCTATGCTTCATATTTGGGGGACATCCATAAAGTACACAAACACTGGGATGAAACTAAACAACTTATTATAACATAGGAAACTCTTTTCTCCATCTCACAATTACACATTTAACCACTGTTATCCCAAAAACATATTTTATACTAACCCAGATAATTAACTCTAAAACCTTTGTCTAAGATGGATTGCCAGGTAAGTTTAGAGTACTGTTTGATGACTTTAAATGAAATATATAACTTTTGTGAAAATATTGGTTGCATCTACAGTATAAGGAAAATGACTCTAGACTAAATAATTTCTTTTTGGGATAATGTTGGATTCATGAATACATCTCATATTGGGAGCCAAAGTTTCAGGACTAGTTGTGCATCAAAACGGCTTGGTCATCTGCATCTTCACTGCAATTTGAATACAATTGAAATCATAATCCCAACACCCTTCTATGGCCTCTCATCCAGCAAATCATTAACCATTAATTAATGTAGCAATTGTTAGTCTTGGTACCTGATACAAATATAACACTTTCCAGAATTCATCAGCCATGTCTTTCTTCTATTCATGTTTTCAGTACCCATGTCAGCCAGAAAAAATCTATGTGATGCTGAATACTTTTGTGTCAAAAAAAACAAAAGTATTATAGGAGTGATACCTTTATTGGCTAACCAAAATAATTTTTTATATTTGCTAGCTTTCAGAGCACAGAGGACCCTTCATCAAGTTTACAAATGAATGACTGAGAAAAAGGCACAACATTTAAGTGATGTTACATCAAGCAATTTGTACGGGGGGGGGGATACATCATAAAGATAAGCTAAAATAATAAAACTGAGGTTTTTCTTATGCTGGGTACACACTACACAGTTTTCAACGAATAATCGGCTAAATCAGCCGACATACGACCGCTCGTTCAAAAGTCGGGTCAGTGTGTGCAGTGACACAATGGTCGAAAGTCTGCCTAAATGGACGATTGTCACCTCATTTGGTTGGTCGTACCGTTTAATATTTTCGTTCCAATCTCGTTTCTGCTGTGTAGTGTGTATAAACTGCTGACCAATCAACAACAGTGAGTATGAAATTACAGTCATTGCTCATGACAAAATGGCTGTAAAAAGTCGCTAACGTGAGGTCCGCTCTTCCCTTTCTCATCCTAAACATGGCAAGTGTGTATGCAGTCCATGGACCGAGCGATCGGAACATCGATCGCATGTAAAATCGCTCGGCATAAAAGGTTGGTCAAAATTTCTTTAGTGTGTACCCAGCTTTACTATTGGAAGAGTGAAAGTCCTAGGAGTTCAGAGATCTGGAGTCACACTGCTGTGGGGTGTGAAGTGTGTCCATGTAGTGGGTCATAAATCCAGGTGTTAGGTTGAGTACTTAAGTCAATGATTGGAATGTTCTTATCAGCTTGAATTACCAGATTTTTCTCTCCCTGTCATTTTAAAAAAAACTTTCAGTATTAAGGCTTTTAAATCTGTCATACTCTGTCCTGGTCAAGAGAACTGTTTACCCACAGGAGTGTCCAGAGACGCCTTTATTGTGTATCTGTGCAGATTCATCCTGGATTGCACTTTCTGCTTGGTCTCCCCAATGTAGATTTCCTCAGGGCACCTTGTACACTGGATCATGTACACCACATTGGAGGATATACATGAGAATGTGTCAGTGATTTTATAGTCCCTTTGTGTGTTGGTTATGTGGACTGTGTTTGTTGGTAGGACCTGGGTGCAAGTTTTGCATTTTTTGTTTTTGCATGGGAAGCTGCCAGTCTCTGATGGTGATGAGAGGGCACTTCTAACGAGGAGATTTCTTAAGTTTGGAGGTTGTTTGTATGAAACGAGAGGTAAATCTGGGAATATTTTCTTCAGTCTATTGTGTTTCTGAGATATGGGCGTAAGATCAGCAGCAATTTTCCCCAAAATGTTCATGTGGGGATTGCAAGTGACCACTAGCGGCACTCTGATGTTGGATACTTGTGGCTCTGTAGATCTGTTCATCTATAACTAATAAATGGTATCCTTGTTGTAGGAATGTATTCCTCAGAGATAGCAGGTGTTGTTTTCTGTCTTCACTGTCTGAATAAATCCGAATGTTAAATTTCTCTGTAAATTATACCTCTAGTACATTCCCTCCTGACTTATATTTAAGGATGAGCGGGCTCGGATTCCGCTAATCCGAGCCCACCCGAACAGTGCGGATCCGACGGGATTCGAGCACTGTTCCGGTATTTCCGGCGCCAAAAAATGAAACTGAGGCTCTGACGTCCAAGTCTCGCGTCGGATCTCGCGAGACTCGGATTGCATAAATTCCCCGCTAGCGGCCGCCATTTTCATTTGGGCTGTGGTCAGGGTAGAGGGAGGTTGTAGGGTAGTGGCAGTGCCGTAACTAGACATTTTGGTGCCCTGGGCGAGACTGGGCATCGGCGCCCCCCATCTAAGTGGGAGTGGCATTTGACAAGTGGGTGTGGCCAACCTAATGTGGGTGTGGCTAGCACTTTACTGAAAGAATTTGTATATTATAATATATATATATATATATATATATATATATATATGGTAATAATTGGTAGATGTTTTTCTATAAATAACGTGGTTTACTAGAGTCCCACTTTCCAACTGGGCGGGGGTGATGGAGGCCAGGTGGCTGCCATTGGGAGCTGTCTGTCACTGGCTCTTGTAATGGGACGGGGGTTGGGGGTGCAGCTATGAGACCCCCTCATACAATAACTCTGGACAGCTGTGAGGGGCAGCTAGGATTCTTCTCATACCGGCCAGCCAGCTCCTGTGACAGCTCAGCAACACCTGGGGACAGCCAGTAACAGCCCTGTAGGGCTAGAGGGGGACACTATCTCACTTCAAGGATTAGCCCAAGGGGGCATAGCGCTTGTATTAGACCAATTGACTAATATCTCTGACGGTATTGACATGTGTTTGCCTCTGGCTGTTTGTCTGGAGTCTGCTCTATATTATATCTTCCATAATGTCCCAATTATCAGTCACACCAGGGTTCTCTTACATGTTTAAAACTTATGTCCTGATTACAGTATTCTGCAATTAGAAAGTGAGTAGGAAGAAGGGGACAGATCTTTATGTTCAGGGTGAAATAGGTAATTTTTATAGATTGTAACTACACAGGACAAACACTATGACCAGGGTCCCTCCAAATACTACATACTTAACAAAGCAAAATGTACACTAAAATGTAATAAACCTAACTCTTGTTTTCAGCCCTGTAGGGCTAGAGGGGGACACTATCTCACTTCAAGGATTAGCCCAAGGAGGCGCAGCCGCCCGATACGTGCCTTCATGCCCAGAGGAATCGCCGCTCTAATTCAGCTTTCCTACAAGCAACAATCCATTCCCGGCAATGCAGTGGAACGCATGTGCGTTCCAACAACAGGAAGTTCGGCATTTGGAACGCAAATGCGTTCCAAATGCCGAACTTCCTGCTTTCACATGCGTTCCACTGCATTGCCGGGAATGGATTGATGCTTGTAGGAAAGCTGAATTAGAGCGGCGATTCCTCTGGGCATGAAGGCAAGTATCGGGCGGCTGCGCCTCCTTGGGCTTGCGCCCGGGGCGGTCGCACCGCCCGCACCGCCGTCGTTACGGCTCTGGGTAGTGGTACTCCTGCGTGATCAGTCCAGTTGTGCTTTATGCTTGTGTCCAGTGCTCTGTCCTTGCTGAGTCCAGTGGTGCTTTATGCTTGTGTCCAGTGCTCTGTCCTTGCTGAGTCCAGTGGTCCTTTTCTCCTGTGTTCTGTTCTGCTGAGTCCAGCGGTGCTTTGGCCAGTGTCTGTCCTGCTGAGTCCAGTGGTGCTTTAGTCCTGTGTATTTTTGTGCTAAGTCCATAGTAATTGTCTAATTATTAAAAACTCCAAAAAAAAAAAAAAAAAAAAATTATACAAAAAAAAGGAAAGAAAAATATTAAAAAATAATTTAAAAAGTATAAAAAAATTCTAGAGCAATATATTATAGTAGTCCTGAAATATTAGTACTGCAATACCTACATTCACTGTTTCTGCAGTCCAAAAAATAGGAACTGCAATCTATATTACTACGTTCACTGTTTCAACAGTCCAAAAAATAGGAACTGCAATCTATATTTCTACGTTCACTGTGTAAGCAGTCCAAAATATAGGAACTGCAATCTATATTACTACGTTCACTGTTTCAGCAGTCCAAAAAATAGGAACTGCAATCTATATTACATTTACTACGTTCATTCTTTAAGCAGTTCCAGAGAATAGGTACTGCAATCTATATTACATTTAATACGTTCAATCGTTAAGCAGTGCAAGAGAATAGGTACTGCAATCTATATTACATTTACTACGTTCATTCTTTAAGCAGTTCCAGAGAATAGGTACTGCAATCTATATTACATTTACTACGCTCAATTTTTAAGCAGTGCAAGAGAATAGGTACTGCAATCTATATTACATTTACTACGTTCATTCTTTAAGCAGTTCCAGAGAATAGGTACTGCAATCTATATTACATTTACTACGTTCAATTTTTAAGCAGTGCAAGAAAATAGGTACTGCAATCTATATTACATTTACTACGTTCAATTTTTAAGCAGTGCAAGAGAATAGGTACTGCAATCTATATTGCAAGAGAAAGTGAGGGAGGAGCTAGTAAACCATTGCGATTCCACCAAGCATGTTGCTCTTGTGGATGAAGCCCTTCGTACGCTTTTGGGTACCGGGGCCACTCCACTACGCAGTCCAGATAGATGCGTATCAACTACATTCAGTGTTGGGGCCAAATCCAAAATTAATGAAAATGACCTGTCATCGGCAAAAACAAGAGGTATTGACGCGCTCGAACTACACCCTGTATATGCTACAGAGGATGTAGGAGCAGGCAGCTGTGCAGTGGAATTCAGAACTGTTGAGGGTGATATATTGTGGCCCCAGTACCAAATTGGGTACCGGGGCCACTCCACTACGCAGTCCAGATAGATGTGTATCAACTACATTAAGTGTTGGGGCAAATCCAAAATTAATGAAAATGACCTGTCATCGTCAAAAACAAGAAGTATTGACGCGCTCGAACTACACCCTGTATATGCTGTAGAGGATGTAGGAGCAGGCAGCTGTGCAGTGGAATTCAGACCCGTTGAGGGTGATATATTGTGGCCCCGGTACCAAATTGGGTACCGGGCCCACTCCACTACGCAGTCCAGAAAGCTACCTCGGTTCAACGTTTTGGACTAAAAAGAATATTGTGAGGTGTGAGGTGTTCAGAATAGACTGGAAATTAGTGGAAATGATTGTTATTGAATGTTATTGAGGTTAATAATAGCGTAGGAGTGTAAAAAAAAACAAAAAATGGATTTTAGCGCTTTTTTTGCTTTTTTAAAAATAAATCAGAACCCCAAACCCGAAATCAGAACCAAAACCTTTGGTCAGGTGTTTTGGCAAAACAAATCAGAACCCAAAACCTCAAGCTAATCAGAACCCAAAACCCAAAACACTAAAAGTGCCTGGTGCTCACCCCTACTTATTTTCTTGAAAGATATGGTTTAGCTAGCATCACATTTTTGCCAATTTACTTACTTGATCTATTGTTACATTTATCTATGCTGCTGTGTTTATACACCATTTTGTATTACATAAACAAGTTAATAAAAATGTATTTGTAAAAAATCAATATGTGACAGACTGTCATACCATCTTTGGCAAATACTGAGCTACTGCTTCCCAGCGTACATGGGAGTAGACTTTCTGACAGTGCAATAATTTTGTACAATGCAAGGGTCATTTTGAAATACTTAAATTATACATTTGCTTTTATTGAAATGTCATACAGTTGTATGGCTTATTGCTCCCTGTAATGCTATCAATTTTATAATAGCAGACATTTATTTTGTTTTCATAGCCTGCCCTTCCAGAGGTTCATTATATGTAGAATTCAATCACTGCAGTACATACTAGTGAAGCCAAGGCAGGTGTTTGATAATCATACACGTACATTTCCTTCTAAGCCATTGGCAGTGCTAAACTATACAGAACACATTAGCCTTGGAGTAGCAGTGTTCCCATAGACAAACATAAAAGAGATGTTCTCTGGCTTTGATGATCCTGTACAACGATAGAGGAAATTATATAGTAGGAGAAAAATGAAAGTTGATGGTTAATCTTAAAATAATAACACTGTAGGCTTCTTCCTTTAATGCTTAAACTATAACAATCATTTAAAGTTTTAAGAACATCAGGTAAATTCAAGAAGTTCTATTTATTTTCATATCCGGTAAGTGCACTCTGAACTTTTTTGAAGATCATATACTTGCCAATGGCAGACTCATAAAAAATGTACTTGAAATAGTTGGAACTCATCCCTTGTCTACATATAAATCATTATGTAAACATATCTTTTAATGTGCTGTAACAGGTATATATGTGACATGCTTGCAATAAAACACAGCCTAACTGATAAACCTGTAAAATGTACTGGTTCTTACTCTTTTTTTAAGGCCTATGTGTGGTGATCAGTAAATTTCACCTTAGGTGACCTTTGCACATACATAGATTAAGAATTCCAATCATGATTACACATTGGTTGCAGTGAGTCATTTATAAATCATGTAGTCTCTTTATTCACATATAAGATCCCCAAATACAAGCGAGCATGGGAACAGAATGGATTAAGAAGGGGTGGTCCACAGGGGGCAGCCACTTTAAGTCCAAGACTGGTGTTACCTTATTACCCATGATAGGTTCCCCTTCTCTGAGACCTGTGTGCAATTTATTTTAATGATAGCTTCTGTGCACTGTTTTATATTTGGTCCCTAACTCTGATTGATAGCCATAATGCCTTGAATCTTGCTTTGGGCCTGCCCATTGTTCTGATTTGTGACTGTGTGCATCACTGTTAGATTGTTACTCAAATGTTGGTCATTTATTGTTTGGTTTCATATATGCACTATTAGAGAAGACTTTGTAACAAGCAAATATATGTGGATTGGTAACATGACTGAGCTAGGAATAAGCATATGAAGGTTTATTGGGAAAATGTAAAGGATATACTAGTATTAAAAGGGGGGCTAATAATAGGGTTTAATAGTGAATCTCTTTGAAGCACTAGCAGAGAAGCAAAATTGTAACTTTGGTAAACATTGGAAGGGAAGGGCTGCATACATATGAAGTCTTTTAATCCTAGTAGACTTCACCTTTAGTGCTGTTTGCAGCAAAGGAAAAATAATGTGTAATTGTCAGTGTTGGTCATGCACTGCCACCTGTTGTATCATATTGTCCTGCTCCCTTTAAGAGAAGTCTCCAGATCTGAACCTCTAGGCTTGGCAAATGCACCAGAATAATTTGGCAAGCAAAACAGGTATGTAAGCGTATGTCAACTAAATCCAAGAAAGGTCCTTAATACCGAAGAGATTGCAGTGCATCAGGTACTGCACATCTCTCCCAAATCTGAAGAGTAAATCATTGCTTGGATGATGTATTCCTAGTGGCCCTCTGTGACAGAATGGACATAACCAGGCTTGTTATTTTGCAGCAGTCAACCTGAAGTATAGAATTTTTGGTCAGCTATTGTTCTTAAACAGGGCCAGCTGTGATGTTTAATTCTGGGCCAGTTACTTCCTGTAAAGACAGGAAGCTGGGAGCAGCTGGAACCCCTCTGACATCACCAATGAATACAAGGGGTTAAAACAGGAGTGGCTAGCTAACACCCACCATCACCAAGGGATTAATCACATCAAGAGCCTAGGATAGTTAGACATTGTGGCATAAAAACAGCATGGGTAAACTCATTTAACCCTGACACATCACTACACTCCTGTACAGTCCCTCATTGAACTCTAACAATGGGGGAGACCTTTTTCCAAAGACGTTTGGATAGCTCTGCAAGGAGGGATTCCCAGCATGGAACATTTCTGCACTTTAAAAAGGCCTTCAGGAGAGGCTTCTGCACGTGTGTGTGTGTGTCATTTTGCTTCTGAAAGTCACTGACATTGGAGTCTCGGCTGCTGTCAGCATGCTAAGTATTACGCCTCGGAGAACTTGTATTAGACAACTCTCTAATAAAGTTATTGTTATATATTTCCCTATCTCCTGTCTTGACCCAGAAGTCCCAGGGTAACTTTTGTAAGTTTATGCTCTAATAATCCCAGGTCTTCACACCCTCTGCCTCTGCTGTGCAAGGAGGAACAAACTTTCATTTTGGAAATGGGTCCTCCACCATCCGAAGGGAGATATGAAACACCAGGGATTTATCAAGAGTATTTCTAAAAAAATTAAACTTATGAATAGAACCTATGTACAAGTCTCTGCGAAATAATTGGATGAAGTAAACTAAATTGATTAATATTGTTTTACTGTGCGATTGTGATTAGTACACCACATGCAATAATGCAACAGCATGGATTAATAACACACACACATACACACATTTACTTTTGCACTTACACTTGTAAATAATACACATTTATTAAGGTTCTAATCCACATTTATTTATTAGTAAAATGCAATACAGTTTATTTATACATAGATAATATTAAAATTAGGGTATTTATGGTTCAGGTCCTCTAAAAAGTAACGAGTTTGGTCTCATATTAAAGCTTATTTCACCAGCATTAACTTGTTTTCGACAGAGTAGTGATCGTAAGTTATAAGCAATATGAGATTAATACTCAAAAGTACTTTGTCTATGGGTCAATTTGAACTGGTTCTTCGGCGGGAAGACACTTAGGCAGCAGTTGGAGTGAGCAGCTCATCCTTTGTTAGAAAATCAAATGAACGGAATTATGTCCAGCAGACAACTGGAACATTGTTAACCCTGGACCAATGAAGACCTCTCTGAGTGTTTTCTGTGTACATAGTGACATCATCAGTGTTTTTTTGTTAATTGAAACTGCAAATAAGCAAGCTCCTGGGCCATTCTTAAAATCTCTCTTCCTGTCAACAGACTACATAACTATATCTTAACCTGGGCCCAGGTGAAGCGTATGTGTAATGTATTTGTTTTTTTATATTTTCCTGATATTGTCATAATTTTTGTGCGTAACCATGGCTTGCTGTAAATCCAGCTATTCTTTGCTATTAAATCTCTGTGTGTTGGAATCAAGATAATTGCATTGGACAATGTTTAATGGTAGCAATAAAATGAACATAACATCTCCCATCCATTCACCAACAGAGGTTAAACTTTTGGGACCTGATTCATTAAGGAGAGTAAGGTAAAAAAAAATGATTACGTTTTCTCCTGGACAAAACCATGTTACAATGCAAAATGTGC
This sequence comes from Mixophyes fleayi, assembly GCF_038048845.1. NCBI lineage: Eukaryota > Metazoa > Chordata > Amphibia > Anura > Limnodynastidae > Mixophyes > Mixophyes fleayi. The sequence goes on from NC_134402.1 coordinate 109,537,028, forward strand.
AAATTTGTTTATTATTTTGCACATAAGTTAAATACTTGCTGTTTTTTCATGTAGCGCACAAATCCATGATACATTTATTTGTACAATGAATTTTAAAGTTGATCTAGGACATGCCCCACTCTAACTATAAATCTGTCCCCACATTTTATATTTACCTCCCCCTCCAATGCAACATGGCTTTGCCCAGGTGAAAAGTTACTAATATTTTGCTTTACTTTCATTAAGGAATAGGCTCTTAGAGTTTTCAGGCATTGTTCTAAATCAAGATGTTCATTACCCCCAGCATTCATGCTAAAACTTATGTAGGAAAGAATAGAACTTCTTTAAACAATTGAATAGACCCTCCACATGTCTTCCATTCATTAATAGTCCAAAAAAAACCTTGCTTAGCAATAGGCAGAAACTAGTTTCTTAATGTCTTAAGTTAATCACTATTAAATTCTTGTGATAGTAAAAGAAATATTAAGCCTAAATATTGGTCTATAGTTTTGTTTAAACGTTCAAGTACCAATGTCCGCATTGCAAAGATTAAGTAGGCCTCTTGCTTGCAAAATAATTTTAATCTATCTCCTCCACAAGCAGTCAAATTTATTTGTTCAATCCGTGTAATATTTATAATTCTCTGCTCTACAGCATAATATTTTGAACATTGAAATGATAAATTATGGGTGTGAGATTTATCAAGATTTAAATCTTACGTTTTTAGAGAATGGGTATTGTGGCCAATAAACTTTTAGTCACACTTACAGTCAATTAAATATATATTACATGAACATTTACAATTAATAAAATTAAAAATGTTATACTTCTGTTGTATAGTATTTAATACAAATTCTAAAAATGTATGCTTAATAAAATTAAACACATTTCCCTACAACACTTATAGAATAGTGGTGACCTATATTGAATTCATATAGATCGAACATTACTGTCACCATTATTAATATTAGAACTTTTTTGTAATCTTTTTAAAAAAAATGTGTTTGATTTATAAAAAACCATTGAAGGTCTAAAATGTTAATATGCTGTGAAGCTGCAATAATTAGAAGTTTGCATTAATAATTTATCTTACCTTATGTGCATGGAAGTTTTATTGCGACATAAGTTAAATGGATTTATAATTTTTCATTTTTTCAGACCTAATAATGAATTTCTATCCATATAGGCAACCTCATGATAGGCTGAATTTAAAAGATTTATTGGGTAACCTTTCACAATAAAATAAATATTTGAATATGGGCAGCATGGTTGCTTAGTAGTTAGCACTTCTCTCACACAGCACTGGGATCATGAGTTCAATTCCCAACCATGGCCTTATCTGTGTGAAGTTTATATGTTCTCCCTGTGTTTGTTTTTTGGAGTGTGGAAGGAAACCCACACATAGTGGTAGGTTAAATGGCTGCTATCAAAATTGACCCTAGTGTTTCTCGTTCTGTGAGTGTGTATATTAGGGACTGATGTGAGTGTGTTCTCTGTACAGCGCTGCGGAATTAGTGGCACTATATAAATAGATGATGATGATGATGAATATGGGCTGTTGTTGAAACAGTTCATCAGTAGAATAATTTATTCTTACTTGTAGTAGCTGTCCCTTATGTCAAAAAATTGTTGCAATCAACTTTTTTTATAGAAGGTTTGTGTGCAAACCAAGGGGACAATATTGAGAAAGATGATTTTTGAAGATGATAGGTATTCGTGAAATTTATGCGCCCATGGACAATCTACTTTACAAATCGTTGTAGATTGTCCATGGGCGCATACTGACATTACCCCCTTAACAGCACCGATAACAGCGTCGCGGATGTAAGTGACGTCATGAAGTTGCGCCGGATTCTTCATTCCTCGGGATTAGTTGCAGTCACTTTCCACAGCAGTTGTCCTCGATCCTCATCGGAAAGGAGCCCTTCGGAGCGATCATGTCGGGGCAGGGCCGGACTGGCCATGTGGCTCTTCTGGCATTTGCCAGAAGGGCCAATGGCTGTATGGGCCTTTCGAGTACCGTGCGCAGTGATCATGTGAGTATTTGAGTATTTGTATACTCACATGACCGCAGTGCCAGAGCCTCCACTCCATCCTAGCCAACCCCCCATCCCCCCCCCTTTCCCTCCCTCCCGGCTCTCACTCTCGGATTTTGTTTTTTGTTAAGTTTTCTTTCAAATCCTTTTTTTTTGCGCAGCGACGGGGGGGGGGGGGAGGTGGGGGGCTCCAACACCGCGATCATGTGGGTATACAAATATTCACATGATCGCAAGGCATCCCTCTACCCCCCACCTGTTTGTACTGAATGGCGGGCGTGACGTCATCTTGTCGTGCCCGACATTCAGTGAGGAGCGGCGCACAGAAGAGAGAGAAGAGAAGAAAAGAAAAGAAGGCAATACAGAGGTAAGTTAAAGAGTTGAGGAACACAGAGAGGCACAGGGGGATGAAGAAAGGGGTGGGGAGAGATACAAGGCACAGGGTGATGAAGAAGTTTGTATGTTCTCCTTTTGTTTGCGTGGGTTTCCTCCGGGTGCTCCGGTTTCCTCCCACACTCCAAAAACATACTGGTAGGTTAATTGGCTGCTAAAAACAAAAATTAACTGTAGTCTCTCCCTGTCTGTCTCCCTCTCTGTCTGTGTGTGAGCATGGGTATATATAAGGGAATTTAGACTATGAGCTCAAATGGGGCATGGACTGATGTGAATGAGTTCTCTCTACAGCGCTGCGGAATTAGTGGCGCTATATAAATAAATAATGATGATGATGATGATGATGATGAAATGTACACAAGGTTTCTAGATGCTTGCAACTCTGCATATTATGTAAATTGCATACTTTTCACGGATATATATACTCTCTGATGGACATAAATCATCCCAAAATTTAAGACTGTCTTTCTAAAAGAGTCTAAAACAGTGGTTAGAACACATTGCCGAGCTTTTTTGTTTGCTTATAAACTAAGCTAATTTATTAGAGGGTCTTTCTTGTGGTTCTATCATTCTACCATACTTTACTAATGTATTGATATGTATTTGGCTCTTTTTTAAGGATACATCATCCATTAAATGTCCTCCTGATCCGTATTTTAATGTTTTATTTTGAAATGATTTGAGCTTCCTTTCTATTTAGCTGTTTTTACCTTTAGCCACAATAAATCTTTATATATATAAACTAGTTTCTGCATTACATTTTTTATTTTATGACCTTGTATATAAGGTACAAATAGAGCGCTGACAATTACATTTTTTAGTAAAATTTATATGAGATCGTAGAATCTTTTTATTTTGACAAGCATCTTCTTTTGCTTAAACAATATTCTTTATTGTTATTATTATTCTACATTAAAAAGGTGCAGAAAATTATGCAGCACCGTGGGGAAGTATAGCATAAGTAACACAGGGAATATAACATGAGATACATTACATAACACAAGTTGCATAAATAACACAGGTAACATAACTTAAGATGCATAACAGGGTATAGACAAAGAAAAGGAGATAATGGAAGCATAACAGCATGATACAGCAAAACAGCATGATGCAGCGAAAGACTGGCAGGATAATAGGGAAATACTGAGAATAGGTTTGCAGAAAGAAGACAAATATTAGGTGAATCACAGGTACATACCTGAAGTAAGCGCTGATGGTGGTATTGATGGTGGTATTGTATATTTAACACCTAGGATTTTCTTTTGTAGTTTTCACTTGTTTGTGTCAATATATGAGTATACATGGAGTTATTTAAGGAAATTAATTAATGACAAAATAATCAAAGGAGACAAAATAAACGGTGGTGGTGTTGGCTGTTATTAGGGATGTGCACTGGCCACTTTTCGTGTTTTGGGTTTTGGGTTCTGATTACCTTCAGGTTTTGGGTTCGGATTGGTGTTGCCAAAACACCCCACTCAAGGTTTTGGTTCTGATTTTTGGTTTTGGGTTCTGAATTTTTTTTAAAAAAGCATAAAAAGTGCTAAAATCCATATTTTTGTTTTTTTTTCACTCCTACACTATTATTAACCTCAATGACATTCATTTCCACTAATTTCCAGTCTATTCTGAACACCTCACACCTCACAATATTGTTTTTAGGCCAAAAGGTTGCACCAAGGTAGCTGGATGTCTAAGCTAAGTGACACAAGTGGGCGGCACAAACACGTGGCCCATCTAGGAGTGGCACTGCAGTGGCAGACAGGATGGCAGTTTGAAAAACTAGGCCCCAAAGAGCACATAATGCCAAAAAAAGAGGTGCAAGATGGAATTGTCCTTGGGCCCTCCCACCCACCCTTATGTTGGTGAAATAGGACATGCGCACTTTAACAAACCAATCATTTCAGCGACAGGGCATACAAAGCTGTGGCTGAAATGATTGGTTCGTTTGGACCCCCACAAAACGAGCTGGCAAAGAAAAAAAAGAGGTGCAAGATGGAATTGTCCTTGGGCCCTCCCACCCACCCTTATGTTAACTCTCTTAAATTTTTTAGAGGGGGAGGAGGAGGAGGGCTTAGATCCTTGGGTGAAACTGAACCACTAGTCATGAACACGGGCCAGAGCCTAAGCCGTTTTCCACTCCGTGTCGTAAATGGCATATTGGCAAGTTTACGTTTCTCCTCACATGATTTTAATTTTCTTTTTTTGCTAATTTCAGTGAACTTTGGCTTCTTGGATTTTACATGCCCTCTACTAGGAGATTGGGCATCGGCCTTGGCAGACGACGTTGATGGCATTTCATCGTCTATGTCATGACTAGTGGCAGCAGCTTCAGCATTAGGAGGAAGTGGTTCTTGATCTTTCCCTACTTTATCCTCCAAATGTTTGTACTCTATTATATTTTTTTATTAATATTAATATTATATATATATATTATATATATTAATATTATATTATATTTTTTTATACTGCAGGAACAGTGAACGTAGTTATATATTGCAATACTAATTCCTTTATACTGCAGGAACAGTGAACGTAGTTATATATTGCAGTACTAAATTTTTTATACTGCAGGAACAGTGAACGTAGTTATATATTGCAGTACTAATTCTTTTATACTACAGGAACAGTGAACGTAGTTATATATTGCAGTACTAATTCTTTTATACTACAGGAACAGTGAACGTAGTTATATATTGCAGTACAAATTCCTTTATACTGCAGGAACAGTGAACGTAGTTATATATTGCAGTACTAATTCTTTTATACTGCAGGAACAGTGAACGTAGTTATATATTGCAGTACCAATTTTTTTTTACTGCAGGAACAGTGAACGTAGTTAGATTGCAGTACCAATTTTTTTGACTGCAGGAACAGTGAACATAGTTAGATTGCAGTACCAATTTTTTTTTAGACTGCAGGAACAGTGAACGTTGATATATAGCAGTACCAATGGACTCAGCAGGACAGAGCACAGGACACAGCACCACTGGACTCATCAGGACAGAGCACAGGATAAAGCACCACTGGACTCAGCAGGACAGAGCACAGAACAAAGCACCACTGGACTCAGCAGGACAGAGCACAGGACAAAGCACCACTGGACTCAGCAGGACAGAGCACAGGACACAGCACCACTGCACTAACCACCAGGACAAAACCACAGGATTGACCAGGACAGAGGACACCACTAAAACACACCCTCCCGCTTCCCTGATCAATGCCCGAGTGAAGATGGCGGCGGCAAGCGGGGAATTTAAATAATCTGAGTATCGTGAGATCCGACGGCGGAAGTAATGACCAAAAGCCTTGTTTTCAGTTCGGCAATCGGCGCGAATACCCGAACAGTGCTCGGATTGGGCTCGTATGTAGAAAATCCGAGCCCGCTCATCATTAGCTATTATAAGGCCTTATGACGATGGTATGATGGGTTAGTGATTAAATAAAGTAATTCATGAAAAAGGAAAGAAGTAATGAAAATCTGTTGGGAAAAAGAAGTATAAGTCAGTGACTCTCACATAGAGTTGGACATATTCTACTTAAAAAACGAAGACATAAAGGGCCTGATTTATTAATGAACGTAAATGCCGATACGTGACGTATTTTCCTTAAAATAGCTCTGCACCTGCTCAGAAATGGACTGTATGCCAGTGATTGACAGTGCATCCAATTCATTTTAGACCGTAAAGGACACTTCCGACAGCCTATGATTTCAAGGGCGGATTAGGGAGGGGAGAGGCGTATGTGTGTAGTAAATGTACAGAAAGGACGTGCCAAGCTGGAGTACATGCAGCTGCATCCGATTCAAGCTTCCTGCATCTTTAAGGTATGTTATTTTTAGTAGTATCACTAGCACCAGCTACAGGTCTAGTCTAAGTGCTGATTACTAGTGATGATGGCTGAATGGAGATAGCCCTGTTCCCAGTGTTCGCAAATGATTTGGAACTACCTCACTTCCTGTCAGGCTCTGACAGGTCAACATTTACAAAAAACACCTTCTATCATGTTGAATTAGTACATGTTAGGTGACGTTAATGTGCTTATAGGATATCTCAGATACAGACAGATAACTTTGTACTGCACAAATATTAATGAAAAAATATTAAATAATACCTGACAATAAACAAAGAAAAAAAAGAAAGTACTAACAATGGAAGTTACATGTCAACACATACATTGAATCACAATAGGAATTCATTTGAAATATAGTCGATAAAAGAGTACAAATTATTTACTTCTTATTTTATGCTGCTAATATCAAGATAATAATAGTAATAAGTCATGCTCACATTTCAAATTATGCCACAGTAATGCCCTCAGTTAATATTATGCCACAGTAATGCCCTTTTCATCACACTGTCATGCTGCTTTTGCCCCCCTTCACACTCTGCCATGCTGCTTTTACCCCCTTCACACTCTGCCATGCTGCTTTTGCCACTCTGCACATTGTGCCATGCTGCTTTTGCCCCTCTTCACACTGTGCCATGCTGCTTTTACCCCCTTCACACTGTGTCATGCTGCTTTTGCCCCTCCTAACACTCTGCCATTCTGATTTTGCTCGCCCTTGCTTCCATTCCTTCACTTACCTTTTCTATCGCCTTCTTTCTTCTCCTTTCTTCTCTTCTTGTCTTCTGTCTTCTTGCTTGCTGACTCCTCACTGCACTGCTCCTCACTGAATGTCAGGCGTGATGACGTCACGTCCGACATTCAATGCGGACAAAGTAAAGAGAAGTAGTGCGGATGGAGCAAGCAGGAGGAGTGCCGACGCCGCAAACAGGTGAGTATTATTTCTTTTTAAAGGACCCTGCTCCCCCTACCAATAAAGAGGGTGAACTCAGTCCGGTTTGCTGAACTGACCTTAAAATTAGGTATCGGTTCTGGCAAACCGGTGTAAACCGGCTGAATCCCGCCACTGGTTGTGAGGGTATATATACATTGAATGATATAGGTGCTTCTCAGCTCTGTACTTGGTTTTCAGTGCCTCCATCCAAATCACTGCTTTCTTCTTCTGGGGGGTGTTCTTGAAATACACCAGGGGGAGATTCAGGGAACCCCCAGGCCAGTACTAACACACTTTGACACACTGTGTGCTGCAGAAGCCATTTATTAAACTGAAACCACTAAATGCAGTTTTTGTGATTTTATAGAAAAATATACTTTGGCATAAATTTGAAATAACAGTGTGAACAATATAACACAATACAATACAGTGAGGGTGAAAGTAGAGCACAAACACTAACTATGAACAGGAGGTTAACACAATAACTCTCAATTAATCAATCAATCAATAATATCAAAGCATAAGACTGAAACATTACTTGTCACAACCTTATACAACGGACCAATATATATGTTAATCTTACTGGCTCCTGATACTGGGAATTATCTCAAGCGGTGAATGCATATGTATTTACTTATATCTTTCCCATATACTGCCAGACACACACACACTGCACTCAAACACACCACACAGATGGAGCAGTGCACTGCAAGTTGGGCCCTTCTGTATGGATGCCAGCATGGCATTAGAGCAGAATGTAAACTGTAAAATCCTCAACTTGCATCCTTACTTTTTGTATCCTGGGACTTGTAGTTTCACAACTTTAATTTAACACCAGAGGGACCACATTGTGGTATAAACTCAAATGCTGATTAAACAAACACTTGCTGCACATATTCGGAAAGAGTTTTTAGCACAGCCGGGAACATTTTCAGTGATTGGTGCAGGAGGCTACTTCCTTAAAATGTGGAAAAGATGATGTACATAAAAATGAATTACAATTTCCATGAGGATGGACTTTCCCGCCAATTACATCAAAGTACAAAGACTTCTGTAATGGTGGATTCCAGCGGTGATGAATTAATATTGTGTGAAGGTGATGTACACACTGATGAGGGTGAGGATGATGTACACACTGATGAGGGTGAGGATGAAGCTGAGGATGTTGACAACAATATCTTGCTACAGTAGAGTTTATTAACAGCACTGTTAACTTAGGAGCCTTAAGCCCATTGTTAGCTTGTTTTGTGGGGCCCCAATCAAACCAAGCACTTCAGCCACTAAAGTGGCACTCCTCATCGTTGCAGTGCTTGCTTTGGTAAATGGTGCATGTCCTTCTTAAGATCCAACATAAGGGTGGGTGTGAGGGCCCAAGGACAATTCCATCTAGCACCACTTTTACTTTCAGCTACCGCTGTGTGCCAATGTTACCTACATGTGCTATATACTGTGCTTTTCAAAACTCATAGACACCCTTTGATGATGCAAATGACTCAGCACAACATTTTGACATATGGTCTGGTCTACTGTAAAAGAATTGACCTAAATTATTGACACATCTACCGTAACTCCACCTTATCCTACTATCAACTATCAATATCCAAAGAATGGTGGAGAATTATTCTAAAAAAAAATTAATGGTATAAAGACAACAGTTTTATTAACAAAGAGCAACGTTGATGCAGAAATAATGCAAGCGTGGATGTCGAAATAGACGTGTATATGTATTACCCAAACCTTTGCTGCTGTTTCATCAGTATTATTATTATTATTACCATTTATTTATATAGCACCACTAATTCTGCAGTGCTGTACAGAGAACTCACTCACATCAGTCCCTGCCCCATTGGGGCTTACAGTCTAAATTCCCTAACACACACACACACACACACACACACACACACAGACTAGGGTCAATTTGCTAGCAGCCAATTAATCTACCAGTATGTTTTTGGAATGTGGAAGGAAACCCAGAGTACCCGGAGGAAACCCACGCAAACACGGGGAGAACATACAAACTCCTCACAGATAAGGCCGTGGTCGGGAATTGAACTTATGACCCCAGTGCTGTATTGCACAAAGTGTTTGTAATCTGTACTTTACATCAAAGGTACCCAGCTATATTTTTTTGGGCGGGGATTGGGTCGATTCGAAGCTCAGTGATGACCTTGCTTTTTGCTTTGAAAGTCAATGGCTGTTTTTTGCGCACTGTCTGGAACAAGATCCGATATACTCATGTCAGAGTGATCACAGTCAATTTTTGGACATCTGGCGGATTTACCCTTCTGAAGCTTATTTTCAATCATCCTTTCAATTGCTTCACTCTCGTACTTGTGACCACATACTTTGTTTTTCACTGGGTTTACCACCTCCAACTGTGTTATAGGAGTTCTCTCGGTGATGGCGATCTCCTCGTCTTCATCTTCCAAATCTTCGTCTGCTGGAGCCGGTGATGCACCCATTTGTTTTCTTAGGTCTCTTAGCTGTTCTTTAAACTGGACATATTTATCATCCTGCCTCAGAGCCTCCTCTGTATTATTCTTCTGAAGTGCAGTGTATCTCTCATGTACAAGCTCTCTTAAATCTGGTATCTTATCCGGTGGGTCACATTTTAATTTATGCATGGTCTCCTCAACTGCATCTATATATTGGTTTAAATTTCTGTTCAATGCAGTGTATTCCAACATGACTGATTCCATGCTGCCCACATGATCCATGTTACAATCTGTCTGAAACAGATGTAATGCCACTCCAGTTGTAATATCCAATCTTGTGTCTACATAAGTTTGGCAGTTATTTAGGGATGAAAGGGAGGTATCCAGAGAGGAGAAGGAGATTAAGCGAGCAGACTTGGTTTAATAATGTAGGGCCTGATTCATTAAGGATCTTAACTTCAGAAACTTCTTATTTCAGTCTCCTGGACAAAACCATGTTACAATGCAAGGGGTGCAAATTAGTATTCTGTTTTTCACATAAATTAAATACTGACTGTTTTTCATGTAGCACACAAATATCAACTTTAAATTTCAGTGTACAAATAAGCTATCAAGTATTTTTGTGCTACATGAGAAAACAGTATTTACCTTATGTGCAAAACAGAATACTAATTTGCACCCCTTGCATTGTACCATGGTTTTGTCCAGGAGACTGAAATAAGAAGTTTCTGAAGTTAAGATCCTTAATGAATCAGGCCCGTAGAGTTCATTGACAGCACTATTGGGCTTAAGGCAGTTAAGCTATTGATAGCTTTTTTTTGTGGGGGCCAAACAAACCAAGCACTTCAGCCACTCCTTGTCGCTGGAGTGCTTGTTTTGTTAAACTGTACATGTCCTTTTCAGTATCTTACATAAGAGTCCCAAGGACTATTCCATCTTGCACCTCTTTTCTTTTCTGCCACTGCTGTGTGGCAATGTTTCCTAGGTGTGCTATGAACTGCTGTATGTTTGTTGCTCTGTCGCTTGCATCCAGCCAGCTTGATGCAGTCTTTGTCTGAAAGGGGATGAAAATAATATTGAGACTTGTGAGGTGGTCAAAACTGAATGAAAATGAATGAAAATTTGTGTTTTTGAGGTTAATAATAAAATAGTAACAAGAAAAGAGCAAAATTATGTGATTTTAGCATATTTGAACTATTTTTCTAAGAAATACAGATCCAAAACTAAAACACGCGAGGACGGTTTTGCCAAAACCAAAACACGAATTTAATCCAGATGCAAAACCAAAACACAGGGGTCAGTGTACATCTCCAGTTCGTATACACGTCTACCCTTTGATGAGATGGTCTCAGCCCACCTTGTGTGCAATCTATGGCCCCCAAGACAGTAGGTATTCTTGAGAACCTATAGAAAGCTACCTTCAACTCATGCCATTCAGTATCCTGGTGAGGGATTCAGATATATGTATAGTTTGGTATGAGCAATTAACATTACAAATAAATGCCTGGAGAATCTTCCTGTGTGAGCTCTACAACCTGTGGGCACACAGACTGGATTGAGCCCGTGGCAAAAAAAATGTAGATCACACATTAATTTTTGCATCCCATTGGAGCGATATGTTAAGGGTCAAACGTGCTGTAAAATCATGTGATCTGCGCAGCCTGAGCGGACCCTGGTGCTGTTGATGTTCCTCTCTCCTTCTCCTCTCTTCAATATCATACATCTCATTTTCAGCAAACAAAATCTCCAAACAATTCCTAATCAACTCCATTTTCATACACCCTTAAAATAATAAAGTTTTGGGGTCCTCTTTATAGACCTCATAAACCTGCATACACCAATGGCTGATGTTGTTGCTAATCTCGCCTATTAAAAGCTGCACTTATATTCCGGCGAGACAGTGGCGATTTGCAAAATCGCAGCTTCATACATATGACGACTTGTATTCTTTGAATAGCAAAAAGTTGGCATGGCGATTTGGAATGTTACGATTTCCTATCCGTTCACTGTTTCATACATTGAGGTTGCCAAATTGCCTTAAAAAAAATCGTGGAATAATGGACATTTACCAAACTCACGCCATGCTACATTTTGCCCTATATCTTTATTTGTGAATAATACTGGTTCTTTTTCATTAAGTGATTTCAATTGTATGTTATCTGTTTTGGTCACATTTCCAAAACAACTTTCCATATTACAGGTAGAAATTAACTAAGTCATTATTTGTTTTGTGAAATCAGTGATTAATGAAGCTGTTTATGACCTAATCTGAAATTACCATACCTGGTATCTAAATAGTTTCCATCATCTTGTCTTATATTAAAATGCATTAAAACATGGGTGCAGTGTACCAAAAAGTGATTTACAATCTAATTTGCTATGAGTTAGCTTCCTGTGGATAAGTCTATCAAGCAATGTATATTATTCAGGTGGACACTGTGGAATCCATCTAGTTACGTCCTTTTCCATTTTATTTTATTGTTAATACATTTTCTACTTGAAACAAATATAGGTCGGTTGAGTTCTTCAACATACCATCTCTGAAGTGTAGCCTGATTACAAATTATCACAGATTTCTGTACATTGATATTATTACTTATAAGCCTACACATTTCCATATCACTGCAAAGAATTAAGTCATATTTGCAACATTAGACTAGGTGCTACTGATTGCTTATCCAAAAGTAGTTTCTCTGGACCTCCCAGTTCTGCCATACCAAGAAATTACCTGCATTAGTCTTTTTGGACAATGCTGTTCGTATGCCATCAGAACTATTTGTCCCTGAGAAAGGGATGCAGATGGTCAGCAACAATTCTTAGGTAGACTGTGACATTTAAATGACAGTTGTTATTAAGGGGCTTAAATGTGCCAAGAAAGCATTCCCCACACCATTGCACCACCACCAGCAGCAGCCTGCATTGTTGACATCCGTGTCTTTAGTGCACTCGGCCTGTATTTGCACACCTTTTCCCTCCCCCTTTCTGTCTTTCCAAATGCAGGTGTAAGTGCCAAGAAACATGCAAGACTGCATATCAACTATATCAAATGTGTGTGTGGCCACAGTGCCATGCAGTGCTATGTAACATTTTGCCCAGCATTATGCACACACAGCGGAGGTCCTAGACTTTATTTTTAGGGATAGCGATTTAGCATAGACACACCCCCTCCATTCTGATTGTTTGAATTCGATTGGCCACGCCCCATTTGTAATTATCCATGCCCCTCCCTGTTTTAATTGGTGCCTGGGACACAAATTAAAGCTAGACTTGTGCTGCTGGAGAGGGGGGGGGGGGGTGATTTCCATTTTACTGCTGGCATTCCATCAAGAGAATTCCTCATGGATGAAGGATCGTGGTTAAATCTTTTTTTCTTCTCCAATATCATTTAATAAACAGAACATAACAACACACATTTATTTTTTACATTTATTCTGTAATACCACTATCAATAGCCATCTTTTACTGATTCATAAACAGTCTACAAGAAATCTACACAACATTTTCCCAGGCCCAGTAAAGCCAAAAATGTCTTGACCCAATCATATAATAATTTCAACCATTGAAAACACGACACGTGCAATTTTCTTTTTCTACAGTGTGAAGCGAGAATTTAAAGTATTTGCAACTACTAAGATATTATTATTGCTATGACTACTACAGTTATTGATAACGAGTTTTTAAATAAATGCATTTTCTGAGAAACTTTTAGAATAGCTAACTTTACGACACAAATTATAAGTTACATAAGTAAGGAAATGTTGACTGGTGCAGAAAAATATTCAGTCTCTGCCTAGCTACAGCTCAGCTGTATTGGTCTCAGAAGAGATTTCAGGATTACTTCTTCATCACCCTGCATAAAAAGAAAATCAGTTGACCTTGAATGCATGGATGACAAAAAAATATGTTATAGTGGGTAAGTATAACACATCCAGTTTAATTTCTTTTACACGAACACCACTGATGAAAAGTCTCTTAGAAGAAAGAGTAAATTACACTTTATAGACAGAATAGACATGTATTGGTAAGGGCTTAAGAAGACATTGAATTGCTTTACTAGGAAAGAAGTTGTGATCCTACCAATTCATCTTATCAGCTTGCTTCTCAAGCAAGCCAGTAACCTCAACAATGCAGATGGTTAAATATTATTTCAAATCAGATGATAAATCTAAACAAGTTCATGTATAATGACCTTTGAAATACCTCTCCATAAGCCAGCAGACAAAGCCT